>NW_023425402.1:71120097-71745097 GCF_014108415.1 Molossus molossus | reverse complement strand
GTGGTATATATGTATCACATATGCTCTATCCAATAATCTATCAAAGGATACTTCAGTTGTTTTTATGGCTTGACCACCATAAATAATGTGGCAGTCAACATAGAGGTACGTTTATCTTTATAAATAAATGTCCTCAAATGTTGATACACTGAAGAGGTGTGGCTGGGTCATATGGTAATTCTATTATTAATTTTTCTAACAGATGTGAGGTGATATCTCATTGTGGTTTTGAAATGTATTTCCTGAATAGCTAGAGCATCTCTTCATCTATTTGTTGGACATTTGTATTTCTGTTTTAGAGAAGTGTCTATTCAGGTCCTCTCCCCATTTTTAATTGGATTTTTGTTTTCGTTGTTTAATTGTGTGAGTTCTTTATATATATTTTGGATATTAATTCCTTATCAAGGTGTTATTTGCAAATATAGTTTCCCACTTGGTTGGTTGCCTTTTTGTTTTAAGGGTTTCTTTTGCTGTGCAGAAGCTTTTTAGTGTTATATCATCCCATTCATTTATTTTTACTTTTACTTCCCTTAACTTTGAGGTCAAATTTAGTGAATAATCTCTAAGGACAAGGTTTATAAATTTAGGACCTATGTTTTCTTCTATATATTTATTGTTTCAGGTCTTATATTTAGGTTCTTGATCCATTTTGAGTTAATTTTTGTGTATGGTGACAAAAGGCAATCTACTTTCATTCTTTTGCATGTGGCTTTCCAATTTTCCCACCACCATTTATTGACAAAGTTTAATTTATAAACTAAACACAGTAAGAGATTAACAATAGTAGCTAACAATAAAATAGAACAATTATAGCAATATATTATAATAAGAGTTATGTGAATGTGGTCACTTTCAAAATATCTTAATGTACTATACTCACATTTTCACTTAAAGGAAGCACTTAACCAGTTTTCTGGCATCTTCGAATTGCCAGTACCACCACTCTTTGTGTGTGTGTGTGTGTGTGTGTGTGTGTGTGTGTGGTACATGCCCCTAGCAGGAACCAAACCCAGGACTCTCTGGTCCGCAGGCTGACACTCAACCGCTGAGCCAAACTAGCCAGGGCAGTACCACCACTCTTACACTGTGGGACTATTATTAAGTAAAATAAGGGTTACTTGGTTACTTGGTCACAAGCATCACGGTACTTGAACAGAGGATCTGATAACTAAGGTAGATACTAACTGACTGACAGGTGCATATGTACGCAGGGTATATATACTGGACGACGGGATGATACAAGTCCCGAATTGGATGAGCCTGAAGGCTCTAGATTTGTTTATGGTACTCAGAGCAGCACACAACTTAAAACTTAAAAATTGTTAATTTCTGTAATTTTTTATTTAACACTTTGGACTGCAGTTGACCAAAGGTAAATGAAATCACAGGAAGTAAAACGATGGATAAAGGGCGACTACTGGTCTCAGCAATATATCTCTCCCCATAGTCCCAATTCAACTGTAGTTGATAATATATCTAGGGATTTAAATTTTATAATTTTAATTTTTAAAGTCTAGTTGGATTATTTTGAAGGCAAAGGTGTCTTCCTCTCCAATCTCCAGCTAAAATAAAGGTGGGTTTTGTTACTTCTAAGAATATTTATACTCCTAGAAGCTGGGGGGAAGCATAAGTACAAAGTAAGCATTTTTTAAATTTTAATTTTGCTTTTATTGGGTTAAGATGTAACAAATTTACTCTATCAGCTTCAAGATAATTTTTATGTGCTCTCTCTTTAGTGAAGATAAAAAATAAATTGTACTCATTTCCAGACTTGTGTATTTAAAGTTATAGAGCCCAACTGAGGTGAATGCCGGAGGCAAAAATTTGGTGGAGAAAGTTTATGCTCTAGGAAGAAGGAGCTAGATTTGATATTGTAGTCTTAAAGTAACTGTTTAAAATAGAGATTTAAATATGCAAAATGCTATTTGTTTATTATTATTTCAGCAGCTCGAGGCACAGATTTGTTCAGCAGGGTGAGACAATAGGCTTAGGCATCATTTGGAACAAGGGTCAGCGAACTTTATAAAGTATGTAGAAGAAATCTACACCTGGATTTGATTAGTACTTTCAATATAATTGAATTCCATAAAGGAGCAAATGCTTTCAGGAGACAATATCTCAAAGCTGTAGATACAAGTCCAAGGTTTAAGGCTGAAAGGATTGACTGATGGTGAAATGGATGCAATTGCATGTGAAGATGTAGCTGTGTAACTCTTTTTAGTAAAATATAAACACTAATGATAAGAGAGTGTCTCTCTGCGTATATATATATATATATATATATATATATATATATATGTATGTGAGTGCACTTACATAGATATATATGTGATATATGTATAAATATATGTATGTATTTATGTTTGTGCATATATGTATATAATTTGATTACAATTTTATGTATTTTATGAAATAGTTTGCCTCTAATCTTTGTTTTTTCATTAGTCCTATCATTGGTGGTGCATGATTTTGCAGAATATTTTTGTAAATGAATACTTTTTATGGCATTATAAGAGAAATGCCTATATCTGGAATGTTACCTAAAGACAATGAGATGGACTAGTGCTTATTATCATGAGTCCAATAATTCTGAATGGCAGTATATATAATTACTAAAATTCCTATGAACAATTATTTTGCTGGTAGGCTGCCAACATGCTAAGAGAAATTTAGGTACTAAGGCTGTAAGACCTTGCAAAACTTCTACGTTCTAAATGTATCCACAGCGCTACTTCTTTTCAAGTGGATTCGTCCACTCAAACCTAATGCCCCATATCACCTACTTCATTATACTTTAACAATATTTAAATTTCCTTTAGATTCAATTTTATTCTCCCTTTACATAGTTCATATACAGCAATTAAAATTATAGCCAAGAAATGATTTTGCATTTAACTTATAATGTTGATAGCCATAGGATACATTTGGGTTGTATTTTCTATGGGAAAGAAGCCAATGAAGTGTGAACTCATGCATACAAATCTGTTTCTCTTCCCAGTAGCATATTGCATCTGATGTTTCATGAAAGCAGTTTCAGAAAAGAAATCTAATAGTTTGGGGGATTTTTTTGGTTGTGAAGGAATTTTCTTTTGAAAATGTCCTTTTTCATTTTAAAAACAAAAATAAACATTGTTATAAAATGCAAGCTTGGTTTAAGTCCTTAATTGTTGCAAAACATTTTTCATTTGTCCTTGGGGAAGTAAAAACAGAAATTGCAATGTAATTCTATTCTGTGTTTGCCACAGTATCTCTCAAGGTCAAGGTCAAGCTTCATTTTGTTTTGGTGGCTCTAAACTAAGATGTTCTTAACTTTCATTGAGCTTCTTAGCAACTGTTGTGTCAAACATCTAGATAATTTATTTGGTAATTAATTCTATTTGGTCTTATTATGGTACTAGTATTTTTTTCTAGCTCTACTTTTCCATATAAAAAACCTTTAAATAGACAATCTGTTTGTATTTCTTTTCCATGTTTTCCAGTATCTAGTAGTTTTCAGACATATGGTATAGTTCATAAATACTTATCAAATAAATATAGTATACATAATCAAGTTACAGGGCCCAATTCTATCAACCCAATTGGTTACTTTTATTTATTTTAAAAGTCCAAATAAACTATTTATAAAAGTAAAGATCCCAAAGGAATTTAACAATAGCTATTTAATTAGGGGAAAAAAGAGGAAACAAGTTAATACAGTGAAGCATCCAATTAGCTCAGAATTTAAAAGCACACTATCACATTAACCTGAGGAAAAAAAACAGAAAAGTGATGATGAAACCATTATAGTCTACTTGGCACTCTATTTGCTGAAAGTACAGATGCAAAGCTGAACCTGCTCTCTCTTTACGATCTTTGTGGATCATTACTCTGTTTCATTTTCTCAGCTACATGTATTATCTTTCTGAAGTCTACATTTTATACCCAATTTGTGGTGATTCATTAACAAGAAGTATACTATAATTTTACCCCTTGTTCTTTTACTCTATTTTGTGGATGTCACTTGTTAAGCTGTTCTCTTAAGGGAAAAGCATTCTTGTCAAAGTTGTTACATAATAGTTCTTATGTTTCCAAACTAATTAGCTAATTTGAAAAAAATAATCAGTTTTTAAAATATTTTTCTTCTAAAATAAATATAAATAAAGTTGCATTTTGACCAATAACTATTGACTATGATTATTTGATTTTGTAGGAATATAATAACTTAATAGACTTGCTTCACTTTTTTTTAATAAATCAAAAATTTTGTGGTATAGCTTACATATTCAAATGTACTCCTTTTAAGTGCCCACATGACTGAGTATTGAAAAATGTATATGCTCATCTAATCACCACCACAATCAAGATGTAAAACATTTTCATTACCCTCAAAAGATCTATCATACCACTTTGCAGCTACCCCATCTCCACCCCAACCAGACAGTGACTGCTATGCTCTTGGTGACAAATATTTACAAAAAGTGATTATTAGCATACATCTGATTTTAATTACTACTTTTTAAACTGCTCTGGTGTAATGACTGCCCATTGACTATTAATCCTTTTAAACATATGTTTCAAAATGGTTTATAAAAAATTTTATAATTGTGCAATAATGTATAAAGATGTAATAGTGGACAATATTACTACACCTTAAGTCAATTTTCCTTTATTTCTTTTTGTTGTTGGAAATGATTTCCAGTTTCTTTGTATGCCAAATAATTTTGAATTGTAGCCAAAACTGGATATTTTTAAGTACTAAGGCAATAAGAAATACCTGAAAATAGCCCGCAAGCACAAAAACTTAGAGCTGATAGATTCTCATTTTAAATTTTGTTCACATCCTTTCCTTACTGGGAAACATTACATGCTTAAAATTTTTCATGTGTAGTAGCTTTTGAATTATACTTAGTGAATTAATTGACATGTATATTTATTTTTTTATTGCTTCAGTATCATCTGGACAGCATTGACAGACTCATCATGTAAACATCCTAAATCAAATGTCTAAATTATCTTTTTAGTTATATCTTTTTGCATGGGTTTTAGTTGTTGCTCTAGAGATCATACTGTACATGCTTAATTATTCCACTACCCGCTTCTTGTAAAATGTAGAAATCATATATGTCCACTGATGACACCTAGGCCATTATTTATACTATAGTTGTCAAAGTATTACATCTACATATGTTATAAGCTCACAAAGAGATACTATAATTTTGGCTTTAGTTATATGTTTTTCATAATATTTAACAAAAAAAAATAACCTAATTTCTTGAATAGCTAAACTTCCCTCTGAATTTTGTTCCTTTTATTCTTAATAACTTACTGCAGCATTTATTATTGTATGGGTCTGCTAATGATGAAGTTTCTTGGTTTTATTTTATTTTACCTTCATTGTTAACAGATATGTTCACTATGGATAGAATTCTGCTTTGACTTTTTTCTTTCATTTTCAACACTTCAAGTATTACTCTTTCTTTCGGCCTCCATTGTTTCTGATGAGAAGTTAGCTGACATTCAAATTTTTGTTGCCTTGTAATTGAAGTGTGATTTTACTCTACCTAGTTACAAGATTTTCTCTTCTTCTTGGGCAGTTGGATAATGATGTTCTAGTAGGGTTTTCTTTGCATTATCTCCATTTAGGTTCATTGAACTTCTTGAAACTGTAAATTTATATATTTCAACAATTATCCAACATCTTAAATTATTTTTTGTTCATATGCTTTTCCTGTCCCATTCTCTTTCTAATTTTTTTTTTGGGGGGGTGATTAAAATTACATGTATGTTAGATGGGTTCAGCTTTTTTCTCACAGGTTCCTGAGGAACTATTTGTTTTTTATGTATTTCGCTGTTTTCTGTTTTCATATTGGCAGAAGTAGATGCACTGTAGTCAGAGAAGACTATCAGATGTCCAGTATATATATCTAATGAGATCTTTTAGAATGAAAGGAGTACTGTACTCTTCAGTAAATGGGGGTATGTTAAGTATTCAGCATCAGTCTTTGCTACTGGAATATTAGGTATTTTGCAATGGAAGTAGCTATATGCCTTGTTGAGAGAGAACTCATTCCATCTATCTATCTATCTATCTATCTATCTATCTATCTATCTATCTATCATCATCTATCTATCTATCTATCTATCTATCTGATGTATGCATAACCTCAATCCCTGCCATTGTGGTCTCTCCATTCATATGTCCACTGTACAAACACTGGAGTGGTCAAAGAAGATGGCTGGACACTGCCATATATCTTTTTAAAAATTTTTATTTGCTTATTCCTGATATTCTAGAGTCTTTAAAATCTCTAAGCATAACTAAGCCATTTATCACTGCCCAGGGATTCAGGTATATGTATACATTAAGCCATTTTTTCTATTTCTTATAAATGTACTGGACCCCCAAATATGTAGGAGCTCTTTTTCTAATGAAGAACAATTATTTTCAAAGTAAGCATGGCCTTGTTTCTGAACCATAGGAGTCTGGATTGTGACTCCTATCAGGGACTGACAGGGTCAGTCCACAATTTACCAACCAGAAATACTTGTAGCATCGTGGGATCTGTTAAGTCACATATTCTGAATGAACATAGGGCATCTTATTTTGTAGCCTAAACCTGCTACATAGTTCTGTCTTGCTCTAGACATGACTTGAAACTGGGAGTCTTTTGAGTGAACCAGTGAGTTAAAATATCTTTTTATGTACATTGCCTCTCACATGCAAAGAGATTCACCAAGCAGAGCAACTCTTTCCTAGTAAGAGGCATAAGATGCAACTACTTGTCACTTTCCTTAGAGAGGATTTTGTGGCATGCTCCATGCCATTGGTTCCCTAAAAACACTACTGACATGATTGTCTTTAATCTTCTGTCAGACGTGTGTCACTAGCCTTTGTCATCACCACACTAGCAATTAAACCCAGAGAATTCTGAGAGAAGTGAGTGATGCAAGTTTCCAAATCCTACTTTTCTAGTTCTTTTTGGGGGAACAGATTTGTTACCAAACATCGTTGCCAGGATCCCCCTGAAAGGAGACTTGAGGTAAAAGACTTAAGTGTTGCTACTTTATTTAGGAATGTAATCCCAGGAAACGGGAGTAAAGGAAAAGGCAGGTGAGTAAGGGAATGAGAGACACCATCATGCGGGTGCATGAATACTCTGGCCACCACCACCTAATGTCAAGTGTGACTGCTTGTGGTATTGTGATTTATAAGAAATATGTATTTGGTCATCCAGAGGATCAAAATACATTTCTTATATATATTTGTTACTCATCCACAGTTCCTGGCCTACAGCTTCCAAGACCCTTGAAATTTCTGGAGAGAGATGAACAATGGGAGCATATTTTGCTATAATAGTGGTTTCTTTCCTCAGTTCATGAAATCACATCAAGGCCATCAAGGTGAGATGGGTGTCACTTTACTTATAACAAGCTCCTTTCTACTGCAATTGGGTTTCTGTTAATGAGGTGACTTTTGGAAATCAACCTAAGGATGGAAACTGGTTGCCAGAGGAATCAACCTTGAATAGAGGGTTAGAACTTTCAGGTTTATCCCCAATTCCTGGGAAAGGGAGAGGGGCCACAGGTGCCCAGTGCCCAGTGATCTAATCAAACTTGCCTATGTCATGAAACCTCCATACAGTGTAAAATGAAGGGGTTCAGATAGCCTTCGGGCTAAACATGTGAAGGTGCTGGAACAGTGGTATGCTCAGAAAGAACATGGATGCTCCGGGCTTTCCCCCCCATACCCTGCACTTTGCATGCCTTCCATCTTGCTGTTTCTCAGTGATATCTTTTTATAATAAACTGGCAATGAAATGTGAAAAATGTTTTCTGAGTTCTGTGAGTCACTCTAGCAAATTAAGGAAATGGTTGTTTGAACTTCCAATTTGTAGCCGGTCGGTCAGAAGCACAGGTGATCACCTGGGCTTGCAACTCCCTTCTGAGGTAGGCACGGGCAGTGAAGCGTTGTAAAACCCCTGAACCCATGGAATCTGATGCTGTCTCCGGGTAGATAATGTGAGAATTGAGTTGCATTGAAGGACACTTAGCTGGGGTTCAAGAACTGCTTGTTGGTGGGGAAATCCCCTTGGTACCCTAACATTGGCCTTGGGTCCAGAACATTTATTGGATAATTTTGAACAATTTTCTGATAGCTTATTTTTAAAAAAGCTTATAAATAATTGATTCTAAGGAGCACACACCTAACAAGGAAACATAAAAAATAAAAATAAAAAATAAAACTATTCGCTCGTTCATATATCTTAATGCTTAAAAGTGTGCTTTACAAATCTTAATGGGGTACCCCAGTGAGCTTCTGGTTTGCATGTGAGGTGGGCATCAAGTGGGGGTACATGACGTCTCATGTCTCAACATAATCAGAGAAGTCTCTGGTCTGGAGGTTTGAGGAGTGTGTAGTGTGGACATCAAACGAGACACTGTCAGCGTGTGTCCACGTGAATTCTGTCTGAGCCTACACACAGCTGGCCGGCCCAGCAGTGGTTTCAACATGAGCAATAAGGCTGAAAGGACTGGAAGTGGTGTGTAACACATTTCTGAAATACACACTATACTATGAACAAGTGTTCTCTTACTGCTAGCATGTGTGCAGCAGTTTGAGTATAGTTACACCAATCTTGCCACTTCTTAATATGTGAGAGACTAAAATATCAAGACTCCTTCCAGCATACCCGCCTCTCATTTATCCCACTGCAAAATCAAAACACTGAAATCTATTAGAACAAGCCTGAGTCATTTACGTAACTGATCCTGATGCTATAGAATTCTGGGGGTGACGCCGGGCCCTGCCCTTCGGTGGCAGACTCCAGGAAGGTTTTTGCTGTGGTCACCCATGCAAACCAGTCCCTTGGTTAAAATTTAATAGCTTTCTAAATTCGTAGCCCCAAAACTGTTTTTTCCTAATCTTTCTTTTTAAACAATATGTATTGAAAGACGTTTCATCTCTCCTGAATATGCTTTCTTTTCCTCAAAACAGACAGTTGTCTGTCTTCCAGGCAACCTCCTCTCAACTGTCTCTGAAAGCTCCATCATCTCACGTGGGAACATGGTTCTCTGCTTACAGAGCAGCTATTGCTATTTTTTCTCTCAGCTGAGGACAAGACCCTGTTGTCATGTTTTTCACATAATTTTCACTTATCTCTACTTACTTTTAAAACTTTTATCATGTCAAATCAAACTTATATGATTCTTTATAATCCAGCCAAATAACGACATCCACAGACCCAAAATGTAATTAGAAAAGGCACATTAACTTTCTGTCTTCCTTTGATCTTGCAATGTATCTGTTGCTAATTGCTCTCTTCTCATTCACTATCTAGGATCCCTTCACAGAGTAAAGCATTAAGTAAAGCCCACTACACAACTGTTCCTGTCTAAGCCTCCTATCTTATTTCTTCTCACTTTTATTCAAGAGGCTAGTCCTCAGATGCAGTTAGTTTAGCTATTCTTGTCAGGAATTTTAAAAAACATTCCTAACCTGCTGCAGTTCTGAAATCCACATCAATCAACACACTCACAAATTTTAATCAACTGTGTTCGCATACTGTCACGACCACTTTCTTAGCTTCATCGTTTTAAACGGTCAGCTGAGATTAGCACTCCCTGCCACATTGCCATCGCTTTTCCAGGGTCAGTACTGGGACTTCTCTCCAACCCTTGTATAGTTTTTGGCCTCTCATTCTATAATGGAGTGTTTGCTCTAATTAGTATAACTTATATTTAATATAGGTCTGGCATTATTCTACTTCTTTTAAGTGTATTAACTCATTTGATCTTCAAAACAACTCTAAATGTTGAGCGTCATCTAGGTCACATTTTCCAAAGGAGAAGATGCATTGTCTATACACTTAAAAAGTGACAGAGGGATGATACCAACTTAAGTAGCCTGCCTTCATGATGTTCACAATCAGCGCAGGACCTAGATCTCTATGGCCAGGGTGAAAATGGGTGGAAGTGAGCACAGTAATCCTAGAAGAGGACTCAGCCAAGGAGATTGTCCAAATGGGTTTAGGGGTGAACTTTCTCAGACTACAAGAAACCTGGTTCTCACTGACCCACAGTCTGGTCAAAATAAAGGTACCCCGAGATTATTAGCTGATTATTAGCTGAATAATACATCTTACTGGAGCAGAGCTCCATTTTACAAATTCAGCCAAAACAATGTACATTTTTTTTTTCATAATTTGTGAAGGTTAAAGGACACTGATAATGGAGAGTGCCTGGAGAAAAAGAAGTGATAATGTGTCTCATACCATATACATGGTTGTTGCTGTGACCGAAGAATTAGCAGGGGTCTGGCTTGGAGGACCGAGGAGGGCAGGAGCTCACAGTGAAAGGACAGCAGGTAACAGGAGTGGCCCTGCTGGGAAAGGCTGTGCCCAGTGGGCCGAGATCGGGACAGCTGTGCCAGTAATGAAGGGGCAGTGATGTAGAAGCCTGGATGATTTGTGGACAGGGCAGAAATTCTTGTTTTTCTCAAAGCCATTTTATTCTGGGGCAACAAAATTGTTGATGACCAAGCATGTCCTTAAAAATATTCTGATTATAAAAAAGAAGTCATTTTCCATTTCAGTTTGTATTTTGCTTACTTAAGTGACTTAGGTCATTTGAAACCTAAATGACCTTCAGTTTGTTAAGACACTCTTGAAGTGATGGCATGTTTAAGATTCCAACCATATAAGACAATAATATCTGTGTAGTTTCTTCACTCCTTACCTCAGAAACATTCTTTTGAACTTAATTCTATCTTGGCCTCCAGCTTCCCTACACAGAATAGCATAAGGACATCATTTATTATTTTCCTGACATAAAATAAAGGCTTCCCTAGAAGGTCTTTAGTATAGAACCATGGCTATTTTCAGGAAATTGCAAGTAAAAGATTTTAAATGGCTTTTCTAATGATTAAGGCATTCATTATGAGGCTAGCTAAGAAGGGGGCAAAAATCTTCCCTCAACTCTATATATTTCCAAGAAACAAAAATCTTAAATCATTTTTTCATGGCTTGACAAGAATGCTAATACTATCGCAAAAGGTGAGTTTTCTACACACCCTTCATTTTAAACTTAAAGCTATTTCCACTGCATTTTAGAAAACACCAAAACCAGAAAACTTGCTCAGGTCTGATGGAAACTGATGCTTATAATTGCATATTCAGATGATGGCATTTGCTATGAATTGCATTGATCATTGTGTAATCTATGCACACTCTATTTTAAAGTTCAATTTTAGAGGCAGAGACTTTTTAGCACACCAAGTTTTTATGGCTTGTTTTGATTGATTACCCTATTTCTCATCTAATACTGGTTGGTTACTAGCATGCTTTCTATCTTTTTATCAAAGTACATGACATACTGAATCTTACTTTCACTGGCCTAATAATTAGAAGTGCACCTGCCTTCTCTGGCCAAAATGACAACAATAACAATGAGAATAATGCTTTGGATCTCTTTAGGGTTATAGAGTTTAATGTGGAAACAGAATGTTTTTTCATTTGATAGGCAATGATCAGTGGGAGTGCTTCAGCAAAGGTGGAGGTGTTGAACGTTCTTTGTTGTAATCACTTAAAGAGAATTTGCAGGCATATAATGGCATACTCCTTCCTTGCTCCCCTTTAGAAAGGTACCTTTTTAGAGGACCACTATCAATATATCCCCAGGGGTTTTAAATAGGAAAAAAGTGTTAACAGCACTAATCAATATGGAAACAAGAAAGTGATTTCCACCGATTTTCCAAAGACAAAGAAAGTTTTGAGTATTTTTGTTTTTAATCTAAATGATTGAAATGATTCTTCACTTAGAACTTGAACCGGTCCTCCTTGTTGAAAAGAATAGAGTTTTCATTGACTTCCCAGAGTCTGCCCATTTAATTAATGATGTGACTGAGCAGTAATCAATGTTGGTATGGTGACAAACTAGCAATGGCTGGAGTGCTACTCTATCCTTATTATATTTTTTTCACAGAGAAGTTCAGTTTATTTTTAAAAGAGTTCTGAAGCATGACCTCAAGATTTACATAAGTCTTCAAACTATAAGAAAACTAAGATATATAATTAAATTATGATGCTTTACTTATAATTATGGAGATCTCATCTTTACAATAATGTTTTGCTAGTTTTTTTTGTTTTGTTTTTTTGCTTCAATGATGCTTGACAACAAGCTTGATACTTTAAAGAGTTATCACAATATTCTAGGAAATGGTCCATTTGAGACATACTCTTTATCTCTAATTAGTAATATCCTAAGAAAACTTATTGACAATGTAAATTATGAAACTTTAATCCATTATTGAGTGTCTCTTTGTGACATACACTAAGATCAACATAGGAATAATGCTGTGGGCTGAATGCTTGTGTCCTCCACACACCAAATCTATATGTTGAAACCTTAACTTCCGATATGATCTTATTTGGGAGAGGGACCTTTGGGAGGTAATTAGGTTTAGATTAGGTCATGAAGGTGGTGTCCTTAGAATGGAATTAGTGCCCTTATAAGAAGAGGAGGAGACAGAGAGCTTTTTTTTCTCGGCACACATATACCACGGAAAGGCAATAAGAGAATACAGAGAGATGACAACCATCTGCCAGCCAGAAAGAGGACCCTTATCAAGAGCCAAATGTGCCAACACCTTGATCTTGGACTTTCCAGGCTTCAGAACTATGACAAATAAATGTCTTTGTTTAACCCACCCAGCCTACAGTATTTTGGTATAGCAGCCCGAATTGACTAAGACAAATGGATTTTGCTCTCAAGAAACAATCAATGGCCCTGGCCAGTTTGGCTCAGCGGTTAGAGCGTTGGCCTGCGGTCCAGAAAGACCCAGGTTCGGTTCTCACTAAGGGCATGTACCTCGATTGCAGTTTGTCCCTGGCCCTGGTTGGGTCGTGTGGGTGGCAGCCACTCGATGTGTCCCTTTCACGTTGATGTTTCTCTCTCTCCCTCTCTCTTCTTCCCACTCTATCTGAACAAAAAGAAAAAAGAAAAAATGTCCTCGGGTGAGGAATAAAAAAAAGGAAACAATCTAATGATTAACCAACCTTGTATAAGTATGTTACCCTTAAACCAGTCAGATAATGACAAATACCATGTGGTTTCAATTATATGTGGAATCTAATGAACAAAATAAACTAACAAACAAATTAGAAACAGACTCATAGAGAACAGACTGGCAGCTGTCAGAGGGGAGGGGGATTGGAGAGCTGGGTGAAAAAGATGAAGGGATTAAGCAACAACAACAACAACAAAAAACAAGCTAAACCTCATAGACATAGACAACAATATTATAATTACCAGAGCCAGAGGGAAAGGGAGGTGGGAGGAAGTAGAAGAGGGTAAACGGGGATTAGTGGTGACAGAAGGAGACTTGACTTTGAGTGGTGAACACACAATACGATATACAGAAGGTGTATTATAAAATTGTACACTTGAAACCTATACTTGAAATCTATATAATTTTATTAACCAATGTCACCCTAATAGATTCAATAAATTTTTAAAAATCTAATATTTAAGAAGCCATAGAGTCTAAAACATTTTGGCATGGAATACTTAGTCAAGTATATTTTGTTCTTCAAGACAGAAGAGATGGAAGGGACCTGAAAATCATGTCATAGATTGTGACATGGAAAATTGTGTGGAATGAATTAGGACTGTAATGACAAATGACTAAAGGGGAAAGATGAAGTGCATCTTCCAGAATTCAGAAGGCTCTCACATGCAGCAAAGAGATTGATTTCAATTAATGCTCTGGTGCTAAACTAGGATCAATATGTGACAATCACTGGGTGTCCATCCTTGATTGGGGAAGGTGGCTTACAGTTCCTATAGGTTTTTTTTTTAAACTCTAAATTGCAAAATTTACTTAGGGATTTAAATTTTGATTTTAAAGCATGGATATATACAAGTGATACTTCATAGCATGAACATGTATTAATCATGGACTATGATGCTAAAATGACAAAGGAGAATAATAACTTTATAAAAAAGGTTTAAAATAAAATTCATTTCTTATTTTATTTTTTTAAATGAAATCTTTGGATTATATTAGAGTAGTTGTGTATGTGTGTTTGTATGTGTTTTAAGCACATTGCTTTATGTATACACATTTGGGATGCAGTGTGCTGAAAAAAAAAATCAAACTCACTTTGAAGAAAGTGCACACTTCTTTTTTTCTGCAGTTTATGTTACTATTGTTTTGTTGTAACTATTTGCTGTTTAAAATATAGCCTTCATATACAGTTTTATTGCTAGTGCCCTATTATTGATTATTACAAGACTGGTCATCTTGCACTATTGTATGTTTTTTTATAGGTGAGAACTTCACAAAAGTAATTAACAAAGCACATTGAGAGTAATAATCAATGCTAATGACAGTTATGTCGATAAAATCATTTGTGTAAACAAAATGCCTTAATTAGTCTGAATTCATTCTTCATGAAACGCAGGAACCCTAGATGATAATCTTCCTAACTCTAATTCTCTGGAGCACTTCTAGGGCTGCTAATAGTCTCAGAAATTTGCCAAATGAAACTACTACTTTCTTTGGGAGATTAACATCTTTAATACTTTCTCTGCAGCAATATTACGCTCTCTTCTGGATGATTGCCATTTAACTCTACAGTATGTAAATTTTAGTAAATGTGTTTCAGATCATTTATTCATTCAACAAATATGAATGCATACAATAGGTACCTATTCACTAAGGATATAACAGTTTTTAAAGACAGAATTCCTTACCTTTCATGATACTTACATGACCATATTGAATCGATTGTCAAAAATTTTATCAAATTGAGTAGTGTACAGGTCATGGTAAAGAAGAGTTTTTCTAAGTATTTAAACAAAAATAAATTTAATACCACTTTATAAATCTATAAAAAATTATTGGCATAGCAGAAGATAATCATGAGTTTTGATTGCTAAGTAATGACTAGTTCATGTTATAAAATGATATATATCACAAATAACAAATTACTAAATATTAGTATATTAAAGAAGCTGATAATTGTTTACTTCCTCAGATTACATTCTAAGAGAATCTCCTCACCTGAAGCCCAGCATCAATGACAACCTCATAGGACTTACTACTTCTGGGCATAGCAGCTATATCAGAACTGAACATTTGACCAAAGGTAGACCAACTCATTGACTAGAACAAACCAATTATATTTGATACATTTGTTTGGTAGCTTAAACCATGAGATATCACATCCTGAGTTATTGTATTATAAATGTTCTCAGGAACTATTGCTGTTGACTACTCGGTTTACATGCTTCATGGATTCTGTTTGTTTGAATGCTTTTTACTTTTTTGTTTGTTCTAAGATATTTATAATCTTACAGGATCTTCCTTCCACACCTCTCCTACTTGAACAAGTTTAAGTAGATTTTTCTGCCTTGAAATAAAATTTGTTCTGATTAATAAAATGTCATAACTTTGCATTTTAGTATTATATGTTTGAATTTCACAAGTACTAGACCATTATTGAGTGTCTATAATTTGATATACCTGCGTGAATAAGGATTTATAAACATACCTTTGTATAGTTGAAGACATTTTATTTGTTCAAACTTGTTCAAAATTTCAAAGCAGTTTTAACAGAAACACAAATTCTTATTTGCAGGAGATTAAGGTCTTCCCTTGATATATCTATGGATACATATGTCACTATAAATATCTATTCAGTATCTATATCTATAGATATTGATATCTATCTATCTATCTATCTATCTATCTATCTATCTATCTATCATCATCTATCATCTATCTATCTATCATCATCTATCCATATAGCTCTATCTTGGTGAGAGTGATAGAAATGCCTAAATAACTGGGTTAAGCAAGAGAGAAGTTTATTTACTACTTACATAAACACACTAAGGCGAGGGGTTCCTGGGCTGGTACAGTGGCAAGTGGTCAGAGGTGCTTGCTCGTACGTTTTATCTTGCTGCTTCTCCATTATAAAATCACATGACTTCTGCCTGTTCTTCTAGATGGCTGCTTCAGTTCAGGCCTCACATTTACATTCCAGTAAATAATAAGAAGAAGGAAGTCACAAACATTCACTTGTCTGGAATTGACAGGCCTTCGATCATTTGACCACACCTTGCAACAAGGGAGATTAGGAAAGACAGATTTAATTTTAAACAGCTGAAAATACTGTTTCTGAAAAAAGGCTAACTGATATTTGTGCAAGTTACTGTCTCTGTCACATCTAACGTAAATAACCATTGGAAAATGAAAGAATTTATAGGTATCTTCTCCTAGATGAGTGGTTTTTGGTGGCCATGTTAAAAAATTATAGAATCAACGCTGCCCAGTTTGGCTCAGCAGTTAGAGCATCATCCTGAGGACCAAAGAGCTGGGGATTTGATTCTGGTCAAGGGCACGTCATACCTTGGTTGTGGTTTGTTCCCAGGCCTGGTTGAGGTCATTCGGGAGGCAACCAATCAATGTGTCTCTCTCACGTTGATGTTTCTCTCTCTCTCTCTCACCCTCTCCCACTCTATCTGAAGATAAATGGAAAAATATCCTTGAGTGAGGATTAATATAGATGATAGATAGATAGATAGATAGATAGATAGATAGATAGATAGATAATCAGAGAGTAGGAAAAACAGAGTACAGAGCTACTTAAAAGGTATTCTCATAATAAACAAATGGAAATGGGCAAGAACTGTGCAATAGAAGCTGAGAAATTCTATTTTTATAATTTACATATTTAGGTATTTCTTTTCTAATAATAAAATCATTGATCACTAAATTAAAGAACTTGTAAGCTATAACCAATTCTCAGAAAATTAAGTTCAAAAAAATGTGGTTTGTGCAAGAACACAAAAAATAATGGCCAGCGTCTGTTGACTATTTACTGTGTGCCAAGAAGGTCTTTACATATGTTATAGCATTTTATCCTCACAACAACCTTAAAAAATTGACACCTATATTATTAATAGTTTTTAGAGATGAGGAAGCGAAAAAACTGAGAAGTTAAGAATATTACCCATGGTCACACAGAGATGAGGATACTGAAATAAGACTGAATCCTGCAGCAAGCTTGAAAGATCTCATTTCTGACCACTAAGCATGTTTTGTTCTTCATTAGTACATAATAGCAGTCCCAGACCTAAAGCTTAGAGACAATCATTTAAATCTGTCCCTCTTTTGGCTGCCTAGTGTGAGCTGATCAGGGCATTTCAGTTCCATCTGCTTATCTTTCTGTCCAACTTCCATACTACTCTCTGGGAATCCCTAGGGCTATTCTTTTAAGTACCTCCAAACAACTTTTCTGAATCCCTGACTCTCAACTGCACTCCTCTCTTCTTCAAACTCTATTGTTTCTGTTAAAAACAAAACAACAGGCCTCAATGGAGTCAGTCATGCTAAGCCCCACATTAACAAACCAAGAATTAATTTAATTTGCTTGGCTTACCCAGAAATGGAATCCTAAAAACAGTCAATCAGGAATAGCCTGATCAGCACCAGTCAGATAATCCACCTGATAGATCCCAGCCACCCCCTAAAGAAAAGTAACTTTGCAATAACTAACCTGGCTATAGGTCTTGCATTTTGCACAGCTCCTCTGAGCTCCTTTTTATCTGCTACATTGGATACTGCCTTCTTTTCATCAATTTTTCTCAAATAAAGTCTTAAAAGTTTTAATATGCCTAAGTTTATCTTTTAACACCTGGGACCTCAAAATTGCATTTTCTCAAACCCCTTTCCCAGTCCCTTACTTTCACACTCATGCTGTACTTCCACATTCCATCCTTGTCCCCTCAGTGGTTTGACTCTGCCAATGTCTTTGCATCAACACTTACTTTCTCTCCTTGACTTTGTGTTAGAGCCCCCCTGGCCTTGGAGTTCCTACCCCAGCAGGGCCTTCACACTTTCTATTCATTATCACAAAATCTTCATCCCTGTCCATTCATCCATTAACTCTTCCAACTCCTTCAGGTCTTGATGACTTATTCATCACTTCTCAGAGAACCTATTCCTACTCTTCTGTTTCATCAGTTTTCCTCTTACACCTTATACCTGCAGTACTCCAGCATCCTATGTTCTCCAAGGAATAAAATAGTGCAATTATTACAGCACCTTATATAGAGCATACTATTTTATGCTATATTTAATTCCATACACAATGTAAGTCTAAACTTTGACATGTGCTAAAGTTTTAAGAGTTTGAAAAAATATCTAATAGATTTACGGTTAAATGACTGCACTTAAAAAATAAATGGATTATAGTTAGGGCCCAAAAGACAGTACATCTTCCAATATGTTGTGTTTGTTGCCTATTATATCAAAATCAAATAAATTTTTTTGGCAATGGGAAGCAACACTATTATTATTTTTTTTTATCTTTCAAAATGCATTTATAAGAATGACACTTAAATCTGTGCTTGGGAGGCTGAAGCCTTTTAAAAACACTATAAGATATTGAAAGTTTATTTTTTCCATCCATTACAATGGAAACTACTTGCTCCTAATTGCTATTACCACCATGAAGCATAAAATTAAGCAATAACTATTTCAGATACTGTTAAAAGCATACCTAGTGGACTAAAACAAGATAAATTTCCTCTCTAAGGTTATTGTTGCTATTAAATCAAAACCTCTTGAACAGTTTGAAAGTCAGAATGGGTATTACTTGCATGTTCTTTCCAGCTGGGTGTGATATGGATTTTAAAATGTTCCGAGTAGGGGACACTTAACTATCCAATCAACTTTGATCTAATAAAACATTGTCCTTGCATGAGCCCATAGTTTGTCTTTGATTTTGTTTTTCTGAGTAAATCTTGGTGATTATCTCTCTCACCTTGTACCTAAGTTTCAAATAACTGGATGTTTCAGTCCCTAAATCACTAGCCTGAAACCTTGATTAGAATTCTGTCATTCCCTACTTGTCTAAAAGTCTCAATTTATAAGAGAAGCCTAGAAATGAGAAGTCCTCAGTGAAATATGTTTAGCAATTGAAGTTTTTGACAAATTGCAGTCCCAAGAATCTCTCCCTTTCGAGTTTCCATAGGCCTCCTTAAGCTTAGAGAGTTCCTGATTGAGCAGCGATGGAATTGCTTCTTTCTTGAGGGACAATGAAGGGCCAGAAAAGGCCCACCTTACCAGGGACATAGGTATCCAGCCTCTAGGTTAGCACCTGTGATCTCAAGGGAAGTAAATGTGAAGTTCTGGGCTCCTTGGCTAACTGGAAAAGTTACTTTTGTTTTTCAAATGGAATCTTCTGTGTCAGCATCTACTAACATCATCACCATCATGCAAAAGTTTAACTGGATCATCACCTAATAAGCCTTTTTTTGTCATTCATAACGTGGAATGTGCCTTACACATATCACAACTCAGGGATTTCTGCGCCATTACACGTTTTGTCCTATGCTACCTTACATCATATTTTTCCCTCATGGGCAGCCATCCTAATATAGAATATATTATCTGCAACAGCAAAGTATTATTTCCATCTGTTACTTACATGTCTGCTTTTGAAATTCTTAATTTGCCTCGATAATATCAACAGAAAATTGAATTATTGATGTGAATAATTTTAATGGCTCTGTAGCATCAAGAAATTAGCCATATATATGTATGTGTATGTGTGTGTGTGTGTGTATATATATATATATATATATATATATATATATACACATATATATCTCAAAGGTGTGACTCTCACATTTTAGCAAACCCATTTCTCTCTTTCATTGTGGCCGTTGATCTGGCTAGTTGTTCTGCTATATGTTTCATCTTTATGGCTTAGAAACCAGAGAAATATAGCTATGCCCACCATTGGACAGATAAATTCACTAAAGTGAAATAAGTATCTTGTTTGATGTGTGCTGCTGTGACACAGAGATTGTTTTTAATGCTCTGCTGAAGCCCTTAAGGAACCTGAGAGCAGAGCTCCAGGTTCAACCAGTGTGGAGGTAGCTTCGATCACTTGAGTTCTGCTATTGGAACACTCCTTTAAAAAATGAACTAAATATGATCTGCATTTTATTAGAGAAAAAAACAAAACAAAACACATTTATTCTTACAAGTAGAAACCTAAAAATGCATTGACTTTGGTAGCAATGCTGCGCTCAGGTGTAATAAAATTGATGAGCCTATATAATAAAATTTATAGAACCAAAGTGAATTCAATTTATTTGAATATGCTCAGTTATGTTTTTGTTTATTCCCATAGCAGATGTTTAATTTACAAACCAGGCAATTACGACAGCTCTTCCAAACAAATAAGAGCAGATTAGTCAAACGTTCACATCAATTTTTATGTTTATCATTAGTTTTATGAGGTGTCATGAATATTCAGTGGTAAGAAAAACTATCATTATGGTACCTGGAAAACCTCAAAATGGTGTTTTGCATCTCTAAATGCTATTCCCCCTTTTTGATAAAGCTATTAATGTGTGTTGTCTCTCAGTAGAGTTGGGCTATGGACTGTAATGAAAAAAACACACATTCTCTCAAGAGATCCTGTACATTCTAATCAATGTGCTGGTGGAATTTTTGTGAAAATGTATAGGTGATCCTGATTTGATTTTTTACTAAAGCAGATCAAGACATCTTTTTACATTCTGGAAAATTAACATGTGGATTTTTATAAAATTTTAATTTTACTTAAAAATAGCTTATCAAGGTTTTGTTTTGAAGTTTAATTTGCTTCCTCTTCCTTGAAACACATTTTGTTACAACCAAAGGAAAGTCGGGCTTTTCCAGACATCAGACTTGTGGTGACTCGCTGTGAACCTGTAGATGGCGCATCTTCATATGAAGTTGTTTATGATGGATGTTCTCACTCAGCATTTTTCTTTTGCTTTTCTGTGTTTAAACTGTCAGAATAAAAAGGCTGTAGCTCCATTATGAATCAGTAAAAGTACACGGCATTATCCATAAACAAGGAAGCGATATTTCCAGCCTGGATGTTTTTGAATGGATTGCACTTTGACAAGCTCTGCCTGAAAAGCAGTGAGATGTCCTCAAGAGCCTCACTGGATTCCCACAATGCATTTCTCCCCAACCCACTGATGGCAGGTTTCCTGTCATTAATCAGCATTCAGACTGAAAAGAAAATTAGGAGATCAATGTGCTAAAATAGCTCTATGGGGATAGCTTCGACAGAGATATTTTCAGTGTAAGTTATACCAAATGTTGAAACAGAACCTGGTGGAAAACATAATTTTATTGTTAAAGATGCTTTGAACTAAACTGGAATATTTTTTATGTTTTTTTTTTTATTATTATTCTCACTAACATATTTTTCTTTGACAACAACCAAAACATCATCTGCTGCTTCATCATTAGTTACAGTTAGTTACAGTATAAATCTCCAGGGGTGTTAACTTTACAAATAACTTATGTATCCATAGATGATAATTATGTGTTTTGCATTTGAAAGTAGGCTATACTAAAGACTACTCTTTAGTATATAGCCACTTCTTTGGTTCTTACTGAAATTTCTAAAATCACTTGTCACTATGAATTCAAAACTGAATCAAGCTCTGGCTGCATAGCTCAGCTGGTTAGAGTGTTGTCCCTGTGTGCTAAGGTTTGATCCCTGGTCAGGTCAGGGCACACACAGATATCACCCAGTGAATGCATAGATAGGTGGAACAACAAATTGCTCTCTCTCCCTCCTTCCCTTCATTTCTTTCTATAATCAAAACAAAAATCAAACTAAAAAAAAAAAAAAAACAGAATCAGAATGTATGATTCATGTTCCTATGATGTCTATATGCACGGTGATTTTTAGCAGACACACACACCTTTTTTACTTGGCTTGGTTTAGTAAACAATTTCATGTCCATCATTTGGGAGAGGACAATAGACTCAAAGTTGATTTATAAGGTATTTCTTTTTAATCTTGCTTTTTAGATCCACTAATAACAAGGATATGAAAAAGATGATACAGATAAAAGTTTGTAGGGCAAGAAAATAAAAACATAAGCCTTCAGCAAGAAATCATGCAGAAATTGATTGCTCACAGCCCTAGGACTGTTCAGCAAAGGCAATGTCATTATAAGAAAGTAATGAAATGTTCTTCAGGAGAAAGACTAGCTAAGACACACAGACACATAGACAGAAGGGGGCCCTAATAAATAATTGCCCACAAGTACATTGCTAGCCTGTATCCTCTTGGGAATCTAGGAGATCCAGAAGATGGTATGCACTGGTTTTTAGATTGCAAAGTTCTTACAGAGTATGAATGGCTCATGACTTTGCTTTCTCTTAACAGGAATACATCCTTTCAAATTGAAGGCTGCTAAGATTATCAAGTAATCTTCCACAAAAGTGCAATATAAAGAACATAATGGCCTCTGAAATCATGTTTTTTGCAAAATGGAAACCCAGCAGTTCACATTTCCAGTTTCTACACTAATGATTTACCTCAATAGTATCTTGTCTTTGGCCATCTGGATGTACTTCATAGTTTGCCTCTAACTACTTTAGACCTTCATGTTTCATATTATCATTGCTCTACAATGGCAAACATTTTAAATCTTTCTTTTCTATAAAAAAATCTTATGACTCCCATGAAAACATACAAAGCAAAATTGCACATCTTTTCCTAATAACTATAAGTGAAAATTATTAAGTACATGTCAAAAGATGTCAATTTAGACTAATAAACACTAAAGTTCTAATGAAGAATGGGAAATTTATTCTTCTAAAGCATTGGCTACAATATTCAAGTTAGTTAGATTTCTCAATTGTTAGATTTTTGGTTGTTTCAAACTATTAAAATTAGGTGAAATTCATTTTTCTTGTTTTGATACAAAAAACATGTTTAAGTTAAATAATGAAACTATAAAAAAAATGTTTTGCATACAGGTGAATATCAATATTTTTATCCTTTACCAAAAGTTAAAATGTTTTATGTGAAACAGTTGTTGCTTTTCTTTATAAAGTAATATTTTCAGTCTGTTAATTTATGTGTCTCAAGAAAAATAGACATATGTTTTCATGTTTGTAGCATTAACTCCTAAGATTATATTCACTGATATATTGTTAAGATTATGAGAAACTTAGTTTTCATTTTATTTGTTCCTGAAAACATGCAATGGCAATAACCTTAAAGATACAAAATAGTATGATAGAACAAACACTGGGCAGAAAATGTGGATTGTCAGTCAAATTACATCATTTTTCATATCTTCATTTCTTCAACATTGATTGAGTTGATGTATATTCAATTCATTACTTACTTCCCACTTCATATTTTCTAGTTAAGGGGATATACATATATGTGCCCAAACTCCTTTGACTTGATGAGGTGACAGTGCACTATGGGAAATGGACTTGTTGTATGAAAACTGGGGAAGCAGCTGCTGTGAGCCTTAGTCCCCCCAGCGGTGGAGTGAGAAGCGAGGCTGGATGTCTCTAAAACGTCTGATCCTGTTTGCATTCTCTACTTTCTGAAATCAATTCTGCTTCAAATGGTTATTTTTTAAAAGTTAAAGAGTCAGGAGTCTCATGATGAAAACCCTTATTTGATATTGATAGAAATGTATTTCTATATATTTTAAACACATTTTGAATGTCGTGAAATACATTTATACTTCTCTCCTAATGATGTCTTCAATGATCAATAATTACTAATTTGATTTTATTAGATGTCACAAATAAACATGTTTTTATTTTCAAACTGTAAAAATTAAAATTAAAGAAGAAAAACACACAACCTCCAAAATGGGGTAATTAGAATGAGATGTTCCTACTTACGCACATGTATGTGTATTTGATTACTAAATTCCTATAATGCTATGCAGACTACAACTGCTTAGTGGTAGAAAACATAGTCAAGTAAAAAAATAACATGTTTCTTTCAAAATAGTTGAAAAGTATATTGAATTGGCTTATTTTCCCTTTCTATAGTCTTTCAGCTTTGTTTGCTTTTTCATTAAGCCTTTATGAATGTTTCCCAAGCTGCCTTACTCTTATATTTTTAAAGGTCAAATGGTCACAAGATATTGAAGTTGTAAGGGGTTTCGGAGATCATCTGGAGTCATTCTTTTAAAAAAATGTCACTAGCAGACAGCTATTTTATTCTTTCTGAAATAATTTGGGTGAAAAAGAGTTCAGCCTTTTCACTACTGGTTAGCTCTAATTGCTGGAAAATGTATCTTGGGCTTTACTAAAGTTTTCTAGAATGAAAAAGACTGTAAGTATGTCCCCTATTTCCAGATGGTCAAGTTTATAAGGGGCATAGTTTTGCAGACACAACAGTAGCAGGCAGGAAGAAGAGCCCTCTCTAACTTACTAGAATGCCATGAGACCCAGGGCAGGGAGGGGTGGAGCCCACCGAGCCCCTGTCCAAGGAAGGAAAGGCCCCTGGATTGGGTACCATACAACTAAGACCTCAAAAAGAATGGCCAGGATTTTAAAACTGTTGCAAGTGTTGTTTAAGGAAAAAAGCATTCCAGTTAAAAGAAAGGGAATAAGACTTAAAAGGTAGAGATTGGGTGATTTTTTGTTTGCTTGTTTGTTTGTGTGTGTGTGGCCTTGTGTGAATGGGACAGCAGAAGAACATGTGTGAAGAAATATAATATTAAAAAGAGAAATTTATGCTAGGTCATAGGTAATCATAAATGCTTGCTAATAAGTCTTGATTCATAACTTTTCTGCCTTTCCCCCTCCTGCCACAACCAGCAAACAGTTCCCGAATCCAAAGCTAGTATACTTTCAAAGAGAATGACCTTCAAGCTTTGTAATTAGGCACCTTATTTATCTAAAAAAGTTATGCCACAATGCATACTTCTATTTACAAATTTTATATTTGTATTATGTAACATGGTAAGTTATTTAACCTTTTGGATTGTCGACATTCTCTTATTAACATGGATTATTATAAAAATGCTAATCCAATAGGGTTATTAAATATATTTTTCATATATGAAAAACATATTAAAATTGTGACTGGCAATGGTAAGTACCATTTAAGCTTTAGCTATTATTAGTAACAGTAGAAGTATTACTTAAATAAATTATCACTAAATTGATAAAACAAATTTTTATTTTTTATTTTTTTTTATTTTTTTTAATTTTTTTTTATTTATTTTTTGTTACAGATATTTTATCTTTTTACCCCATTGGCACCCCCCACCCCACCCCCCCCTCCACCCTGTCCCCGGCTTAGTTGTCCATGTCCTTTGGTCATGCATACATGCATATAAGTTCTGTGGTTAATCTCTTCCCACCACCCCCAACCCCATCCCCTCTTCTAGGGATGTCAGTCTGTGCCCTACATCCATGTGTCTGGGTCTACTGTATTCCTCAGATTGTTATGTTCATTATATTCCGTATATAAGTGAGATCATGTGGTATTTGTCTTTTTCTGCTTGGCTTCTTTCACTTAGGATAATACTTTCCAGGTCCCTCCATGTCGTCTCAAAGGATAAGAGATCTTTCTTTCTTACCGCTGCATAGTATTCCATTGTGTATATGTACCACAGCTTTTTGATCCATTCGTCTACTGGTGGACACTTGGGCTGTTTCCAGATCTTAGCTATTGTAAATAGTGCTGCTATGAACATGGGGGTACATATATTCTTCCTGATTGGTGTTTCAGGCTTCTTAGGGTATATTCCCAGCAGTGGGATCACTGGGTCAAATGGAAGTTCAATTTTTAATTTTTTGAGGTAGCACCATATTGTTTTCCATAGCGGCTGCACCAGTCTGCATTCCCACCAGCAGTGTATTAGAGTCCCCTTTTCTCCACACCCTCGCCAACACTTGTTGTTTGATGATTTGTTGATGGCGGCCATTCTGACAGGTGTGAGGTGATACCTCATTGTTGTTTTAATTTGCATCTCTCTGATGATTAGTGATGTTGAGCATTTCTTCATATGTCTCTTGGCCATTTGTATGTCCTGTTTGGAGAGGTGTCTATTCAACTCCTCTGCCCATTTTTTAATTGGGTTCTTTGTCTTCCTTTTTTGGAGTTGTATGAGCACTCTGTATATATTGGAAATTAACCCCTTATCTGATACATCATTGGCAATGATGTTCTCCCATTCAGTGGGTTGCCTTTCCATTTTGATGATTGTTTCTTTTGCTGTGCAGAAGCTTTTTAGTTTGATGTAGTCCCATGTGTTCATTTTCTCCTTTATTTCTGTTGCCTTAGGTGATGTATCAGTGAAAATTCTGCTCCGTATGATGTCCGAAATTTTGTTACCTACATTTTCTTCTAGCATTTTAATGGATTCACGGGTCACATTTAAGTCTTTTATCCATTTTGAGTTTATTTTTGTGTATGGTGTAAGTTGATGGTCTAGTTTCATTTTTTTGCATGTAGCTGTCCAATTTTCCCAACACCATTTATTAAAGAGGCTGTCTTTACTCCACTGTATGCTCTTGCCACCTTTGTCAAATATTAATTGAGCGTATTGCCTTGGGTCCATTTCTGGGTTTTCAGTTCTGTTCCACTGGTCTATATGCCTCTTCTTGTGCCAGTACCAGGCTGTTTTGGTTACAGTCGCTTTGTAGTATAACCTGATATCTGGTAATGTGATCCCTCCAACTTTGTTCTTCTTTTTCAAGATTGCTGTGGCTATTCGGGGTCTTTTTTGGTTCCATATGAACTTTTGAAGTATTTGTTCTAGTTCTATGAAATATGTCGTTGGTATTTTGATGGGGATTGCACTGAATCTATAGATTGCTTTGGGTAGTATGGACATTTTAATGATGTTAATTCTTCCAATCCATGAACAGGGTATGTGCTTCCACTTTTTTATATCTTCCTCTATTTCTTTTTTCAATGACCTGTAGTTTTCTGCAAATAGGTCCTTTACTTCTTTGGTTAAGTTTATTCCTAGGTATCGTAATTTTTTTGGAGCGATGGTAAATGGGATTGTTTTTTCAGTTTCTCTTTCTGTGAGTTCATCATTGGTGTACAAGAATGCCGTCGATTTCTTGACGTTAATTTTGTATCCTGCTACTTTGCCAAATTCATTTATTAAGTCTAATAGATTTTTGATGGAGTCTTTAGGGTTTTCTATGTACAATATCATGTCATCTGCAAATAATGACAGTTTCACTTCCTCCTTTCCAATTTGGATCCCTTTTATTTTTTCTTCATGTCTGATTGCTGTGGCTAAGACTTCCAGTACAATGTTAAATAAAAGTGGCGAAAGTGGACATCCCTGTCTTGTTCCTGTTCTTAATGGAAATGTTTTTAGTTTCTGTCCATTGAGTATGATGTTGGCTGTAGGTCTTTCATATATGGCCTTTATTATGTTGAGATAGGATCCCTCTATTCCTACATTGCTGAGCGTTTTTATCAGAAATGGATGCTGGATTTTGTCGAATGCTTTTTCAGCATCTATTGATATGATCATGTGGTTTTTATTCTTCATTTTGTTTATGTGGTGTATCACGTGATAAAACAAATTTTTAAATGTGAATTAAAAGATGATGGGTTTAAAACAAAAGGTGTATGTGTGTGTGTGTGTGTGTGTGTGTGTGTATGTGTATGTTTAAATTTACACTATTATAGAAACTAATAAGTCATTAAAGATTTTCAGTAGTAGAATAACATGTTGTATTACATCATTTCCTTCCCTAGTATATTTTTGAGACAAAAGAGCATCTCATTTCTCAAGCTTGTGATTTACAACATATGATTGGCTGGCAATGCTACTTACCAGCCCACCAGATTTGAGCAGTTTTCAAAACCAAAAGGAAAGTTCTGAAAATGTTCTATTTGATTTCTCAATAATCTGAGTCAGTTTCCTTTTAAATCAGCTTTGAAGAGTTGACTCTGCTCAAACAAAGCGAGGTTACTTTGAGTTGCCTTGTATAAAAGATATATTCTGTTTTATATTTGCTGTGAACTGAACACGAAAGTGGCTTACTTACAGAAATTAATTTGCTTTTTGGAGAGAAAAATCCCTAATATCAAAGAATAATATGTAAGGAAATGTAAAATAACTCAACTTGCAGTAATACAGTGAAAATTTATTGAGAATCCAAACTCAGTCTAATTCTAAATCTTAAATCCACTTCTAGAAGTGTAATTTAGAGGGTAAGCTCTCTTTGATTTTGTTCCTTCGTTGATACCATAGAGACCAGATTATTTCAAGTGATCCACGCAAAGTGCTAACAATGGCAGCTAACATATGTTGACCATTATTTTGTTGGTATCAGTTAAAACTATATTGATACAATGTAAACATTTCTGATTTCTAAATTTACTTTAGTTGTTAAGTATGTAATTTTTGTAATTAAGGTAGTACTCAGAGAAATATAGACAAACATTTAACAAACATAAAGCATAATCACCCAGTTGTAATAGACTGATGAAATGTGCTCCTAAACCAACCCAGAAACTCCAGCTTCTGCAGGACACCTTCCTCTTGTGTTTATTCTTTTCCTCAATGAATATTATGATGTACTGATTATGTCCCAGGCACTGTGGGTAGGCTGGGATTGTGTGTTGAATAAATCACAGGTTCTGGAAATTTACTAAGAGATGCCTTTATTCTTTTGCACTACATCTTAATGACTTATTATTATAAGGTCATGAAAGAAAGAAAACAATATTGACATTTTTCAAATTGCTTACTTTTAACTGCTGCTATAATAAGTTTGTTTTAAGCAACAAAGGATTTTCCACTATCTTTAGTCACTACTTATATCTGTCTTATTCATTCATCCATCTGAAGCATGTGGAACATGGTAGGTACTCAGCAAATATTTGTTGAAAGAAAGAACACTAAAATAGCCAGTGATGTGCTGATACTATGTAATAACTAGTTCTCTGGGGGAAGGGCTGCTTTGGAGCATTTATTGGCCAATTTCTGAATTTTGTGGTATGCAATCCACCATGCCCAATAATAGGTACCAATGTAACATCACCTAACTCATAAATCTGAAAATTTAACAATCAGCTCTTGCAAGCTAGTGTAAACCAACTTCAGCTAAAATATGTATGAATTGACTCTCTGGTAAATACTGAAAACAGAAGCCATTATATATGTACTGTCTCCATTTATAAATGTATAATTATTTTCCCAGATTCTTAGATACAATTTAAACAGAAAGTCTCAAATTATACTATCAAACTTACTGTAAAAATTTAAACTTAATCCCCTTATCAAGATGTTGAGATATGTTCAATAGTTTTACCCATTTTACAAATACAGAAACCGAGGTATATAGAGTAGTTAAGTAATGTGTTTTAGGTCACAGAGCTAGTAATGACAGAACCAGAATTTCAAACCTAATGCTTTGGTTCCAAAGCCTGATTTATAATCCTGATATTATATTGCCTCTTGAATGATAAAATACATGCTTATGTTTCTTCTAAAACATACTCAACAGTAAGAGTTTGATGATTGATCAATTCCTTGTTGTATAGTCCCTCTCTCTAGTTATTTGTTTGTTTTGATGAAACATCTTCACAGGCAGGAAGTACTCAGAGCCAGGATAAATACTCAAGGTTGTAGGGTCTTTAGAGATTCAGCTCTGGAACCATTGTAATAGTTATTTGTCTGGTGTAGAAGCCAGGTAAGTACCTGGCAGCTTTGTAAAACTGTATACATTGCTTCTATCTACTGCCAGTTAGGTTATATTACAGGTCAAATATTTCCTCAACTGTGCTGAGGAAGCAGGAATCTCAGGCTGATTAAGAAGTCTGTCCCTCAATACCGATAGTTAAAAGAGGATATAATAAATAAACTTCCATAATTACTGAGAGCTAACGTTTACATTTCAAAATATACGCTTTCCGATGCATTTAGTGTATTTCACCTTTAGCCTATGTGAATGCAAATTTCCCACACATTAAATCCTCCCCTATTTGCTCTTCCATACCAAATTGATTTTTTAAAAATCTGTGAACAGTCTGAGAGAAGTTATTGTTCATGTATTTATAGAAGGTTCATCAAACAAGAGACTTTGGCACTTTGGGAAATACAAACTTGTAAAAGAAAGTACGTTCGGTTCCTCAGCTGGATTCCCAGGTCCCTTTTCTCTCTAACTGTAGAGCAGAACTCTATTACTAGTTAAATATTATCTCCTTGCTTCAGGTTAATCATTGTAGAACCTTTGTTCCACATTCGTAGCAACCTTATGCTGTAAAAATCCTTTACATATGATACCAAATTTTTGAAACTTCTTAATTGAAAGGTCTGTAGTATATTTTTTTTGTTATTATAGGAGCAACGATAGATTTACCGTCAAACTCTAGTATGGGAAGCTTTCACAAGACTTTGGTTGCAGCCCACCCCCCCAAAAAAATAACATTCTTTGCACAATTGTACTTCTGAACACCTCTCTTACACCTTCCCTGTCTGATTCTTCTTCAGAAGTATGTGAACAGAAGCTGAGGGGAAGTGGCGGAAATTTCTAGCTAAGGACCCATAGCACCTAGAACTCAAATTCCAAAAGGGATACCACTCTGCAGTCAGTCCTGGAGACACCACTGATGACCTCACAGAGCCACTGCCTCCCCTTTCTCAGTGTCTCTTCAGGCTGCTCTCTGCTCAGCTCTCCTGGGACACACTCACAGCCAGATGCCATAGTCCTGATACCCTCTTCATAGGCTGACTTCCCATTGCTACCTCTCGAGTCCAGTCCCTATGTCAAGTGCTACTCAGATCTCTCCCAGATCTCTCGTAGATATTGATTCTCCTTTGTTCTATACGCATTATTTAGCTGGCTGTCAATTTATTTAAGTGTACTATGTGAGGCATAGAGATTATATTATACTCAGATGAATCATTTTATTCTAAGTTTCTTGAAACTTAATTGCACATAACTACTGTACTTGGCATTTTTATTTGAATGTGATTCATTTTTAACACTGGCTAAAAAAGAAGAGTTTGTTTTCATATAAAATTTTGTATTCAAAATTATTCATAATACAGATTTTGTATAATTTCACATAAATCCCTTAAGAATTATATTTTTCAAAGGTCTGCTTTCTGCCTATAATTCTAAATACGATTAACACAGAGTTTATATTTGTGCATAAAAGGCTGGTTTTAAAACTTCATTTTCTTTCCTGGAAATATTGTGAAGAGTATGAGTAAAATGCTATGTCCCCTACCAATTCGAGTAATCACAATAAGAACTAACCCTCACCAGACACTTAATAAAGTTTATGCAAAACGTACGTTTAGTAATTTAGATGCCTGATTTAATCCCACTTTGGTCAGGTACCCATACCCCTATTTGATGATGATAATATTTACTTGAAAAAATGTTTGCTTACCCAGAGTCACTTGGGTGGTATCAAAATTTAGACTCAAATACTGATCTTTTTACAAACGAATTACTTGCTCTTAGACATTGAACCAAAATCCAATTTACACATTGATTTTAGAATATTTTTGGAGAATTTATTAAAATGCAGTAAATTAAATATTTTAAAACATATGATAGGGGTTTTCCCATGTTTCAAGGACTATTCTTCTATTTATTTATTTATGTTTTATTTATTTATTTTTAATTTTTTATTTATTAATATGTTTTTGTTACAGATGTTTCTCATTTTTCCCCCATTGACACCCTCTTCTCCTTCCCCCTTGCGCCATACCCAGTTTTGTTGTCTCTGTTCATTGGTCATGCATACATGCATGTAAGTTCTCTTTCCCCATAAATCCCCCCTCCTATGAGGCTTGTCAGTCTGTGCCCCACCTCTACGTTTCTGGGTTAATTTTGCTCAGTAGTTAGTTTAGTTCATTATATTTCACAAATAAGTGAGATCATGTGGTATTTGTCTTTCTCTGCTTGGCTTGTTTGCTTATCATAATACTCTCCAGGTCCTTCCATGCCATCTCAAAGATAAGAGATCTTTCTTTCTTACAGCTGCATAGTAATTCATTGTGTACATGTACCACAGTTGTTTAATCCACTCATATACTGATGGACTCTTGGGTTGTTTCCAGATCTTAGCTATTGGAAATAGTGCTGCTATGAACATAGGGGTACATATAATTCTTTCTGATTGGTGTTTCAGGCTTCTTGGGGTATATTCCTAGAAGTGGGATCTCTGGGTCAAATGGCAGATCAATTTTTAAATTTTTGAGGTTACACTATAGCGTTTTCCACAGTGGCTGCACCAGTCTACATTCCCACCAGCAGTGTACTAGAGTCCCCTTTTCTCCACACCCTCGCCAACACTTGTTTGATGATTTGTTGATAGCGGCCATTCTAACAGGTGTGAGGTGATACCTCATTGTTGTTTAATTTGCACCTCTCTGATGATTAGTGATGTTGAGCATTTCTTCATATGTCACTTGGCCATTTGTATGTGCTGTTTAGAGAGGTATCTATTTAGGTCCTCTTACCATTTTTTAATTGAGTTCTTTGTCTTCCTTTTATTGAGTTGTATGAGCACTCTACATATTTTGAAAATTAACCCCTTATCTAATGCGTCATTGGCGATTATGGTCTCCCATATAGTGGGATCCCTTTTCATTTTGATGGTTATTTCTTCTGCTGTGCAGAAGCTTTTTAGTTTGATGTGGTCCTATGTGTTCATTTTTTCCTTTGTTTCTCTTGCCTTAGGTGTTGTATCAGTGAAAATTCTGCTGTGTATGATGTCTGAGATTTTGTTGCCTGCATTTTCTTCCAGAATTTTTATGGATTCATAAGTTACATTTAAGCCTTTATCCATTTTGAGTTTATTCTCGCGTATGGTGTAAGTTAATGGTCTAGTTTCATTTTTTTTTTTTTTTTTTTGCAAGTAGCTGTCCAATTTTCCCAACACCATTTATTGAAAGCACTGTCTTGACTCCACTGTATATTCTTGCCCCCTTTGCCAAATATTAATTGAGCATATTGTCTTGGGTTAATTTCTGGTTTCTCTATTCTGTTCCATTGATCTATCTGCCTGTTCTTGTGCTAGTACCAGGCTATTTTGATCATAGTGGCATTGCAGAATAATCTGAAATCTGGTAATGTGATCCCTCCGACTTTGTTCTTTTTTTTTCAAGATTACTGTAGCTATTCAGGGTCTTTTTTTTTTTTTTTTTTTGTTCCATATAAACTTTTGGAGTGTTTGTTCTAATTCTGTGAAGTATGTCATTAGTATTTTGATGGAAATTGCACTGAATCTATAGATTGCTTGAATCTATAGATTGCTTTGGGTAGTATGAACATTTTAATGATGTTAATTCTTCCAATCCATGAACAAGGTGTATGAAGAGGTTCTTTACTTTTTTTTTTTTTTAATCCTCATTTGAGGACATTTTTTTCATTTTTTGTTCAGATAGACTGAGAGGGAGAGAGAGAGAGAAACATCGATGTGAAAGGGACAAATTGAGTGGCTGCCACCCGCACAACCCAACCTGAGCCGGGGCAAACTGCAACCGAGGTACATGCCCTTAGCGGGAATCAAACCCGGGTCTCTCTGGACCACAGGCCAACCCTCTTACCGCTGAGCCAAACCCGCCAGGGCTCTTTACTTCTTTTGGTTAAGTTTATTCCTAGTTATCTTAATTTTTTTTTTTTTTTTTTTTTGCTGTGATGGTAAATGGGATTGTCTTTTTAGTTTCTCTTGCTGTGATTTTATCATTGGTGTATCAAGGGATATTCTTTACTCTTTATTTTTGAATTACCTAAAAAGATTCATATAAATCCTGAATAAAGTTATAAAATTTTGTTTAATTAATGGCATATTCATTATTTGTCTGTTATATTTGAGAATAATGGCAATTATTCAAAAAATAAAGAAAATAAGAAGGAATACAATAAAAGTTTTGATGCTAAAAATGAAATTTTAAACTCTAATGGTAAGAAAACAAGATACTATAAACTCAAATGCTGGTTGTTATTTATACTATTATTCTAGTTAGAAAAAAAAAAAGTTAGCTTAACTCTGCTCATTAACTCTGTAGATTTATTTCTACAATAGGTGAATTTAAAATAACATAGTGGCATGAAAAAAAATTCCGAAATTAATTAATCTTTAATAAAGATCGAGAAGAGTTTCTCAGGAGCAAAATGAGCATATGGCTTTATATTCGCAATGTCTTTAGTTCCAAATATCTGATAAAGGACAGAAAAAAGTGAAGGAATTAAGAAGTACAAACTGATAGTTACAAAATGGTTATGAGGATGTAAAGCACAAGTTTTTTTTTAATGCTGGCTGAATAAAAAACAAAACAGTTTGTGGCCCAAGAAACACACATCTGTGGGCCAGATTTGGCTGTAAACTGCCAGCTGGTGGCAATAGGGAATATAGTCAATAATATTGTAACAACTATGTATGGTGCCAGGTGGGTACTGGTAATAATCAGGGGGAGCACTTTGTAAAGTATATGATTGCCTAATCACTATGCTTGCACTAGAAACTAATACAAAATAATATTGAATGTAAACTATAATTTAAAAATAAAATTTTAATTACAAAGTACAGGTTAGGAAAGATGATATTTCATCAGATAGTGCTTGGAAGATACATAATATAATATCTTGTTCACAGTTAGTATATAATTACTGTTTATTTCTTTTTCTTTTTTTTCTAAAACTAACGAGTAATGAAAATACCTTACCCTGACACTCTTAATCTTTCTTCTCTCTGTTTGGTTTTGTCCCTTAGCATTTATCATAATATAATGTACTGTATATTTTATTTATGCATCTTATTATTGTCTGCCTTCCATTAAAATAAGAACAACAATTTATGATTGATTTATTAACTAGTAGATTACTAGCACTTAGAACACCACGTAGCCTATAGTAAGTGGTCAATGAACACTGATTGAATGAATAAATTTTGCTTAATTTATAAAGAACATATTTTGTCAATAATAATAAAATTTGGAATTTGTTTTTAACATTGTACATGAAGAATTTTGAATAAAAGTGTATTGTTTGTGTGGTTGAAGATCTAGTAAAATATGTAACAAATATATAGAGATTTATAAATAAAAGCAAAGAACTTCTAGGATATAAAAGCACTTTGAGACCAATTTGTATGTAAAAACTAAGCATTTAAGCTGTCAAACTTTGTGGGCAGTTCACACAGATTTCCCAAGCATCACACACTTCCCTCCAGGGGCCATATGGTATCAGCTGTTTAACTCAGCAAGTGTGAATTACCAGGTCTTTCTTGTACAGCACACGGAGCTGAGACTTTTCTTTCTTTATTTAAAAAAAAAACTAAATTTAATCTGCATTAGGTAATGTATAGTGGACAGGATAGGAGATATCTATCGACCTAATCATCATCATTGTTGTGGACATTGTAGCTTTTGCTGATAAAAGGAATTTTAAATATAGTAAATGTCCCCAATTCCTAGAAAGAGGAAGCAGAAAGGTACTTTTCGTTCTGTTTTTTTTCTTCTCTTGTTATCAGTTTCTCATTAGATCATCATATCTCTATCTCTAATCTAATGAGCCTTTAAAAGTATACGGAGGTTAAGAGAGTTGCCTTTGGAGGAAGAAGAAAACGTCCCATAAATTTCATCTCTGCAACTTACCTCCATGGAATGAAAACATCTCTGGTGATAATTGTTTGCCTCCTTCCTACCCTTCTCTGTGCTCCTGGAGTCCAAGCTCCATGGGCTGCATTCCCAGCCTTGCTCTCAGGATGCTATTTGTGCCAATGAGAGGGACAAGATGGAACCTAGAGAAAAGAAGCACAAGATTTGCATTTGTTGCCTCCTCTCCTGCCTGAATCTTAGCAGTTCTGACAGTGGCTATCTTCCCATCAGACACACCTCCTGTTGGGGTGGGTATCCTTCTTCTCAGGTTGTAGTGCTCACAGCTTTCAGAAAACACTGTGCCCTCCCCTCCCCCTTCCAGGTGTGGGATATGATGGCTTCCTGCTATTGTGTCTGTCTGTTGTTTCAACATCCCTTATTAGTTCCTCTTACCCTCCCCACTACTCTGCTAATAGTCCCGTGTGTAGGAACTGACAGACACACCAACTGAAAAATCAATAACTTTATCTGTAAACTGGAGGCAACATTACCTTTTCACTTGTTGTGATGATAAAATCATATCTCTTATTTACATTATCTAACACAATGTTTGGCACATATTAATGGTGGTGACTGTGATAACAGGGCTAGTAATAGCAATGTTGTTATTATCTAGGCAGAGTTTTGTCGTCATTGCAAGAATTTCTCAAGTGCAGAGAGGAGGATCAAATTTCAAATGAAAAAAAAAAAAAATGTTCCTTAAAATAACAGTTTCTGTGACAGAACAACAAACACAACCTTACTCCTAAAGAGGGCAGTACACAATGCAACTAAAGTACATGAATAATTTAAATGACTGTGTCAAGGTTTGTGTGGCTAACCTCCTCCCCAAATCTTTCCTTCTGAAACTTTATGCACAGATATCTTGTATGCTAAAATTTAAGTACTGTGTGGGTCACTGGAGTGTTTCCCAAAATTCAAAATGATACGAGGGCTTGGAGTGTTCTGGTCATTGTCTGTTCTCAGTTTGGGGAACACTGAGATGACTACTCTTCAACTCAAGATTCCTACACTCTGACTAGGGCAGCCCACACAACGAGCATCTGCAACCACAGCGATATTTTTCTTCTGTGCTGTCTAAACTCTTTAATTTTTGTAATTTGAATTAAGGCACTGACATATTTCCTTCAGCATCATACTTACAATGGAAACCCTTGGGTCTGTGGACTCCAGTAATGAAAGAAACTGTTGAAGTAGATAATTTGTTGAGTTAGATAATTGTTAACTTAGTTTTATTTTCAAAATTGGTATATTTGATCAAACAAAAAAACTAAAATTTGAAAATATTTTTATAAATATAAAATAATCTTTGACTATCACATTCACCATGAGCGTGATTTAGAATGACTTAAATGGGAATGGAGTACTCATAAAAATCGATGTGTTAAAAAAGGACACAATTACATATATAACATTAATCTAGTAGGTAAATGGATTAGCAAGAGAAAAAATGCAATGAGACATTTACATAAGTAAATTGGCACATAGAGATAAAGTTGATTATCATTTCAGTCTAGTGTCTTTAATGTGCAAAGATATAGTTCCATTTCACAGAAAAAAGCTACTTTGAAAAAGTGGCTTCTAAAATGAATTTTAAAACTCTTCCCCCCACCAATGTAGGAAAGTCAGGATGTATTTTCAGAACATTTGTTTTTCTATTTAAACAATTATTTAGGGCCACACGAGACAAGAATTTTGTCATAATAACATAATTTTTTCAATTTTTTTGCCATGAAAAGATGAAAATAATGGTCTGTCATAATAACTCAATGTAAAAGTCACATAACTTCGAAAGCAATATTCATTGAGTAAATTTGCATTTTCTCATCATATGGCTAATTTTTCTTTAGTTTGTTTTTGTTTTTCCCAAAGAAATATGCTCAGAGCATAGTTTGGTTCCCCCTCCCCCTTCCTTTCCCTTCTCCTCCTCTTCCTGTCTTCCAGAAAGGAGTGTTTGGTGGATGATGACAAGATGGGAGGATCAACAGTAAATACTTGTCATGTATATAGGCGTGCATAACTTGGAAAGTGACATAATTTTCTTTTTTATAAAGGCACTAAGCAAGAAACTGTAGAATAAAATTCACATAATTTTGCAGAAATATCTTAAACTGAGCATTTAAAATGCAAATGTAAATCATACTAACAGTTGACTCTTTTTTTGTGTGAATAATTTCCCTCTTTTTTTCTTGTTTCATCAGAAATAATTTTTAATATTTTCCACCTTTCTTAAAAATTAAAGACCTAATACAGAAAAATATAAAATCATATCATATGCCCAATATATAGTATTACTTTTATTTTTTGCTTTCCTACTCTAAAATAAATTTGTACAGAAGAAAAAGTTTTTAAGTAAATCTCATTACAAATCCTTTTACAACAGTTATAATTGTATTCATAGCTATCAGAACTAGTAGTCCAGTTGGATGAGTGTTGCAGCTTAAATGTTTCTCTTAATTCCATTTTTAGTTTACTTGCTGCATCTACAAAAAAGAACAGTGGAAATGTTCTGTTTCCATAAATAATAAATAAATAAATAAATAAATAAATAAAGCACAAGTAGTACTTTATTTGTTGGTTGTTAAATGATTATTCAACTGGAAAACAGTGATTCAAAATCTACATATGTGTGCATTTTGTCTTACATACAGGTAAATCAGAGTTAGGGAGACTGAGCAATTTATTTTCTTTTGCATTGTGGTTGCTTTGAAGTAATTTGTCTATGAAATTTAAAAATTCTTTAAATTATTTTCCATGAATTTGCTTTCATAGTCAATAGGTTAAGCAGTATCAAACACCTATTTATTCACTAGCAATCATTTATTTCTTCATGGAACAATTAAATTTTTACTTTCTACAATGTTTGAAAGACCTTTTCTTTGTTCTGTAGATTTTGCAGTGAAACACAAAAATACAATTATAAAGAACTCTGTTACAAAGCTACATGTGGTTTGGCTACTTCCATAATTTTCTAAAATAAAATCTAAAATTTTTATTAAAATATTTGTTATTTTAATAAATCATAAGTCAAAGCAAGATAATTTTAATCTTATTCACACAAATTGACATTCTTAATTTCTTCATTAATTTGAACTTGTAGTTGCTACATATGTTCTTAAAAATATTCTCAATCAAACTTTTATTTTAGAAACAAATACCATCAAAAATTACTATTTTTAAACACCCACTGTGTTGGAGTATGATATTTTGCTCAGTTTGGATATGATACCTGCAGTTGTGAAGATTAGCAAAATCTCTCTTCTTATACACGTGGCATTTTAAAAACGCCAAAAGGGAAATGTCAAAAAATGCATTTCTCTAACCCATTACAGTACTGTTTGCTTCATGGATGAAGTACGTGGTTGAGGAAAGGATTGGATGGGAGATTTTGTCTGAATATGCTTATATATTGAATTTTAAATTGTGTGAATATATTATTGATTCAAAAAGTCAAATAAAAAATAAAAACAAAATGAAAGCATTACCTATATTTCATTTTTTAGTTATTTATTTTCATACTCATTCCTTTTATTTCTATGCTATCCTCTTCAAACGAATAAACAAGGAGATAATTGATTGCTAATGGGAACATTGGAAGCACATTTCTCTGTATGTGAGCATAGTGAACTAGATAACACTTAGTGCCCTGGAAGTTGGATAATGGGTAACTGCTATTCCTTCTCCCTGAGGAGGACAAATGTTAACACAGATTACAAATGCTTCATTCTTTTGGAAGGAAATAAACCATCTTTATGTGAGTTCAAATGATATTCAAGTCTGAGTCCCTTTATTGCTAATCTAGATTTATTTCACACATTAACCAAGCTCATTAACTACCCTTTCACTTGTATGTTTCGGGTTCATTACTATTTGAAGTCAACCTCATTTGCATATTAGAAGACCCTTCCTTAACAAGGTCTTGCCTGATCAAGGTTGAACTGACAAGCATTAGCAAATTGTCTGAATTTGTTTTCGTTAATCAGAGAGTTATAGAATGATAGGTACAGAAATAATGCTTTTTGTAAGAAACACAATAAGCATCAGAGGACACGTTTTATTATTTAGTCTTTGCAACATGTCTGTGTGACAGCTAAGAGAATCTCTTCTTTATGGAAAAAAAAAGAATAAAAGTTAAGCACAGGAGGAATTTACCAGAGAAAGCACACATTTTGCTCTGTCTCTGGATGATTTTATTAGAGTGATGCAGTCTTCCCGGGGAACTACAACTAGCACAGTGCTGTGGGAACGGGTAAGAGTTTGTCAGAGAGAATGATTATGGAGTTCTTCCATTACTGATGAGGGCAGTGCATCTCATTCTTCTACCCTTAAACAATGTTATCTTTTTTTGCATCACTCCTTGTCTTAGTTCTCAGCAGCCAAAGTGTTTTTGAAGTTTTTCCTTTTTCTTGACAAATACTGACATTATTTTTTCCTCTATATCTGCTGTTCTTTCAATGTAATCTGCAAGGATCCGAGGGTCCTTGAGGTCCTTTCAAGAAATCTAAGAGTTTAACATTAGTTTAATTATAATACTAAAATATCATTTACTTTTGTTACTGTGTTGACTGATGATGCAAATATAACAGTGAATAAAAAGCTGACACCATAGCTGGGGCACCCACTACACAGGTAACCATTGTATTCTTCCTTGCTGTGCACTCAAAAGAAAAAAAAAAAAGCTAGTTACACATCAGGAAGTCCTTTGGGAAGTGGTCAAAATTATTCATTTTGTTAAGTGTCCACCTTTAATTTTCCTGTCTCACAGACTAGCGCCTGTCTGGGAAAATGAGAGGTACACAAATGATAGTTCTGTGCATGCCCAAGTCCAGCATCTTGTCTCCAGAAAAAGCACTTGTACAATTATTTGAGCTTTGAACTGGTTGCTTTCTCCTCGAACTACTATTTTTACTTGACAGAACAACTGACAGTGGCTACTCAGATTTAGGTATTCAGCAGATATTTTCTCAAAAGTGAATAACAGACTGTAATTTCAAGGAAAATAACTGATAATTAACAATATTTGTTGCCAATGACAAGATTTGAGATTTTAAGTGAAAATTATAATTTTGAAAATTGTACCCAGTCTTATCATCTTCTCAGCTTCTCAGCCTATATGGCCTTTTCTGATGAAACAGTTATAGGTGGTGATATTAACTATCAGCATAATTGATATTGTACAGCAAAATGTTTCAAAACTTAAAAGATTCGCATAAGTGAACCACTATATTCCAAATGATCAGTGAATGATGTTATGCAATCATGAATAGATAAAAATCCTCTCAGACTGCAGGATAGATCAGAGGATTTTGGTGTAAAGAGCATAAAAAGCTTATTGACGTGGTTTCAGTTTCTACATAACTCGTCAAGTTTTGGTGTAGTAACAAAGAACAATATCCACAATGATCTAAAAAGCCTATTAGAATACTCCTTTTCCAGACGACATGCATGTGAGACTAGGTTGCCTTTGCACACAAGTAGCAAAATATCTCACAATGGCATGACTGCAAAAGCAGATGTGAGTTTCAGCTTCTCTTCTGCTAATTTAGACATTAAAGGGTGTTTGTAAATAATGTCTCTCTTCTCAGTATTGTTTGAAAAAGTTATTTGTATAAAATATTTGTCTGCATGTAATAAGCTTATCTTTTTTTATACTTTAAATGAATTAATAAAATAATATATATGCTTGTGTGTGTATGTGTATATATATATATATATAATTTTAATCTTTAATATGTCAAATATCAATATATATGACTTACATAAACAAAACTCTTTGGAGTCCTAAATACACTTTAAGTATCTTAAGAGGTCCCGAGAACAAAAAGTTTGGAGATTGCTATTCTACAAAACTTCAATTATATATAATAACAAGATTAAGCACATTATTTATTTGAGAATATTTATCAAATTGAAATTATGCTAATAATAATTCAATCACTAAACACTGGCTGATAATGAGCAAAATATCTTTAAAGATCAGTTTGTTTAAATTGAATGGAATGACATTCAGTTGAACCTTGAACACGCAGGGGTTAGGGATGCTGCCCGCTGACACAGTCAAAAATCCACATATAGCTTTTGACTCCCCAAAAACTTAACTACGCATAGCCTACTGTTGATCAGAAGCCTTAATGATAACATAAATAGTTGATTAACACATATTTTGTGTATTATATACCATATTTTTATAATAAAGTAAGCTAGAGAAAAGAAATGTTATTAAGAAGATGATAATAAAAAATACATTTATAGCATTAATTTAAAAAATCCACGTATAAATGGACCCACATAGTTCAAACCCATGTTGTTCAAAGGTCTACTGTATAGCTAATTTCTTTGAAGAGTTAAATTGACAACAGTCTCAAATTAATCCAAGTTAATTAAAAGTAGCTACCTTTCCATATATCCTGAATGATTTAGCACCTGAATGGTGGGTGGTGTTATTTACAGTGTTATGTGTCTAAGCTTTGTTGTTGTTTTTTCTGGAGTGCTAGTTGAAAATGAAACAGCTAATTTGCATGTTTGCATATATTTGTATATCATGCTTTAAAACTTTCATCTTCAGCATGTAAACCAAAAAAAAAAAGAAAAGAAAATGAATTAGCACAATTTACAGCAATTATATTCATGGCCAATATTCAAATTCTTTAAATGAACCAATGTGACACAATTTAAAATTATATGCAAATAATTTATGTAAAACATGTATAAAAAGCTCAATATAAGATATAGATAACCTTGTATAGGGTGAGGATGGGCGTAGCAGGTAAATATACAATATGTAGAGAGATAAGACATTCTTTATCTGCCTTGGCTGTACTGTCACACAATGTATATTTGGAACACTGTCAATTCCAAACTAGATATAGATATACATGTATGTACTATCTATATTTACGTATATTTTTCTATATGAATATTTTGTAGCTTACTTAACTATTTCAAGAGTTTTCATGGTGCCCTTGACACCTTTGGCAGGTAGCCATCCCTGTAATGCAGTTTAGATTTAGATTGTGCCATTATTTTATAGTATATGTTGCTCTATTTTATTTTACAAAACTGTTTTTGTTAGTGGACATACAATTGAGGAAAATATACAGATCATTTCTCAATGTCAAAATTAATGGATAGCCTCAATAAGGCATTCAGCACAGTTAAGCTTAGTGCAAGTGTGACTAAAGGAGAAATAATGCTCTGCATTCTATGATATATATACATACATGTAATTATAATACAGTAATAATATAATATACTATTGTGTTTAATGGATGATGTGATAAGATGGATTGATATACAGCTAGGGGAAACCATGGAGATATTGTAAGAATACAATATAGATTCATTTTATTTTATATTTTCCCATTTTTGTTAATTTATTTTTGTTACAGATGTTTCTCCTTTCCCTTCCCTAGACATCCTCCTCCCCATCCTGCACCTAAACCCCTTTACATTGTTGTCCATGTCCATTGGTTATGCATACATGCATATAAGTTCTTTTTATTTTATTTTATTTCATTTTTGTTACAGATATATTCCTCCTTTTTTTCTCCATTGACACCCTCCTCCCCACCCCCCACCCTGTCCCCTGCTTTGTTATCCATGTCCATTGGTTATGCGTGCATACATATAAGTTCTGTGGTTCATCTCTTCACTCCCCCCACCACACCCTATTCTGAGGTTTATCAGAAAGTACCCTACTTCTACATCTCTGGGTCTACCCTATTCCTCGGACTGTTATGTTCATTATATTCCACAAATGAGAGAGACCATGTGGTATTTGTCTTTTTCTCCTTAGCTTGTTTTGCTTAGGATAATACTTTCCAGGACCCTCCATGTTGTCTCAAAGGATAAGAGATCTTTCTTCCTTACAGCTGCATAGTACTCCATTGTGTATATGTACCACTGCTTTTTTATCCACTCGTCTACTGATGGACATTTGGGCTGTATCCAGATCTTAGCTATTGTAAATAGTGCTGCTATGAACATTGGGTACGTATATTCTTTCTGATTGATGTATCAGGCTTCGTAGGGTATATTCCTAGAAGTGGGATCACTGGGTCAAATGGAAGTTCAATTTTTAATTTTTTGAGGTAACACCATATTGTTTTCCATAGTGGCTGCACCAGTCTGCATTCCCTCCAGCACTGCACTAGAGTCCCCTGTTCTCCACACCCTCGCCAACACTTGTTGTTTGATGATTTGTTGATGGCGGCCATTGTGACAGGTGTGAGGGGATACCTCACTGTTGTTTTAATTTGCATCTCTCTGATGATTACTGATGTTGAGCATTTCTTCATATGTCTCTTAGCCACTTGTATGTCCTGTTTGTAGAAGTGTCTATTTAGTTCTTCTGCCCATTTTTTAATTGGGTTCTTTGTCTTCCTTTTGTTGACTTGTATTTGTACTCTATATATTTTAGAAATTAATCCCTTATCTGATATATCATTGGCAATGATGCTCTCCCATACAGTTGGTTGCCTTTCCATTTTGATGATTGTATTTTTTGCTGTGCAGAAGCTTTTTAGTCTGATGTTGTCCCATGTGTTCAGTTTCTCCTTCGTTTCTGTTGCCTTGGGTGATGTATCAGTGAAAATTCTGCTGTGTATGATGTCTGAAATTTTGTTGCCTACATTTTCTTCTAGAATTTTTATGGATTCTTGAGTCCCATTTAAGTCTTTTATCCATTTTGAATTTAGTCTTGCCTATGGTGTAAGTTGATGGTCTAGTTTTATTATTTTGTATGCAGCTGTTCAATTTTCCCAACACCATTTATTAAAGAGGCTGTCTTTACTCCACTGTATGCTCTTGTCACTTTTGTCAAATATTAATTGAGCATATTGTCTTGGGTCCATTTCTGGGTTCTGTACTCTGTTCCATTGATCTATCTGCCTGTTCTTGTGCCAGTACCAGGCTGTTTTGATTACAGTGGCTTTGTAGTATAACCTGAAATCTGGTAATGCAATCCCTCCAAATTTGTTCATCTTTTCAAGATGGCTGTGACTTTTCAGGGTCTTTTTTGGTTCCATATGAACTTTTGAAGTATTTGTTCTAGTTCTGTGAAGTATGTCATTGGTATTTTGATGGAGGTTGCATTGAATCTATAGATTGCTTTGGGTAGTATGGACATTTTAATGATGTTAGTTTTCCAATCCATGAACAGGGTATGTGCTTCCACTTTTTTATATCTTCCTTTATTTCTCTTTTCATTGACCTGTAGTTTTCTGTGAATAGGTCCTTAACTTCTTTGGTTAAGTTTATTCCTAGGTATCTTAATTTTCTTGCCACAATGGTAAATGGGATTGTTTTCTTAGTTTCTCTTTCTGTAAGTTCATCATTGGTGTATAAGAATGACATTGATTTTTGACATTAATTTTGTATCCTGCTACTTTGCCAAATTCATTTACTAAGTCTAGTAAATTTTTGATGGAGTCTTTGGGGTTTTCTATGTATAGTATCATGTCATCTGCGAATAATGACAGTTTCACTTCCTCCTTTCCAATTTGGATTCTTTTTATTTTTTCTTCCTGTCTGATTTCTGTGGCTAAGACTTCCAGTACTATGTTAAATAAGAGTGGTGAAAGTGGGCATCCTTGTCTTGTTCCTGTTCTTAAGGGAAATGCTTTTAATTTTTGCCTATTAAGTATGATGTTGGCTATAGGTCTTTTATATATGGCCTTTATTATGTCAAGATATGATCCCTCTGTTCCCAAATTTCTGAGCATTTTTATCAGACATGGGTGCTGGGTTTTGTCGAATGCTTTTTCAGCATCTGTTGATATGATCATATGATTTTTATCTTTTGTTTTGTTTATGTGGAGTATCACATTTTTTGATTTGTGAATATTGTACCAGCCTTGCATCCCTGGGATGAATCCCACTTGGTCATGCTGAATAATTTTTTTTATGTATTGGCAGATTCAATTTGCTAGTATTTTGTTCAGGATTTTGGCATCTGTGTTCATCAGGGATATTGGCCTGCAGTTTTATTTCTTTGTAGTGTCTTTATCCGGTTTTGGAATTATAATTATGCTGGCCTCAAAAGATGAGTTTGGAAGTCTTCCTTCTTAAATTTTTTGAAATAGTTTGAGGAGAATGTGTAGTAGTTCATTGAATGTTCGGTAAAATTTCCCCATGAAGCCGTCCGGGCCTGGGCTTTTGTTTGCTGGGAGAGTCTTGATTACATCTTCAATTTCTTTTGTTATTATTGGTTTGTTCAAGTTTTCTATCTCTTCCTGATTCAGTTTTGAGGCACTATGTGTTTCTATAAATTTGTCAATTTTGCTTAGATTGTCGAATTTGTTGCCATATAATCATTCACAACATTTGTTAACAATCCTTGGTATTTTTGTGTTGTCCATCATTATTTCTCCTCTTTCATTTCTGATTTTGTGTATTTGGGTTCTCTCTCTGTTTCTTGGTGAGTCTAGCTAAGGGTCCATCAATCTTGTTTATATTTTCAAAGAACCAGCTCTTTGTTTCATTGATCCTTTGAATTGTTTCTTTGGTCTCCATGTCCTTTATTTCTGCTCTGATCTTTACTATTTTCTTCCTTCTACTTGCTCTATGGTTTTCTTTTTGTTTGCTTTCTAGTTCTTTAATTTGTGAGGTTAGATAGTCTATTTGAAATTATTCTTGCTTCTTGAAAGACGCCTGTAGTTCAATGAACTTCTCTCTCAAAACTGATTTTGCTGCATCCCATAGATTTTGTGTTGTTATGTGTTCATTTTCATTGGTTTCCAGGAAGTTTTTTTTAATTTCTTCCTTGATCTCCAAGGTAACCCATTCATTGTTCATTAACATGCTATTTAGACTCCGTGATTTCAAATGCCTTTGCACATTCTTGTTGCAACGATTTCTAGTTTCATGCCATTGTGATCTGAGAAGATGCTTGATATGATTTCAATCTTCTTGAACTTGTAAAGACTTAGTTTGTGTCTTATCATGTGGTCTATCTTTGAGAATGCCCCATGTGCATTTGAGAAGAATGTGAATTCTTGGGATGTAATTCTCTGTAGATATCTATTAAATCCATATTTTCTAGTGCTTCATTTAGAACTTCTGTCCTTGCTAATTTTTTGTCTAGAGGATCTATCCAGTGATATCAGCAGGGTGTTGAAGTCCCCTGCTATGACTGTATTGTTGTTGATTTCTTTTTTGAGGTCCTCCGGAAGATTTTTAATATATTTTGGTGCTCCTATATTGGGTACATATATGTTTATCAAGGTTATATCTTCCTGTCAGATAGATCCTTTTATTATTATGTAGTGGCCTTCTTTGTCTCTAGCTATGGCCTTCATTTTGAAATATATTTTATCAGATATGAATATTGCTACCCAAGCATTTTTTTTCTTTTCTTTGCTTAGAAGATTTTTGCCCATCCCTTTACTTTTAACCTTTTGTGAGGCTTTTGTTGTGAGGTGGGTCTCTTATAAACAACATATATATGAGTTATATTTTCTTATCCAATCAGCTACTCTGTGTCTTTTTATTGGAGCATTCAATCCATTTACACTAAGGTGATTATTGATATGTACTTATTTATTGCCATTTTTGTTTAGTGTGGTTTTTTTTTTTTTTTTTCTTCTATTTCTTCTACTAATTATAGCAGTCTTTTTAACATTTCTTGCTGTGCTGGTTTTGTGCTAATGTAGTCCCTTAGCCTTTTTTTTTTTTGTCTGGAAAAGTCTTTATTAGACCTTCTATTTTGAATGATAGCCTTGCTTGGTAGAGTAGTCTGGATTCAGATTCTTGTTTTTCATGACCTTGATTACTTCAGGCCATTCCCTTTTGCCCTATAGTGTTTTATTTATTTATTTATTTTTATTTTTTTTGAGAAGTCAGCTGAGAGCCTTATGGGGTTTCCTTTGTAGGTAACATGTTGCTTTTCTCTTGCTGCTTTTAGGATTATCTCTTTGTCTTCAATTTTTGGCATTTTAATTACTATGTGTCTTGGTGTAGGCCTGTTTGGATTCTTCTTACTTGGGGCTCTCTGTGCTCCTTGAACTTGAATGCCTTCTTCCTTCACCAAATTAGGGAAGTTTTCTGTCACTATTTCTTCAAATATATTCTCTAACCCTTGCCCATTTTCTTCTTCTTCTGGGACTCCTATGATGCGAATATTATTCCATTGCCAGTTGTCCCACAGTTTTCTTAAGCTATCTTCTTATTTTTTAATTGTTTTTTTCTTTTGATTTTGATTTGTTGATTTTTCCTACCATCTTCTAATTCACTGATCCTGTCCTCAGCTTCCTCTACCCTGCTGTTTAGACCTTCCAATGTGTTCTTTATTTCTGCCATGTCATTCTTCATTTCTTCTTAGTGGTTTTTAATTTCCAATTGGTTGATTTTCAACATTTCTGTCTTTACTCATGGTGTTGATGTGCTTAATTATGCTGTTGAGCTTCCTCATGATCATGGCTATGAATTCTAGCTCTGTTAAATTGTCTAACTGCACCTCAGTTATCTCATCTTCGGTAGAGGTCTCTTGTTCTTTCATTTGGCATTTGTTTCTTTGTTTCACCATTTCGGCTATCATAGTGGGCTTTGGAGCCTGCCAAATTTCCCCTGTGGGTGTTGGTGTTCTGCTGTTTGTGGCTCCCTCTACTGGGTTTGGATGAGGATGGGAGGACCCACGATACAGACCACTGTCTTGTCTTACTTTCATGGGTAGAGTTGCAATCCCAGGAATGGTTCATTTATTCTCTAGCCTTTTGCCTGGAGGCTATTAGTCTAGGTTACTAGAAGAGCCTTGTGTTCTTAGTTGAATGATGAACTCTCTCAGGTGGTCAGTGTAAGGGGATTTTCTGAGGGTGGGGCAGATGCTGGTTGTTAAGGAGCCTCAATTTGCATTTAAATGGCCCACCATGTGGCACTGAATCTCTGTGGATTGGGTTGCTGCCTCTCCCCAGAGCCCTGGGAAGGAGTAAGATGGCCACTGTCTTGCATGGCCGCAAGTCAGCAAAAGCTCTGAGCACCCTCCAAATCCCGAGTGTCCCCACACAGTTCCAATCCAGTCCTCCCTCCCTCTGCTAGAGTCCAAGGTGAGTGGCTGTGGCTATTTTAGTTCTCTGTCCTGGCTTTCCACACTGTGGAGCCATTTGGGAATTTAACCTCATGGGTGCTGCTCACAGCTAAGTCTACTGCTGTTCGTGGGCTCCCAGCCCCTCTTTAATACCTCTGCAGTCCTACCAGGATCGATTTAGTGTCCCTGGTTATATGGTCCTCACAAACTGCTTTCTTTTCTTTTTTTTTTTTTTTACTGACCAGTTATCTTTATTTTTGTTGTAATTCTAGTTTGGTCCTGGGAGATGGTCTGTGTAGCTTCTATTCCCTCTGCCGCCATTTTGGAACTTGCTATACATTCATTTTTAAAAGAAGAATATTCTAGGAATTATTTTTGGGGGGTACAAAGTTTGTGAGAGCATTTTAAACATATCTTACCTTCTTCCACAGTCAGTTTTCAAGATATCAACCAGTAATATTTTAAATGTCACAATGGATCCAAATGTATTCTTCAAATACTGAAATTGCAATAAGAATAAAATTCAAATCTTCATCATGAGACAGAAGGCAAATGACTTGTTTTTATCCACCCACTCTGGCCTCACTGAGAATCACTCTCCCTTCATTTATTATAAACCATTATGGTGGGACTTCCTCAGTTTTGTGCATAGACCATGCTTTTTCCAATCTCAAAACATTTACTCTACCCTCATCTGGTTTTTACAGAGTGATAAATATTTCCAATTTCCCTTCTTCTCTCTCCCCCACCTCAGTGCAGTCCCTCCTACATAAATTATTTTCTTTTACCTTATGCTTTTTTAACTATTTGTGATTTTCTTGCACAGTAAAAACACACTTCGTATTTTCATATGAAAGTATGGTTTAATATCTATTTCCACTTTAGATAATATTTTAATTTTATTCACTGTTGTATCCTCAGTATATAAAATATTTCATATAGATAACTCTCTATATTTGTTAAATAAATTTAACAAATAAATCTTGCTCAATAACCTGAGAGATGCCCAGCTTAGTGCCATGCAGTTACCATTATTCTGTCTTTTTCCACATATTATATTTGTTCAAATTTAATTTATTGAAATGTAATCTTCTGTCTTTTGAGTTATTAATACAAATATTGCCTTGCATTTTGTATTTCTGTGGGTTTTTAAAATTTTGTTTTTAATTGAATTAACTGGGTAACATTAGTTTAAAAAATTATATAGGTTTCAGGTGTATAATTCTATAATACATCATCTGTATATTGTGTTGTGTGTTCACCACTACAAGTCAATTCTCCTTCTATTACCATTTATCCCCACTTTACGCTCTTCTACCTCCCCCCACCCTCCCTTCTCTCTGGCAATCACCATACTATTGTATTTATCCATGAGTCTTTTTTTTTCCTTGTTTACTTAATCCCTTCACCCACCTTTATTACCCAGCCCCCAAACTCCGCTCTGACAGCTGCCAATCTATTCTCAATACCATGAGTCTATCTCCTCCTTCTTAGTTTATTTTGTTCATTCAGTTCCACATATGAGTGAAATCATATGGCACTTGTGTTTCCCTGACTGGCTTATTTCACTTAGCATAAGAGCTGCACTTTAAAACAAACAAACTAATAGCAAACAACAGCAGCTTTATTTAGATATAAGGCAGAGAAAAAGATAGTTCATTATTTCCTATTCTACATATAATTAAAACGATATTTACTATATGTCAAGGGTGGTTCTATCTTGAATATACTAAATATTTTCATTCTTACAACAGCCCCATTTCTGTCCTTCCAATTAAAAATTGTGTCACATGTACTAAGAGGTAAAGTGGGCTTTAGAACACACAGCTAGGGTTCCAGGGTATATGTTCTAGTCATCATTCCTTGTTTTTTTCCTTTTTGTTAACACTAGGTTCTTTTGTTAACAGTAGGTTAACACTAGCTAACACTATATATTTAGTTCACTATCAAAGAAGAAAAAACTGGCACGACCTAACCTTTTATCCTTGATTCTAGGACAAAATACTACCAGGATTTGGGTATTCTCTTTAAGACTATGAACCGTAGTTAATATAATTAGTGATTCTTCCTAGAGCCAGCTACTTAGTCTTTAGTCCCCTTCTTAAATTTCTTTTTTTTTTTTTCAAAAATTTAAGCCAAAGGGTGATTAAAATTTCAGCTTATTTAAATCACAAGGATGAGCACTGCCACAGAATCACCCTGTGTCCCGGAAGAAGCACAGCCCACCCCTACTGCATCCCAGATACCACTAGTTACAGTGCTGGTCAGTGGATTTTTTACCCCTAAAAGGATAACATAAAAAAATAGGCTTACTTTCTATTGAATTACAAACTTCTGAGGTCAGATCATTATAAGTGTAATGTAGCATTTATTGGTTCAACTACTTTTTTCTTTTTGCTTGATTAGACAAATTTTAATAATTGTAGGTATTATAATATTTCTGTGATTTGGTCAGCACTTGCTGACACCCACAAGGTTATTGCTTGGCTTTTGCATTTTTTAAAAAATCATAACAGCTACATAGATATACCAACTTGACATTTGCTTTTTTTTTCCCTCCAGTACACAAGTAACGAAAACACAGATGGTACTTACAGGATATTTCCTTTACAATTCTGTTAAAACAAATATATTGTGAAATGAATCTATTCTAAGAATTGTCCCAACTATAACTAGAATGTCTCTGGTGGATACACTGTAAAACCAAACTTCTTGAATTAAACTTATCTTTTTATTTGAAGATTTCCACTGTGACAAAGATGCTCATTGATAATTTCTAAAATTAACTTAAGTATATAATTATGGATCTTAAAGAACAAATATTACAAGAGTCTCATTACTTTTGCCTAATCAAAATTATTTTTGGATCATATTATTTACACACTAAGCCAGGTCTATTAAGCTGATATTGATTATTTTTTAATTAAAAACAAAACAAAACATAAACCTAGCAAGAATACCTAGCAATGTAAAAGTTCTTAGTTTGCTTAATGAAAAATCTTACTCCAATTCTCTCCATATTTTAGATATGAAATATCATCCTCCTGGGAATTTAAATGTTCTACCAATACCTTTATACCTATGCTTCATAAACACCAATCAAAACATATCAAAGAAAAAGTAAAGGAAAAATTTCAATTTGATAAATGTGTTTTACTAATAAGAAGACAAAGGAACACTGAGTTTGTTTTTCTGTGAAAAAAAGCTCTTCTTTCCATGAGTTTCAAAAGCATGAATCTTTCCGGCATAGGGAGAAATCACAGAAAGCTGTCACATCAGCTATTTTTATTGATACTTACTTTGATCATACACTAGTTAAATATTTTTTGTCTCAGGCTCTCTTAGGCTAAACCTTACATACATAGCTAATTAAGTATAAATTAGTAGGGCATGAAGTTTTCTTTCATACAAGTTTGGGATATTTTAGTTATTACCAAAGAGTAGCCTAAATAAAAGGCCCCATTATTGTTTAGTTTAATAATTATGTGTATTTTTTAAGATTTTGCAGTCCTTAGCGATATATGTTTCTAAAATTTACAAGAAAATGAAAGGGCTTGAAATGATAGCTGTATTGGTTTTGGCACAAAAGTAGCATATGTACAGCACATTCATACATATATAATCAAATCACCTGATCAATATAACAATTGCATAAATGACTAGAATGTATAGATGTTAAGGGAAAACACTGCTTATTAAGCTGGTAAAAGAAAATATTTCTTAATAATTTTAGGGAGAAAGAAAAAATCCATATTCCATTAAATATTTTATTTTATGATCTACCCTTATCATTAGTTATTACTTTGTTGGTTCTTAATTATCTATCAGAAATACTTTCCTAAAGAGATAAAGCTTTGTTTTTATTTCAGGTACAAATACACAGACAACAATAACCCCCTCTAAAGTATTCTAAGTTAGCTCTAAGCTTTTGAAGGACCAGGAAGTTGTTTATTATCTATCTATCTATCTATCTATCTATCTATCTATCTATCTATCATCTATCATCTACCTATCATCTGTCTATCTATCTATATCATTATCTATCAACAGAAGATCATGTACATATATGGAATCCGGAAAAAAGGGAAAATCTTTCTTTTCTCACCAAATGTGTATTTGGCATCTTCAACCCCTCTGCCATCTTCACTGCGAGCTGGGTTTTAGACCCTAAGTTTCTTTCAGAGATATTAGAAGCAAAGGCCACTGTCATGTTTGGGGGAACTGAGGACCATGAATGAGGGCAGGAGGTCATGAATATTGTCATAGACAAAGTTTAAATCTATAATGATAGAAATGAAAAAGACATAAAAATTAAAAGGGATAAAATATAAAATATGTGGCCCTGTCCTTGACATATGGAAAGTAAAATACAAATATTACTTTGATCATCAATCGTGTTATGTTATCACTTCCTAAATTAAATATTTTGCCATTTTAGTCTTCTATTATTATATGCCCAATTTGGGGAAGTACATTGCTAATGTTTATATATTAAACCCAAGACTTCTATTATCTATGTCTAATTTTTTTAAAAAAATCATAGCAATGATTACATTGCTACAAAAATTATTTGGAGCATAAAAATATTGACCTTGTTTTCTATTTACAAAACATAATTTTACAAAATTCCGCTCAAATGAATTAGTCTTGAAAGTAAGACCTGAAACCATAAAACTTCTAACAGAAAGCATAGGGGTAAGCTCCTTGACATTGGCTTTGGAAATTATATTTTTAAAATTTTACACAAAAAGCAAAGGCAACAAAAGAAAAACTAAGCAAGTGGCACTATATCAAACTAAAAATTTCCTGCACAGCAAAATAAATCATCAATAAAATAAAAAGGCAACCTACTGAATGAACATATATTTGATAAGGAGTAAATATCCAAAATATATAAAGAACTCATACAATTTAATAACAAAACATAAACAATCCAGTTTAAAAAAAAAAAATGGGCAGAGGAATTGAATACACATTTTTCCAAAGAAGACATGTTAATGGCCAGAAGGTACATGAAAAGATGCTCAAAATCACCAATCATCAAGAAGTTGCAAATCAAAACCACAATAAGATATCACCTCACACGTGTTAGAATGGTATCATCAAAAGGACAAGAGAGCCCTGGCCAGTTTGGCTCAGTAGTTAGTGTTGGCCTGCGGTCCGGAGAGACCCGGGTTCGGTTTCCGCTAAGGGCATGTACCTCATTTGCAGTTTGTCCCTGGCCCTGGTTGGGTCATGCGGGTGGCAGCCACTTGATGTGTCCCTTTCACGTCGATGTTTCTCTCTCCCTCTCCCTCCCACTCTATCTGAACAAAAAATAGAAAAAATGTCCTTGGGTGAGGATAAAAAAAAAAAACGGACAAGAGATAACAAGTGTTGTGGAGAATGTGGAGTAAAGAAATCCTTCTGCATTGCTTATGGAAATATAAATTGGTGCAATGATTATGAAAAAGAATATGGAGATTTATCTAAAAATTAAATATAGAACTTCCATACAATCAAGCAATCCAAATTCTGGATATATATTCGAAGATAATGTAAACAAGATCTCAAAGATATATCTTCATTCCCATCTTCATTGCAGCATTATTCACAATAGCCAAGATATGAAAACAACTTAAGAGTCTATCAACAGATAGAATGGAGATTATATACATTTGAGGGTATTATGCCAAATGAAGTAAGCTAGACAGAAAAAAATTAATGTTGCACATTATCACTTATGTGTGGAATCTAAAAAGGAAGTCAAAGTCAAGGGGGGCGGGGTGGGGATGGAGAAATAGGAAAAGGTTTGTAGAAGGGTACACACATTCAGCTTTAAAAAAATTGACCTCATTTTCTATTTACTTTTTAATAATTCCATATTATACTTGCTCATGTTTTATAATAATTTTCCATGTATTTTTGAAATAACATGATTTTTATTTATTCATTATTTATTTATTTATTTTATAATTTATTTAAAACTTATTGAAACATAAATTTGTAAAGATATTCTGGTAAAACAAGAAAAGAAGGAATACTATAGTCTGATTAGTGGATTAGGAAGCTATGTCAAAGATAAATCTTTATAATGTGTATTTCTTCACACCCCTTATTCTCTTCAAGCCTCAACTGAAATGTTTTATTTGAGGCCTTCCCTGACTACTTTTTTAAAACAGGAAATATTCTCCTTCTGGCCATACTCATTGCTTACACTTGTTTAATACAATTATCAGAATCCTATAGCAAACAGTCAATTCTCCATAAGTCTGCCCAATGTGTTTCTTCTGCACACCTTGCAAACAGAGAAACTGACTTTTTGTTCCGTACTGTCTTTTCAAAGATGTTTCTATGGCAAACAGTCTTGGGAGATATAGGACCCATCTTCCTCAGGAGCGAAGTCAGACATTGTTCTCGTCCATTATAAAAGATTCAGATTCCCAAAGCTAAGAGCGCCTCTCTGGTAGCACAACCTTTTGTATATATAGGCATCACTTGCCTTCTTTACTTCTTCCTGTGTGAATTAGAGTCAGGAATCCAGCAAAAGAATATGGTATCCTGGATACTGCTTTTGCTTTGGGTAATTAAAATCTTTTGGCCTCTGACACAGGCATCTGATGTTTTCTGTTGACATCTATAAGACTGTGACAAGCCAATTTATTGATTTACAAGCAGAGTAAAATCTCAGACACTACATAATTCTAGATACAAATATGGTTACATTTTACATTCTGATTTCTTATTTTCTGTCCTCCCCAGTTTAGAATGTACACTCCATAAGGGTGTGTTGGACTTCTTGGTAGCTGTCCACAATTAACGAGAAGGTAAGGGGACAATGGTTCATGGCCTAGTGGGATCCACCAGATAGGACTGTTTTTGTGATTAACATTCTTGGTGACATATCACAAAGAATGTTAACTATGACACTGTTATTCTGAAGGGTGTTCAGATAGTGTGGTTTTTTCTTTGGGATAAGAAGAAATCTCTATAATAAACACACTGTTATGTTGTTTGAAATTTTGTTTTAAACTTAAAAAGCATTTTTATTTTATCTATATTTTGCAGATGATACAAAGACATGTACCTGCAAGCTTTTTACCAGACTTTGCTTATCAAATGTATAGAACATTTAAACTGTATCTCCTTCCACAGCTTATAGGCATCATATTTTTATACGTATTTATTAAATAATAGCCTGTAAATAGCCTTCTGTTGAATACTAGAGTAACCTGACTTCTTTAGTTAATTTTGTTTTTATAATCTTTCTTATAATTTTTTATATGTGATTTTCACTTTCCTCAGTGCATACTCTCTCATTAACACAATCTTATAGAGATAGTGCACATACTTTCTGGGTTCTAGCTCCAAATTAAAGTATTCTGGGGGAGACAGTGGTGGTAGTAGAAAAGACAGATGTTGCAGTTTAAATCTACATTCATATTCATATTTAGGCACATCTTTTATTTCTTTTGCAAGAAGCTGCTCAAAAGAGTCTATTCTAATCCTGTTAGAGGAAAATTAGCTTTCAGACTTTTAGTTCTTGCAGAACTCTTGCTAATTACAAGTATAATTGCATTTTTATATATTTCATTCTCTTCATGGGATCTATTGTGTAAGAAACCTGTTTTAAGTACTTTTTGAAAAAAAATAAGTCCTGTACATTTCTCTATAGAAGAGGGAGTCCTCTCCCTTTCCACATCTCTGTAACTAGCTATAGTTCTTAAGCATGTGCAATATTCTATGTTTAATGCAGAAATTAAGTTGGTGTGAAATATTTAATCAGAACCTTTACTCTAACTTAAAAATATTTAAAGACCTTTTGTCATCCTTAAATAAAATTTACTTTGTGGTGGACAGTTCTTTCACTAAAAAAAAGAGCCATATGTGAAGTTATAATATACAAAAAATAAAAAATGATCAGAACCAAGATATTTGTGTTTAGAAAACATAAATTTTATAAAATATTATTCATCTATATTGTGAAGAACTTAATAGGTTCTTTCTCTTGTTGATTTAGGGCTTTTGCCAGTTAACGTAGTACCCATTAGACTAGAGGATATTGATTTCTTCCAGAACTATAGGAAACCTTGTCTCTTCAACTTGAGTAACTATAACTATTTTATGCAAAAAATTCAGAATCTTATGAACAAAAATCATCTGTAGGTACACTTAAATATGTAACATTTCTAAAATTGCCATGGTCAATTTTTCTAGTGTTTTTCTTTTATTAAAGAAAAATGCTACCAGCTATGGTATATCATCAAAAAAATGTCTTCACTAAAATCACACAGAAATACATTAGCAGCACTGTGCTCAGATTTTATTAGTTTATAAGACTATAATTCCAACTTTGCTTCAAAAAGCGTAGCATCAGCAAAATACACTCTGGTTTGCACCAATTTATGTATTTTATTGAACCACCTGGTTTTACAACAGCAGCATGTTTCCACATAACTCACAAACCACATCAAGGAAGAACAGATTTGTGAAACCAGGTGTAGGGACCACAGTTTCCATCCAGTGTATTTGAATGTATGCGTTAGCTGGAATTTTTGAAAAGAAAGTATTGCAGCAGTATCACAACAGGCAAACCTGGGCCTCCAGTGATGATTTGATATTTGTTTTTTTTGTTTTTTCTTTTTTAATTTTTTTTTTTTATTCTTACCCGAGGACACTTTTGAATTTATCCTCAGATAGAGGGAGAGGGAGAAGGGGAGAAGAGAAAGAAACATCAATGTGAGAGAGACACATCGATTGGCTGCCACTCACACAACCCCAACCAGGGCCGGGGACAAACTGCAACCAAGATATGTGCCCCTAGCGGGAACCGAACCCGGGACTCTCTGTTCTGGAGGCCGACGCTCTAACCGCTGACCCAAACCGGCCAGGGCTGATATTTGTTTTGTAAAAGCTGAATGTCTAATAAAGTGCCATATTGATAAAAATATTTAGCCTTTTTGATATCTTTGTTCAATATTTCTACTTCCAGTCATATAACCCATCTACTTGGAATATGGCAGGTCTCCAAGTAAAAGATTGTTTCATTAATTCTGCTGGCTGTTTGCATAGTTTATAAGCATGTTTTCAGATTTTTAAATTGGATTTTAGATTAGGTTACTTAAGCTATTGGTTATTATTGTGAAACTACTTTGCAAGCTCATATTTTTGTGCTCTTTATGCTAGAATGATTAAAATAAAATTAACGGAAATGTCACTGTCCTGTACTGAAATGCAGTTCCAATAGAAGCTAACAAAGTCATTTCCTAATATGTAATTCTGTATAATATATACCAAATAGAAATACTGAAATTTTATATGTCTTTTGCTAGCTTTTAATTTTAAAAACTACACAAATAACAGGGGGGAAAGTTTATATTTGCAGTTACCTCCCCAAATCATGAAATCAACCAGGTATTTGTAACTATTGTATTAATATTGTTCTTTTAAATCCTATATTTTTAAAACATAGCTAAAATTTTTATTTTTAAAATGTGAATAATTTTCTTTAGAAGGAACTAACTAATGTTAAATTTCAACATAGAGTAAGTCCTACTGCGGACGGTAAGTTTTAATGGCACCTGAAACTTAGCCATCTGCTTTGCAGGATGAAATGGATGGTGTGACTTGTGCTTGAAAATGGTAACTAGAACAGAACAAACCTAGGGTACATTTCCTGAGGAATGAAAATAGGTAGATCTTCCACAGTTCTCCTGGCTCAACATGATTTTTTTTTTTAAGGAGGGGAAAAAAAAAAAAAAGAGTATAATCTACCAAGTAAAAGATACATTAAAATAATTATTTTAGGATATTTACTGCAGGTTTCATCTACATGGCAATAATTTCAAATCTGCAGCGCATCTCCTCCTCACAGTGAAAGCTCAGACTCCTTCCTTGGAACCACACATTGCACAATTCCCAGTGTATTTCTACACAATTACCCTCCAGTCTAGCTACTTTCTTCCCAATCAGGATGTTTGCTCTGCAATCACTGGAGGCTGAGCTGATAAGACACAAAAAAAAATCCCATCAAATTCACTCAAAAGTTTGATCATTCCCTGTCTGTAGCAATGAGTAGGAAAAACATTCAGAAATGCTACTGGATTTTTGGACTGTACTGACTAGATTTGTTTTGCATTATGTTGATAATACCCAATCAAGAATTCCAATGTAACAGGTGATAGCCTGGGCTCAAGACAGTTTTACCACTGAAAACACGATCACGGGCACCATCCATCCAGGTCACAAAGCATTTATTCAAATGAAAGCCCGAGTCACCTTATTACCTGTACTAATGCCTCCACTGTAGGTTGTATATTCATAGCCCAAACCAGAAAATATAAAAATAAAGATTAAAGCTTCTCAGAAACCTGAGGGGTAACTGCCACTTCATTGATATAATGCTCTTGAAAATCTCATATTTCTGTTTAAAAGAACTATCTGTGCTTATTTAGAATGGGAATCTAGAAGAAAGTAACTATGTGCTTCGGGTTGGCTTGAAATAGGAAAATATCTCATTCTCTTCCATCCACTGCATTTTATTCCACCACAATTAGACTTTTAACAAAAACAAGAATATCTAAAAGATTTTACTGTTTCATAGACTCATCACATCAAAATGAAATTGACTATTAAAATATAAGATAATTCGTACTCTCAGGGCTTATTTAATTTGTGCCATTTTTATGGTCTCTTTTCTAATGCTTTACTATTTGTCTATCTCTATGTATATCTATATGTATATCTATATCATCTATATCTATATCTAATCTATCTATAATCTATATATTTGAATGATTGAAGAAAATGTTTCACTGTGCTCCTATAGTACTATTGATATGCTTTTTTAAAATAGCTCCTCCTCATTCCTCTTCTCATTTTGTTTCAGTGGGGAAATTTCTTACACTTGCATAAATGGAAATTGAATTAACCTGTGATCTGCCAAGGTCTGGTTTAAACATCGTTATTTGCTAAGTAGAACACATCAAAAAATGATTAAGTATTTCATAAAAGGGGCAGTGGCATAAAATGGAAGAAATAATAAAGCTGGGATTTATTCTTTTTTTTTCTCCTCTAGCTTTAAATTTAACCAACTTTTGGGTAAACACCGCTATAGCATAAGGTTTAGAAGCATATGTATCCAACAAATCAACGAAGAGACTAAACCTTTCGCATTTACCAACACCAGAAACATTAGCAATCTCCTCGTTCTTCACATTTTTGTAAGAAATAAAGAATGTAGGTAACTGGAGGAGGGGGAGGGAATGTGAGTTATTTTATGGTTGTCATCTACTCTTTCCATTCAAGAAAGCATAATTTTCTCCTGGAAGGGAGCAGATTTCATGCCTCAGGCTGGGCATAAATCAAACAGAATGCTATAGCATAGACTGTAATTTTATAAACTATCATGTTGTGGAAAATAGAGTTAAGCTGCAATCTATGGTGTAGTTACCATCCCTCTAAGGAATAATTGAGTAATGGGCAAGCAGCTCTAAAGAGCTTTTGGTGTTGTGATCCTTTGGCACCTCTAGAGAATGGCTAGACTCCTTCAGGTAAATGATTCGGGGGGAGTTTTTATGCTGCCTTTTATAATAAAGGTTGTGTACAGGCAGGTTTCAGTAAAGCCATGAACATCTCTTTCCCAACACAGATGTATTTTTAAGTTATTTTTAAAAATAGCACTTTCTTGCAAATAATATTTGTATTAACAGCTCTAAAAATTGTGAAGCAGTTCTTCACAAGAGTTTACATTTGAAATACAGAAATGAAAATGTTTATTACAAGCTCCCAGGACAGGACACATTTTAATGAAAAAAGATAGGTATTAACATTTGGTAGAATTTCTGAATATCATAGTTTACAACGATGTCAATTGAGTAGGTCATTGTGAATCAGCTCCAGCAAAACAGATCAGCTGGGACAAGTGAGATATGAAATAGTGATTTTTTAGCATTTACCTTCCATTTTCCATACTGAAAGAATCATCAGCTCTCAATTGTCCTGGGTGCTAATAGCGTATAGCTTTTACTTTGGGGGCCATTGTCAGCTGCCTGTCTTCTGGGTATTTCGCCAGTCCTCAGGCACCTCCATCACATGCTAGCCAGAGGAAAAGAAATGAGGAGTCTTTCAAATCAGTTAATTTTATTCTTCATTCCCACTTTCTTTTTTTTAACAGACCAGTGGAGGATATTTTGAAATCATTGCTTAAATTCAAATATTACATTAACTTCATCTGTCTCTTATCCATATTGTGTTACATGAAATTACAAATATTATTCACTTTTGACAACTTGAGCACAGAGCGTAGAATCTTTAAAATATGTGTTTAGCCCTGGCAGGTTTTGCTCAGTGGTTAGAGCATTAGCCTGTGGTCCAGAGAGACCCGGGTTGGGTTCCCGCTAAGGGCATGTACCTCGGTTGCAGTTTGGCCCCGGCCCTGGTTGGGTCGTGCGGGTGGTAACCACTCGATGCGTCCCTTTCATATCGCTGTTTCTCTCTCTCTCTCTTCCTCCCACTCTATCTGAACAAAAAATGGAAAAATATCCTCACGTGAGGGTAAAAAATAAAAATAAATAAAATATGTGTTTATGTTTTGTGCAAAGTACACTACAATTGAGGAAAGGCTGGGCAAAGTCTTGCCTGATTACTCTGTCATAATCTTGCTCAGATATTTTGAATATAAAATTCATACCTATATGTGTATTTGTAAGAAACCAAACAATAATAAATAATTCCAAGTTCTAAATGTAATAATTTAATTATACCGATAATAATGCATTTATTCCACTATTTATTTGTCGAAGCATTTATTATCAGCTTTATGTGTACTACATTATGTGAAGTTAACTCATACCATACTTAGCTTTAGGAAGTATATATTTAAAAGCATTTATATAAAATAACTGAATTATAAAAAATTATAATAACATTCATTAAAGTATGGCCATAAATATTTGGGAGAGAGAAAAGAAAGCAATGTTATTTAAGTTTGTTAAATATGGTAGCAATATTGATTTTCAACATTCCAGACAGCTCAAAACTAATATAAGTATTATGGCTGGCTCTTCACTGCAAGTTTACAAATCACATCTAAAGATTGTATGCCTTCCTTTTGAGCTCTAACTGCTTCTAATCTCACTAAGCTTAATTATTTCCAGTTTTTTATTTCAAGTGAGAGGCATGTGACTCTTCCTTTTACTTAAACACCTAGAGGCTATTGTAGAGTTATTTATTTACCTAATTTCAATATTGTTGTGTCTCAGAGAATAGGGAGGCCCCAGGGGAGAAAAAGAACATACACATTTATTGATTAAGTTCACTGTTGTATATGGGCACAGTTCATGCCCCACCCCCATTACAATAGTAACATCAAAGATCACTGATCACAGATTACCATAACAAATACAGTAATAATGAAAAAGTTTGAAATATTGCAAGAATTAGCAAATGTGACACAGAAACACAAAGTGAGCAGATGCTGTTAGAAACATGGCGCTGAAAGACTTTTTTTTCAAAATATGTTTTTATGATTTTTTTTAGAGAGAAAGGAAGGGAGAGAGAGATAGAAACATCAATGGGAGAGAGATACACCAATTGACTGCCTCCTGCATGCCCCCTACTGGGGATTGTGCTTGTAACCTGGGCATGTGCCCTGACAGGGAATTGAATTAGGACCTCTCAGTCCATGGGCTGATACTCCAGCCTGACTGAAAGACTTTCTTAATGCAGTGTTGCCACAAACCTTTAATTTATATATCTACAAAGCACAATAAAGTACAGTAAAATGAAGTATGCCTGTCCCTCTCTCTATATATACATGTTTATACACATACATTTAGACTTATACATATACAAATAATCATCAGTTTGTACACCTAAGATTAGTGCACTTTATTGTATATATGCTGTGCCTCAAAAATTGATATCAGCAACATGTTGGTTATTTTATAGAATCATTAGGATGAAAAAAATTCAAAGAAAAAAACACAGTACTTGTTGAAAGTAAATTACTTATTGAAATACTCACGAAGAAATAACAAAGGCATATTTCTTGTCAACATAATTGTCGAGTCTTGAAACCCACAGGTATTTAATGTTGAAAAATGATGCTTTATGTATGAAACTCGTAATCATAGAAATCACTACATAGCCAACAGCTTCCTCAGCAGCCACTTGATTATGACAGGCCTTTTAGTTAACTATCTTTAGTTTTCATTGTGGTTTTGTACAGAGTATTCTAAACCACCTAAGTTTCTTTCATTTTGCCGGGAGGCGGGGGGATGGTAGAAACCAAACCTATATACCTCTTGTGCTGGTGTGGAAAGGAAAGCGGATGTTGTGGCCGGTGTTGCTGAGGGGTAGCAGGCCAGAGAAGAAGGAGTGAAGTTACTCCCCTGCGTCACATTACTGTTAAATGAGGCATCTAGAGCACCTTTACTGGAGCTCCCTAGTCATCACTAGTCATCAGTAGTCATCACTAGTCATTACTAGTCATCACTAGTTCCAGTCTAATACAACCTTAAGCATGTGAAAGCCTCATTTTTGAATACCAACTTCAAATATAGTATGATCGATAAAATACCTTCTTTCCTAATTTTAACTTGATTTTCTGGACTTTTTCTACTTTACAGCAGGTGTGATTGATAGTATGTAGGCTTCTCAGGGTTGACGACAAATTGAGATATTTCGCACTGAACTACCCATTCGTTTTTTAGATCTTTAGTTTAATCTTGTCCTAGGGAATAGACACACACATTTTTATCACCATCATATTATTTTCTGGCCCTTTACTTTGGTTGGCTTTTCCCTATAAACTTCAAACTGCTTCAATTTAATCCCCTCAGTCGCTCTTAGAGAACTTGTCCTTTCTGAAATGTTAACTGTAATTCTGACAGCTATTTCCCATAGAACTTTTTTTCTGTTCAGGGAATGTTATTGAGAGGAATGTAGAACCTCAGTTTTTATTTTTTAACTAATTATAGTTCTCATAGTGTTATCAGCATCTAAAAGAGTAATGCAAAATATATTGATCTCCATTAACGTGTCCTTGTCTACGATTACTGGTAACGTAGGATCTCACAGGCAAAATGTCATTGTGAATGAAAAGTTCCCGGGAATGGATGAGTAGAATGACTGCATTTGGTCTCAGTGCCACTACGCTGGAGTTGTAGAGTAGGAGCCAGGGAGAAGTTTGCACATTTAACTACAACACGTATTCTTGAGGAGCTCTATTGAACTGTAAAAAGTTAAATGAGTAATGTAGTAAAACCACCACAACCAAAATATCAAACAAAACAAAACTATATACCTTGGCCCTTAAGCTTCTTCTCATTCTCTTTCTATCTTCTATCAGATTTCTTTGAGAGTTTCTATTACTCTAAAGCTATTTAAATTTCTCATTCCCAAGACTCTGTTCACTTCTTGCTGCTCTTCTACTAATGCCTTCTATCTCTCTGTAATACCATCTGTTTCAAGCCTTTATCTAGTTCCTATATTCTAATGACTCAAATATATATTATTTTCTCCTGAATTTCTGATAGGAGTATCCAGATTTCTTCTAGACACATACAATTGGGGTATTTAAAAAAGCCACAAAGACAAAATTTGGCGAAAATTTATTTGTCACTGTGCTAGGTACACATTTTATTTAATTACATATTCATAACAATTCTGTGAGGTATCTGTTTTGTCTTTTTAATTAGAAAATGGGAGCAAATAAGGAAGCTAATTTGTATTTATAATGAACCTAGTAAGTGGTATATATAATCATAACTACACAAATAAAACTGTATCACATTATGTCAGCTTCCAGAAAAGTGTTCAAAAAGAGCATATTATTGTCATTCAAGGTCTGTTCCTGGTTTTATGCACATTATCTCATTAATGTAGTTACCATGCTCTCAGATGCCAAATAAAAAAAAATCTGTAGTCATTTTGGAGTGCTTCCCCCCACCCCCCACTCCTTATATTCAGTCAACCAACATGGCCTGCGATTATAGCTTATGGTATATAGTTTTCTAAAGTTTCCTGTCCTCTCCATCCCCTTTTCCCCAAGTCAGGCCCTCATTATCTTTAGCAATGCTACTGCAGCGACTTTGTGACCATTCTTGACCTCCTCAAATCTCCCTCCATACAGCCACCAGAATGACCTATATAAAATGCAAATCAGACCATGTACTGCCCTTTAAAAAATATTTTAGCAGATCTTACAGTATCTGCATGAGAAAAACCACACTCCATAGCATGGCATCTTACATTCACCATAGCATAGCTTTTCCCACTTTTCTTTGCCTACATCCGGTCTTACAATATTTGTTTACACAATATTTAGTTTTGTATGGTACTGACATAGATTTCTTCATATTTTACTTTTTCTTTCATTCAATAAATATTAATTGTGCATCTACTCTATGGCAGATATATGTCAGTGCTTAGAATATATCAGCAGTTATAACTAAGTACAGTCTTCCAAGGCATTGCCTTAAAAGAAGGAAAATCTGTTTATCCTATAATAAAGGTTCTTTCTTTCTTTCTTTCTTTCTTTCTTTCTTTCTTTCTTTCTTTCTTTCTTTCTTTCTTCTTTCTTTCTTTCTTTTTTATTGTTGAAAGTATTACAGATGTCCCCCTTTTTCCCCATTGACTCCCTCCTTTGATTACTGGAGTCTTTTTTTTTATATATCAAGATTTTTTTATTAATTAATTTTTGTTACAGATGTTTCTCCTTTTCCCCCCACTGATTCCCCCCTCCCCCTCCCTCCCTGCCCTTTCCCCAGATTGTTGTCCATGTCCACTGTTCATGCATACATGCATATAAGTTCTGTGGTTCTTCTTAACCTTATAAAGTAGCTTAAGAGCAAGCCTTTGGAGGATTAAACATTTTTTGTAAAGCACCTACATTTTAGGAATGTGCCAAAATACTTTTATGGAATAATAATACTCATAATAACAACAAATACAAGACCAAATAATCTAAAAGTCACAGTGTTTGGCATTCAATAAAAAATTACCAGGATACGAATAATTAGAAATATATAAAACAAGTAAAACAATCAATCAATAAAAACAGATCCAGAAATGACACAGATGCTATAATTAATGGAAAAGAATATTAAAAACACTATTATAAGTATACTCTTGTTTCAGAAGGTAGAGGAAAGCAAGATTATGATAAAGAATGTTGGAAGAGCCCTGGCAGGTGTGGCTCAGTTGAAGTGTCATCCCATGCACCAAAAAGGGGGTTGTTTCTTCCCAGTAAGGGCATATATTCAGGTTACAGGTTTAATCCCTGGGCATGTGTGGGAGGCGATTGATGGATATCTCTCTCTCTCTCTCTCTCTCTCAAAATCAATTTAAAAAAAAAGAATGTCGGAAGACACAAAAAGCACTCAAGTGGAACTTCTAGAGATAAAACCAAATATGCTAGGCTATGATTAATATCAGATTAAAAACTGTATAAGAAAAGATCAGTAAACCGAAGACATACAATTGAGATTACCCAAAATAAAACAAAGCACAGGATTAAAAAAAAGTAGATGTCCTGGCTGGATTGGCTCCATGGATAGAGCATTGACCTGCAGACCAAAGATTCATGGGTTCGATTCCAGCCAAGGGCATGTACCTCAATTGCAGTTCATCCACGGCCCTAGTTAGGGTCGTGCAGGAGGCAACCAATTGATGTGTCCCTCTCACATCAATGTCTCTCTCTCTCTCCCTTTTCCCCTCCCATTCTATCTGAAGATATTTGAGAAAATATTCTCAGGTGAAGACTAAAAATAAAGTAGAGCATCAGTGAGTTTTGCAACTATATCAAGTGGACTAACATATAATTGGAGTCTCAAGAAGAGAAAGAGGAAAAGGGGAACTTTTGAAAATATATGCCCCCCCAGATTTTCAATTTGATTAAATTTGAAATAATTCCATTTGTGTAGTATTTGCTGCCAACGCAATACCAGGTTTGATTTTCTTTTAATTTTTACAAATCATTTTAAATTTAACACACTTTTAAATATTGATATAAAATTTTTATTATTCTAGTGTTAAATCTTTGAAGCTAGGTATATTAAGAGAAATCTTCTATTCCTGTTTGATCAACCTCATTTCCTCCATCCCTATGTATAACCTTTTAATAACGTTTTAATTTATTATTCAATTGTTATATAAGCAATGTATGTGTATGTGTGTGTGTATCTTTGGAAGGTTAGACAAATATATTTGTAAGTGTACTTTATAGATGATATTATACATGTTATTTCACCTTGGCTTTCTACATAACACTTTATACTAGAGAACATTCTATATTAGTTTATGGACAGAGTCTTCATTTCTTTTTCTAGATGTCAAACTGCACAGCATACTGTTATTTGTTATACTAGTCTTCTATGGATAGAAATGTGGGTTGTTTCTGTCTTTAGGTATTATAAACAGTGCTGCTGCAGTGAGTAACCTGTACATACATCTTTTCATGTTTACTAACCACTTATATTACTGTTTCCTTCATTTCTCTATTCTTTACTTAAAATCACAAGAATGTCAGTTAAATCAAGTTGACATAGAGGGGACTCCAGATCTATGTGATATGACTCTGGTATTTCATACTATAAATGAAACTTATATAAGCATTTATCCCCAAAACCTATCAGAACATTTTAAATTATTTTTTTTTCTTTTATTGATTTTACAGAGAGAGGAAGGGAGAGGGGGAGAGAGATAGAAACTTTGATGAGACAGACTATCAATTGGCTGCCCTCAGCATGCCCCTCACCAAGGATCAGGCCCACAACCTGGGCATGTGCCCTGACTGGGAATCGAACCAGCGACCTCTTGATGCATGCATGGGTCAATGCTCAACCACTGAGCCACACCAGCTGGACTACTGGAACATTTTATACTTGCTGACTCATTTGTAATCTTCTCCTGAAAAGATAATTTATCTGTTGGGAAAATTTCAAGATGTTTATTTGGAAAAAAATCAAGGCATCAATGGTTATGTTGATTATGTTTTCATTTTGGTAAGCTACTCTTGCTCCCCATATGAGAAAGTTAACTAGGAGGGAAAAAAGGACTAAAAGATTCAGAGAAAGAGAGAGAGAAGAGAAATATATTTTTTTCATTATATATACAACTTTAAATGATTATGGTGTGTGATACATATATACCATGGAATAATAGTTGGCTATAAAAATGAATAAAAGCATGCCATTTTTGATAGCATGGATGGACCTAGAGGGTATTATGTTAAGTGAAATAAAGACAGAGAAAAGCAAATACCATATGATTTCACTTATATGTGGAATCTAAAGAACAAAATAAATAAACAAACAAAACAGAAACAGACTCACAAATACAGTGAATAAACTGAGGTCGCCCTATGGGAGGGGCTTAGGAGATTGGTGAAAAAGGTGAAGAGAGTAAGAGGTTACAAAATAGTCACTGGGATATAAAGTGTAGCATAGGGAATATAGTTAATAATATTGTAATAACTAGATATGGTATCAGGTAGGTATTAGAATTATCAGGGAGATGACTACATATAATTGTCTAATCACTATCTATATGCCTGAAACAAATATAAAATAAAATAAAGATTATGGGATTTTAAAAATATTTTTTCTACTAGAAATAATATTTATAAAGTGCTTTATCATATACAAATGTTTTCATATATTATTAATTGATTTGCTTTATAGAAAAAGCCTATAAATCAACAATATTGAGTACTAGTCTTCTAAAATACAAACAATCTGAACTCAGGGAGGTTAAGTAATTTGACCAGCATAATGTACCCATTTAATTGAGGGAGATGATTTTATTCTAGAAGTAAATTTTCCTTTAAATATCCCAATATCTTTTGGGGATAGATCAACAAGTAATAAGGAGCTTCTGAACTTGCAAATTTATTTTTGCAATTTAAGTCATCTCATTAGTTTCTACTTAGGAGAATTAATAATAGAAAAAATCAACAAGAATAAAAATCTAAATTCATGGAGATATTTCTTATTTGGTGCCTATGATGAAAACATAACAAAAATGTAGAAAACCTAAGTACCATTCAAAATAGCTTATTAAATTATGACATACCACCATGATGCAACATGTGGGTGACAACCTGTTTTTCTGCCCCCCACCACAGGGAGAGGCCTTGAAGCAAGGTGCCACAGTTGAGGGAAGACTAGCTTCAGACTTTTTCTTGTCCATTTAGACAAGGATACTAAATGGAAGACAGGGGAAAGAAACTTGGGAAGTATAATGATATGTGTAACTGCCAACACTGATTTTTCCAGAATGAGAGAAAAACACAAGTCAGAGGACCTAGTCACGCTCTGGAGATGACCGGCTCAAGGATTTCTTTTATATACAGTAGTCCTAAAATTTTACTCTCGCGGGCACTATTTCTTCTCTGAGATAAAGCTTCCCCAGATTACTTCCCAGTCCTTTCCTATTTGACTCGCCTTTTGATTATTACTTACTTTATTTGAAGATCCCCCTCCGCCCCCCCCCCCCCATCATAAAAATCCTGCCACAACTACCAGGTGTGACTCTGCCAAAGTGATTCAGGGTGAATGCACCTAGTTTCACTTTGACTCTGATTTTTTCATCTGTTGGTTCTGAGATGTTTTGGGCTTCTTTCAGTTTTTACATTAAAAGCATGACAGTGATTTCACAGTTCTGTGTGTGTTTAAGACTTGGTAGATTTGGCTGATCTTGAAGAGTTGGTTCTGAATTCATAGTGTTAATTCTATTTATACCTACTCTCTAAACTTAGTTCATGTTCCTCCTCCTGAGCAACTGAGTCCCTTGTTTGAATTCTTCCTCTTTTTAATAAAGCCTATTCAAAAAATAAAATAACAAGGAAGACTAATTTTGAATATAACATTAATTAAAATAAGAGATAATCAAGTGATATGGAAACTAAAATTTCAACTCCATAAATTGATTGCTCTTATGAAAAAAAAACTGCAAGATATCTATAAAATTAAGAGTTTTATATGTGATGTTGTGTTTTATAATATATAAATATTATTTATGATTATTTTTTAATTTTTATAAATCCTTAGATGTGCAACTCAAATAATAATACTGAATTTTCATGTGACATAAATTTGCTTTTAAAAATTATAGGTATAGATAGAAGGAAAAAGCATAGAATTTTTGAAACTTGTAAATTATATTTGCATAAAAAGATTTGAGGCTATGCTTTATAAAGTCAACTAAAAAAGACAATTTTATTGATCTAGAGTGTGACAATCCAGAAACACGAACTTTTTAAAAAGAACAGCAATTAAAACAGATATGAAGAAAAGATTTCACATTCTGTCTTCATTTCTTCATGTTTGCTCATTGGACCCTCAAATAAAGACTCCCTACAACACATCTGCGTTTTTCATTGGAGTGCTGGGAAAGAAATGGATGACCCTCTTTTTAACACTCAATCCCTTCTTCTGTCTCTTCCATGGATAGAAATGACATATGTATTTGGGAACAGTGCTTATCTGACATTTATTAAAATGTCCTTTCCTTAAAAGAACCTTAGTGTTTTCTCTTACACCTATTCTTCAGACTGTGTCTTCTCTTACCTTTTGGCAAGCTTTGTAATATTTGTTCAAAGTCAAAAGATGAGTTGTATTGGGGGACAGGAACTGAGGGAAATAGGCCTTTATTAGGACAATTTATGTTGCCAGGAGTGGACTGTATTTACTATTTGTTCTAGCTATAGGCGGGTGAAGGCTTAAAATTCCTCTAATATCCTTGTTTTTTCCTCCCCTCTCAACTTCAGGGATTCCTTCCTCTGGTCCTGCTGCTCAGAGAGAGACTGCACTTTACAGCTCACTGTTGTTATTCTGGAGCTTCCTTAACACAAAGGTGGAGGGAGGGGGCATTCTGGGATCTTCCTAGTACGTCTTTGAGTTGGCCTGTGTACTGGGGCTGTGGTCTTCACTGGTGTTTCAGACTGACCTCCACTGGGGTAGCATATTCTCCCTGCTGCCAGCTTTGGCTTCTGCCTTCCTGATCTATTTCTGTGAAGCCCTGTCCACCATTGCCTATTTCTCCCCCTATTCGGTGAGAAAGGCTGGAAGAGCTGGAGTGGGAAGGAATTACTTTCCTCTGCTGGGTAAGGTTCTGCAGTGTGCTGTGGCAAAGTGGTCCGCTGTTAAGAAGACTAGGGCGGATTCACAAAGGGTCCAAGAGAAGTCATTGACTTTTCATTTGTCCAAGTGTTTCTTTCTTCCTTTTTTTAATCCCCACCCAAGGACATGTCTTTATTAATTTTTATAGAGAGAGAAGCATGGATGTGAGAGAGAAACATCCATCAGTTGCCTCCCACATGCGTCCCTGACTTGCAACCTTTTTTGGTATACAGGAAGCCTCTCCAACCAAATGAGCATCCAGCTAGGGCGAGCTGTTTCTTACTGTAAGGATGAAAGCAATAATTTCCAAGGTCTTTATGTGTAAGAAATTTGAAGCCTCTGCATAGTATTTTTCATCAGAAGCATGAAATTTAATTTACTTAAATTTAACAGTATAAAAATAGAAGTTCAATTAGGGAATTCATTATCTTTATTAAGGTAAGAAAAATATTATGAAAAATATTTTAATGTTACACTGATTATTTTACACCATGTATTCCATCTTCATTTTATATAATCAATTACTTATTTGAGAAAATGAGGAAATTAATGCATTTATCTTCCATCTCATTTTGCCAAATATGTCCCAATATTTTTTTTTTTTTTTTGCTTCTGATGTGTTTTCTCTCGTTTTGACAGTGGTTTTATTTTATTTTTTCCCTATTTCTTTTCTGATTCTGCCATTGTGCTATTTATCTCCTTCTGTAACTTATTATTTCTGCTTTGAGCCTGTTTCTGGAAATGTCATGTTGTTGCCAACTTCTTTGATTCTCTGACAAAATAATTATCTACATTTTCCGATGTACCCTTAGGTAACTCCTCTTGTGAAGTATGCATTTCATGTGCCTTTGGTCTTTCTTCCCATCTTGTTTTGGGAGAAAAAACTGTCAATTTCTAAGCATACTCTGTTGATTTCTTTCACATTATTAGTCATTTGTGAAAGGCGCTAGGTATGTTTTTGAGAAAAACAGGGTGTAGAAAGGAGAGAGATAGAGCTCCAGTAATCTGTGGTGTTGACTTCAGCTTGATGCCTCTTACCAAATCCATCATCCGTCTCCCACCCCAGGGCAGAAAGGCTCTTCCAAAGTTACAGCATTCAGGTGTCAGCCTGGCCCGCGGCTAAGCTTTCGTTCATAGTTTGTCTTCATCACGTTCAGGGCCTGCCTGGCTTTCTCCTGTGACATTTACTCCTGGCAACTTCCTTTGGCTAAGGGGCTAGATTGTAGAAAAATAAATGGCTTGACATCACAATTTAATTTTTCAACTCCACTTCCCTTGCTGTTCTCAGTTGTCACACTGAGTCACTAGAGGGAAAACTGGCATTTCTGCCTTGGCTCACCTCACCTCTTCTCATTCTAATCAAAGACTCAGTGGACAAATTCTGTCCTAATTGCCACTCATAATATTAGAGAACGCTGTTTTTAATCAGGCGTGAGGAGGCTGTTGGTCACCTTGCAGCTTCCTCCTTTGTTTGGGCAACATTTTCCAGCATCTGGCACAGTATCATTCATAGTTTCTAATTGGAGTTATGTCCTTAGTATTTTTTTTTCTTGTTGCTATTTTGATGAGTTAGAGAAAGGGGAGTGGACTAGAGGGATCAACATGTCATTTTCTGATCTCAGAAATAATTTTTATTTACCAGTTAAAATAAATAATACTTCCAGGGAAAACAATAAAAGCACAATGAATACCTCTTGTCTCTTTTCATTATTAACTTTTCTGAATAGCCACCAATACATTTTTTATTTTTATCCTCACCCGAGGACAATTTTTTGCACTTATCTTTAGATAGAGCAGGAGGGAGAGACAGAGGAAGAAAGAGAGAGAAACATTGATGTGACAGAGACACATTGACTGACTGCCACCCACATGACCCCAAATGGGTCCAAGGACAAACCGCAACCGAGGCACGTGCCCTTAGAGGGAATTAAACCCGGTCCTCTCTGGTCCATGGGCCGACACACTAACCGCTGAACCAAACCGGCCAGGGCACTACCAATACATCTTTGACTTTGAGGTGGGCTATGAAATGTTTGGGGCCAATTTTGAAGTTAAATAAATGTGTGTCAGATTGGAAGTAAGCAGCAAGAACCTTTCAGTGAAAGGACTTCCATCTCTAGAAATTAGTCTGTGCAGACCTCTATGAATCTGAGAGCATTAAGTCCAGAACACAGAAGCAGACCTATCTGTTACCTGAGCATCTTCAAGGACAAATTGGAATATTAATAAATTCTCAGAGAGTTAGGATTTTACTTTGTGCAATATTATCTTGCAGGCTATCGGAATTCTTTTTGTATTGCTACCTTTATGTTTATTTTTATATATCCTCCTAGAAGGGTAGATGTTAGCTTTAACTCCAAAACAGAATATAGAAGTTCCTGTCTGAAATAAATATATATAGACTACATTTAAGAACTAACATGTAAGAAGAACCATATTTTTCATGATTAATTTTCTTTATTTCATTATAAATATTGAACAGTTAATGAAAGAAGCAAATAGCATTTTTGTTCCAGAGTAAAAATATAAAAATAGCATTATTGTTGCAATGGCAAATAGCATTATTCTCTGTAAGTACCTTCTTTAAAGGCACAGATGTATTCCAATATTTTTGAAGCCCAATGTTTATATTGCATTTAAGTTGTCTAAAACTCCCAGAGTTCACTTGTGCAAATGTAATGGATGCTAATGATCTTTCCATATTTACTCTGAGGAAAAGCCAGACAGTTTTTCATGTAATTAGAATATCACAACATGTTTATTGCCTTTTGTTATTACCTTGGCTTATCTGAAAAAGTGCCCAAGACCATTTTTACTATTAACTGAATATTGTATATTCCCATTACAATTTTTAAATAAACTTGAAAATGGCAAAATCAAACTACTAAAACAGTGAATTAGAATGCAGAAAAACAAATATTGATTCCCTTAAACTCTTTTGAAAATTCTGTAGTTCCAGCTTTCTGAATTAAGAAAAAGAATTTTGAGAAAACTTATCTTTATATGTAAAACTCTTTAAAGTATCACATGTAGTTTTTTTTAATATGATGAAAGTGTAATGTGATAAATATCATGTGTTATAAATTAAATATTTATAATGAAACTTGAATGCATTGCTTCTATCATGTTAGAATGTGCATTAGACTCAAGTATAAAAGTAATCTGCCACCTACTACTTAGTAAAGCAAAATGCCTGAGGAACAGCATAGATAATTGACAATTTCCTTTAAGAATCATTTTATTTAAAAATTTTTTTTTCTTTATAGATTTTAGAGAGAGAGGAAAGAAGAGGGAAAGAAAGATAGAAACATCGATGAGAAAGAACATCGATTGGCCACCTCCTGCACACCCCTGGCCCACAACTTGGGCATGTGCCCTGACCAGGAATCTAACCGATGACCTCTTGGTACATGAGTTACTGTTCAACCACTGAGCCACACCGGCCAGGCAAAGAATCATTTTAAAAGTGATCATAAATATGTGAATTTATAGTGATATAAACATTTAGTTAAACCTTAGCAGTAGAACACCAGGGTATCTTGTCACATAACATTGACACACATTATGAAACTATGTTATGTCCAAAGTCTAGAACTAACATCATGCAACAGCTTTGTCAGCTAGACAACCCAATACTTTGTAGCACATCTCTCTGCTTTGAAATTAAAACAAACAAACAAAAACAAGAAGCTAGCATTTCTTGTTTCTTGTTTAAAACCAAACAGAAAACAAAATTAAAATATATCATTTCTGCTATACATTAACAATTTTACAGAGTATCAGTTGTTGGAGGTAAGGACTAAGAACTGTATTTATAGAGATCCATGTATAACAATTGTTCTCTTATAAAACCAACTTGTCATTACTGGCAGCAAAGCCAAAAAATTTGCTGTCTAATGTTTTTGGAAACAATGCAAATATCCTAAGGATATTGTAGAATTCTTATAATCTACAGTGGGTGAGCATTCTTCTAAATTGTACAAATACTCTCGGGTGTACAGTGCTCCTTAAATCGAGATATGAGGTGACAAGACAGCTTAGAGGACTCTATGGCTAGAGGTAGCCTCTCACATTCATAGTATCAGCAACAAGTTTTCTTCTATTCCTACCACAGATTCATTAACCTCAAACCCTTTTATATGTACATTTCCTTCCAAACTCCACACTCTCCTACAATGTAATACATTCTTTTTTTTCTTTTCCAGGGAGATCAAATAGCCGGTTCTGCATGATAACTAATCTCCAGCCCTCAGAAACTCATGATTTTAAAGTTCAGAAATCATTGTTTTAACTCCAATCCCATTCTAAAAGAATTTTCATTTTCACCAGTGAGATTTTCTGAGGTGGCTGAGATGTTCACTGTTTTATCCAGTCTCTATTTTCAGCAGGTTTCTCTTGGTTCGTTTTTGTTTGCTTCCAGTTGTTCCAGGACTTGCCAGGGAATGATCTCCCCAATCCCATTGGAGAAGGAGTTAGCATTCTCTGTGGTAGGTCAGAGAGGTCTTCGTTGCTGATGCAGTAACTCCAGTTTTGCTTTTCTGGATACTGTCTGATTAGATTTTTCTGTTTTCTCCTGAAGATTGTTTGCTCTAAATTGAGAACACTACTTTCAAGAACTTATTTTGTCATTTTTATTCCATATAATGTTGTCTTTTCTTTCATCTAAGAATTCTTAGTACATTCCCTGATGGAATTTTCTTGATCCTTTGATGCATTTAGTAAGGGTAGGTGGGAGACACAGACCCAGAGTCTCATAATCAGTGACAATTCTGGCACCAAGACACAAATGTTTTTATTCTCAGCCTTTCACCCAACATTTTAAGCATTGTTAATTGTAACCTAAACAATATGGATTGCATTTCTTAGTTTAGATGCCATAGTCTGAATGAAATATTTTGTAGTGATTAAAGGCAGTGTATATGCCCCAAATTATGTTGCATTGTCATTTGTTAGTCATACATTTCAATGTTTCAACACTGGAGGCAGATCATACTTTTGAGAAAACTTAAAATTAATATAATAAGCTTTTGTGTTAAATATAATATCTAGCACACTATTTACAACTGTTCATATTTAGGTATATTTTGGCACTAAGAGGCAGGGCAACTTGTCACATAACATTAATGCACATTAACACACAGTGGGTAGCTAATTGTAATAACAGTCGTTCTGTTGTCAAATACTTTGCAGTTCACAGAGTATTTTGATATGCATAAGTTTTTAATGCAAATCATTTTCTTATTATTTTTTGTTATTGAGAGTACAAAATAAGCTGCAGAAATAATACTGTGCCAATAAAAGTCCAAGTTGCCTTAGGAGAATTTGTTTCCAGAGTTTTTGCCATTACTACTTGTGGTAGATAGCTAAAATGACTACAGCACTTTCCAAAAACTCCTATCAATAAGTAAAGCCCACTTTCAAACCCTGAGAATATGGGCTGGCCCAATCACCTGCCTTGACCAAAAAATTTGTTGAAAGTGACACTTTGTCATTCCCCAAAATGTCTCCTGGCTTCTGCTGTAGTAATTTTATAACTCCATCATCATATGAACAAATAGAAGCCAACATAAAAGATGGTGAGTGCTATATGGGCCAGTCATTTCCAGATAATTAACTGACATCCAAATATGTTAGTTGGGTCATCTGGTTCCAGAGAGCCCACAGCTGGTTTTCCAACTAGACTGCAGAGAGCTAAGAGATACATGAACAAACCAGGCTTAGATAGCTGAGCAAAATACAGAGGAGCAAACCATTCATCAGAATGTGAGCTAAATAAATTGTTCTTTTTTAAAAAAGCCACTAGGTTTTTGGTTACTTTGTTATTTAGCAGTAGATAACAGATAGAGCCCTGTAGTTCTCTGATCATTATGGCCTTCACACCTAGTATTTTGTCAGTCATCATAACAATCCTGTTGTATCAGATACAATTGTATTGCTTCTCTAAGATCACAGAGTTGATAAATGGTAGAGCTGAAACCTTATCTCGGATCTTTACAGTTCACAATCCAACTCAGCCACCATAGTTAGGTACAGACTTCCTGTATTCATGTCTTAGTATAAAGAAGGAAACAGAAGACATCCATAACAGCAAGGAGAAAACTTGGCTGAATTCACATGGATAAAATAGCTGTTAGAAACAATTATTAACTTTTTTAAAAAGCTGCTTTATTAAGATATAATGCATACCATATTATTTCATGTATTGAAATTGTAGAATTCAATGGTTTTTAGTATGAATAAGGACATGTACAACCATCAAAACAGATCATTTTCATAACCAAAAAGAAAAAAACTGTATATGTCCTTATCCTATTATTTCTCAAAATTATAATTTCCCCTTGCTCTAAAACAACAACAACCACCAAAAACCTGCACTCATTTACTTTCTATCTCTGTAGATTTAATTATTCTGGAAATTTTATATAAGAGGGATTATATAACATCCGGTCTTTATTTCACTTATCATCATGTTTTCAAGGTTCATTTATATTATAGCATGGGTCAGTACTTCATTCACTTGAATGACTGAATAATATTCCATTGTCCGCCATATCATATTTTATTTATTCATTCATCTATTGATTGATCTTTTAATAATGGTTAATATTGCTTCTATGAAGATTCTGGTGAAGGTTGTTGTTTGAAAATCTGTTTTTAATTATCCTGGTTTAATGCATAAAGGTGAAATTGTTGGGTTATTGGTAATTTAATGTTTAACCTTTGGAGGCACAACCAAACTGTTTTCCACAGCAGCTTCATCACTTTACAATAAAGTTTCCAATTTTTTCATATCCTTGAAAACACTTATTATTATCTTTTAAGACATATTATTATTTTGGTTGTTCAAGTGGATGTGAAGTGGTATTTCATTGTGGTGATGGTTTGTGATTTCCTAATAACTAATGGTGTTGAGCATCTTTTCATATAGTTGTTGGTCTTTTGTATGTCTTTCTTGGTGAAAAAAAATATTTATTTAAATATTTACCCATTTTTAAAAATTTAGTTTTGTGTTCTTTTGTTTTTGAGATGAAATAATATTTGGAGGTTGGGCCGTGGGCAGGACCAGAGGGAGGGTGAGTGTGTGAGAGAGTGTGAGTAGACCTGAAGGTGTACGACCAAACCCGAGCAGTGCAGAGTCGTGGAGCAGAAAGTTCCTGAGCTGTGGAAGGGAACAACCAGATATCGCAGTAAGCAGCTCTTCAGGGCGCTTCTCCCTGCACCACAGGGAGGTCCCATAATTTTGGAAGATATTTGGTCTTCCCTGGGAGGAGACAGTGGGAGCAGCTAAGGCCCAGCCAACTGAGCCCATCAGTGTATCTGGCACCATTGGACCAATGGACACTCTGTGTCAACACAGACCAGTGCACAGTACTGGAGCTCCCAAGGTGCCGGTCGCAGAAGCTGTGGACAGCCAGGAGCCCAGCACCATCCCCCACAGTAGCAGCCCCATCAGAGTCCAAATATACCCCCAGCAACAGAGGCTGGGGAGCAGACATCCATTCCCAGGAAACAGAAGCACAGACCAACAGCTGAGACCAATCCTCAAATACTAGACCAAAAGCTGAGCAGAAGTTGAGCCACATGGGGCAGCAGCACTCCCCAAACACCAGTGTCAGGACCTGGGGCTCCACAGAAGCCTGTGAGGTCCAGTAGCCCACAAGAGCAGTGGGAAGCTTGAGCCCTAGAGGGACTGGTGCTATCCAGCTGCCTGTACACGGGATCTGCAGGGTGCAGGGTGCCAGAGAGGCCTGTGTGACCCAGCAAGGACTGTGCCATCCATCTACATGCAGAACCTGCTGGGTGCTGAATCACCAGAGAGGCTTGTGCAACCCAGCAGCCCATAAGATAGGCACAGAGCCCAGTCCCCAAAGGGTCTGTGCGATCCAGTTTCTCACAGGAACTGCGTGGTGCGGGGGCCCCAGAGAGGCCTGTGCGACCCAGCTGTGCACAAGATAGGCATAGAGGATGTGAAAATGGAGGTGAAGTGAAAGGAAACTACACAAATTATTTCCCAGGACCAAACAGGAATTACAACGAAAATAAATACAAACTCTTGGGGAAAAGGCAATAGTAAAGCAGCAGGACAGGACCATATAACCAGGGATACTGGTAGGATCTGTGGAGGCATGAGAGGGTGGTGGGCTGGGGGCAGCAGCAGTCTTATCTGTGAGCAGTGCCCTTGGCGAATAAAGAGCAAGCCTGATCCACAGAGCAGAGAGCCAGGACAGAGCACTAAAATAGCAACAGCCACTCACCTGAGGGCTATGGCAGAAAGAGGGCAGACTGGGCTGGAACTCTGTGGGGACAACCGGGATTTGGAGGGCACACAAGGTTTTTGCTGAGTTGTGGCCACAAAGGATGGTGGCCAGTGTGATCCTTCCCCAAGCTGTGGGGAAAAGCAGCAGCCCCCCCCACCCCCAGAGACTTAGCCTTTCCCAGGTGAGGCAAAAAAAATGCAAATTGAGGCTCATTAACAACCAGCATCTATCCCACCCTCTGGAAATTCTCTTATGCAGAACATCAGGGCTACATTCCAAGGCACTGAGTAACTGAGACTACTAGCCTCCAGGAAAAATCTAGAGAATAACTGAACTTTTCCTGGGCTTGCAAATATACCCAGGAAAGTAAAATTTGACAGTGGTGTTTAATGTGGGCCCACCAAGGCTCATCCAAACCCATTAGAGGGAGCCACAAACAGCAGAACACCAACACCCCCAAGGAAAATTTGGCAGGCTCCAAAATCCACTGAGATAGCAAAAATGGTGAAACAAAGAAATTCAAAATGAAAGAACAAGAGAACTCTATCGATGATGAGATAAATGAAATGCAGCTAAACAAATTATTAGAGGTAGAGTTCAGAGCCATGATCTTGAGGAAGCTGAACAGCATGAGTAAGGACATTAGCACCATGAGTAAAGATATAGAAACATTGAAAACCAACCAAGTGGAAATGAAGAATGACATAGCAAAAAATAAGAACACATTGGAAGGAAAAAGAGCCGAGTAAGGAAGCTGAGGACTGGATCAGTGAATTAGAAGACAGGGTAGAAAAAAATCAACCAATCAGAAAACCAAAAGGAAAAAACAATTAAAAAACAGGAAGATAGCTTAAGAGAACTTAGGGACAACTGGAAACATAATAACATTCACATCATAGGAATCCCCAAAGAGGATGAAAATGGGCAAAGGTTAGAGAATATATTTGAAGAAATAATGACAGAAAACTTTCCTACCTTGGTGAAGGAAGAAGGAATTCAAGTTCAAGAAGCACAGACAACCCCAAGTAAGAAGAACCCAAACAGGCCCACACCCAGACACATAGTAATTAACATGCCGAAAATTAAACCCAAAGAGAGAATCCTAATGGCAGCAAGAGATAAGCAACAGATCACCTACAAAGGAAACTCCATAAGGTTCTCAGCTGACTCCTCACAAGAAACACTACAGGCTAGAAGGGAATGGCATGAAGTAATCAAGGTCGTGAAAAACAAGGATCTGAATCCAAGACTACTCTATCCAGCAAGGCTAGCATTCAAAATAGAAGGTCAAATAAAGAGCTTCCCAGACAAAAAAAAGGCTAAGGGAATATGTTAATACCAAACCAGTTCTGCAAGATATGCTAAAAGAATGGCTGTAATTAGTAGAAGAAATAGGAAGAAAAATAGAACCACACTAAACAAAAATGGCAATAAATAAGTACATTTCAATTATCATCTTAAATGTGAATGGTTTGAATGCTCCAATAAAAAGACACAGAGTAGCTGACTGAATAAAAAAGCATGACTCACATATATGTTGTTTAAAAGAGACCCACCTCACAACAAAAAACTCACATAGGTTGAAAGTGAAGGGATGGAAAAAAATCTTTCAGCAAATGGAAAGGAAAAAAAAAACTGGGGTAGCAATACTCATATCTGATAAAATAGATTTCAAAATGAAGGCCATAACTAGAGACAAAGAAGGCCACTATATAATATTGAAAGGATCTATCCAATAGAAAGATATAACATTGGTAAACATATATGCACCCAATATAGGAGCACCAACAGATATTACAAATCATCTGAAAGACTTCAAAGGAGAAATCAACAGCAATACAATCATAGCAGGGGACTTCAACACCCCACTCACTTCACTGGATAGATCTTCTAGACAAAAAATTAACAAGAAAACACAGACGCTAAATGAAGCGCTAGATCAAATGGATTCCATAAATATCTATAGAGAATTACACCACAAAACTGCAGAATTCACATTCTTCTCAAGTGCACATGGGACATCCTCAAACACAGACCACATGTTAGGACACAAACTAAGTCTCTACAAGTTCAAGAACATTGATATCATATCAAGCATCTTCTCAGATCACAATGGCATGCAACTAGAAATCAATTGCAACAGGAACATGCAAAGACATTTGAAATCATGGAGGCTAAATAGCATGTTATTGAACAATGAAGGGGTTACAATGGAGATCAAGGAAGAAATTAAAAACTTCCTGGAAACTAATGAAAGGAACACAAAATCTATAGGATGCAGCAAAATCACTTCTAAGAGGGAAGTACATAGCACTACAGGTCTACCTCAAGTAGCAAGAAAAATTTTTAATAGACTATTTAACCCCACAATTTAAAGAACTAGAAAGCAAATTAAAAGAAAACCCCAAAGCAAGTAGAAGGAAGGAAATAGTGAAGATCAGAGAAGAAATAAATGACATGGAGAGCCAAAAAACAATTCAAAGGATCAATGAAACAAAGAGCTGGTTCTTTGAAAAGATAAACAAGATTGATGGACCCTTAGCTAGACGCACCAAGAAACAGAGAGAGAACGCAAATACACAAAATCAGAAATGAAAGAGGAGAAATAATAACTGACACTACAAAAATACAAGAGATTGTTAACAAATATTATGAATGATTATACGACAACAAATTTGAAAATCTAAGCAAAATTGACAAATTTCTAGAAACACATAGTGTCCCAAAACTGAACCGGGAAGAAATAGAAAACTTGATCAAACCAATAACAACAAAAATTGAAGATGTAATTGAGACAATCCCAGCAAACAAAAGCCCAGGCCCAGATGGCTTCACAGGGGAATTTTACTGAACATTCAAAGAAGAACTAATACCCATTCCCCTCAAACTATTTCAAAAAATTCAAGAAGAAGGAAGACTTAAAAACTCGTTTTATGAGTCCAGCACAATTCTAATTCCAAAACCAGAAAAAGACACTACAAAAAAAGAAAACTACAGGCCAATATCCCTGATGAACATAGATGCCAAAATCCTGAACAAAATACTAGCAAATCGAATCCAGCAATACATAAAAAAAAAATTATTCAGCATGACCAAGTGGGATTCATCCCAGGGATACAAGGCCGGTACAATATTCACAAATCAATAAATGTGATACACCACATAAACAAAATGAAAGATAAAAATCATATGATCATATCAACAGATGCTGAAAAAGCATTTGACAAAATCCAGCACCCATTTCTGATAAAAATAGGGAATACAGGGATCATCTCTTGACATAATTAAGGCCGCATACGAAAGACCTACTGCCAACATCATACTCAATTGGCAGAAACTAAAAACATTTATTTTAAGAATAGGAACAAGACAGGGATGCTCACTTTTGCCACTGTTATTTAACATAGTACTGGAAGTCTTAGCCACAGTAATCAGACATGAAGAAACATAAAAGGGATCCAAATTGGAAAGAAGGAAGTGAAACTGTCATTATTCACAGATGACATGATACTATACATAGAACACCCCAAAGACTCCATTAAAACTTTACTAGACTTAATAAATAAATTTGGCAAAGTAGCAGGATACAAAATCAATGTCAAGAAATCAACTCCATTCTTATACACCAATGATGAACTCACAGAAAGAGAAACTGAAAAAAAAAAATCCAATTTACCATCATGGCAAAGAAATTAAGATACCTAGGAATAAACTTAACCCAATAAATAAAAGACCTATTTTCAGAAAACTATAAGTCATTGAATAAAGAAAGTAGAGGAAGATATAAAAATGTGCAAGCACCATATTGGAATGAATTGGAAGAATTAACATCATTAAAATGTCCAGATTACCCAAAGCAATCTATAGATTCAATGCAATCTTCAGCAAAATACCAATGACATACTTCATAGAACTAGAATGAATACTTGAAAAGTTCACATGGAACCAAAGTAACTTTGAATAGCCACAGCAATCTTGAAAAAGAAGAACAAAGTTGCAGGGATCACATTACCAGATTTCAGGTTATACTACAAAGCCGCTCTAATCAAAACAGCCTGGTACTGGCACAAGAACAGGCAGATAGATCAATGAAACAGAATAGAGAACCCAGAAATGGACTGAAGGCAATATGCTCAATTAATATTTGACAAAGGGGGCAATAGCATACAGTGGAGTAAAGACAGCCTCTTTTAATAAATGGTGTTGGGGAAACTGGACAGCTACATGCAAAAAAAAATTAAACTAGACCATCAACTTACACCATACACAAGAATAAACTCAAAATAGATAAAAGACTTAAATGTGACTCATGAATCCATAAAAATCCTGGAAGAAAATGTAGGCAACAAAATTTCAGACATCATACACAGCAGAATTTTCACTGATACATCACCTAAAGCAACAGAAACAAAGCAGAAAATGAACACATAGGACTACATCAAACTATAAAGCTTCTGCACAGCAAAAGAAACAACCATCAAAATGGAAAAAGCAACCCACTGTATGGGAGAGCATAATTGCCAATGATATATCAGATAAGGGGTTAATTTCCAATATATATAGAGTGCTCATACAACTTAACAAAAAGAAGACAAAGAACCCAATTAAACAATGGGCAGGGGAACTAAATAGACACCTCTCCAAATAGGACATACAAGTGGCCAAAAGACATATGAAGAAATGCTCAACATCACTCATCAGAGAGATGCAAATTAAAACAATAATGAGGTATCACCTCACACCTGTCAGAATGGCTGCCATCAACAAATCATCAAACAACAAGTGTTGGCGAGGGTGTGGAGAAAAGGGGACTCTAGTACACTGCTGGTGGGAATGCAGACTGGTGTAGCCATTATAAAGAACAATATGGTGTTACCTCAAAAAATTAAATATTGAACTTCCATTTGACCCAGTGTTCCCACTTCTAGGAATATACCCTATGAAGCCTGCAAAACCAATCAGAAAGAATATATGTACCCCCATGTTCGTAGCAGCACTATTTACAATAGCTAAGATCTGGAAACAGCCCCAATGTTCACCCGTAGGCAAATGGATAAAAAAGCAATGGTACATATACACAATGGAGTACTATGCAGATGTAAGAAAGAAATATCTCTTATCCTTTGAGAGGACATGGAGGACCTGGAAAGTATTATCCTAAGCAAAACAAGCCAAATAAAGAAAGTCAAGTATCATATGATCTCACTTATTTGTGGAATATAATGAACCTAACAGTCTGAGGAATGGGTAGACCCAGAGACATGGAAGTGGGGTACAGACTGACAATCCCCAGAAGAGGGAGTGGTAGGGGAGAGATAAACCACAGAACTTATATGCATGTGTGCATGAACAATGGACATGGATAACAAAGCTGGGCACAGGGAAGGGAGGGAGGGGGAGAGGGGAATCAGTGGGGGAAAATGGAGAAACATCTGTAACAAAAATAAATAACTTAATTTTTAAAAAAAGAGAAAAATAGGTGGTGTTTTTTTTTTTTTTTTTTTGGTCTTTTTATTATTGTGTTGTAAGAGTTCTCTATATATTCTGGATACACATCCTTTACTAAATATATATTTTGCAAATAAAAATAAATAATATTTTATATATTCTGCATACTAGGTCATTATAAGATATACGATTTGCAAATATTTTTTCTCATTCTGTGTGTTTTTTCTCACTTTTTTGATAGTATCTTTTGATGCACAAAAGTTTATAATTTTTACAAAGTTCAATTTATCTATTTTTGTTGTTGCTTATGCTTTTAGTGTCATACCTAAGAAACCAAGGTCCTACCTGTGGTATTCTGTTTTATGCTATGTTCCATGGTTTTAGCTTTTATTTTTAGTTCTTTGATTCATTTTGAGTTAATTTTGGTAAATGGTGTGAGATTTCAACTTCATTATTACATGTGACTATCAAGTTCATTAGCAATTAACTGTTACACTCAGTTTCTCATATCAGTGTAAGCAAGTTATGTGGAATGGAGAGGATTTTATATTATTTTATATCTGTGTTCTTAATATTAGTGTAGTGTTCATTGAATGCTTTTATTTATTTATTTTAATTAAACTTTTTATTTTGAGATAATTGTAGATTTATGTGTGGTTGTAAGAAAAAGACAAATACCACATAATCTATTTGTGGAATATCATAAACAAATAAACTTGATCAAAATAGATCCAGAGACATGAAATAGGGAACAGAATGACAAACCTCGGAGGGAAGGGGATGGGGAATTAGGAAGAGATAAACCAAAAAACTTATATACATATATGCACAACCAATGGATACAGCCAATAGTTTGGGGAAAGCAAGAGAAGGGTGGGAGTGGGGAGGAAGGGTTCAATGGGAGAAAAAGGGGGGATATCTGTAATACTTTCAACAATAAAGATTTTAAAAAACACAATGAGGTATCAGTATATACCTGTCAGATAACTAAAATAAAAAATAAATAAATAACACCAAATGTTGAGGAGGACGAAGAGAAACTGGGTAAATTCATAACTTGCTGATGGGAACATAAAATGTTACATCCACTCTGGAAAACAGTTATGAGAGTTCTAAAAAACAAAACATACAATCCAGCAATCATACTCTTAGGTATTTATCCCAGGTATATGGAAATTGTTGTTGACACAATAACCTGTAAAACAATATTCATGAATGCTTTTAAATAGAATTGACTCTGGGGAGGAGATAACAGTGATGGTTTTTAAGCGCACAAACTTATAACAAGTAGTAAACCAGCCTAACAGATCTAAGGCACATTGTAATGAATACAGACAACAGTGTTGTACTATAATTATGTAATGTAATATCATTACATCAACAATCATTTTTACAATATATAAATATGGCAAAGTAACCCACTGTATGCCTTAAACATACACGATGTTACATGTCAAATTTATTCAACAAAAATAAAATAATTTTTAAAAATAAATGGTACTGACCCTATTAATTTTGCAAATATGATTATAAAACAATTCAAATGTCATAATAACTCACAAAAGAACATATGCCTAATATTACAATAATTTAAAAACAATAAACTTGTCTAGAAATTATGATTCAACAACAGAAAGTAGAAATGAAAAGGAAAGGAGATGGGGAAGAGGCTTTGTGTTAATTTCAATGCCTGAGGGTATTCGATAGACACACTCTAAATTTTTGCCATAGTTATTTATAGAGTATATGTTCAAATGTACATTAAAAAAAACAAAGTCCACGTAGGCCGATTTGGCTCAGCGGTTGGAGTGTCGGCCTGCAGACCAGAGAGTCCAGGTTCAGTTCCCGCTAGAGGCATGTAACAAAACAAAACAAAAATAAACAAATTCCAATGTAATTAACAATTTAAAACATAATATATGTCTTCCAATCAGTAGAAAAAAATGCTTTTATGTTACATGTTTTTATGTAATAAAATATAGAAATCAAAGGAACTTATTCCAAATGAGAGATAGGAAAAGAAAAGGAAGAACATGTAAATATGGGACTTGGCCAACTACCTCCCATGGGCTGAATCTGGCCCACCACTTGCTTTTATAAATAAACGTGTATTGAGACACAGTTATTTCATTCATTTAGACATTGGTTATGCCTGTTTTCATGCTTCAGTGGCAGAGGTTAGTAGTTTCAACAAAGAATGTAAAGCCTACCAACCCTAAATTATTTGTAATCTGGAAATATTCCTGAACATTACAACCACAGAAATATTTTGCCGAACCAGGTCTATAGTAACAAATATCTATACACGATTCCTTCCTTCAAATAGCTCGAAAACTATATAGGGCAAGAGAAGGAAAAATAAAATCAGTAATATGAAAAGTGCTGTTAGAAGGACATTAGTGAATGTGACCAGAATGACTAGATACAGCACACTAATCCTTCAAGTTCTTTTTCAAACAGTTGAGTGAGGGGAGAGCTTCACAAGGCATGTGTTATTTCTGTTGGACCCTGTAATATAAGTATGAGTTTTCTAAGCAGAGAACAGTAAAAGCATCTGAGGCGGAGAAATAGTATGGAAAGAAGGCATGAGGAAGAAAATCAATGGATATTTGGGGACAGGGGAAGTTATCAGGACACTGAAATGATCTCTGCAGGTCTTAGCATTGATTACTCCTTCACCTCAGACCTTTCTAAAGCCTTTGTAACTCTCTGAGATGCTCATCAGCACAGCTGCCCCCACCCTCCAGAACATACATTTAGTATTTATGGAATGAATGAATGACCAAATTAATTCAGGGAGTGTTCCTAATTAGGCATGAAAGACTGCTGGGGAGTCCCAGAGGTCAGACAGCCTCACACCTGTTCACACTGACCCTGTAGTGACTTGGTACAATGACCACACCTAATCCGTTTCCTGTGAGCCATGCTGGCTCTACTCCCGTCAGTTTGCAGATCATACTTTTCCTTAATCAAGATGATAAAAGCGAAAGAGGAGGTAAATAGCCAGCCTCCTCCCAAATAGTTATAAGTGCTATAACATCTGCTTTTGACCAAAGTATTTCTTCTTCCAGCTTTAAATATACTTTAAAAATAATTTTCTGCAGTTTTATCCGGAGTTCTAACAGCAGCGTTGGTCATGAGCAGTCAGACCTGCCCCAGCAGCTTGCCCTGCTGCTCAGACCTCTGTGGTCTGTTATTTCAGTCCTATCCAGTGGCTGACAACGGCAAAGTTAACTTAGTCTGTTCCATATCCACAAACTCTAGCTCTATGATAATCTTTTGGAAATGCAGGTAAGTCAATGTGAAAGACCAGATGAAAAGTCCATGAAAAAACTTGTCGTTTATCCATAATAATAATGGCAATTTTCTGCACAGGTCTAATTACAAATTTTAAGAAGCCATCATAAATTCTTGTCACTTTGATACTTACATATGTTTAGCTTACAAAGCTATTACTTTGTTTTTATAGGAAATATAGGTAGAAATCTTATATAATAGATGATCACATCACATTAAGTGTTTTTATGACTTTTTAAGGATTAAATACTTAGAGTAGGAATAAATAGTATATTTATAGATTTTATTTATTACTTCAGATGAGATGCTAAATGCATATTTAACTCTTTATGTAATATAGTTATCACTTTAAAATACTACAACTGAACTTTACTTTTATTCAGGAGAGCAGTCTTTCTAGTTTCCTCGGTTTGTAATATTACCTAAAAAATACAGTTACCATTTTCTTATATAATATCTGACTGATGTTCTTCCATGAAACAACCACCCTTTCTCATGTTCCCTAGCCTTTCTTTAAAAAAATCAATTGCAATTTCATGTTGTGGTGAAACAGTCACACAAATAGGCTGTGATTTTCATTTTCAAATAAGATTATTCTTTCCAAAAACAGGGAAATCAAATTCCATTTCAAATTACGTGGCTGGCTGTATTTGGCCGTGGTTGGTTGCTCACCTATGCAAACACACAGGCTTGTGCCGGGTGCAGCAATCCTGGATACAGGATTTTCAAGATCTGTAGAGGCAACCCAAATTGTTCGGGAGTGTCATCCTTGGAGGTTATTCACAGCTTTAAGAGGAAGAAGAAATGTGATCACAGGGTTTAAAATTCTAAAACTAGGATGAAAATGCCTCAAAATAAATCATTCCTCATTGGGTCTTTTGGTATTTCTACACTTTTGAGAAAATAAGAGAATTGTAGGCATTATGAAATAAAAATGAGGAAGAAATGAAAACATAAAACATTTGAGTATCAATCAATATCTAAATATGCCCACAAACATTTTAGTGTTTTTCTACATCTTTTTTATTTAAAAATCTATTTAGGACTCAATTTGTTAGAATGTTACTACGAATATTTCCAGAATTATATAACTATGCTCTAGAAATTACCCTACTCTTATTTTCAGTAGACTTTAAATATATATATATATATACATATATATATATATAATTTGAAAATGAGTGAGTGATAAATTTGCTGTATCTTGTATATAATAAAAATAAGTTTAACACAATTTCTACATTAGTTATGTCAAATGTTTTTTTGAGGCTAATAGACATGTTGCTAAAACATTTTTCTTATTTGAAGTGGATGCTTTGAACTGAATTGAAATACAAAGCAAGCTGGTTTCAAAGCCGGAACTCACAGCCAGGCCATCCTGAATTCTCAATGACAGACATGATTTTGAAGCCTGTTTCCTGAAAATGACTTTCTGTAGAAAAACAGCTTTGAAAACAAAATAATATTTGGTCCAATGATATTCCAAATTCTTTCCATATATACCTTATACATATGTAGAATCCATATGTTAAACATCTTTTGTATATTTTATACTGAAAGATCCAGCAACCGGCACAGAACAAGCATTTGCTGATGCTCATTTAAATTTCATGGCTTTGTGTTCACTTTTTCTTGGAATGGTCACTGTGATTAAGCAAAGTTGGAAGAATACATCACAGATGCAAATATTCAAAACTAAATACAGTTTTGATTAAATTATTGACAGCTGAACAATAATTCGTTAATAGATTATTTTGAAGCATGTCAGGGATTTTGCCAGGGATTCACTCTAAGGTGATTTCAGAGATAGGGCTTCTGGACACATGAAGATTTCTAAAAATAAGATACTGTCATTCTGAATCCATTACATGATTCTATTGACCAGCCTTTAACATTTAAGGGAACTTTATTCTGAAATTTAATATCCTCATCGTTTCCTTTATCTATTTATTTGCTAAGATATTCACTATTAGGTATACTTTGTTCTGGAAATGTGTTTGCTTAACACCACACAGAATAGTCTCTAAGAACACTGAGAAACTTACATTAAAAAGTATTTTTTATATTCAAACTATTTTCATACAGTGTTACAATATGAAAGAAAATGAGAACTATTTAGTGAATAAAATCTCGGCAGTCATTTTCTCACATACAGGACCCTGTTTACACCTACACAGCTTTTCAAAGGATGCTTTTATTTCTCTGTTCAATGTGAAGTAATTACATTGCAGTTTCATTCCTACGAGACATTTCCAGATGCCATCAAGACGAGAGAACTGACGGCCCATCACTGTGGGCAGCAGACAAAGGCATACGGTTAACCAAACTGTGACCATGATCAGCCGGATGTGAGTGACAGTTTCTAAAACGGTTCAGCAACACCTAACTTTCTTCAGAATGTCACTCTGGAGCATGTATGGTTGGCTAAGCAAATTCCAACATCACAATTAAGAAATGTACAGCGTTTTGGAGAAAAAAATTAAACAGAGGCCCAAAATGCAGACTGTAAAAAAAACAGTATCGAAAAAAATTGATTTTTAGAGAGTGAGGAAAGGAGAGGGAGAGAGAGAAACATCCATGGGAGAGTGAAACATCCATCTGCTGCTTCCTGCATGCCCCCTCCCTGGGATTGTGCCCATAACCTGGGCATGTGTCCTGCCTGGGAATCAAACCGACCACCCCTCAGTGCACAGGCCAACACCCAACTAACTGAGCCATAATGGCCAGGGCCATAAACAGTATTTAAAAACATGGTGTAAACTTATATTTGTGTATGAAATGGAGACTGTCCATAATAAGCTCAGGAAATCATCCTTAAACTGTAAAGAAGACAAGAATTTGAAAGCCACAGTAATGGTGACAACTTTGCAAAATGAACTGCCGGTAAGGAAAGAAAGCAAAGTGGGAATACCCATAATGCATGTGAAGAGTATTAAATGTAGATTACAGTTGTATTAACAACAAAAAAAAAACAAACATGCAGGCTTGAAAAATGAATATTGCCCTCTCACTGTTTCTAATAACTATGTCACCTAGCAGCATGTTTGCATTATACACATCCAACACTGCAGTGCTTATTATCATTATGTCCACAAGGTGAAAACTTGAATGTAAGGATGTGCATTGCAAGCTTTCCATAGATGACTTTGAAGGTCTCTACAGAATTCATAAGAAATTCAAATGATCAAGGCTCTGATGAAGAATTAAAGTAATATATTAACTAAATATTTGAAAAAAACTACAAGCAGGACCAAAAAATTCATAAACATGTGAATCAAAGACTATGGCATAGAATTTTTATTACAAGAGCATCTGTGTTTTAAGGAAATCTTCTTCATCCACGAATAAGCATTCTGAATTTTAACATATGTTCAAATATCAAGCATTAAGTCAGCCTGGTAGGGGGATTTAGATATTCTGCTCCCTTGTACCATGAACTGTAGGAGTTTAGCAGAACTTCAGGCCATTGGAAAATGTCATGGTAGAATAAGTATGTAGCATAAAAAAAAACAAAACAAAAAAAACACCTATAACTGCCATCAATGTCCCAGGGTCCACGAAGTTAGTCTTCACCTAGAGTTTGGTGATTCTAGAAAAAATGTTTTTTTACAGATAGGGGACAGGACAGTCCAGATGACCCCTGAAAATGAAGGTTAGACAGCAGATCGAAAGTCATGAAGAACAACGTCCTTGTCAGTAAACTGAAGTTCAGCTCACCCACTTGAATTTCTGGGCTTCTCAGACAAAACTTAGAATAAACCCAGTTTAGTTTAATAATGTTGATTTATAAGATTTTACCTATTTCTAGAACAAATAAACACTAAAAAAAAAACCCATAAAGATATGAAAAACAAGACTAGGTAATATTAAGCACATTTAAACAACTACGATCAGTTAATAATTAAGAATGTGTTCCTCAATTTTTCACAAGGTACTGAATATACAGTAGATGTAGGAAATTCCAACATCATAGATGACTGCGAAAAATAAAATAACCAGGGATCACTGAAGTTGGAGGTAAGACACAGGCAAGAATCAGTTACTCTAGTTTTAGTTTTATTAAAAAATAAAATGTGTAGCTCAGAGTGATCTATCGTAGTGCCAGAAAAAAATGATTACATGGCCCACCTTAACCAACACAGGGCTGATGGTTATCAAAAAATGGCCTCACTGTTGAAGCGTAAGTTTCCAAGCCTGAGAGTGACAACCATCTCAATGATTTGCATCAGAAATGCTGTATTTTATTGAACTCTCCTGTACAGACAACAGTTTTTCATTCACCTGAAGACACATATTTTTTAAAGGTCAAATAAGCTTAAACAGCATTAAGAATTGTGTTGTGTGCCTATGTATTGATGTGGGAACACCATGTGCAATAATTAAGAGTAGAATCCACTTTAGTATATAGGTTAAAGGTTGTATTTAAATCAGAACACTAGCCATTGACGCATAATAATACTTTGGTCTTTTACTATTTAGGTGACACAGAAATACTGTCTCCTTTATCTTTGAACATTAAAAATTATTTAAGTTGCAAAAAAGTACTATAGTTTTGCCACTGATATAAATAAGTTTACATTTCCTAAAATATGTTTTGACTCATTATTTCAGAATGGTTTAGAATTTTCTTTTATTTTTTACTTTTTTAAATCATAGTTCTATGAAAATATGCTGAGTGCTAGGCTTGAAATTGTAAGAAAAGGAAAAGGAAAGTGTGATGTATATTTTCTAATGACAAAGAGCTTACACACTACTGGGACAGATACCACAAGTACTTGAGAAAGGATATGCTGTTTTTATGAATGAAAACAATGAATATTAACAAACTCTAAACTGTATACCAAACAGTATGTTACAAAGATCAGAAAATGTGCCTTGCCTGGTTTTACTTTTACTTCAAAGAATACTCTCCAAATAAGAGTTTGAACTTCAGGAATGTACTTTGAAGTCATACCAGAGGGGAAAAAAATAAAAGGACAAATAAAAATCCTCAAGTGGGGCTGACTCAGAACTACTTCCTTCTGATGAACCTGTGTCAAAACCCAGAAAAGACTAGTGGTGGTGGTGACAATGTGTAATGTCAGTGCATTTGTTTTTAATGTGTAATGTCAATGCATTTGTTTTCAATGAATAATGTCAATGCATTTTTTTTCCCATAAAGCTTGAGCCATATCCTTCTGCTAAAAGGGACTTCAAAGGTCATTTTCAAAATAATTTCATATATAATGTAAATCCATTTCATTTGACTCTGATCTCTGTTGCAGATATCAGTGAGTTCCTGTGGTCATTTGAAATTAAAAAGGTGGCCATTGCCATCATTGTTTTACCTGAACAGTAAATCTAGTTGAAATGAGGTACCTTCTGAATTCCTTTATCTATGAAGATAAGAGTTCCACAGGGTTTGGGGATGTCTTACACAGCTCAAGCTCTGCAGTTGCTCCAAGCAGCTATCCAAACCCTTTGTATGTACCAGTCAGGATAAATGTTCTCCTGTTACTGAGAAATTTCTGTCTCTGCCAATGGAATCATAATCCCCAAACTCTTGTGTGCCAGAGAGATATGAAATCCTTTATTTTTATTGAAACTGGTCAAATAAATCCATCTCTAGTATAATTTATTGTAAATAATGTGGAAATAACTAAGATACTTTTTTACTTCAGAGAAGTATCCTCTTAGTGGCTTAGAACAAGAATATGGAAATAAAGGTTCTGATTAGAGTTTAGTCTTCACTATTATGTATTGTTGTACAAATTGTTTACATGCTGGGCCTCAGTTTTTCCACTTTCTTTAAGTAAAAAAAGTTATTGAGTTCCAGGACCTTCAGAAGTCTACTAACATTCAAAGACTCTGATGAGCATCATAGTCTTGCAGTATAGGCTTCTGTGGTTAACATCAAGACAGTGGCCAACAGTTGTTTCAGCTAACAACAACAAAAATCGATGATACAATGCGAACTGAGCAACAATAGAAATGTATATGGATAGCACAAACAAAGGGATAGTCAGTTCTTTCTTAAGTATGATGGTAGGATTAGGGTTGGAGCAACATTCCCAGAGATGCAGTGCTCCATGGACTTAAAGCATGATCCACAAGAGACAATTTCCAGATTTCTAACTCAGAAAAGATAGTCACTGAATTAAACTTATACATAATTTGGTACAATATGCTGTACAATTAAGTGTTTAATTAAACCTTTGAGTAGTGAACTAAAAGAAGGTTAATCTGAGTGCAAAATATATGTTGAAACCATTGCTCACTGTAGTGATTTAAATTAAATTAGTTCTGTCTTCAATGTCTACTTAATGACTAAAGATTAAAATTCTAAGAATTATTTCAAAATGATTAAGCCAACATGTGAAATTCTTGGAATCTTTCACAGTGACAAAGACTATACTTTTTATATAACATTTTTTCAGTAAGTATTTAATGGTTATAAGAAATGTCTGTCATACAATGACTTTCTGAATATGAGAATAAAAATATGAGCAATATAATAATAAATATTTTGAGTCATACCATAATTACAAATCAATATTTACTAAAATTATTTATATTTGAATGGAAAATTCAGGCAAACAAGTATTATGCGTGTATAGACACATCATAATGTCACCTGATATCATAGATTGGTGGATATGAACCTCCTATCCTTCTGGATGCATCTCTGCTTTGGAATTTTATTTTCAACCCAAAGTCACTTAAATATATTCTGTGAAATGTGAATATAAAATAAAGACGTGAATACAGAATAGTGAAAGGAAACATCATTTATACTGAAGGTTCTTTCTTGGGATTAGATCTAGCCAAGAATGTACGCCTTATCTAAAAAAATTGCAGTTGCTCTAGTTATAACTATTTTAATTTAATAATTTATTTAAAAGACAAAGTAGAATGAGTTTTTTTCAAATAAAATGTAGTTTAAGTTATTTTTGCTGAAAATTAAATACATCAAATCAGAGATTTATAAAGATATAAAAAATTGGATCTACTTTAGTTTAAGTCAGTCAACTTTAGAGTGAGAATGGGGGTATCCTGAAATATTCACCTCAAAGACACTGAAAAACATAAAGCACTATTTTGTCAGGGAGCAATTTTATCCCCTAAGAGACACTTTTGGCTGTCATTTCTGGCATCATTGGCATCTAGTGAGTGGAGACTAGAGAGGTTGTTGAGCCACCTACAATGCACTCCTCAGTCCCCTCACAACAAAGAATTATCTTGTCCAAAATGGTAAAAGTATCTCTGTTATGAAACCCGGAGAGAAATAAAATAGGTGTGTCCAGTGGTTGTAGCTCAATAGACTGAGTGTTGTCCCATGGACTGAGAGGTCGTGGGTTGATTCCTGGTGAGGGTACATGCCTGGGTTGCAGGTTCAATCCCCAGTAGAGGAGCGTGGAGAATTGATGTTTCTCACATCAATGTTTCTATCTCTCCCTTCCTCTCTCTCTCTAAAGAAAATAAAAATAAAAATCAATAACAGTTTTAAAAAATAAAGAAATAAAATAGGTGCATCCTAACATTTCCCTCCCCTCTTTTTTTACAGTTGGCTATTTGTGGCTCTCAATAGAATCCCCCTCTCCTCTCTCTCTCTCTCATGTTTCTCATTATGTCTTTCTCTAATAAACCTCTTTGATGAAGATTTATTTATACAGGGGTTGGAAAAAGTAAGTTTACAGTTGTGAGTACATAAAACAAAATTTATTCTTATATTTTTTGTTATATATTTTTCTGTACAAACAACTGTAAACCTACTTTGCCTACCCCTGTATGTTAATGGCAAAAGAAATCTCCTTGTAATTAGAAGTGGGGTCTAGAAGTTATCAAAAATACAACCTAAATCAAGAAAGAGTAGAGGTTGCATCAGTGAGATAAAAAATAAAATATTTGATTCAGTTATATTCCCTTTAAAGATACTGATGATGAGTGAATTTGAGATGGAGTAATTTAAAAATTTCATAAAAGTTGGCCTCAGAGACAACAAGCACATCAACCAGTGTCAATGAATGGAAAGTACTTCACTTTTGTATAAACCTTGATTCCAACTTGATTTCCCTCCATTTTCTCAATGAACCTTTGTGAGGAAACCCTGGGATTTTTACCACTCGCATTCTTTTGTCTTGCTTCTATCATTTGAACCAAAAAATAAGAAGACTGTACTTAATTTTTATTTGTGATTCCATAAAACTCTTCAGCTAAGTTTAATTTTTCTTCATGTTTTGGTAATATGATACACGCACCATAAGCGTTACCATTTTAACTGTTTGAATGGTACAGTTCTTAGTTCAGTAATCCTAAATACATTCAAATTTTTGTGCAACCATTAATACCAGCCATTTCCAGAAACTCTTTTCATCTTCCAAAACTAAAACTATGTACCCATTGAAAAATAGTCAGTGAATAATATTTATCCAAAACTTTAAAATAAATTATGCAACAAATAAGATAATTTTGGTCATTTTTTTTACAAATATAATTTACTTACGTAAATTTTACCCACAATTTTTTCTTAGACCTAATTGTTCTTTGTAGAAAATTTCCCTTAAATTTTACTTCTCATTCATTTACTGCATTAATTAATTAAAGACAAGGGAATAAGAAAATGAAAAAGACTCTCATTACTGAATTAATTGAATGGGGAAATTAAAATGTGAAATAATGACAGGAGAATGAAATGTATATCCACAATCAATTGATCATTTTATACAATTCTTCCGTTATTTCATTTTTCCTATGTACTTATTTTATACTTACTTTTGCCATATGTAGTTCTACTCTTTCCTGTTTGATATAAGCACACAAGTTTAAAAACTTCTGTTTTCTCTGTGTTCTCACAAGCACAAACAAAACAACATTTAATCTTTTGTTTTCTGGGCTTTATGACATCTCACACTTCTATTTTACATGTTGGTAAAATTAGTTTTGCATACTGGTAAAAGATGGCATTTGCAAACATTGTTTGGTATTCAGAACCCACCTTCTGAACAGAGCACCTCAAAATCAAATGCTCCAAGTGCCAAAATAGTGACAGGTGTGGCAGGTGTAAGTACAAGATAAGGAGAAGGACTGAGAAGAAATGAGTGCAAGGCCCCTGTGAAAGGGGCCAGTTGCTACTCACTTCTTGGTGTTGCCAAACATTCTACTTTTTCAAAAGAATTCAGAAATTTTGTTGTCATATAAAATTTTCTTATTTTTAGATGTTTACACAATTTAAAAATCTCTGTAGGCCCAGCAAACATAATCTGCATATCAAATGTGTTTCGTAAGCCTCCAGTTTCCAGCAACTGATCTAAAGGGACACACATTTTTCCACCAGACTGAAAAGAGCAGAGGTTGTCAGAGCCTGTTCTCAGTACCTGCACGCCCTTGAGAGAGGAGCCCAAAGACTCCCACATCGCCCAGCCTTAAATACACTATCACAATTTAATATTAAGCAAAAAATTCTCTAAGAATGCCCATATTAAATCGAAGAAAGAGAAAGTTTTTCTTTCTCTTTAGCTATCAGACTTTTCTTCTTTTTTTTTCACACAGAGAAGACTGGGAATAACATTTGCTAGCTTTTATTATTTTCTGTATTATTCATAAACATTTTATAAATACTGTTTTTAAAACAGCATTGCAGGCCAACCAGTGCAGCTTGGTGGTTGAGTGTTGACCCATGCACCAAGGAAGAGGTCACAGGTTCAATTCCCAATTAGGACACATGCCTAGGATGTGGGCCAAATTCCCAGTGGGGGCCATGCAGGAGGTGCCAACTGATGTTTCTATCTCTCTCCTTCTCCCTTCCTCTCTCTCTCTAACATCAGTAAAGAGAAACAGATTTTAATAAAACAATAAAATAAAATAAAACAGCATTGCATATTTTAACAGACATATCAAGTATGACAGAACTAGTATGTTTTAAGTGAATATATATAATTATCATAAAATGTTTTTCAAAAATAATTCTTTATAACTTTTCATCAATTATGTTTCTCCTACTAATTTCTATATTGAAAATCTATATGTTGGTTCCAGATCCCTAAGCTTATATATTACTTTTTCAGTGTATGAAATTTTATTTTAGCATTCTTGCCTCTCTACTTACTAAGTTCTTATTTATTTCTTTGAAAGAACTTTTTTTATTCTGCCAATTTAATTTTCTTTAAATTTATTTTGTTAACATGCATTGGTTTTTTGATTTACAAAATAATTGAGCTCTGCAAAATTATCCAATTATTAAAACTTAATGAAGAAACTTGACATTTAAAGAAATACTATAATAAATATTTTACAAAACAAATAATGAACCCTTATTTGATTTACTCTTTGTATAAAGTATTTGTCGATTTAGACTTGTTCATAGAAATTGTGCAATTTCCTGGCATCTCTCTTTAGATTACAATTTGAAAAAGATGTCAACATTATCCTACATTCTTATGAATTATTCAGATTTTTCTGCCTGTAATGTATATTCTAATATCCAAACAGTTTTAAAATATCTGAAGTCATGTGTGTGTGTTCATACACACACACACACACACACACACACACACACACACACTTTCTATTTAATTTCAAGACGGCTTTCAAATTTTCCAGGAGAAGAATCTATTTCTATTTTCTTATTTCAGATAATTCCTATAGCTAAGAATTATTTTCTTTGTGGGGGAGTTGTTACGGAAATCTATAGTTAAGCAGGGGGCAAAGTTGGTGGTTCCCCTTGAATCTATTCTACTATCAAGACTCTATTTCTTGTCTTAGAGGTGACATTTAATATATGATTGACCTTTACCTCTCATTCTAAAATTGTCAATTTTCCTTCTGATAGCCTCCAGTCAGGAAATTAATCAAAAGTTTAGGAAAATAAATTAGTTACTTAACTTTTGTCACAAAGCATTAAAATTTCTTGGTGCCGCTCATAAGAAACATGCAGTGTAAGTTTTTTTTTTCTTTTTCTTTGACTATTTGGTATTCCTTTTACTCTGTCCTAAATATCTTTAGCTTTTCAGGAACACTGACCTCTGTTTCAGTCATTTGTGGTCACTCACATAAGCAGTATAGTGGTCATTACAACTTGAAACTTTTGTTAGGAAAACCCACTTTGAAATATCACTCTCTGTGTCTCCTAATGTTTTATATTTCTCGCTTCCAAATTTCTATTAAGTAGAGCTTAACCTTTGCTAAGATAGAGCTCTCTAGTTGTAGAGTATTCTTCCCCACCTCCTAATTCTGACATCACCTGCCTTTCTTTCAAACCAAAATCCTATAACCAACTTGTTCAAATGACACTGTCCTAACTATTCTTTATTATTATTGTTATTATTTTATTTTATTTTTCAGTCACCACTTATCCTTTCTGTGCCTTCTCCCTCCTCCACCTACTCCCCAGCCATCACCACACTGTTGGCCATGCCCATGAGTTCTCCTTTGCTCCATCCCACCACTGCCCCAGTAACCCCCTTCCCCACCAGAGCTGTCGGCCTGCTATCTGTGAGTCTGTCTCTGTTTTGCATGGTTGTTTAGTTTGTTCATTAATTTTCACAAATGAGTGAAATCACATGGTACTTTTCTTTCTCTGACTGGATCATTTCACTTAGCATAATGTTCTCCAGGTCCATCCATGCTGACACAAAGGGTAAAATTGACTATTGTTAGGGAAGAGCTATATAAAAGGATTTACTTGTTTTACTTTTGTTCATAACAAACAACAACAGCAGCAAACAAACAAACAACAAAAACCCTCAAATGAGCACTCAAAACTCTAACACTCTCTTCTAATTGACGTGTTACCTCCACTTTCCAGCAGGATTATTTCTTAGATGGTCTCAGAATTGGGTCTCCTAGAAGATCAGGAAAGCCAAGAAGGTGGAAAAGGATCGGCATTTCTGAATTCCCCCTCAAGCTACAGCACAAAACCGGGTGCTTATGTTGTGTCTTCATGGTGGTTCTTGCAATGGTTCAGTCATACCAGATGAATAAAAATATTTAGTCCCTATGGATTTGACATTGATTTGAATGTGTGAGTGTGTTTCTGTTTTTTTGTTCCCTCCCACCAACTCGAATATTTTTTTTTTTTATGTAAGCAGGACATAGGTTCCAGACTAAAAGCAGGTCCTCCTGCATTAGGCTTCAGAGTGCACATCCATGTAGGGATCAAGACCACCTGTCTTCTTAGAAGTAATGCACAACCTAGTGCCATATAATTCAGAAGAGCATTTGTCACTGCATGAAGTTAACACATTTACAAGAACTTTAAACCTGGTAAGTTTTACATTTCTCATCTTAAGCTTCCAACGATTTCTCCCATTTAATAATTGGTACTGTAGGAAGGCTGGATTCTTTTTTGTCCCTGCCTGACTGATCAAATATAGAATATAGCAGCAGTGATTGAGCAGAAAACTAGAAGCAGTATTCAGAAGCCTCTCAAAAAAGATCTCATTGGTGTTTCTAAGCTCTGAATGTGGTTTGCAAGTTAGATATAAATGCACATGCTGGTGGAAGCCTTATGAAGACTTTGTTTTTGTTTTTGAGGCTAACTTCCACGGATAAATGTGTAACACATTCACGAGTTTTACTTGATCATTTTTTAATCAAAAGAAGAAGCTTTTAATAGTATCTGTTTACTCCTGTTTGTTCCTATCACTTACCACCTCAAATTCTAGATTCCCTTTGCTTTCCCTGGAAGATAAGTGTGCTTAAATAAAACCATAGTCTGCCTTTATCTATTACTTTTAAACCTGTTTCTGTGTCTTCAAAGGGATAATTCCAACTGCTACAACAATTCTTGGAATGTGAGGATGGGCATTCCTAAGAGCTGTGCTAATTCCCAAGAATTCTCCCTGAATATCTCACTTCAAGTGACTCAAGCTGCAATAACATGCTGATGATTTCTTGCCTTTAATTGAAATCCACTCTCGGTCTCCCTCATAGTACACAGATGTGCATACATGAGCAGAGTAGGAACAGTAGGCCGGATACATAACCTCACTAGGGTGGAAAGCCCCAGGTGCCTAGAAATGGGAAAAACTGGGCTGGAATCTTGCCCCAACGTGACCTTTCCTCCCCTGGAATATCACTAGTCATGTGGTTTAGACTCCCTAACCTTTTATATCAGTAGTCATGCAGTGTGGCTTCTTCCTGGCATGTCACTTGTCATGTGGTAGACACCCCTAGAGGAGGAACAAGGAGGCTGGAGAATAGCCTCAAAGGACTCTCATACAAGCCCTTGTACAATCACTCTCTTAAGCATTAAGCCCTAGAGAAACAGCTAGGCCACAGCTGTGTTTCAGCTCCAGGCCTGAAACGCAGCAATGCCAGGCAGGACAGCACCATGGTTAATATCAGGACCAGATGCTTGACCAATGACCCCCTGCCCTGTTGCTGACCAATCAGTGGACACCATGACCCTGAGGAAACACACCTGGAAAGCTGATGAATAATCCAGAGATCCTCTTCTGAACCTCCAGATAAAAGACCTTAAAGCCTTTAAGACAAAGGATCCTGTAGGCCTAACCCCCTACCAACAAGTGTTTTTTTCTCTGCTTTTCGGCCCGTCTTTTGCCTTTTAACTTGTTTCCTGAGTCCACACAATCTAGCTGGCTTGCTTCTTTTACAGCTCACTTGTTCTACCCCTGTGACTTTCTAAATAAACTTTATCTTGTATTTGAGTTCCTTGGCTCTTAATTATTTCATATCCAGAACTCAAGGACTGAGTTTTAACATCTGGTGCTATTTTGCCATTAACACTGCCACTGCTAATAAGATTGACTAATCCAATACTGAGATTATTTTTTTCCCTTAAAAAAAGTTCAAGCCCAAGCACCTTAATACAGAGTTTTACTAAATCATGAATTATCTCTTTAAATATCTTTGTACATTATGTTAAATACTAAATACTGAATTCAATAGAAATATATAAATCACTTATTTCTTTATTTAATTTTTCAACTTGTCTTAAAAAATAATGTATAAATTCAATTATTTACTGAGTCATGTATATTTGCTCATTAGTAAAATTGAATATTTGAAGCATCTATTAATAGCATTTAAAGTACAGTTTATGTTAGAGGAAACAAGAAAGTAAATAAATAATTCTAAATATCTAAACTATAATTTACCATTTGTACTTTAATCAGGAAAATAATAATATACATGCAAGAGAATTTTTGAATTTCACTATTGCCTACCTTGCTGTTGACAAAATATTATGCAGAAATTATTGGAAATGAGAAAATTGTTTTTAAAGTAGTAAACAGTAAACTTTACCAATTATTTTACTAATGGAGGTGATTGCAGAATTATAGTAATACTTACAAGTCTGAGCTTGTTTTGTTTTTAATAGAAATAAGGACATTCTAATTTATATTGAAGAATTCATTTTCTTTCATGAATATGCAAAGAAAATGTTACTTTATTTATCTTTAGCAGTCTTCTTGGACATATATTTTTGTTCACAAAAGTATAGATATATTTTCATGTCACTGATATAATTGGGACAGAAGCAACTGAGTTTTCTCAGATTCTTAAACAATTATTATTTTTGACTAGTTCCCTTTGAGATCAACTTGATGATTGGAAATTTGTTAACTTAAAATTGGAGATCTTTTGGTAGAATCAACCTCTTTAGAGAAACATCATTGTTTTTTTAATATGGCAGATGAATGGATAATGTGGGTTCCTACTCTGAACATTTAGCCAAATTTATAAAGTCTTTTTATGTCTCATTCATAAAAATAGTCTCTCCGGTAATAGTGTTTACTTGTTAGTGTTAGTTTTAAGGGTGCTGTTATGTTACTTTAATAAATGTAGAGGCTACTGTGACTTATTTTGAATTCAATTTAATTTGACTTAGAATGGAGAAATTTCATTGAAAATTTTATTTTCTTTCTGTTTTTCAATGTTTTATTAAATAGTATTTCTGCATAACTGGGACAATTTGTCCAAGTAGATTTTTTTTTCTGTAGCAATTATAGACATTATTTATCATTGCTTTTATTCATTAACTTAATCATATATTTACAGATACAAAATAGCGAGATACATATATATCCACCCCATGGGGCTTATACACAATGTATTAAAAAAATGATATGAAGAGAAACACAAAACTTGCTCTTAATGTCTGCAGCAAACAGATGGCTGCAGGGTTATCAACACTCCCCGTGTATCCTATTTTTACTTCAGTGTGTTAAAAACATAACTGTCTCATTGAGAAAGTTGAATTCATTGGGCTTATCAATGAATTGTGCTTCTTTCTCCGAGTTGTACACTCTATGTATGAAATCATGTTCTCAATCTGATTTCATAAAATAATTAACTCAAAGACTGAAATTGTGCCACCCCAAACACAATGATTGAATATATTTCCAACCAGGAAATGAGATATTATTTTTCCCTTCTTAAAGGCCTCCCTAAACTTTACAAGTGTTTCCTTGGGAACACCCTCTCTGACTTTCAAAACAAAAATCAGGTAAGCCTCTACCCCTCCCTGATAAAGAGGTAAAAATAGGCCTCTCTTCTAAAATGATGTATTTATGGAAACAAAAAAAACAAGCTTTCTTCCCATTCACGTGCTTTTCTAGGTAGTGATCTCCAAACTAGCACACAACACTTGTCCCTGTTCACCTAAAAAGACTCTTATGCCTAGAATGAGGACTTCAAGGGAAAAGTATCTCCATGCTCATTCTCTGCACTATTGAAGAAGAAGAAGAAGAAGAAGAAGAAGAAGAAGAAGAAGAAGAAGAAGAAGAAGAAGAAGAAGAAGAAGAAGAAGGAGGAGAAGAAGAAGAAGGAGAAGAAGGAGAAGAAGGAGAAGAAGGAGAAGAAGGAGAAGAAGGAGAAGAAGGAGAAGAAGGAGAAGAAGGAGAAGAAGGAGAAGAAGAAGGTGGCAGCAAAACCAGAAACCTCTGCTACTGGTAGATTTCAACCAGTACCTTATGCCATGCCCTTCTTTGCCATGGTGCCTTCCCCAGAGCGTAAGCACAGAGGCCTTTTCATCACTGACTCTTCAGGAAACATGCCGTACTATAGATTATAGCAAATGATTTTTGACTAAATGACTGAGTAAAGTTAATTCTCTGTTGAATTAACAATCCCTTGAGATGTGTTTCTGTAATAACTTAACCTGTCAGTGTCTACTGTACCAAATATTATACTAAGTGCTTTACAGATTCTATCTTGAAACTTCAAACTACTCTGCGGAGAAGTCGTGGTTATCATTAATTTGTCATCAAGTTGAGGCTCAGAGAAAAAAAAAAGTTTCCCAAGGTCTTACCTGTAGAGGCTGAGTCAGTATTACAATTTGTGCACACTTGATTTCTCAGTTTATACCTCATCTACTATAACATAAGGCTTTCAATAAACTGCCCAGATTAAATTTTTTTCAGTAAACTATCCATTGGTATGTTATACACACAAGTGCACATGCACGCAAGTACACACACAAACAATTATACAATTATATTACACATATGTTATGCTTATGATATCCATATGCACATATGCAGATATATATGTGATAAACATATATATCATAGTTGTAGCACATCTTTATAATTGTGATATATTATACATAATTTTCTGTTTTTATTTTCTTATATCAAGATGTTAGAGCAATGAATAAAATTGTCTGAAAATGACCCTAGTAGCTCATTCCAGGTTGCTTTAATATTGGGCTACCTGGAACCCTCTCTCTATCTCAGTGACAAGTAATGTACTCAGGCTCAGATTCTCAAAGAACTGGAATTTTCTCTTGACAGGGATGGCCACAACATTTTTTGGACTCAAATGTCTCCAAGGGCTGGGAAACTGACATTTCCATGTCTCCTGTAGAAAGCTGACATCACTCATCCAAGCCTCCTGGCAGCGAATTTATTTTTCCAATGACAGAAATGCTTTCTTATACTTTCCCTATAAGATGGGAAACTCATGGGAAGTGTGGTCTCTTCAATGAAATGCCTTATTTAACAGATGTTCTGATTTGTGTCACTATGGGATGATAAGAAGCTGGGGTTGGGGGTGTATATCTCTATCCTGTTTACCCTTGTCTTTAGGAAATCCCTTTTCCAAGATAACACTGATAGCTAAACTCATTAAATACTGTTGAAGATGTCATTATGAACCCTGGTGTGTGACCTGGTGAAAAATAGAGAAATTATTTCAATAAAGAAACAATTCCAAACAATGGAGAAACGATTGTAAAGGCAGACTTAACCAAGGTTTTAATGTGATAGGACCCTACAAAGGTGTCTGCCTATTCTTCTTAAAATTAATCTTGCCTTTCAAAAAAAGGCTGAAATTTTTACTTAGCTTCCTATAGGTTTTCCATCATCCTTGAAAGGTTGCAGTCATGAGCGGGGGGAGGGGGACAAGAAAAAAGGAAAGAAAATAACTTAAATAATTACTGAAGTTCCAACAAATATGGTTCACTCTGTTGTCAGTGAGAATTCAATGACCATTAATGTCACCATTCCAAAAGAAAAATTACCCCCACTTTATCTATTAAATCAATATCTACACAGAAGGAAAGTATCACAGACTATAATCAGCAAGAAGCTCAATATACTGTCTGAGGTTCCTAAGCCACATTAATCAGATCCTTGTTTTAACTGATATTAATGCAACATATTCACAAATTGCATTGAATATTCATCTCTGTAATTTCAGGGATATTTTAAAACTCTTCTATCATAAAAATATGGTTTATAATTATATGAAGGGGTAAGGTCAGGAAGACAATATTTATATATCTTCTAAGTAATATTTAAAGTTTATATAGAATTTTATAATTCATCAATTGCATGAATTTGTTAATGCTGAGGGAAGTGATTTATATTGCCTTCATGAAAATTATACAGCTTGGTTGTGTCATATTGGATAAATCATTTTTCTTCCTTACTGATTATAGTTCTGCTATTGATTGTCAGTATGTTTCCTCTGTCTCAGTCACCGAATGCCTTTAAAGTGTTTCAAAGAAAAATCTTATTTTATTCACTTATGTTTTTCATTTATGTTATTATTTTCTTAAAATACACTGGTGGGGGCTTCACTGGTTATGAAGCTATCATTAACAGAACCATCTGGGCATCCTGGATGATCAGGTTGAGTCATCTAAACCCACTCCCTTCCATATACCTTCAAGTGAAATGTTTGCTCACATAATACCTTCCCTGAGTGCATTTTGTTCTCAGCTGGGCTTCTTCACTAGGAGCCAGTTATATACCTGCTGAGTATGGGTATAGATTTTTTTTTAAAGTATGGCATGCTCTGCCTTCTGGAAATTCTTTATTAATACTAAACAAGGAGATGAGATACAAACACTACATTGCTGACTGCAATGTTACAAGATACTAGGGGTTTGCAAGAACAAAGTGGCTTTGTAGAAAAGGTTAGAATGTGACTATTTTAGAGCTAGGTGGGTCCTTTTATTAAACAGTTTCTTTGGTGTTAAAGGATAAAAACAATTCTCTTCAAAGATTCTGTGAGCTAGACTTCTCTTGGTTCTTCTAAGTTACCCCAGAACGGTAGTGTCCCAGACCACTGACCAGGAAGCATCAAGTAGCAATGAATTATTGTGGGAATTAGACACTGGGCCAGGTGAAAGAGTAAGATAGATGTTCTCTACTCCTTCCTGCAGCGCCTTGTATTGTAAGAAGATAAGTGAGAACATGAAAATGAAATCATAATAGATTCTAAGCAATTAAAATATCATCTATTTCAGTTTCTAAAGGAGAGTTTTTTTGCTGGGCCTAGTGATCAGGAAAATGGTAATTGGCATCTGCTTTTGGTTGTTAACATTTTATTTTTCTCTTATTTTTGTAATATTACACTGCAGTTGGCCTTGAGGTTGGAGCAGGATGAACCAACAAGGTCCAGTAGCGTTTGGTTACATAAACAATTGTGAAGTATAGAAGGGAAAATAGAATGTAATCAAAGACTAATGCAGTGGTACATCCTTCAATTCATAGCAACCAGCTATGTCTTGAGAAAATGAAACATAAACTGATGCCTGTTGTGTAAATAAGAATTAGCCAGGCAAAGTAAGGTAGCAGAAATGGATGTTTCCCTCAGAAGATGTGTGAAGGGGCAACAATGACAGCTTTTTAGATAAATGAAAGTTTTAGATGTATTGGGTTTACTTACCAATATTTGGGTATTTTCCAGATATCTTTTTGTTATTAATTTCAAATTTGATTCATTATGATCTACAATCATAGTTCTTATAATTTTGATTCTTTTAAAGTTGTTAAGCTTCCCTTATAGCTTATGATATGCTTTGCCTTGGTGAAAATTACATGTACACGTGAAATGAATATGTATTTTGCTTTTGTTGGGTATATTGCTATAGATCGATGAGATAAATTAGGTTGATGTTATTCAGCTCTTCTGTAATCTTGTTTTATTTTGTATTGAGCTATTGATTATAAAGAGAAGAACGTTGAAAACTCCATAATGTATTATGGATAAATTTACTTTTTATTTTAGCTTTATCAGTTTTTGCTTCATAACCTTTGAACTTCTGTGTAAAGCACTTAAAAGTATTTCTTCCTAGTGAATTTACCCCTTTGTGATTATGAAATCTCCTTGTTTATTCCTGATAGTATCTTTGTTTTGAAAGTTATATTTTCTGCAATTAACATGGCTACCACAGTCTTCTTTTTATTAATGTTTGCATGTTCTTTCCCCATGATTTTACCTATAATTTACCTGTGGAACTACACTTAGTTGTTTTTTTTTTTTTTAAAGCTGTGTGTCTTTGGGTCTTTTTATTTTACATGGTCTGACAATCTTTGTCTTTAATTGGTATGTTTAGACTATTTACCTTTAGTTAAGTTATTGATTGGATTGGATTTTGGTTCAGTATCTTACTTTTTGTTTCTGTTCTCTCCTTGTTTTCCTTTTCCAATTATCTATGTTTTATATTATTTGAATGTTTTTCAGAATTTAACGTTAATTTATCTCTTTTTATTTGTCTTTTTCTCTTTCTATTGTTTTCAATATTTTCTCTGAGAAATACAAATATATACCAAACTTTAATAGTATATTCAGTTAATATTAATTCTGAATATTATTTAAAATGGAAAAATAGTACAACTATAGTTTCTCACATCATATATATGAAATGCATACAAGGTGAGGCAAAAGTAGCGTTACAGTTGTGAGTACATGAAACATAGAGTTTAATCTTGTATTATTATTTATCAATTATTGTATTATTTTCAATATGAACAACTGTAAACCTACTTTTGTCCCACCCTGTATATCATATGTATTCAATCTACATATATTGAAAATATCACGAGAAAATATTATGGACTTTTTGGCTTTCAAATGTAATTTACATTTTAAAGACTTTAAGGGGAGAAATATAGACTATTCTAATTACCTAGAAATATAGGACTTCTGTGACTCTTGCTTCCTTACATTCCAATTTTCCCTCTGTTAAGGTTCCCGTTAATTCACAGAACTTGAACATTTCTTTTAGATCAGTTCTGTTGGCAACAAATTCTTTTAGTTTTCCTTCAGCTGAAAACATCCATTTTACGTTTTTCTGGAAGATATTTTCAATGGATACAGAAATCTGCGTTGACATTTCTTTTCATTCCTTTAAGAATGCTCTTCTCCATTTTCTTCTAGTATGAACTCTGAATGCATTCCAATTGCAGTTCCTCTATATGTAATGTCATTTTCTCTACCTCATTTCAAGATTTATTTTTTATATGTGGTTTTTGGCAGTTTTAGTTTGATGATCCTGAGCATGATTTTCTTTGAGTTTATCCTTTTGAGAACAAGTTGAGCTTTTGCAGTTGTACATGTATGTATGTCTTTCACCAAATGAAGTTTTCAGCCACCATTTCTCTAAATATTATTTCTGCAACTCTCTCTTTTTATTCTCCTTAATGAGTTAAATGTTAGAACTTTTGATATTGTTCCATAGTTCCATGAGTTTCTGTTTATTTTTTATTTTTTTCAATCTTTTGTTTATTTCTGTTCTTTAGAATGGTTAATTTCTATTATTCCATCTTTGAAATTAATGATTATTAATTCTGCTATTTCAGTGAATTTTCTTTGAAATGTTATACTTTTCAATTCTTTAATTCTCATTTGGTTTCTTTTTTATAGTTTCTCTCTTGCTGATTATATATATACATATATATGTATTATTTCTAGAAACTTTATCTTTACCTCATAAAACCTGGTTATAACTTCTTTTGAGTTTTATACTCTGTTTTTAGGATCTGTTTATACCCTTTCCTCTTCAAATTGATGATACTTTTTTCCTTCTTTTGGATTGTGTTCTGGATATTTTGATATCATGTTGTGGGACTCTGAATCCTCTTAAAGTAGTCTGGAGAATGTTGATGTGCATTGTGTTGTCAATACACCCAGTTATATATAAAATACAAACTTCATCCCACCTCATATGTGCAGTGGTTCCCATGTCAAGTTCAATTTTCAAATCCACTGCTATGCTCCTGTCTAATGAATTAATGACATAAAATTTCTTATTGCAGAGTCTGTTTCTGGAGAACCCAACTTAAGATAATTCTAAATGTATTTGCCAAGCCCTAACTTCAAAATCTTCACAGAATTCCAAACTCACCTATCTAAATGCCTATTTTATACCTCTACTTTGTTTGTGTAATTAGTATCTGAAATTTTATATGGTCAAAGCAGAGTTTCTTTTTTTTTTTTTCCTGAAGTTTTTTTATTTTATTTTTTTATTCTTCCTTTCTTTAGTAAGTGAGAATATTTACCCTCTCGAGAAAAATAATCATCTCTCATTTATCCTGTCCCTTTAACCCATGTTCAAACCATCAGCAAGTAGACTTTGAGAGTTCCAGACTTTTTAAAAACTCGTCCACATGTATTCATCTGTCCTGCTATGACCCTTGCTAAGCCTCTATTAATCTTCTACTTATACTACCAGTTGTTACTGGATTTCTCTAGTTTGTGCATTTGTGCAATCTAATTAATCAAGCATTAGCCAGACAGATCTATGTGAATATACTTCAAATCAAGTCCTATGCTGCTCAGGAAACCTCCGTGGTTTCTTGTTGAACTGAGAGAAAAAATCCTGCTTATTACCTCCACAGGCAGGGGGATTTGAAATAAACATTGACCAATTGGTGTGGAATGAGCACTCATCAGTCAGAAGACACACTGGTCAGAATGTGTGGTGCTGAAGCAGTCCCTGGCGTGGACGTCAGCCTGCCTGCAAGTGGCCACAAGCCCACTCTTCCCTCACTCACTCTTCCCAAACACACTGTCTTTCTTCCAAAGTTTCTCTTTGTCTAGAATCTTTCCACGGCTGGTTTTCTCTAGCCCTTCCTGTACTAGCTCAGATATTGCATTCTCTTTGAGGCTTTCTTTTACCAGTTAATATCAACTGCCTCACTTAGTCACAGCCACACCTGTTTGTTTAATTTTCTCAAGGGACTGAAAACCATGTGAAATTATTTTCAACAGTTACCTATTTATTTTGTTCCCCTCAAGTAGAATTTAATTTTTCCAAAAGCAGGTATTTTCACCCCTGTATCCCCAGAACCAAGAACAGTGCTTGGCATAAGGCAGAACTTTATATGCTTGCTCACTAAATGCTTGAATATATGAGTAAATAATGTAGAAAAAGATGTACAGAAGAACATGGTTATAAACACTATGAAATAAGATAAATTATAACTTTATCTTTAATTTTTTTTCTTTATTGATTTTTAGAGAGAGAGGGAGAGAGAGATAGAAACATCAATGAGAGAGAACATTGATTGGTCGCCTCTTGCATGCCCCTCACTGGGGATTTGGCCCATAACCTGGGCATGTGCCCTGACCGTGAATTGAACTGGCGACCTCTTGGTGCATGGGTTGATGCTCAACCACTGAGCCACACCAGCTGGGCTATTATCTATCTTTTTTATTTCTAGCCTACCCATGAGTTTCAGATCTATACATCCAAATTGCTACTAGAATGCTTACCACCAACTAAATCTCAATATGAATTTATCTCTTTACCTTGAGAGATTCCTCTTTTTCTCTATAATGGTATGTAATGCATATTTATTCTATCATCATTTGCAGGACAGTATAAAAGTGAGCTTTGTACTTGAATTTGAATAGGTCCCCCAAAATTTCTGCACTTACTATCTATGTCAAAGTTACTTAACTTCCCTCTAACTCAGTATTCTCCTCTATAAAATAATAATAACAAAGTTCCTGTTTAATAATATTTTGGGAAGTATTACATGAATAAATTAATTCATGTAATCCCTTGAGACTCTGACTGGCAGAGAATACACACTCTTTAAATAATAAGTGTTAAAATTTGCCAAGCAAGAAATGTGGAAATAATCTTAGACTTCTCCAGCTCTCTAACATTTGCTGTTTAATTACAACACAGAATCTGCAATTTTTGCCATCCTACTCCTTCCCAATCTAACTTCCCTAACAAACACTAATCGCCATTCATATCTGCATTGTACCTTGACTATTTATTGCAAGAACAGCTCAACTATTTCCTCCATCTCTGCTTTCTTGTCCATTCTTTTTATCATAATGATCTTCCTAAAATAAAACTTGACATATGACTTCCCTGCCTTTAATTCCTCAATAACTTTGTATTGCCTTCAGGATAAAACCTAAACCTACCATGACAAAGAAAATGTCATTTCTCATCACTTCCTTCTGGAAAACATATTCTCCCATCACACTGAAGGGTTCCTGATTGCCCCACTGTGCCAGCTTCTCTCATATCTCTGAGCCTTTGTTTATACTGCTAACTGCATGGAAGAGCAACCATCTCCTGCCATCTTCTAGCTCCTTCTCCTCTCAACACCTCTTTACTTAATAGATGCTGATCAGCCTTTAAAATTATGCAAGCTGTTATCATCACTTTAATGAGTGACTTAATGAACAAAGGTCTATTATGGGCGTATTGCATGCCAGAGCATGTGTGGTTATTGTTGCCACAATATTGTTAATACTTCTTGAGCTAGATGTCTTCTTCTAGGCATTCTTTTATTTATCCCAGACAAAGCTACATTTGACTTGAGATTTAAGTTCTCAGAACTTCTGTAGCTATAGAAGCTCGAGTTTACAAGTATTTTTTCTTTTCCCAAACACTTTGAATTTATATGAACTTTCTTATAGTTCCTCCTCCCAGTACCTAGAGATATCATTGAAAGGGTTTTTTGCTCACCTTCGAAATACTATTTCAAGTTCCTATGTGTCAATTAATTTATATGAGTATTAAACTGAGAATCAAAAATTGCCAGTGTTTGATAACTTACCTAACAGTTTGTTCACAGTTATTCAGCCTTCAATATAATAAATAAGAAAATTATTATAGTTTCACTATAGCTAAAACATTATTTTGTTATTATTAAGTGATAGACATGTGATGATAATAATTTAAATTTAGTTGGTTACATCCAGACTAATTGTGAAAATTTGCATGATGTTCCTTAAGAATAAAACCAGTGAAATTAACTGCTATCACAACAGCTCTCTTAACACATTTGGTCCATTTGAACTTCTAGTTTTAATAGTTTAGGCACATCAGCCTCCAAGCTACAGGCATCACAATACCAGTAGAATTAGAACTCCCTGGTGATAAGCAAATGCATTGCTCTTAGCAACTTCTCATCAGTAAGCCAAAATGAGACCTGTTATGGACCGCAGTGGATGCACATCTTGCAAAAGTGGCAAGCACTACGGGGTGGCTAAAGATGAGGAAATTCAGAGTTGTAGATTAGAAACATTCATTCTTTGATCCTTTCAAGGTTAATTTCATAGACCTTGAAAGAAGATTTCAGTTTCCAGTTCACGGTGAAAGTAGATGGGAACTTGAGGTCACAGCAGCAAAAGTTCTGCCACCTTAATACTGTTGGTCATGTTACCAAGGAGCCTTTGTACAATCTGTAAAATTAAGCCACTATTTGATAACAACATCTTCATATGTCAGAATCAGTGTTGTTCTTGACAGGGTTCTGTTCAGTGAGACAATGAAATAGTTGTTATAAGAAGTCATAAAATGCACATCATCCAAAATGGAGGATTCTAGGTTACAGTACGTCCTCACTTGAGGTGTTCTGTGACTTTAGGCTAAACACTGTATAACAAAACCAATTTTACCATAGGATGATTGGTATAAACAACAGTTAAGTTCCTAGAGTTCCTAGGCATCCGATCAAGGTTATAATAATGTTGAACAAAAGGACATTATTGGAGAATCTGCTGTATTTCCATGAAGCCTGAGGGGCTTCAGGACGGCAGCCCCAGGGCAGCCCGGCCTGGGGAGTGGACGGAACTTCAGCCTGAGCTGATTCTTCCACGAAGTGTTTCTTCTCTTACCTGGTTATAGGAAGGATGTCTGCATAAACTTTGAAAAATGGTTTCCAGGAAATATCAAGGGTGGAATAGGGGTTGAGGTATTTCAAAAACCTTGTACTTTATTGCCTTATAATTAGAGCAATTGTAATTGTTATAAACTTATTTTTAAAATACAAATGGCTATTGCATGTTTTATTTTATTTATTTATTTATTTATTTATTTATTTATTTATTTATTTAAAAATATATTTTCTTGACCTGGCCTGTTTGGCTCAGCAGTTAGAGCATTGGCCCGCAGACCAGAGAGTCCCAGGTTCGGTTCCCGCTAAGGGCACATACCTCAGTTGCAGTTTGTCTCCGGCCCTGGTTGGGATTGTGTGGGTGGCAACCAGTCGATGTGTCTTTTTCACATCGATGTTTCTCTCTCTCTCTTTTCCCCTCTCTCTCTCTCCTGCTCTGTCTGAAGATAAATGCAAAAATGTTCTCGGGTGAGGATGTGTGTGTGTATATATATATATATACATATATTCTTTGTTGACTTTAGAGAGAGAGAGAGAGGGAGAAGGAGGGAGAGATAGAAGCATCAATGAGAGAGAACTTTGGCCGCTTCCTGCATGCCCCTCACTGGGGATTGGACCCACAACCTGGGCGTATGCCCTGACCTGGAATCAAACCAGTGACCTCTTGGTGCACAGATTGATGCTCAACTACTGAGCCACACCAGTCAGGTACTATTGTGTTTTAAATTTACTAATCTCATGTAAGCTTATTTGCCCTTTATATACTTCAGAAGCAGGTTAGAGTACTACTAATTTCAATGTGTTTGTTGGAGTGTAAGCATTTTCTATTATATTACTTTTAGTGAACATTTCATAATCAAAATATACAACTATACAATGTAAAATAATGTAACTGTGTTTATGGTGAATTGGGAGCAGTTATAACTACTTCATAAGCCATCCATATAATAGAAAGTTGCACACAGACACCAATGCTCTGTAATTATTTAACAGACATTTCATAATATAATGCATAATTCTTATAGTAACTTGAATGCTTCCTGGTGTGTTATAACTGTCTTTGCTGTAAATACCACATAAATAATCTGTAAGCTTTTTAGGCAATGCTACATTCTCTCTCCTACATATCTGGTAACTATTGTAAAATACAAAACTCGTTTTACTAACTGGAAGTGTATCACTTTGAAGTATTACTACATTATTTTGGGGAATGATTATCTTGGACTTTTGGAAATATCACTAGAAAGTGTGCATTAATACTAGAGATTTAAACACATATCTCTGCATGATGACTACCATAATAAGATTCAAGATAAAGAAGATTATGTTTGAACTATATGAGAAGTCACTCTCAATGAATTATTTGTGTATGTACAATATGCATCTACAAAATAAATGTCATAGAAAATTTGAAAGCAATAAATACGGTAATATAACTTCTATACTCAAAAAACTTAATTTTTGTTTGAGGCAAAAGTTATTAAACATGAAATAATGAGATGGTAATGATGCATTCAACTAATCACTCTATTTTGAATATGTCACTGCTGTGGGTTGATGTACACAATCAGTGATGGGTCTACTACAAATTTATGCTACCTGAAATTAATAAGCTCTCAAATCTCCTTGCCAAATATTTTATGCATCTCTTTGCTATCATATTCCCTGAAGATTGTTCCAAAATATCTCTGCTTGTTAATAGCTTTGAGTTCAGCCTCCCCAAAACTTCAACATTTGGAAGTCAAATCACCTCAGAATTTTGAAATAGAGCAGAGAGATGGGTGGTGAGTTAGGTGTAGGCTTTGCAGACAGATAGATCCAAAATCAGGAGGGCTTGTGTACACTAGAGAAGAAGTTAAACAGTGAATGAGAGGCACCATATGGACATTATAGAAGCAACACATCAATAGCACAATTGGCATGGCAAATGGTGCTCAAAGAACAGGAATGTGATTGAGATTCAGGGGAGAGATCCCCTCACAGCATCGGGCAGCAGGGAGACTCATCTCCAGGCACAGACCTAATTCTAGAGGAAGGGTGATGACAATTCTGAGATCTTAGAATATATTATCAATAGAAGGACTCAGGTTCAGATCTGAGACTCAGTTTTTCAGCCGGTTACAGAGCCAAAGAGCACAATTAGCAGACATCTTGATTCATTCATGACATCTAATTACTGAACTTTTAAGGCGGGGTCTAGGATAAGGGAAGCAAGGTACTTGTCCTGCAGAAGTAATTTAAGGGAATGTCAAAATATTAAATAATCAAGTTAAGTAATATTTTAAAAATTAAATAAAGGCAAAAAATGTATTATTAACGAATTGTTAATAAGAGATATCATAAAGCCTTAGGCACTTAACTGCCAAATAGCTGATATAAATAATAAACATTCTAAGTGCATAAAAACAAAAGAAATTTATGGATCTGTGAGGGCTATAAACACTTTAGAAGTAAGATCTGACTTGGAATTTGAAGCAGAGGCAGAACGTGGTAGTATTGAAAGCAGTTGATAAAGCTGTACTCATAATTATCACAACTTGTAAACACAATAGGGTCAGTTTTATCACCCAGATTTTCTCTTGAAAACAACCTTGTATTTGGAAGGATTATTTTGATTAACGTCATGTGAGAATTATATTTTAAGGGCATGCTTTAAATAACAAGGTATGATTTATCAGTGAATTTGTGTAAGGTATTTTAATGGATAGTCTTTTTTTCTTTATTGATTTTACTTTTCACGGTAGTTATTAATTAATTTTTGTTACAAGCATTGTTGTCTATGTTCATTGGTTACACATACATGCATATAAATTCTTTGGTTTATCTCATCCCTCCCCCACCCATCACCCTCCTCTGAAGTTGGATAGTCTTTTTTTAATAGTGGCGGAAAAAGTAAAATTTACTATCCCAACAAATTCCAAATGCACAATACAACAGTGTCAACTACATACACATTGTTGTGTAATGGTCCCTAGGTGGCCTCATCCTATATGACTAAAATTCTATACCTATAGAATAAGGAACAACTCCTCCAGCTCCAAACCGAAAGTCTTTTTATTTAGAACATTTGGTCTGAAGTATCATTATCATGTTTTTGAGGATAGAAATTGGGTAGATCTGAATCTTTTCTCTGGCATCAAAGACCAAGGTAAGTAAGTGCAGTAAATCTGAAAGCTGTATTGCCTACGAGCAAACATGGGTCCTGGTTTTGACACTGCACAGTGAAGGGTTTTGATGAGGTAATTAAATTATGAAAGCCCAACTGTCTTGCTATTTGATGTGTACTCTACCTGTCTCTCATGTGTCCCTAACATATCATCAGCATTGTTCACAATATTTTTGTGGAAGTCAAGAAAGCCTGGGAAATCATAAAGAAGATGATGAGGAAGAGCAGATATGTAGACTACACATGAAAAGACATAGAGGATCTGTCATTGCTTGTTGTGTTGGATATTTTTGGCATCTTGTTAAAGGGTACAAGAAGTATTTTGGGGATAATGTGGCTGTGAAATGATTCTGTTACACCTCCAATTTTCTGATAAAATTGCTGAAAAACCTACATTTGCACTGAGAACTAAAGAGAAGGACACTGGCTATTATTTGGAACATCTATTCTACATCCATTGTAGATGGTGTGAATTGTGAGACACTTCCCTAGACTGTCTTTGTGCTTCATCCTTTGAAATGGAGCAAGGCAGGTATCCTTAATAGAAATGGGCAAAGACATTAGCTCTTCCCTACTCTTTGTCACTACCTCGAGACACTGTAACACACTGAACAAAAAAGTTATATGCTTGCCTCTTACAACATATGTTGAAAACATTTTATGAACCAAAAAAAAAAAACAGCCCTGCTACCTCTTCTTCCGAGAAATAACCTTCCAGGATATAATACAGATAAAAGAGAAGGAGAAATGAGCAAAGACATATGGACACCAAGATGTTTCGTTAGGCAGGAAATTGAAAGCAAGGAAGGAGACATACAATTTCTGGGAACAATGCAGTGGGTGTGTTATTTTTCATGCACTAAATTCTCCAAAAACATCATTCTCAACTTAACATGTCTGACTATATGCTTCACAGAAGACTCTATTCTGTAGCCTTGAAGTAGATCATCGATGCTTAGGCATTGCAGTGAGGCTGTATTTATTAATTGGAACTATTTTACAGTGCAAAATGTAAAAATACTGAGAAAAAGACATTGGGAAGGAATGAGGTCATTCCACCTCCCCAATCTGTAGCAAACTTGAGATCTAGAAAACCTCTTTTCAATTCAAGGCTAAAAACAAAGCCAGAGACATAACACAGGAGCCTTGAAAGATATCAAAGTATAAAAAGAGAAACACATTCTTGAAAATAATTTTAAGAATATAAACAGAATAAATGTGCTTAAATTTTTGTTGTTGGTTAAAGGCCCACAGATTTTTAACAGTAAATACTTCACACAACATTAAGTGCTAGAGGCAATGGAATATCTATTGAGAAGAAAAATTGTAACCCATGGATTTTGTATCAAATGAGAATTTCTGATATGTATAAAAGTTGAAATACTTGATTCAGAACATACAAAACTCCCGTATATATTTTTTGAGAGTATACTCAAAGGTCAAACAACATTGTAATTAATCAAATTCAGAAAATCAAGAATGGAAGCACATTATCCCATTGTATAGGTAGAGAATAGGTCATTGATGTCCTACTGCTGAGACTAACAAAATTAAATTATATTTGCCCTTGATGACAAGCATCTGTTTTTTTTTTTTTTTTTTTTTTTTTTTTTTTTTTTTTTATCCTCACCCGAGGACATTTTTCCATTTTTTTTTGTTCAGGTAGAGTGGGAGGGAGAGAGAGGAACAGAGAGAGAGAGAAACATCGATGTGAAAGGAACACATCGAGTGGCTGCCACCCGCACAACCGACCAGGGCCGGGGACAAACTGCAACCGAGGTACGTGCCCTTAGCGGGAACCGAACCCGGGTCTCTCAGGACCGCAGGCCGACGCTCTAACCGCTGAGCCAAACCGGCCAGGGCGACAAGCATCTGTTATACCATTGGTTAAAGGCTGGATTCTGACACGAGATTGACTGGGTTCAAACTGGGCATGAACTTTTACTAGCTTAAAACCCAGTTTCCAAATCTTACAAACAAGAATACTAATAATACCTACCTTCTTGGATTGTTGTGAAGGTTATACCTGTAAAATTATATGTTTGACACATCGTCCTTGATAAGTGAGAGATATTATTACTGTTAGATCTTTCGATATTCTGTTTTTATTATAAATAATGTTTTATTTGCTTGGTATGTTTTTTTCTCAATTACAGTTTACATGTAATGTTATTTTGTATTAGTTTCTGATGTACAACACTGACATGGTGCCATACACAGTTATCATGATACTGTTGACTATTTTCCTGATGCTCTACCTTACATCCCTGTGACTATTTTATAACTACACGTGGACCATTTCTTAATATGAATGTCATTATTTTTATTAGAGAAATCCCTAGAAGCAAAAGTTCTGGATCAAACTAGAGGAATATTTTAAAGGCTTTTAATACTAACTCTCACCAGTTTGCTGAGAATATTTGTAAAAATGAATTACTCCTTATTCCTTTTGAAGATGATTCTTTTCATTTAAAATCACAGTTCTTTAATTAAGAGACACCATTAATATGCTATTATTTAAACATTGAATTTGTAATTGTGAAACTGACATTTTTGTACAATTAGTTTCAGTATTTTCTTGTGTGAACTGTTGGATATGCATATTTCTTTTGGGGTATTGGAATTTTGCTTGTTGATGAATAATTCAAAAGTTATGGTTCAAAAAAGAGAATCAATCATTAAAGTATTAGTAATGTAGTAATAAAGTAAGTACATAATAGTAGATGAAATGAACAAAGCTTGGAAAATATAGATCAAACTTTTTAACCTTCATGGTGGAAAATAATACATTTTATATCGTCTTGACTATAATAATAAGAAACAAAATATAATCTAGCAATTCAGAAAACAAAACAGCGAGCAAGGAAGTTAAACAAATAAAAAAGAATTAGAAAATGTGCCTATTACATAATGACAGAATTCAAGCATATTAGAGATGACAATAAATTTAAATAAATCTCTTATTAAATGGCTAAGTTTTTTAGAAGGGTTTAAAAATAAAGGATTCAAGAACACAGTGGTGAAATGAGGCAAAATTAACATAAAATGATACAGAAAATTAAAAGTCTAATTGAATGTTAAAGGAAATTGAGAAAAATTTTATTTAAGAAAAGAAAAATTAGAGGTTAATTTTCCTGTAAGCTATTTTTAAATGCATACATCTAGACCATTTTTGAAAATTTGATACTTGAACAAAAATCAACAATTAGATCAAACACTTCCTATGTATAAACATACCTCTATAAATGTATATGACTAAAGAAAGCTAAAAATGGAGGAATTAATTATTTCATAAATTAAGTATTTTTGGGAAAATCAATGTTAGCTGGTGTGCAACTAATACAGCACCCAAAATAAAACCTGGGTCATTTCAACAAATAAAGAAAAAATATAATCACACAAAATAGAAGAAAATAGAGGTGAATATTTATTGATCTTATATTGCAAAAAAATTTTTCTAAGCTTACAAAGAATGATAGAAATTATACATATATAATATATAATTAAACTTGGCACTATAAAATAAAATCGTAAATGCAAAGGAGTATTATAAATAAGTTATAAAGCAGTTAAAATATAACTAAGAACATATAGGCTACAAATATGATAAATACTGTCATGTATAAAGAGATCTTAGACAAGAAAGCACTAGTAAACCAATAAAAAATCCATGAATGACAATTCCCAAAATATTCATCCTCATTTATAATGAGACTAAAATTAAGACAACAATGGAATTGTTTTTTATAGGGTTGGTTAAAATGTTTAAAACTTGTAATCATCAATATGGCTGAAGAGAAGGTAAAATTGTCACTGTCGTGCCCTCCTAGGGGTACTTGTTGCATGACTGTTGAGCCATTGGGAAATAAATGTTAAGAGCTATAATAATGTCCTCATTCAACCCGGTTATTTTTTCTTGCAGTTTTTTTCTAATGAGAAATATCAGACATAGATGTGTATATGTGACCTTTATACATAATAACTTTATTATATTATTATTTATAAAAACAAATATTAGAAATAATCTCAATAATTTTTTGGTAAATAAGTTATGAAATATAATTATAAGAAAAACTATGAAATACTAAAATTATGTTAGAATTGTATTCAATGACATGTAAAATGTTAACTATGTAATATTTATTGAGAAAAATTAAAATATCTACCCAAAAATGTATAATAAATATACATCTGGAGGGCAAAATGGAAAAAATTATGCCAATATATGGGTAATCACTTCTAAAATGTGAGCTTACAGGTAATTTGTTTTCATCTTTATTCTTTTAATAATTACTCATATTCTCCATGTAATACTTTTATTATTAGGAAAAAAGTAACATAAAATACAAATATCAGGAAATAAAGGCAATGTGGGATGGAAAGGAGATTCACTCTCCAATGATACAGCCTTCAGAGGACAGGTACTGGGATGGTCCTCAGTTGTCCTGTCTCTACAGATGCCATCAGGTTTGTGTAAACACCAGAACAGCAGTGCCCTTGGAAGGCAGAACTCAAAGTCAATTTGCTATTTTTACTATCCTTAATATATTATTTCTTACTCTATCAAGTATTTTCAACACACACACACACACACACACACACACACACACACATTGCCTTGTGTGTGTTTGGGTGAAACATTTATACATAGTTTAAATCCCTAAATCCATGAGACAGAGGATGTCAAACATGGCAAAACATCCAAATTATCTAGGGAATTTTAAAAAAATAATGTACCCTAACCTTACATACAAATATTCCAATAGGCCTGGGAGTGGGAACTGAACCTGTTCATGCTTTAATATCTTTACTTATGCTGAATCATTGAACATGGATGAAAGAAGGATTCTCACTTACATCCATATACTTCAATATTATGTTCAATAATTTCTATAGTACATTTGGAATTTTGTGGGAAATAATGCTATTCAATTTAGCTCCAAAGGTTTTGTCTTGCTGTTTGTAGTAGTCAAAGTAAACTACACTTCTAAGCAACTTATAAATATCTACTCACATTTCAGATCAAGGTATTAGGAGATATTTTTGATATAATAAGATCTCTCACATTACTAACTAGGATTCTGCAACTTTGTGTATATCAATATGACCAAATCCTCCAAACTATGATCAGCCTTTTCCCCAAGTGTGTAGGAAGAAAATAATTCAGGGGAGAGAGCAGCCTAGTAAGGGGTACCTTTCTGTCAACTTGAGTAAAAGATTCACTGTAAGCCTCATTATTTTTTAATTTGGGTATTTTTATTTTCAGGAATGCTGGTAAGAGTTTAAAAGTGAGATTTCCTGCGAATCTCCAAGTTGACAAGGCACAGTCACTGTCTCTTCCCACTCTGTGCGTTCCATCTCATCTGCCTGGTATGTGCTCCAACACATGCAACACTCTTATTATTTTTCATTTCCTGTGGGATGTTTCTTCAGGGTCTCTGATGAGATCCACCAGCACACTGCATGCTCTGTTTATTGCAGAACTAAATGAAGCATGCCGGGCAGCATCTGAAAACAATTAAAAATAATTGAAATGAGCTGTGGACTCTACTAGTCTCATTAAGTTTTATATTTCATCCTCCACACATTGGGAGATTTTGATCTGAACCTTCTATCCCTCAGGCCTCCTGCTGGCAAAAAGGCTCCCTTTCCCAAGGCAGATAAAGGGCTCCTCCATTTAGGTTGCTGGGGCCACAATCTATGACCAGGCAGGGAAAAGGCCTGATTACTGCCAAGAGGCTTCTGGAGGAGGAGTCCATGTCTCTCTTCATAAGCTGCCCTTTAGCAGCTGCCTTATGAATTAATAACAACACCATGAATATGCACACATCCTTTATTAAGAATCCGCAAGCACATTAATCAAGTACCTCACATGCAACTCAGGATATTGAAGTTAGCTTGTCTGTTGCCTTTCTTTGAGAGAGAGAAAGGGAGAGAGACAAAAACAGACAGTGATAGAGAAGAAACTAAAATTTTTAAAATATTTAATTATATAAGGAGTGGAGGTAATAAAAAGTTTGAAAAAATTCCTGAGACCATATTTCCAACGTCCACATTATGTTAACTTCAACACAAGTAAGTTAAATATTGTAAATGTTTTATTAGAAATGATTTGATGGTTTAGTTATGTCAAAATAATATGTATACTTTTTTGAGGAACATAAAAATATCTATCCTAGAAGGCCCTGTATGAGAAGATAAAGTTATTCCCTTTTGTATCCAGAAAGACCAAAGAAATTTAGCCGTGAGATAATTATTCTTAGTGAGATATTTAACAAGATTCAGTGACAGGTATGAGGAAATGAGATTAGCTCTTACCATGAAGGATGACTCAGATGTGGGCTTGGAATAATGTGTGTATAAGAAAGATAAAAGTAGGTGTTTTATTAAGTGGCTAGCACTTGTGAAAATTATTCTGTAGGCAGCTCTGTGGTTTTGCATGTTTGACAAAAAAGAACACTAGGAAGTGGCAAAGTACAATTGACCTTTACATTTTCTGTTTCAGAAAGATCTGATTACCCTTAGGCTCATCTTAAAATGGTCTCCCATATCAATTGTAGATCATTGATATTACAATTTATTTCAAATGATCAGGTTTATGACACTTAGAGTTAGACTCACTTTAGTTGCTTCTTAAATATCTATGAGTAAATTAAGCTGAGGAGAAACTCTAACATTTCAGGTAGAGGACCTCTTTCCCATAATACTGTAAACTTGTGCTTATTTTCTCAGTGCTGTATTAAACAGTAATATACTCCTTTCTGCCTCATCTAAGTAAAGACATGAACCATCCATTTCTTTCTCTTTACAAGACATGTTCTTTATGAAAATAACAGCTAATAATTATTGAACACTTCCTGTGTACCAACCGCTATTCTCAGTGCTTTACATTCACTTTATCAAAACAGTAGACCATGGAAAAGAATACTATTATTATCTCCACTCTTGCACATAAGAAAGGTACAACTAAGGGGGAGAGGCAGCTTGTTTATGTAACATTTAAGGCAGAGTGTGATGCAGACCCTGACATTCTGGATCTTGCACCCATGATCTTAACTATCATACCTACTGCCTTTATGGAGCTTGTCTAGTTTCGGCTGGTCTGATTTAGACACAAAGTCCAGAAGAGAAGAGAGAATGGGCATCTTGGAGGAACTGAAAGAAGTTCAACACATCTGGACTAGGGGAAACATAGATTATGAAGGAAACAGTGGTTTGTAGTATGAAATGAAGCTGAAGACTAAATCAGGGCAGACCCCACAGTCTCACAGTCTGTGTTAAGAAGCCTCATCTTACCATAAAGCAACAGGAGGTTCATGGAGAGTTTTAATCATTGCAGTTGAACGATCAAGTTTACCTTTCCAATGAAATACTGATAAAAAATTTATGAGGAGAATCAGAGGTTGGTACAAGAAGGTTAGTTCTATGGTCTACACAGAGATGCAGCTATATTTTTTCCATAAGCATGCTGGGAGATTATATGTATATGTATTAAAACATTATGTAAATAGAAAGAATTATAAAAAATAGTGAGAACATATAAATACATTATAATAGACTCTACATTCATTTTAATTTTTTCACCTGTTTCTTTCACAGAACTAAATGGATAAATTTTTCTAAATTCTTCTCAAACTTAATGAGTTAATATGAATATCAAGCAAGCAAGTACAGAATATCAAGGAAATATTATTTGCTCTAGGATTGGCTATGAAATTTTATTAACACATTTTATAATTCTCAGTGTAACCTTTTCTAGTGTGGCCCTCGAGGCCTGTGGTCAGTGCTAACTTCCATGTCTACGTGAAATTGTAGCCCTTTGTTGAGAGAACTGTGTAAATGATTTTGAGATGATTATGGCTTTATTATTATATTTATTGTATCACAAATTTTATATTTAAACTGTTAAGATAGTTTGAAACACAATTCTCCATGCGCCTAGAAATATTTTATCCTTTATTGCTTTTCTTCCACTTGTTTAGAAATACAGAAATCTCACCTATAGGTTAGGAAAAAGGAATATTAATAATACATACATTTGTATGTGTATGTGTACATAAATACAAAAAAGGATATAGTAACCATCATTAGAAAGTAAGATTATATAATTTAAAATTTGTTTTCCTATTTTTAAAAACTTTAAACGAGGTGCTAATGTTTAAAATTATTAAGTGTTATAATTCTTCAACTATACATTTTTGAGTTAGGATAGATTCTGCTGTTGGCAGCTGGCTTAGGGTATATCCATTACTCATGCATGATGGCTCTCTTCCCTATAAAAACCATATGGAGTGACCTCAGCCATGTCTGCAGAAAAAAATGTAAATTATTAGGTTTTCTAAAGTCAATATAAAAACAGTCTGTGGAAAATTCACAACTTCCCTTGGAAGTTTCTACTAAGCTACCATAAGGGAATAGAGAGAATTCCTGAGCTGCAATATGTAGGAAATAAATATGCCCGACACTCACAGGAGCCAGTCTCTGTTGGTGAAACATAAAAAATGCCCTACAGAAAAGTTCTACATTGCCATCCTCAAACCTCATTTGTATACTGATCAAACTGAAGTCTTCTTTCCAGGAAGAGTAATTTACCACCTGAATGACTTTCATTCTTGTTTTATATATAGACTTGGGAAAGAAGCTGCCGGGAAGGCAAAACTGCAGTGTCTGAATTGTCAAGGAGCCAGAGTGACTCTGTCCATCATTTCTGCACATGGGTAAATGGTGTTGTCAGGAAGGCTTTCTCCTATTTTTTTTTTCAGATTTCTTCTCCTTTGTTTGTCTGGTTGAAATGTTCCATTACAATATGGCTGTGCTAAAGCCATAAGGCCAGCAGGTGATTTTTCAGAGGTTTACTCGGCTGCAAAAATGGAATGCCCCCAGTTTTGTAATAGCACTCACGCATTTAAGAAAAAAAGCAATAATACACTGAGGGAACAAAAGCAGTTTGCATTATTGTATTGTTGTATTGTCTGTATTTTTTCTTTTTTGATGGAAAGGAGTTAAAGAAATTGAAGAAATGTAGGATGTAATGTATTCTTTAAAAACCATTTGCTGAATTATAAACATATTGCTTTAAGAAAAGTTGCAAAGTATGAGAAGATGAATGATTATTTGCACAATCAAATTTTTTCATATCACAAAAGAATTTCAAGAAAGATTTTTAAGATAGGTATCTTTCATCTTGAATTTGAACTACATTTTAATTCTCCAAAATTGGCTTTATATAAACTTTTAAAAAATATCCACTATTTACAAACTTAGAAATAAAAATAATGACTTTTTCCTTAATCATAAAGACAAATTTCATAAAAATTACTAACTGCACACAAATAATTGTGAGAATTCTTTTATTACTTTCTGTTTCTTGATAGATAATACTTATCACAGATAATTTCTCTACCTTTAAATCTTTTATCTAAATTAAAATAATTGACATTAAACTACTTATGTTGTCTTAGAATAATTTTGCAAACGTAAACTCTCTGTGATTCAGTGTTTCCCGTATCAGTGAAGGATTGTAATGTGATTCCACAGTAGTGTTTGACTTGTGAAATAGCTGGAAACTCATTCTCCTCCTTAAACAATTTTATATGATTCAAAAGCCATCTTCTGCCCAGATCCCTGATATGGACGATTGTTTTTTTTAACTTCTAACCTCTGTGTAATAGAAATTAAGTACTAGTTAAATGGAGTCAATGTCCAGAATTGTAACTGTAATAACTGCATTAGAATGTGCCGGGAAAAATGGAACAGATTAGAGGGGAGTGTCAGAAAGGGAGTGGGAAGAATTAACACGATTTGGCCTTCCTGTCTCTTATCTCCTATAATACAGTCTAGGTTAAGTAGAGTAACACAGTTTGTCCTACTGCCTGTCTAACTAGCTATTGGGTGCTACTGTATTTACTGAATTTTATTTGTTGACCTGTTCTTGCTTGATTTGAGATTTTGAACAGAAAGTGAATGTGAGACCACGGTAATGAAATTACTATGCTTTCTCGTGCACATAAAGAATCTGGCTACACTTAATGCCATTAAAGCTGGATTAAGAACCACTTTCTTTTAAATCTTAGTGCATTTGAAAAGTGTGTGTCTATACAAGATATATTTGGAACTTTATTTGCTCCTACTGTTAGAGAACATTGTAAAAATTAACTTTACACTATTAAAAACCAAAACTAGTGGACATTATTTTAGAATTTGGTTGAACGGGGTCTGCAAAATGTCAGTTAGAATCGGAGAGAAGGAAAATATGCTTCAACTTTTCCTGAGATTCATAGGTTTCTTTGAAAATTTTATGTTTTAAACTAAAAATATTTTTATTGAAAAAATAAATTATGGATTGCTTATAAGTATCTACTAATTAATATATGGAAACATGCCTAATTTTCTCCTGATGCATAGAGAGCTCTAATCACATGAGAGGGGTTATTGTGAAAGATCCGATTATTTTGCCCTTCTTTCTTTGCCAATAGTAACATCAACTAGTGATCAGCATTTTGTGCATACTCTCTTTGAGAAGCCACATTACTTTATTTAATTGGGTAAAAACCCTACCACATAACAATTACTTATGGAGAGCACATCTTTTCGGCAAATTGAAAACCTACTAATAAAGAGACAGCACAGTAACCTGAATTATGGTTAGAAACATGAAGAGTAGAGTCAGCCATGACCACCTTCCCAGAGCAGGTGTCCAGAGCCAGGGTGAAGATGGCGTGGAGGGAAGAGGAGCCACGAGAGAAAGATATGAAATGAGAATATATAATTTAACAGAACTGGATAATTTTTTTATCTGAAAGTGATTAGGATGTTATGGCTCTCACTGAGATGTCATTTGGGTTGGAAAAGGAAGATTTTTCAGAGCATGACTAAGGATAATTTTAGGGGGAAAAAAACTTGCATAACTGTACTCCCTATCTTGATTCAATGCAATTAATCTAGACAAATTCAAAATTAAATGTGAAAAAATAAACAAGCAAAAAGGCATTTTTCTTTTTTTTTTTTTATCCTCACCCGAGGACATTTTTCCATTTTTTGTTCCGGTATAGTGGGAGGGAGAGAGAGGAACAGAGAGAGAGAGAGAGAAACATCGATGTGAAAGGGACACATCGAGTGGCTGCCACCCGCACAACCGACAAGGGCCGGGGACAAACTGCAACTGAGGTATGCGCCCCTAGAGGGAACCGAAGCCAGGGCTCTCAGGACTGCAGGCCGACGCTCTAACCGCTGAGCCAAACCGGCCAGGGCGAAAAAAAAGGCATTTTTCTATATTTGACTCTTCATGTCCTAATCTGTTCATTTCAGTAACTTAACAAATTTAACACACTCACTTTATCATAACAGGAAGCAGCTACTCTGTGCCACAAATACCTGTTCCCTAAGTAGTATCAAGCAAATCCTTAAATCAGGTTTCAGCCCAGAGATCTAGTTTCTCTAGTTCTGTTAAAAGCAAAACAAAAGACAAATTACTTACATTTCTGCTTGCCTGAAGAAGTCCACTTTATAAAATTTAACTGACTTGAATATAAATCTTTTCTGTAGGGGCATATAATTCCATGTTGAGCATCAGGAAGCAATTTGTTATAACTGAAGGACATGGGCTTTGGAAAAAAATAAATCTGGGCTCTAATTACTCTTCCACGTTTATTTTTATGAACAATAAAACAGTCTTTGAACAAGACTATTCTAAGCTTTAGTTTATTGTTACACTGTAAAGGATGAGATTAATTTAAAAAGCAAAGGCATCTAGCACAATATTTATGGTGTACCTAACAGTAGTCAAGCTGATGTTATTGAGTTTCTACCGTGGTTGCCATCGTTCGCTGTAATTCACAGAGCTGGAGCACATCCGGAGCTGGTGAAGTGTTCCCTCCTGCAGTCATACACATGAGTGACAGGGACTCCCTGGAGATCGTCCTCTCTAAGGAAAGCCAGTGTCAGATAAGCAGTGGTTTGATAAAGGGCAGATTGATTCTAGGCACGGAATAGCATCAAAATTATCTCCAGGCCCACCTCGCCACACGCTTCTGCCTGAGTCTGCAAAGAACCATGAGGTCTGGGATAAAAAATGAATAAACCAAAAGAAACATCTTTTAATAAGAGTTGTGTGAGATATTGGAACCAAGCAGTAGCATTTCTTTGGTGCTGATTATAAAGAAAAGTGGTAAAACTAAATAAGAAATTAAAAAGTAAAAAAATAATAATTTGACAGATAAATTTGATGGATAAAATGAGAGGTTTCAGGTCTGAGTACAGGAGGTATATTCCAAAACATCAGAAATTATTAAGCACATTTCAGAGGCTTGTATGTCCTACAATAACAGTAGGTACAAGAGTTACTGAAAAATATGTTTTTTATTAAAAACTTATTCAAATCTCCATGAGCAATTTGAATAAGTAAAGCTAAAATGAGATGTTTTTCACTTTTGTTGCCAGTCTTTTTGTTCTGTGCACTCCTATCCCATTCTCTTTATAATTTAGACTCTGAATGGAAATGTTACATGATTCTATATTTTTTCCTTTTTGAGATATTTTTATTTTATTTTAATTAATTTTACTGGGGTGACAGTGGCTAATAAGATTATATATGTTTCAAGTGTACAATTATATGATATACTATCAGTATACTGCATTGTGTGTCCACCACCCAAAGTCAAATCTTCCATCACAATAAATTTTCCTCCTTTACCTTTTACAAGCCCCTCCAACCCCCTCCTTCTGGTAACCAACATACTGTTGTCTGTGTCTACAAATATTTGCTTTTATTCTTTATTCGTTTGTTGTGTTCAGTTTTATATCCTGCACATGAGTGAAATCATACGATTAACTTTTTCTGTCTCACTTATTTTGTTTAGCATGATAGAGGAAATTGAAACAACCATCAAAAACCTCCCAAAAGTAAAAGTACAGGGACCAGTTGGCTTCACTAGTGAATTCTTCTAAACACTCAAGAAGATTTGATGCCTATCTTTCTCAAACTCTTTCAAAAAATTGATTCTGTATTCCATAAAGTCTCTGGTATTACTGATCCTCAGTTTATGTTAAGTATCATGCTTTTTTCAATGAAAAAAATTTTTTCACTCTAATTGTTTTTATACAACATAAAACATATTTCAATTAACTACTTTGACAGGTTTAAATAATGACTCTGGAACCATGCTAAAATCATAATGTTTTAGATAATTTTTTCAAAATTATTTTTATGTGACATTGATAATATATAAGATTTATGTGAACATATGTATATTTGTGTGTAAAATGAATTGTAGTAGAAATTAGAATTTCTTACCAATTTCATGAAATAAATATACTGAACCTAATTTTAGAAGCTTTCACATATGAGTGTATTGATTCAGTCATCAATGAAAGGATTCATTTCACGAATATCTACTGATATGTTTTGTGGTAATTTCTTTCTAAACGATACCCTTTATTTTCATCTGTTCTCTCTTAGCCACTACTGCTGATGTTAAATTTTTATAATGCTCCTCAAATCTTTTATCTCATGTGTATCTTTCTTCACAGAGCATTTTTGTTTGTTTGTTTTGTTTTGTTTTAAGATTTTTAAATTTATTTTTAGAGAGAAAGGAAGAGAGAGCAGGAGAGAGAGAGAAAAACATCGGTGAGCTGCCTCCTGCATGTGCCCTTGACCAGGAATTGAACCAGCAACCTTTAGGTGTGCAGGATGACAGCCTACCAACTGAGTCACATTGGCCAGGGCTCTTCAAGGAGTTTTTAAATAATGTGTATCATAGATAAGAATATAGAATATAGAACATGGCATACATATTTACTTTATTATCTTATAATTTTATTTTTATTTGTTCATTATCTCACGTATTGATCAAGAAATGATTAAATGGTGTTCCAAGACCCTGGGTATTGGAAACTGTTTTTCTCTCTGTTTTATACTTTCTTCTCTTCCTTTCGACCCAGGAATGTTTTTTTCTTAATCTGTCAAAATTTAGGTGAATTGTGTTACTTTCAGCACAGCATTCACAGACTCCCCGAGATGAAGTTAATTGCGACCTTTTTAATAGTCTCCTGTGTCTTTATTACTTATGGAAGGACCTGAAGGCAGGAGGTTGAACCTGAAAAAATTTCTTCCCACATGTTCTGGTTTCACAAAAATGACTTTCCTCCATGGCTTTTCCTGCACATCGTATGCCTCTCCATGGAGATGCAATGTATTATTTAGTTTCTAAGTGACAGTCAAAAATATATTCCAGTTTCCCCAAAGTTAGACATAATTAAGTTACTTTACACTTAAATAAGTATGAACAATTAGTTATAATGCAATTTTTTTTCATAATCACTAATTAGAAGATTCCTCTGAAACTATTATAGGCAGTTTAGCAGGAGATGAAAAAAAATCTGTTGATTTTGGAGTTTCTTTTCCAGATATTCCAAAGAAAAATTCTGTACAGTTTTCTGAGAAAAGGTAGCTTCAGATATTAGAAAATAACATTCAGTTTCTACATTAGAGAAAAACAATGACCTCTGAGAATTCCTGAGTCACCATCAAATGGCTACTGAGAAGTTTCTATGGAGTAAACATCTGCAAGACCAAGAAAAATAGAAATGATTTCTTTAATTCCACCTACATTATAATATTATTGACTATTAACTCTAAAATACTTTGAGGAGATAGTGAAAAACATAAGTTAGTGCCATGAACCTAGACACTGAAACATTGAGGAACTATAAAATTCTAGCTTTTTATTAATTGCGGCCCAGGGAAGTACAAATCTCATTTCAAGAAATTGAAAACAAACTCTTGTACAGGCACATCCTAGTTCGTAGTTTGAAGGCCCATATAATAATTACAGTAGACAGAGAGAGAATATGCTGTAAGTACCCCCAGATGATATATTTAGTATAATGTATATATTGGATGTGAAACCTATAGATAAGGACAATAATTGCTGGCTAGGGTATGAAGAGCAGAATAAACCTTGGTTGATGAATCTCAGCCCTGAAAGGTACCTAAGTTATTAAGGGCCCCACAGCATAATTTCAATATAGGTAAATTATTTCCAACATAAAATATTCCCCTAATATTCCATCACTATCATGTCTTTTCATCTGTACAATATTGAAAACTGAGAAAATATATGATACCTAGGAACACTTTTGCTAGATATAAAGGGTACAAAAAAATGAGCACGATTTACCAAGTATCACTATTTTTTCTTCTTTTACCATTTTACAAAATCAGAGCAACCATCAATTTTCAGATGTAGTCAGATTTAAATTAACATCAAGTTCTGAAGAATTACAAGCATTGGAAACATATAGTTCCATTTTCCTGTGGTCCACAGGGAAATTTCATTTATGGAGACTTCTTAACCTTGATACTATGTCATTTTCTGAACCTGACATAAATCAAAGAAAGTACAAATTTAAGGAAAATAATGTTGTCTATTAGTTTATATTTGTTATGGAATAGGATCATAACATCATTTTTCCTGTTACATTTCTGAATGCAGAACTGACTAGACTTTCAGTACTTGGAACATATCCACACTGTCTAAAAAAATATTTGTAAATTTTTTGTTTTTACTAAGGAATTGTCATATTCTGTAACTTAAAAATTGTATTGAAGGAAGGAAAGGATCGATATACTCTGTAACGGTCTTCTTAAGAAAATATTTTAGAACAAGCAAAGAAAAATTTTTTTCTCACAATCTTTTTTTATTTCTCAAATAGATATTTCATTTTATTGATTCTTTGTCACTGTTAATACATTCCTCAAGTCTAATAAGTGGTTGAATTTGGGGGTTTCTATTTTTCTCTAGTTTACATTTTTACCTATTTTCCTCTTTCTCTTCCTGCATGAGACATTCTTTCTGTCTTACAAGTGATTACTTACATGAAAGGTAATATATCATGAAAAAAGTCGATCAAGTGTGGTGTCCTGTCTGAGGAATGGCAGACTTGCTTTGCATTGTGCTGCAGATGGCCTCGACTTTGCTCAAGCAGAGGGTGTCTCATTTTATCATGTGCAATTATCAAACTCAAAGTTGCCTTAGTACTTTTGTTAACGTTTATAGTTTTTCATCTATTTAATCTACTTTTTTATCTACTTATTTTATTTAGACATTTTTTGTGCAGAAACAAAATATAAATCTAGCATTCAACAAACTGTTTCTTTTAAACAGCAGTCATTTAATAAATATTTATTCAACAGAATGTGTTGAACTTAATATATGCTAGGTTCTTTGAAAATATAAAAGAAATGATGTAAATAGGAGATTACAGTTTGTGATGTTAAAATAAAGAATAGTCTAACCTTAGATCTAAAGATATCTTGGTTCAGATGTACAATTACCCCTCTCTGAAGTATTCAAAGAAACACACCTGACTACTAGGCAGAAATACAGCAGATAATCGACTATATGGATAGTCTCTCTCTCTCTCTCTCTCTCTCTCTCTCTATATATATATATATATATATATATATATATATATTCTTACAATTCTAAAATAGAAATTATTGAATTGTCTTCTAAATTATTCAATGACTCCCCACTATCATACACCTAAACTGTAAATGTCTATTGACTTTCTTAATTTATATTTAAACATATTTTTAAGCTTTATATCCTACTAATTTCTTTAATATAGTCTAAATATACAGCAAGTTAAGGTGCAAGAAACTGCCCCTTAATATTTTCTGTGCTAATACATTTGACACACTTGTATTGATTCGATGCAAAAACCTTCTCTGGAAGAGTAGGATGAAGGGTAGCAGTGCTTAGTCTCTGGCCATGCATGTAACTGGGGTAAGCCAGGAGAATATGTGTTCAAACTTCAATGCAAACACTTTCATGCTTGCAGGAAGCTGGGGCTAAAACTATTCAAGTTATACTAAAATACAAATGGTTATTTAATGGACTATTTAAACATACTGGTGATTGTATATAAGGCTTATGCTTTGTATAAATGAAAAAAAGTTTAAGACAAAATTTTCAAGACTCAGCCCATTCTCTAATGTTCTAACATTGGTCAATGTAGGATCTGTAAATAACATATGAGGTATAAAAATTCAACAGCTAAAAAGTTAGTAGTATTATTTCCTACTCTCTAACATTCTTTTTGGATCAAAGCCCCAAAATGTGTGAAAGTGAAAACGTCAAATTCTGTATATTTTTCTTCTTTTTCATATATGGATTCTCCGACAAAATACACAAGGTAAAACTTTCATTTAGAATATAAAAACATCAAGAATTGCTGAGAAGACTACAAGTGATTGAGCCGCATGGATAAAAAATTTGCTAGAAATATGGCAACGTTACATGCCAGGAGAACTTTTCCTGCTGAGCTCGGTTAATGGGTTCAGATAAACCAGTGGCCTGAGTAGGTTCTTCACTACTTAGCTTTTTTCCTTCAAGGACCCTCCAGGTGTTTCGGCTGGGACTTGAACAACACAGGGCCTTTTGATCTCCTTGCAGCTGCTGTGATTAAACAGACACACATCACTTGCTGTGCCACAGAGAAAGGAGCTTGTGGTTCACCTTTGCTGAATTAGTACCCACTGAGCACTGCAAATATTTAAAATGTCAATCTATTTGATAATGTCAGAGAGGCCTGCAAATACCACAAAATGGCACCAAGGAAGCATTCAGCACAGACAAAAGAACATTTAACATCTCTCTCCTTCAAGGTAAATGAGAGTTAAATGGACACTGTAAACCTCTGATGAAGCCACTGAGGTCAGCAAATTTAATAACCCTGAGACATGGACTTATAACTCACTGTTTTAATATGTTCGCTCACAAAAAGTGTCCTATTACTGATCTTAAACGCAAGGCTGTTGCAGGAGAATTAATTTATATTGACACAAGATTAGAGAGTTCTTATCATAAAATCCATCTGGTGTCATTCTTAGACAATCTGTAGATACTTCTCCCAAGAGCCCAGCTCAAAGTAGAGACTTCAAATTTCAAGCGACATCTTTATTTCATTTTCAGTTATTAAATTCCAAAAGGCATCAAAGAAACACATTATAGTGGTGTGAAGTTTGGAAACGTCAGCAAAACAGAGACTACCCTAGAAATCTCCACAGCCTGCTGGTGCTCAATTCAAACCGAAATATAACTATATTTTGGGGTATGTTTTAAAAATAATAAGTATTGATACACAATTAATAAGATTCCAACTTTTTTTTTTCTACTTACATATGTATTAATTAGGTAAACTATTTAAAGGCTCTATCATAATTCCTGGGCCACTCGTCAGTCACAAAGCAGTAGGAAGTCAGTGTTGAATGCCGCTGGGCAGCTCTGATCCGTGGGGTGGTTCAGGGTCCAGGAGGGCAGCTCCGCATGTTTACAGAATACTTCCAAGGCTTCGTGAGTCACTGTCATTCTTGCCTGTGGAAAAGAAAAGAGTTCTGGATTTCCTCCTAAAATATGCGGTGGAAATTCTACAGATCCCTCTCACATTCTTCTGGCATGACTGCCACATGATTGCATGTAGCTACAAGTGTGAGAAATACAGGCAGTCTAGAGTCCAAGAAGAAGGTAAAAAAAGTAATTCTCTCCATGGCATGTTTATTCGTTTATGTGTTTCAGAGTTATTCTATTCTTATCATCATCCAGGAAAAATAAAAAGACTGAATTTAACCTGACAGAGAGAAAAAGAATGTGAACACAAAAGTTAAGAATATTTAAATATAAGTAGATGTAAAATCCTATATTAAATGTTAAAATAATATTGAAACATTTGTGTCCATACCAAAGATCACAAATATCTCCTAATGAACATTAAAAAAAAATTTTTTCCTTCACTGATTTTTGAATAAAGAGGAAGGGAGAGGGAGAGAGAGACAAAAACATCCATGAGAGAGAACATCGATTGGCCGCCTCCCACATGGCCCCCACTGGGGATTGGGCCCACCACCTGGGCATGTGCCCTGACCGGGAATCGAACTGGCGACCTCTTGGTGCCTAATGAACAAAAGTGTCCTAAAAAAGTGAGTAAATTTTATTTTTGTAATTAGCTTTCATATGTGAAAAAGTTAAAATGATGGAATCAAACTTAAAATTTAGTGAATATTTATAATGACCAGAAATTCAAATATTGTAGGAAACTCATACTTGAAAGTAAAAGATTATAAACAGCACTATATTTCTAATATTTTTATTTTATTTATTTTCTGAGCTTTAGGCCTCATCTAAAACACCATTCAACACTATTAATTCATTAAATTGCTGCATAATGGGTATTATGAACATTTACTCACCTTAGAAAAACCAATGTTTTAGAAAGAAATCTTATGCTTGATTGAAAATGTCCTAAGCTTAATTTTATTCTGTTAATCCTAGAACTAATCCTTCTATCCAATACTCTGACCTCAATTGGTGCTTGTATGCTTTCAATAATTATAGATAGTCATCATATTTCTTTTATACTACCTCTGAGCCATGCTTTTAAATTGAAATTACATTATTTGGAAAAGAGCAACCTAATTTGATGAAATGTATCACAATTAAAATAGGAAGAGTGAAGACTTACAATGCAAAAAAACTAGGACTGCCAAAATCTATGTAGAATGCTATTTCAAATTCAATGCTAAACTCATCATTATTATTCGTCCCACGTGAATCAATCTCTTTAACCCATTTATCATTTTTTCTGTCTTTCTTGGACATTCCTCCACTTTATCTTCATCATATATCATTTTTCTAACATGTTACACTTAAGTGGTACTATTGTTTTAGATTTAGTCTTAACAAAATCAAATAGTGATACACTATCACAATTTTAGAGTTAAGTGTTCTTAATTTTAACTTGAATTTCTGTCAAGTTAACAGGTATAATAAAGATTTCTTTTCAGTATCATGGTTTCTATTCTCTTTAGTATAATACCTATAATGCATTAATTTATTTTGTCATCTAATGACTATTTCTTGTACTATATACTGGGGCTTCTATGATAAGTACAAAGAGGCATATAACCTGTTCTCATGGAGTTTAAATTTCAGTAGGGAAGGCGGATGTTAATGAAAAACAAAATATTTACATTTGAAACTTTAGATGTAACAAACATTTTGAATAAGAGCTAATAAGTGTTCTCCATACTTACAATAAAGAAAATTGACCTAGTTAGTGAGAACAGGGAAAATGAGGATATCCGAAGATAAGCAGACTGAGATGATCCAGGGAAATGTTGGAAATAACTAGGTAAAAGCAAAAGTTATGTGAAGTATCAGAGGTAACATTTTGTATCATAGCAGAGTATAGGCGCATTCTGGAAAATTAGATGTAAGCCAGTCTAGCTAAAATATCTTGTAAAGTTAAGACTAGACAGGTAAGAAGAGGCTTAAGCCATATCAAGTATTTGGCTCTCTAATTCTTCACATGCTTTTAAGCATATACATTATATATGATGAACCTTCTATTTTGAAAAAATTACTCTGGTTGGCTATGGAGATCCCAGTGAGGGTGGCATGAGATGATTCAGAGAGTGAAGTTAGGAAGCTTTTGCTGTGTTTTATCTGAGAAATTATTGTAGTTTGAATCATAGTTATGGTAATGCAGATGCAGACAGATTCATATAAGCATCATATAAGGTAAGCCAAGGTAATAGGGTGTTTAGAGATGAAGGCCAAGCAAACAATGTCAGGTACTTTTGAAAGTTTTCATAAGGCTGATAATAGAAAAATGCTCATTAGACCTAAGGACATCTGGTCATAAATTGCCATAGACAGAATGAGAGGTGGATTCAGTGATAGGTGACAAAATGCAGTAAGTAGTACAGATCTCTTACAAAAAGTTGACAGAAAAGATGGAGTGAGATCAAGCAGCAAATGGAAGGACTATTGTATTCATTGTTTTTACTATTCTTTTTGTTATCTTTAAAAATGCTCAAATAAGAAATACTAAAGAAAGAAAGAAAGAAAGAAAGAAAGAAAGAAAATCCCTGGCAGGTTTGGCTCAGCGGTTGGAGCGTCGGCCTGCGGACCAGAGAGTCCCGGGTTCGGTTCCCGCTAGGGACACAAACCAAAAAAAAAACAAAAAAAAAGAAGAAGAAGAAATACTCAATTATGTTAATTATGTTTAAAGATTCATAAAAAGAAATACATGAGATAAATATCTAAGAGAAAAGATTATCAGTAGTGGAGAGAGAAGGTGTGAGGACTCGGGTTGCAGAACAACTGAGAAAGAGGTGCCTTTGTTATATCAGCGGAGAAGGAGAAACGGTGTGTGAGATTAATAGAGCAGGTCTGCATGTTCAGTAGAGGTAATATTAGGGATTTAGCCTTCTGATGACGTTTACCTTGTCTGTAGAATAGGGTCTTCTCTGTCAGAAATTTGAAGGAAAAGAAAGGTTTAAAGACATCCTTGAAAAAAAGAAAACTTACTTACCCCAAAAAATCCTTGAATGTTAAGGAAGTAACTGGAGGCCATTGATAATATATCTCTTACTAGGAGCAATCTCCCTTGATAAATCCTAATTTTATTGGCAATGTTAAATGAATGGAAATAAAAATAAATAAATGAATGTCTCTTTGAGGTATCCATCTGTATATAAATGATACTAAGGGTGTAAAAAAAAAAATGTAGTAAGAGGCCAATGAGTCTTTTAAGTTTCTTACAAAATTTGAATTAAAAGCAATTTTACATTTAGAATGAGAAACTTTGCCTTTTGTCAAATATGTTCCTTTCCAGGGACTAGCATACTATTTCAACTATCTTCAAATGTGTTTGGTACAATAAATACTTTTTCAAGAGTGTTTTAACTTAATTGCTAAAAGTATGGCTTTTAGAAAGATACTGTAGTTTATAAATGGTAAGACTACATATACTGCATCAGAGCGTTCCAGATTACTTACTTGGAAGCCATATCTTGAAAATATTTAGGAGAAAATTTCACTCTCAAAAAGAAGAAAAGCAAAGGAAAAAAAATTTGACAAAGACATTTAAAAAGAAAAGTATGCTTTGCTATTGAAAAATTTTAAAAGTTTGAGGGCAAAAATAGAATTTAAAATTTGTTAAGTTTCATTGAACGTTGTTCATGTTAGTGTTATCATCACAAGGTCAAAGTATACCAGGGATAATAAACAAACAGATTAAATTACTCTCTAACTATTATACTCAGACCCTAATAAAAGCTACCACTCCTTTTCCCCAAAATATGTTACCACTTTCACAATACACTCTCTCTTTCTTTCCCTGTCTTGAATTGTATTACATTTCATTTCCCACAAATATATATATCTCAAAAGGTGATAGTGGTTTTATACTGACTTCAAGCAGATACAGTGACAACAAACCATTGATGCTGTGTTCTCATCTCACTCAAGCTAAAATGCTTTGTGAAACACCATTAAATTTGGAGTAAATTAGTTGATACATTTAATTATGCAAAAGTTAAAGATTCCTCTGCTTTCAAAGATGGATTGTAAAATTAAGGTTTTAATAGTGATCCTCAAGCTTCTTTGTAATGCCTGGCACAATTGAGGGACTTACACAATCTGATCCATAATTGTTGTTATCTAAGGCAATTGAAAGGGATGATAAGCTAATGAAAGGAAATATAGTTTGGTGGCATATAAGAATGGAAAAGGTATATGTGGTCAATGGAGGCAAGATTAGTAGTTTTTTAAAAATGCTCATTTAGCCCTAGTTGGGTGGCAGGAGCATGGCCCCGTACACCAAAAATGTTGCAGGATCAATTCCCTATTAGAGCACGTACCTAGGTGGCCAGTTTGATTCCCAGCAGGAGCACGTATGGGAGGATATCTATCTATGTTTCTCTTTCACATCGATGTTTCTCTCTCTCTCAAAATCAAAATAAAAAACACATATTCAGGTGAAGATTAATAAAAAAAAATTTGCATCTATTTATCAGAATAAATTCTCAAGGGGGAATAATCCTAAAACTACCATCAAAGATCAATGATTTTCGCCTGGCCTGTGTGGCTCAGTGGATCGAGTGTCCGCCCATGCACTGAGAGGTCCTGGTTCAGATATGGTCAGGGCACATGCTGGGGTTTCGGGCTGGACCCCCAGTAGGGGTGGTGCAGGAGGCAGCCTATGGATGCTTCTTACTCACATGAATGTTTCTAGCTCTTCTTCCCTTCCTCTCTAAGAAAACAATAAAGACATATTTTTCTGAAAAAGATCACTTATTTACTAAACTTGGCTCTTAGGTAGAAAGTTGGCTCATTTACTGGCACATGTTTCCATCAGTGGATGCAGGAGAGAAAGAGACAGAACAGAGGCCCAGATATGCATCTTTCCAGTCAGATTTTAACTGTTAAGAGGATCAATACTGTGCTTTCACTTTTTAAATGTAACTACAGCCAAATGTCCACCAGTAGACAAATGGATAAACAAACTGCGGTGTATACAGGCATACCTTGGAGATGTGGGTTAGGTTCCAGTCCACTTCAATAAAGCGAATATTACAATGAAACCAGTTGTTGTTTGCATCCCAAAGCATAGAAAAGTTACATTTGCACTATACTGTAGTCTATTAAGTGTGTCATAGCATTATGTCTGTAAAAACAATGTATATACCTTAACTTAAAAAGTACTTTTTTTACTGAAAAATGTTAACCATCATTTGAGCTTTCAGTGAGTCATATTTTTGCTGGTGGAGGGTCTTTCCTCAATGTTGATAAAAATGCAATATCTGCAAAGTAAAACAATATACAGACTACCACATATAGAAACCACTCTAGCTAAGTACATGCATGGGTTGGTAGACACACACATATACTTCCTTGCTCTGTCAGTTGAGAAAGTCTTCTCAGGTCTAATACATATGTTAATAGATATCCCAGAAATAGAGTAAAAATGAAGCAGAAAAAATATGTAAAACAACAAAGGCCAAACTTATAAAAACGTGATAATAAATATTAACTTTCAAATTCAAAAGCTCAGCATACTGCAAACAAGATAAATTCAAAATAAACAATACCTAAGGTTAACACAACACAGTTAAACTCTGAAAAGATAAAGAAATAATACTAAACAATATTCACAATAGCCAGAAAAAAAAAGACTCATAGTTCTTAGAGTGAACAATGATAAAAATTACTGTAATTTCTCATTAAAAATAACAGAAGCCAGATGACAAAAGAATGACATATTCAAAATGAAAAAAAATATTTAAGTCTATAAAATTCTATGTACAGTGAAAATGCTCTACACAATGACAGTAAAATGAAAGTATTTTTAGAGAAAAAGCAGAAAGGTAAAAATTAAAAGGCAAAGATAATTGTTTAGAAACAATATAATGCCTCCCAGAGAAACACTTTATAAATAACATCATAAATACGTTAGAAATGAAAGGATGAAAAATATTTACCTATGAAACAGAAAGCAAAAGAGAGCTTGTATGATTACACTGAGATGAAAGAAAGTATATTTCAAATGAAAGATAAAGAGAGCAATTACTTAATGATAAAGGGAGCAGTTCATAAGGAACACATATCAAACTAATATATGTATATACTAAATAAGAGTTTCACATTTCATGCAGTAAAAGTTTATACACACACATACACACACACACACACATACATATATAATGTAATGGACTTGAGCATCCTTAGCTTTTGATTATGGCAAGGGTCCTGGAACCAATCCCCCATGGATACTGAGGGAGGATTCTACTTTAAATGAATAAATTGTATGGTATAGTATTATTTCTCAATAAAGCAAATAAAATTATTTTAAAATACATAGTTATATAAATTAATAATCCAGATCTTAGGTGTTTACTCAAGAGAAAAGATAAAATATGTCCATAAAATAATTATATATTAAAGTATAATACCAGAATAGCCACTTTAAAAAGGTCCGCACACTAGAAATTAGCCAACTGTTTATAAACAGATGAAGGGAGGCCAAACCTTTATATAGTCTTATAATGAGATAAGCAAATTAAGGAATGAATTACTGATACACCTACTGATATACTAATGTGGATAAATTTAGAAGAACTTGTGTTGAGTGAAAGAAGCTAGATAAAAGATTATATATTGTATTGTCTCATTTATGGGAAATTCTAAAATGGCAAATCTGATAGAAATCATATCAGCGGTTTCTTGACATTGGGGTTCATTTCCTACAAAGGAATGTAAGAGAACCTACTCATGTAATAATATTCTATATCTTGAAATAGGTGGAAATTACATAGATGTATACATGTGTCAAAACTTAACAGCTACACAATTAAATGAATACATTTTAGTTTATATGTTATACCCCAATAAAGGTGATTAAAGTGTGCCTATTTGATTTTATGAAATCAAGTCTTCCTATTCAGTAACGAAGTATATCATCTTCTTATTAATTTACATTTTTAAGCGTTCTTCAGTAATGTTTTATAGTCCATTAGCTTTTTATATTTTTTTATTATCTTTGTCACTATTTTCAAAGAGGTATTATTTTTCCTTTTCCATTTCTGGTTGTTGAAAATATGGAGAAAGCTACTGATTTTTATATTATTCTGGTGGATAGCCAATTTTTCAAATAGTCTTATTCATTTTAGTAAAGTTTTAATACATTATCTTTTACTTTCTGGTAATACATTATCTTTTACTTACTAGATGCTTAATTGCATAAAATTTTTAGATCATTAGAGTTAGATACTTTTTCTCTTCATCAATAAATGTTTATTAAACTTTTATTATATTCCAGACAGTTTTCTAGAGTTCAGGGCTAAAAGAATCCAGTTAGAGTAAAAATGTACAAGAATATAAGCATAGAGAATATATGACCTAATATGTGATTAGATAGATTTGGATATATACATGTATATGTATATATATATATGCATATATGTATACATATTTGTATATGTATGTATATATAATTAAAAGGGATATAATATGATGTTTTAGATGCATATTTAGATTTGTTTGTTGCTGGGATGTAAATGCTAAATGACTGCTTTGGGAACTTCATAGCTAATAGGTATTTCAGCAGGCAAAGTTTCTAATGCAAAGACTTCAAGGTAGGAAGAAGCTTCCATAATATTTAATGAAATGAAAGATGCCCAATGTGATTAGATTATATGAGTGAGAGAGACATGGTTAAAAATGTGTACATGGCCCTGGACACGTACCAAGAAGAAAAAAAAAAATTGTGCATTGTGAGAGGGAGGGACCAAGTCATACAACGCTTCTAGGTTAGGAAAAGATATCATAAATTATTTTAATATATTAAAAATTCTTTAGCTATCCTTATATTTCTATAACAAACTTTTCTTTGCCATGATGTATTATTTAGTTAATTTTCTCTTGGAGTCACTGGATAATATTTATACATTTTCATCCATATTAGTAAATTATATTCATCTATAGAAACAACTGATTTTTTAATGCCACCTTTATCAATTCTTGGCATTCAAGTGTTTAGCTTTAAATAAATTGGTGAGAATTTCCTCTTTTATTTAAATCCTCATCTGAGGATATTGTTTTTATTTATTTTCAGACAGAGTGGGAGGGAAAGAGAGGGAGAGAAAGAGAGAGAGGGAAACATTGTTGTGAGAGAGACACATCAACTGGTTGCCTCCCGCATGACCCCAGATCCAACCGCAACCACGGTACATGCCCTTGACTGGTATCGAACCCACAACTCTTTGGTCTGTGGGCCGACGCTCTAACTGCTGAGCCAAACCGGCCAGAGAGAGAATTTCCTCTTTTTTATAGTTGTACAGTTTAAATATGTTTTTCAAACTATAAATTTCAACTACATATCTCCCTGGACTTCCCAATAGATTTCTGTCTTGTTAATATGTAAACAATATTAATCATTATAATTTCTTCTTCCTTAATTTGTCTGCTCACTTAATAAGTTTTTTTCAAGGATGGTTAATATTTTGTTAGAAAATTATTCAGTATGTATAGATTTTCTTTTTTAATGAAATATACCTGGTAACTTTTCACATTAACTTTGATCTCTTCTATGACTATGATTATATTTACCTTCTTTTTTTGTTTTCTGTTTTTTTAATTTTTTTTTTTCAGATATAGTGAGAGGGAGAGAGGGGGGAAGAGAGAGAGAAACATCGATGCAAGACAGACACATCAAGTGGTTGCCACCCACACGACCCCAACTGGGGCCAGGGACAAACCGCAACTGAGGTACATGCCCTTAGAGGAACCGAACCCGGGACTCTCTGGTCCTCAGGCCAACACTCTAACTGCTGAGCCAAACTGGGCAGGGTGATATTTATTTTCTAATTCTTCACAAGTGATTGATATTTTTATCTCTATCTTTAAATTCTTTTTTATATTTTCATTTAATTTTTAATTTTTTTTTGCGAAAAACATGAATTTATTAGTACTTGCGTATACACTGTGATAAATCCTCTCAACACAAGTTTTTGCAGTACAGAGCTATAGAGAGTACAGAAAACAAAGCAAACAGCATGCAGGGTGGACGTGTTCTCAAGCAAGCTTTGTGAGATCAAAACAGTAGCTGTTTACAATCTGGCTCGTATCTGAGAACAGTTTCTTTTAGGCCATTCCTTTCTTGAAAAGCTGGCCTGGCTCCCAAGGTGTCACAGTGCTCTTAGAGATGGCCTTCGTTATATTCCCACGGGGTGGAAGGGGGAGTGGAAACTGGGAAGGTGCCTGTGTTCTCACATCCACCCCAACGTGGTTCCTTCTTTCCCGGCTCCTGGAAAATATGCCCATTACATCTTCTGCATATATCCTGGGGAGGGAGGAGGATGGGTGAAACATAGCATCCATATTCTACAGCTACAATATAACATACAACATAGAAATAACAGACTTATACATATCAGTATCAAAGTATATAAAGCTGATCACAAGCCCCAAGACATCTTTCCAAACTATGTTGAGATAGAATCATTATGTTATATTGGTCAGATTTGTTTTCCAAGGCAGCCCAGCAGTAGGAGAGAGAGGCATCTTTGAACACACCCATCAGTCTGAGACATGGAACTAGAGAGCTATTTCTTCAGCCCATCTCTCAAAGCTGTTAGCTTGCACTGAACTAAGGAGAATAAGACAAATGTTTAGTAGGTACTAACAGAGGCAAATCAGCAGGGTGGGTAGTACCTAGACCATTGCTATCCTGTGTACATAAACTTATGTTATTTTGTTTTAAAAAATTAAAGCATTTTAGAAAGACTACTAGAAATAATTATCTAGCTTGTATTTAGACTCTTGAATGTGCAAGCACTGTATTTTTAAGTCCCTTTTACTGTGTTCTGTTTTAAAACCAATTCATTTTGGTTTATTTTTCTTCCCTCTTCGTTTTACTATAAATTAATTGTCTAATTTATTAATATAAAATTTTATTTTTCTCTTTGTTTTTAAATAACAAATTTAAATTATATATTTTTCTTTGAGTACAGTTTTAATTGCAGACCATAGGTTTTCTTATGAAATATTCTTTATTTTACTAAATTGATGATGATTTGTCATTGATTTTTAAATGCTTCATTTATACATTTATACATTATAAAATGGGTCATTTTATCAGTGTATTTCTTAACATTAAAGAAGCTTTCCTTTTTTGCCATTTTATGCTTGAACATTATAACATATCTTCTTTTTGGACTTTATGCAGAAGTTCTTGGGAACACTGATTTCTGCTTATGGCTACAAGGGCCTCTATTAAACTGGGCTTTTTAGATTTATTATACATAAAAACTTCATGAATCATTTTATTAATAATTGCTGAAATTCTACTTTAATAGATGTTAATTCACGTGATGATTTAGTATTCAATAAAACAATCCAGCCCTGAATGTAAATAGTATGCCACCAGAAGTATAATATTCATGAGACAAATAGAAGTGGAATGAAAAGAAGCTAAGAAATGGTAGAGGAAAAATAAACCACTTTTTAAATGCTTATTTGATTACCATGGTATTAATTTTCTTCTAGAAGAAGTTTAAAATTTTAGATTTTGAAGAACAATTACTAACTTATCAAATCAAATATTATTGAAGTAGAAATGTATTAAGATTAAGACTGTAAGAAAATGATTAAATACTTAATATTAAGTCCTACTTTCACTGTCATTTTGGAAAATGGGGAAAAATATGAGATATTTAATACCCATAATGGATAAAATTATTTAATTCTTTTATTGCAGTACTTACTTTTAAGACATAAAATGACTAGCTAAGGAGCCCAAACTCAAACTCTGCCTCAATTTCTAAGAGAAATAACTTAAAATTTAGGCAAATAAGGCACCAAATGAGTTAACTAGCTAATAATAAGTGCATCAAGAATAAGAATACATCTATAGAAATAATAAACATATTATCGTAATAATAGATACTTATTCACAGTATGCCAGGTGACAGATACTCTAAATCATTTAACACGGCCTTATGCCACAGTTATTAATACCTGCATTTAACGAAGAGAAAAATGAAGCCAGAAAAGTATTTTGTCAAGGTTAATTTTTTCCATCAGCCTGGCTCCCATGCCACCTATCAAAGTAAAAACATTAATATAAAGGCAAAACTCTGGTTTGGCCACTGTGGCTCAGTGGATTGAGAGTTGTCCCATGGACTGAGTGGTTCCAGTTCGATTCCCGGTCAGGGCACATGCCCAGATTGTAGGCTCCATTCCTAGTGTGGGGCATGCAGGGGGCAGCCAATCAATATTTCTCTCTCACATTGATGTTTCTAACTCTCTCTCCCTTCCTTTCTCTCTAAAATCAATAAAGAAAAATATTTTTTTAAAAAAGATAAAACTCTGCAAGAAGAAAGTTTTTTAGAGCTTTTTGTAACAGAAACTAATTCAAAAAAGTGATAGATGAAGTTATTTTAATGATTGAAAGTTATCTTATGAAATCCAAAGGCACAAGCAATAATAACATTAATGTGTATTTTTCAAATGCTTATTAGGTGCCAAGATTTGTTCTAAATACTACATTTATTTATTTAATCTTTGCAAAACTCTCATAGAATTACTATTGAAGTAATATACCATAGTTTTATAATAATATAATTGTTACTCTGGAGTACTATACTACTATTATTGTCATTTCTTTTTTATAGGTGAGGAAACTGAGGCACAAGACATTAAGTTTGTTGTCTGAGGTCACAAGGACAAAGGTCGAGTTACATGACAGAAAGGCTAGTGGTCTGGTGCCAGGGTCTTACTGTTTATTGCAGAGTGGAAATAAACAGTGAAGATTAAAATATATATATATATATATATATATATATATATATATATATATCAGAATTTTCTTTCTCAGCTCTCCTATGTTGTGTTCATACACTAATCTCTCTCTCCATGTCTGGATTTCTCTAGTCATTGGACCAAAAGTATATTAATTATTACTTCCAAGTTTATGTGACCTATATATGTCATAAGTAGCCACTCACAGCCATGTCTGAATCTTGTAGTTCAAATAACTTGCAAGAGAAAAATCTATTTGACTCAGCTTGTGTTAGCTGTACAACCTTGGACCAACTTTTAATGAGTAGAAAGAAGAGATCACATATTCCAATTTCTTTTTGCCTGAGGTCCTTCCATTATAGATATAGAGGAGAGAAAAAGTCCTCCTAAAGGGAGTCACTCTGAATAGGCAAAACAATATTACCACTGAGGCAAAAGTAAGAATCAGGAAAATCTAAGAATGGACCATTAGCATGCAGTGTGCTCACCATTACACCACGGAACCAAAGATTTAACTTTAGGTGGTGGGCACACAATGCAACATACTGATGGTATAGCATAGAATTGTACACTTGAAACCTATATAACTTTATTAATCAATATCACCCTAATAAATTTAATTATACAACTTAATTAATTAATTAGAAAATAAGACTTTTTTAAAAAAGAGAATGGCAGCCCTGGCCGGTTTGGCTCAGCGGTTGGAGTGTCTGCCTGCGGTCCGGAGAGACCCAGGTTCGGTTCCCGCTAAGGGCATGTACCTCGGTTGCAGTTTGTCCCCTGCCCTGGTTGGTCGAGCGGGTGGCAGCCACTCGATGTGTCTCTTTCACATCGATGTTTCCCTCTCTCTCTCTTCCTCTCTCTCCCTCCCACTCTCTCTGTACAAAAAATGGAAAAATGTCCTCGGGTGAGGATAAAAAAAAAAAAAAAGAGAATGGCACAGTAGCATCATTGTTTGCTTTCATGCCCATTTCTCTTTCTAGACAGCCTGTTCTTTCAATTCATAAATTGTGTCTTATTCAACTTTGTGTTTTTACATATGTCATCACTGTCTGAAATAAGAGGCCAATGTAAACTGATTTGAAAGTTAACTGAATGACATACTAATTATTGTTTTCCCTATGACATGCCTGTAATTTGTTAAGTATTCTTCAAGTGGTGAATTTGTCAAAGAAAATGAGTACAGATTTCTAAGTAATTATTTTCTTTTTATTTCTATAAGTTAATTAGCTGGATATTTTCTTATTCACATTAATGGGTGTTGGGATAAAGAAATAATAGGAAGTAATGTGTTCACAAAACTAGACATTAGGAAGGCCTTAAACTCTGAATGAATATGGAGTAAACTGTTCCCGTACAGGAGGAGCCCAGTAGCACACTGAAAAGCCAACGATCTCTCACAGTGAGCTGGGCACAAAAGGGCCAGAAAGGGTCCAACATCAGACCATTCTGTAAAAGGACTCAGAAATAAATAGAAATTATTGGGTTTAATTTAGATAAATAACCACGGTGCACCAAAGCACGTTGAGGCTGTTGTTAAAAGCATTTATTATAGTAGAGCAACACAGAGATATTATAAAACAGAAGGCAAAAAATGCATGAGTTCTGAGGAAAAAAAACAGACATTTTAAAGGAAATTTAGGTCTATGGAGGGCAGTGTCCCTCAGTTTTCTTCACTGTCAAACTGTTTCTTCACCTTATTTCTGATCAAAAATGAGTTTGAGGAAGGTTGTTCTTGATACTATTAATGAAAGCATGAAGACAACATTTTACATACAATTTTAGTGGGTCCAGACCCATCCATGTATTCTTTATCAGTTATTGCACTTCAAAATGACCAAACAACCTGCTGAAATAGAAACACCAGTAGGAAACCCCAGGGAGTCCTAAGCAAAGGCATAAGCCAAGGGTGAGAGGAAAGACTTGCTTAAGCCATTGTTATTCATTAGCATTTTATTGCAGTTTTCCTAACTCTTTTCTATTTAATAGCTGAATCAGGCACACACACAGAGTAGAAAATTTAAAAAAAAATTTTTTTCTTTATTGGTTTTTAGAGAGAAAGGAAGGGAGAAAGAGAGAGAGATAGAAACATCAATGAGAAAGAACATCAATTGGCCGCCTCCTGCATGCCCCCACTGGGGATCGGGCCCACAGCCTGGGTATATGCTCTGACCAGGAATTGAACAGGTGACCTCTTGGTGTATGGGTCGACGCTCAACCACTGAGCCACACTGGACAGGCCAGAGTAGGAAATATGACCAGATACACAGACCTTAATTAAAATTATCTGAGATGAGCAAAATACTAGAGAAATTGAAGAGACCTTAAGGATACAGTCAAGGATGAAGACCTTGCCATGATTAGTAACTTTTTCCCAATTTTTATTCATCTCATCTGTGAACATATTATTATTTTAAATGGATTCAGCAGTACATTCCCTAACCAATAAAGAAAATTGGCTTAAACCATTTTAAGAGTGATTTAGAAATAATACTTAAAAGCCTCAGTATAAACATTCAAATTATGTATTTATTTGTGGTGTGAATGTGTGATGGGAAATAGAGAAAAACAAAGATACAGACAAACATATTCACAAGTTTTCATAGAGAACTAAAAATTGTGAAAATTATATGAGCTATGACTATGAAACACATCTTTTTTATTTAATTTTTTTATCTGCCTAAAGATATATTTTTTAATTGATTTGAGAGAGAGAGAGAAGCATGATGTGAGAGGGCAGTTTCCTTTCATATGCACCTGATGGAGGATCAAACTGCGACCTAAGTATGTGCCGTGGCCAGGAACTGAACGCGCAACCTTTTGGTGAGCCGGACTACGCTCCAACCGAGCCACTCGGCCAGGACTGTCAGGATAATGAAACACATATTTATTTATAAATCTTCTTGGACTCTCAAGTGTTAAAAAGATTGTTAGAAACAAAATTTAAAAGAATTTATGAGAAATTTTGACACAATTATCAACTCTTTCTGACTAGGTAATTTTGACTTAACAGTATCAATGAAAAATTGCTTGTATATTAAAATGTTCGGCCATATCAATATTCAGTGCCCTGAAAAGACTTTCATTAGGACATGTGAGCATCAGAACCCATGAAACTGATTTGTGGAAAACAGCTAATCACTTTGTCCTGTTGAAGGCACAATTCTCTCATCAGTACAGGTTTCCAAAATTGTAAATTTTAATGTAAAAAGTGTATCATTTTTATCTAGGAATAATAGAGCCACCCAGTTCATTACATTAGAATACAGGATAATTAATGAGCTCAAATAATTTAATCAAATACACACTGTAAACTCTTTGAAAACCAAATATTTTATTTTCAGCATAAATAACTTTTTGGTGAAGTATATTTTACCATAGGTGAAACAATCCTTATGCTCCTCACATTTTCTGATGTCACTGAGTAGTATTTTGACAGTTTTGTTATAAAGCAATATTTTTTATTATTGCACTCAAAAGTAATAACCTACTGATTAATATTTTCTAGTTATTGAGATGTGCTTATAAGAAGAATTTTAATATATCGCACTATAGCTTTTATGATGATCCAGCAAGAAAGGACTGCATTAAAGCATGTAAAATATGTAAATCCTTAACATGGAATTTATATTTCTTCCATAAGAATATATCAGTTCAGCAAAACATTTTTTTTTAACACAACTCATCAAGACAGTGTAAGATAGGAATTAGCTTAATTATAATTATATGCAACTATTCTGATAATGAACTCTATAAGTAATTTTGTGTGGTGTATATGCAAATAGGCAATATTAACTATGAAAACTTGTTACGTATATGCATGCTTTTCTGTTTATAATACATATAATTTTTGTTGCAAAAATATATTTTTGGATCATTTATTTATCTGTATTATCTCCTTGTTCAACTAGTCATGATGATATCCAATTGTCTTCTTTAACAAATTTTAAGTCTCTGTGTTGTTTTCATAATTCTTCGTATCTGGACCTGCTCTACTTTTTTATCTTCTTTTTCTTTTTTTTTTAAATATGTTTTATTACTTTTTTTAGAGAGAGAGGAAGGGAGAAAAAGATAGAAACATCAATGTCAAGAAAGAAACATTGATCATTCTCCTCCTGCGCCGCCCCGGGGATCAAACCCACAACCCAGGCATGTGCCCTGACCAGAAATTGAACTGGAACCTTTCAGTCCATGAGATGATGCTCAACCTACTAAGCCACACTGGCCGGGCTTCAATCTTATTTTTCCACTGTACCTAATAATCACATTTGTCTCCAATTCAGGCTAAATCCATTACTTACTGAGCCACACATCACAACTAAATGAATTATCTGACCATTCACTCATATACTCAGCAGTTCTTTAAGAAAATATTTACTCAGTCTGTATTTACTATGCCAAATGCCAAAAAGACTGAAATGATTATTAAACCCTTATTACAAAAATATAATGTATTAAGTACTAGTTAAGTGGCAAGCACTGTTCTATGTGCTTTTCAGGTATCATCTCACCTAATATTCAACATAATCTTTTAACATAGGAGTTACTATGATCCACATTTCATAGATGAAAAACGGGCTTAGAAATAGTAAATAATATCTCCAAGATCAGACCTTGGAGGTGATAGATCTGAAATGAAAATCTAGGCATTTGAATTCTTGGCCAAAAAAACAAAAACAAATCTGATCTTCCCAACTGTTTTATAAAGTAGACAGAATGAATGTTACTTGTCCATTTATGGACTAGAAAAAAAAAGCTATAGGAAATTAAATTACTTGTTCAGCATTAGGTGATAAGCCAGAGTTAAAATGCACCTTTTAGTCCTGTATTAATTTCTTTACCTATACACATGCTATAAAGTTAATGCTAAGCTCTAGCATGATTTTACTTTTGATGGAAGCTTACTAGATAGAATTAGTTCAGAAATTGACACCTAACATTATAGTTTGAGTGGATGGCATTTATATTTCATAGATAGGAAGTATAAAAGAGAGAACAAAAAAATAATAGATGAGAATTTCCTGGAGATTACTTGAGCAATGGCATGCGTTCCTGTTTGAGAGAAACACGGGGTAAGCACAATGTGGTTATTCTTTACCTATGAGATGGAACTAGATTATGGAGTGCCTTAAAGCTTGGACTTTATTAGCTCACAAAGAAAAGCATTAAGCAATATTTACTCCCAAATCTGGGCTTTAAGATGCCTTATCTGAGAACAGCGTGTGGGATGCAGTGCAGCAGCTCGGTATACTCACCAGTATGTGTGCTGTTGAATCAGAGTCACCAGAGAGCTTGTATGAAGCACACTAGCTCCTGAGAATCGAACTAGGTACATCTGGGGTGGTCCTTAAACACTGCCATTTATATAAACAACCATATTTGGGCTTAGATTAGATGATTCAAAAATAAACTAGAAATATGGAGATTAAGCCCTGGCCTGTTTGGTTCAGCGGTTTGAGTGTTGGCCTGCCATCCTAAGAGACCCGGGTTCAGTTCCCGCTGAGGGCATGTACCTCAGTTGAAGTTTGGCCCGGTCCTGATGGGTTGTGTGGGTGGTGGCCACTCGATGTGTCCTTTTTGCATCGATGTCTCTCTCTCTCTCTCTCTCTCTCTCTCTCTCTCTCTGTCTCTCCCCCCCTACTCTATAAAAAAAAAAAAAAAAAGAGGGCTTTAAAAAAATATATGGAGGAGGTTAATTAGGCTCAATTAGATGTTGCAGTATTGAATATGAAGAGAAAAGCAAATTAGAACTTGGGCACTTCCAGAAACAAAAGGGTGAAAACAGCAAATATGTACTACAAAATATTTCATATGTGTTTGGAAGGAATTAAATCTGAATGAGGAAAGGATCAGAGGTGTTCTCAGGCACTGATGCTGTGAGACTTTGAAATTATATAATTTGAAGAATTCATTAAGGCAAGAATGGAGATGGGGCAAGGGAAAAAAAAAAGCTGTGAGGTTATCAGGAATTTTACTTGGAACATGGAGTAGAGATGATTATAGTTACCTTTCTGCTGTAGTCTCTACAAAAGCAGGAGTCTTGCCTCACCTCCAGCACCATTTCGATTGGCATGATGAAATTTCTCACCTTCCTGCTCTGCCCACCTCACCCAAGACATGAATCATCCCTGTGTCCAGCACTTTCAGGACGTATACTCTACCTGCCCCGCCCATTAATCAATTAATAGTATCTTGTTTATCTGATTGACTTGTGGTATCACAGTGCTTGTGTTCAAACATAACCCCTTTTTACTTAATAATGGCCCCAAAGTGCAGGCATCGTGTTGCTGTCAGCTCGCAGGTGCCAAAGAAAAGCTGTAAAGTGCTTCCTTAAGTAAGAAGGTGAAAGTTCTCAGCTTAAGGGGAAAAATTGTGTGCTAAGTTTTCTAAAATCTATGGTGAAAACAAATCTGATAGTTTTGCTGTTGCACCTCAAACTTCAAAACTTGTGGTCACAACACATGATAAGTGCTTAGTTAAGATGAAAAAGGAATTGCATTTGTGGGTGGAAGATGAGAAAATGTGTTCTGACTGATGGCAGCGTGTCAGGGAAGAAAGCACTGAGCCAATACGAGCACTTCGCCAAGGGATGCCCTGAAACAAGTGACACTAAGCCATTAATTGCAAGTAAGATACAGTTACACAAATCCAGGAGCATGTTTAGACTAAAAAATGTAAAAATTATGGGACAGCATAATTGCAGATAAGAGCAGATAAGGAGTAAATTTCCAAAATATAGAGTACTCATACAACTCAACAAAAGGAAGACAAAGAACCCAATTAAAAAATGGGCAGAGGGCCTAAATAGACACCTCTCCAAAAACAACATACAAATGGCCAAGAGACATATGAGAAAATGCTCAGCATCACTAATCATCAGAAAAATGTAAATTAAAATGACTATGAGGTATCACTTCACACCTACCAGAACAGCTGGCATCAAATCACCAAACAACAAGTGCTGGTGAGGGTGTGGAGAAAGGGGACTCTAGTACACTGCTAGTGGGAATGCAGACCGGCGCAGCCACTATGGAAAACAATATGGTGCTTTCTCAAAAAATAAAAAATGGAACTGCCATTTGACCCAGTAATCCCACTTCTAGGAATATAACCTAAGCAGCCTGAAACACCAATCAGAAAGAATATATGTACCCCCATGTTCATAAAAGCACTATTTACAAAAGCTAAGATCTGGAAACAACCCAAGTGTCCATCAGTAGATGAGTGGATAAAAAATATGTGCTACATATACACAAAGCAATACAATGTAGATATAAAAAAGAAAGATCTTATTCTTTCAGAAGACATGGAAGGACCTGGAAAGTATTATGCTAAGTGAAATAAGCAATCAGAGAAAGACAAATACACCATGATCTCACGTATTGGTGGAATATAATGAACAAAATAAGCTGATGAACAAAATATATCCAGAGACATAGATAGGAGTATGGTTCAGACTGCAAACCTCAAAGGAGATGGATGGGGAGATGAGATAAACCAAAGAACTTAAATGCAGGTATACATAACCAATGGACATAGACAACAATGCTAGGGGGCATGAGGCAGTATTGGGAGGAGGGTGTCTAGGGGGTAAAAAGGAGAAACATCTGTAACCAAAATAAATAAATTAATAAATTAATATATATATATACATATATACACATACACACACACACACACACACACACACACATTAATGAAGAGAAAGACCACATTCACATAAATTTTATTGGAGTATATTGTTATAATTGTTCTATGTTATTATTTATTGTTGTTATATCTTGCTGTGCCTAATTATAAATTAAACTGTATTATGGGTATTATGTACAGTCAGAAAACAATACAAATAGGGTTCAGTAGTATCCATGATTTGGAGCATCTACTGGTGGTCTTGGAATAAGAGGAGAACTACTGTACTGTCTGTTCCTTCCCTAGGATCTCTTGTCATTGCTTCCTGTCATCTGATACCAATGAGAAGCTAGAAAGCAAGGGAACCCAGGTAGAGCAAATCATAGATATCAACCTTCTGGTGAGCAGAGCAGGGTAGAGAAGGGTGGAGAATGAACTGGAATAGGGAAAGGACCAACAAAATCACTTTTAAGCTAGGATCTACAGTCTAAATACACTAGCAGTCTTCAAGTTTAGTTCTTTCAGTTGTGAAATAATGGCTTTCACACAATTTTTTTTCTGGAACTCGGGATTTCAAAAGCGTTCACTTGAGACTTATTCTTGATTTGTGTGTGTTTATATTATCATTTATCCAAAGATCAGTTTTACGTCATGGGAAACATTGATTCTAAAATCTTTAAAAGTGTTTGAAAATTCAAAAACACATACTCTAGCCAATTTAAGAAACTAGAGCAAAAGAGTTAATACTTTATTTTAAATATTTGTTATTCTATAAAGATTTCTTATTTCTGCAAGCTTTTTTTTATTTTATTTTTTTTATTAGAACATACTACAGAATTCCCCAAAGTATATATTGTTGTTATCTGGAAGAGAAGTGTGCCAAGTGAGACAGTAGATCATTTCCAGATTCAATTCATTTAGCTACTTTTCGGCAGAAGAACCACGCATTGGACAGCAGAAGTCCCCTGAGGACACCCACAAATACTCACTGCATTCAGCCTAGTCAGCCATTTTGAGTAAATTGAAAAGAGTTGATCTCACACACAATGACAGAGGGTAAAGTGACTGTGACAAAAACGTCAAGATTCAATTTAGTGTAGATAAGAGTGCTGCTTTTACTTGGCAATTGAAAATGCTTTCCAACTTCATTGAGATGAGAATTCAAGTAGTTTCTCCTTGTTGGCACTCTTAAATAAGAAATGTATGTCAGAAAAGAAGAAAAGTGGAATTTACTGAAAAGTAAAGATATACAAATAATTCCCAATCAAAATTGTATACATTATGATAACTGGAATATGTTAGCATAAAAAGCAATACAGAGAGGAGAGTGGTGGTAAGATAACTGGCTTCTAAGAAAGGTGATAAAGGAAGGTGTACACATTTCTGAGAAGCAATTTAAAAAAAAAATGGTGTCCTATAATCTAATTGTAATTTAAGTTCTTCTGTGGCAAAAGAATGCTCAATGATAGTCCAACAAATACAGAGTGGGGCAAAAGTAGTTTACAGTTGTGAGTATGCAAAACACAGAGTTTATTCTTGTATTCTGCCTTATTAGTTATTGCCTTGTTTCCCTTAAACAACTGTAAACCTACTTTTGTCCCACTCTGTATGTTCAGTGGATCAGTGAGACCATTATGTGATGTGTATGTCATCTTTGTATAAGGAAAATTTGTATCTAGCACAATATTACCACTCAAGTCTTAGTATGAATGGAAGCAAAAGTAAATAAGCTAAAATGAAATAAAATAGACTGAAGTTAGAAGATTACTTGTACCACACACAAAAAAATACAGAAGGATTCAACATGAAAATTCAATGAGTGCTGTCAACACACACAATTATCTGGTTCAAGATTTAACTTGACCACTCTTTTTCTAACTGATGTTTTTGCTCTCTATGGTACATATTGAACCTAATATTTTAATATATATATATGGAGAAATTTAATCTGGGATCTTCGTCAGATGGGTATGAAAATGGAAAACGTTTGACAATTTTTACCAAGATTAGCCAAAAGCAGATGAAATGGATGAAGAGAATGTTCTAATATGGGTACTGGGTAAGTACAGAAAATAAAACTAGTAGGAGAAGGTCTTGGCTCAAAGGCGAGAGGAGGTGGTTAAACATTATCTGAACATTTTTCAAGGGGATAAAATAAGAGTTAATACTAATGACTGCCTTTTCCTATTATGACTTAGTCTTTTATTTGGCAATCTCCCCAGGGACTCAATCTGTTGGGAAATTGTCTGGGTTTAGGAATATAATAAGGATTTGATGGTCTCTATACACAGAGGCAGAAGGTAGACATCCTTCCTCCTGAGTGTGTCTTCTAAAGCAGCACCTGAAGATTTCACCATGTGAAAGGGCCACTGTCTGGGCCCTAGATTTTCAATGCGTGATTTTTACCATGCTTTTCTACATAAGGCATTGATTGCTGGAAAATTCATTTGTAGGTCTCTGTTTTACCCAAAAGAATCCCATCCAGCATACTGGGATCTCTTAAAGCTTCATAATCTGATCAATACTTAGAAAATAAATTTTGTGTTTCATTTAATATATTGAATACCACATTTAGAGAAATCTCTAAATACCTCCAAGAGGAGGAGAAATACGATGACCAAAATTTTCTATATTTTTACTTAATAAAATAAGAACTAAAGTAGAATAACCTAATGTTTACCCTCATTTCTAAATTTGTGCAAGATTCTAGCATTCTTTTTCACATGTCATAAAGCACACTTAATGTGATAGAAATGATTCTCTAAGACTGTTTCATGTTTTTGGAATATTGTATGTGGGGCACGATTTGGCTCAATTTTTAACATTCTCATGACCAGGTGGGTAGATAGAAATGAGACAAAAAAGAATCCTGGGTAGTCAGTGTTTGGAGAACTTTCTTATTCAGGTAAAATGGTACTCACCCATCAGAAAAATGTAACAACATTTAAATGAAATATTACATCCAAGAGATTGAATGGACTATAAGTAAGTAGGTGAGTTAACATGATAAATCTGAAAAACAATGTTGAGAGATAGAATTCTCAAAAGATTAAATATATTAAGATTACATTTATGTAAAGTGAAAAAAAGAAAAAGAAAAAGTCAACATTAGGTCTTATGTTGTGTAGGGGATTCAAACCTAGGATAGAGTTGGCAAACCACAACCTTCAGATCAAATCCAGCCCTCCACCTGTTTTTGTAAATAAAGATTTTTATTTTTTTTAAGAAAAAAAAAACCAAACACATGCATTTGTTTGTTTGTGATGTGTTGTTGCTTTTGCACTATGACAGCTGAGTTGAGCAGTGGTAACAGGGACCACATGGCCTGGGAAATTAAACTATTTGCTGTGTGACCCTGGGTAATTTCCATATTTTATGAAATCTGATCAATGTGTTTTTCTGCAGTTAACCTGAGAGAGTATGGTCCAATAATAACCAAGTACATCTGAATAAGAAAACAGTGGCGTAATTTGCCTTAGAGACATCAAAATTTATTTTAAAGCTCCATTGAATCAGATAAGATATCATGAGTATAAGAATAGAAAATTAGTGCAAGTGAACATGCTATGGAACCTAGAAATAGACTCCACATAGGCCAAATTGATTTATAATTTAGCTAGTATTGCAAATCAGTAGAAATATATGAAGTTTTTTAATGATAGTAAGATAGTTTTATTTTAGTGGAAAATTGAACATGGACACCTACATACACTACACACAGAAGTCCACTCCATATAGACTGAATTCATTTAAAAATAAAACAATTAGAAAAAAATAGATGCAAATATTTTTGGATATGCAAGAAAGGATTTCTTAAGGAAGAAACAAAATTCACAAACTATAAAGGAAAGTATTAATACATACGACTACACTAAAATTAAACATTTCAATCAAAATATATCATAAAAATGAAAATAATAAATCACAAACAGGGATAAATTATCTGTATTAGTATTTAAATAAAGATTTTAGAAAACGCTTCCCCACCTAAAAGAAGAAAGCCAGTCCAAGCAACAACAACAACAAAAGAGCAAATAATTTAAAGGGCACTTTATAGAATATATGTGTCTGTATATGTGTATGTGTATGTTTGTGTATGTGTGTATATATATATGTTTATATATAAATCTTCACCCAAGGATATGTTTTTATTTATTTTTAGAGAGAGAGGAAGGGAAAAGGAGAGAGAGATAGTAACATCAATGAGAGAAAACATTGATCGGCCATCTCCTGCATGTCCCCACTGGGAATCAGACCCACAACCTGAGCATGTCCCCTGACCGGGAATCAAACCAGCAACCTCTTGGTGCACAGGTCGACACTCAGTCACTGAGCCATACCAGCCGGGCTCCATTTATTTTTGTATAAAGTGGAAGGACAGGAGACAGAGAGAGAGAGAAAGAGAGAGAAAGACATTGATTGGTTGCCTCCCACATGACCCCGACCAGAACCAAAGATTTAACCTGCAACTCAAGAACGTGCCCTTGACCAGGAATCAAATTGGCCATCCACAGGCCAATACTCTAACCACTGAGAAAAACTGGCCAGGGCCAGAAATGATTTTTTAAAATGATTTTCTTGTCCTCCTTTTCAGTGTTTGAATTGTACTGTTTTAGTCAGGGTTCTGGTTGGAAGCAACAGAAATCAACTGACTAATTGAGGCAGAAATTAAGGAGTTGAAATGATATTTTAAGGTTCACAAACAACTGGAACCAGGCTTGCATAATGGGTACAAACCAAGGAGGTTAGTCAGCAGAGAACACATTCAAAGCTATGCCCAAGAATACCCTGCTTAATACAATACAATGAAAGGTATGTCAGGCATTCCACCACGCCCACTGCCTCCACTGCATCATCACTACTGCTGTCCTCCGTTCCAAATGGCCTTGTGCGGCTCATTACCTCAAGATTCAAAGCCCCAAAAAGAAGCATAGCAACTTGATTTATGTACCTGTATCCTATCTCCCAGGAGTCACGCAAGAGAAAGTATTCAGTGTCTTGGGTTTCCAATACGGGAAATTATGCCTGGGACCACATCTTACACATGAGGTAAGTTCTTATATTCAGAAGGGTGTTTGAATGTGAAATTGAAAAAGTAACAATTGTCAATATATTACTGTTAAAGTCACTTTTCTCTTTACATATCTCATGAAGTTGTCTATAGTTTCCCATACTTTATACACATAAGGCCTCCTTTCCAATGTCCTAACAACAAATTTCCTAATTTACCTCACATATCAGAAACCACCTCCCTCTTTAGTCAATAATCTTACCAGTTCTCTTCAAACCCTTTTTGAATATAAGGTCTTTCTGTTTCAAAATTGTTTATGTCATACTATGAGATGAAAATTAGTCATGTTTTGACATACTTGGTATGGAAAATAGCTATTAAATTTCTGAAGTGACTGCATGTATTTTTAAAAATTATGTTGAAATTTTATCTTCTTAAATTTGTAAAAATAGAATAAACACAGCTATGCCTTGTTAGAAGGACAATCTTTAAGAGAAAACCTGGGATTTTCATATTTTATGTCATTCAGGAAACATGTTTTGGGAAAAGGTAGGTCCTAAAAATTAAGAGATGAAAAAGATAGGTGAGATCCTTCTTCTCATTAAGTTTGGATTGTCATGGACTACATATGTATAATTTCTTCTCTAGATTATCATTTTATATAGGTTAGGGATCATGGATTTTATTCTTCTATATTGCTAAACTTATGACAAGGACACAATACACAAATGAGCAAATGTGAATTCAGAATTTCAATTAAATTTAGGTTGTTACATCATTACTTAATGGAGGTTATTTTTCCTTTTTATTTCTTAAGTTATCTTTTTTATGTTAAGAGAGGAACTTTTAGCTAATTAAATACCATTTAGTCCAATTTTGTAAAACTGAAAATGGTACAAAGGCATGATCTCCTTGAGATAGATTTTTAAAAAATTGATTTAAAGAAATATATGCTCAGGTGAAAACTAAAATCAAACATTGCAAAACTATATACAAGTAAAAGTATGTTTCTGATCAAAATCCTAGCAAGTTTCTTTGTGAACATCAACAAACTAATTCTAGAATTTATATGGAACTGCAAAAGTCAGAGTAGCCGACATAATACTGAAAGGATGGGAGAAGGGATGGTACTCACCTATTTAGTTTGGAAATGAGTTGAGACTATAAGGTAAAGGCAAAACAAGAACTGGGCATAATAACTGAACTCTGATTGATAACGTTGTTTGCCATGAGGGTATGGATGGATAGTACTGACAGTGCTATACTTGTATATCTGAATTGAATAATTAAACACATGAATAGTGGATGATTGGAATAAGATTTCCCGTTGTTGGAGTGGGGAGTTGCAGATAAGCAAAGGGAGGAAACCATGTCATAATGAATTCAAGTTGGAGATGTCCATAAGAATTTATATTTAGCTTAATACAGATTTAAATGCTTACACATATAACTATTTATAGGTATGTGTATATCTACGAATTAGAATAGACACATATATTCTTTGTCTTTTCTGCTAAGTGGCCCTAGAAACCAAACCATCCTGGTGGTATGAATTAATTACTCGGATACTGGTTTTTAACACCATTCTCCATTAGAAGAAATCAGGAGTCCTTGGAGAAATAGTTGATTGTCATACTGGGATGAAAAATATACAAGATTAGCCGACAGCACCTTGTAGAGACAGAAAGTAAGCAAGAGCTCTACATAAATAAATAAAGGCCAAAAACAAAAATTAAACCACTTTGACTAAGGTATGCTAATGTGGCACAGGAACCAACTAAAAAAGCTCCCAATGGCCAAACCTGAAACAATTCGAGCTGAAAAATTAAATAGTATTAAATTATAATCCAAAGTATAAATATTCATGAGTGTATACAGACATAAATAAATGACTGAATAAATAAATAACTGTGGGAGATTAGAAAAATTTTCTGTGCACTAGCATTCTAAATAATTTATAAATTTACTTCTCTCTCAAGGAAGTAGATCATAACTCCCCATCCCTTATGTGTAGACTGAACATAGTAACATTTCCAAAATCTCAGTATAAAGAGTTGAGAGTATGATACATTTACAATGAAGAAATATGACAAGCACCATTTCTGCCAAATGATCAAGGTTAATGCAACAGTGATAGTCATGTTGATAGCATGTACCCTTGACACGATAGAATGTGATGGCATTGAAATAGATGTCTTCCTCCCCAAACCCCAAATCCCAGTCTGTCCATGGGAAAACCATCAGACAAGCTCCAATAGAGGGTTATACTACAAGGCCATTATTTCTCAAAATTGTTAGGGTCATGGAAAGTCTGAGAAATTCCCAAAGTCGAGAGGAGCCTAAGGAGGCATGATGACTAAATGTATTGTGTTATCCTGAATGGCAACTTGGAAAAGAGGAGCATTAGGGAAAAACAGAAGAATTTAGAATAAAGTAAGGACTCTAGTTAATAGTAATGTATCAATATTGGTTAATTAATTTTGAATAATATACTATACTACAGAAAGATTTTAGAAATAAAAATACTGATTGTGGGATATATGGAAGTTGTATTAACAATTTTTTACTAAATTTAAAGCAATTTGAAAATAAAATGTTTTAAAAAAGTATACTACTGTCCTATGTAGGGCCTAATTCTGCGATTCTCTTCTCAGAGCTAAGCATATTTCTTTGTTGCCTTTAATAGTCTTCATGTCTATAGCAATATATATAATACTTCACACATATTTAAAAATATATATGGCAATGAATATAATGTATTATACATACATATATGTATATAGAAGAGTGGATATGAATAAGCTACATGGTTAGTCATATTTATATTTATAACAATGTATACATTATATATTTAAAAGCATATATACTTATAAACATATTTTTGTTTACATAAATTTCAGCATTATAAATATACACAATTTTGAATATTTACTGATGCTGATACATATGGATCCACTTTATGTTTCAATGACTAGTGGCATAGAATTGAATATATGTATCTTGATCATTTAATGAATCTCTTATTAATCATAAATTGCATTGGTTTTGCATATATGTGATTATATTGATTTTACAGGTAAAAATTATATTCAAATATATGTGCAAATAAGTTGTTTAATAGATATACCAAATGGCTCTCCAATAATTAGCACCATTTCACCCTCCATAAGCTATGCATAAAAGTACTTATTGTACCAGAGTGATAATTAACTTTATCATCTATTATGAAAATTTACAGACTGATGCATCTCAGAGGGAAGAGGGAAGGGAGGATGGAAAGAGATTAACCAAGGAACTTTTATGCATATATGCATAGCCCATGGACATAGACAATAAGGTGCTGAAGGCCTGGGGTGGGCAGGAGCCAGGTGAAGGGAGGCAATGGGGAAAAAAGGAGACATCTGTAATACTCCCAACAACAAAAAATATTTTAAAAGATGTTTAGAAAGTATATTCTATTGTTTTAACATACTTTTGAAAAGTATTTACAGCCCTGGCCAGTTTTGCTCAGCGGTTAGAGCCTGACCTGAGTTCCAGAGAGACCCCGGTTCAGTTTCTGTTAAGGGCACATAACTCGGTTGCAGTTTGTCCCTGGCCCTGGTTGGGTCGTGTGGGTGGCAGCCACTCGATGTATCCCTTGCACGTCGATGTTTCGCTCTCTCTCTCCCTCCTGCCCTGTCTGAACAAAAAATGGAAAAATGTCCTCGAATGAGGACAAAAAAAAAAGAAAAAGAAAAGTATTATCAGTGACCTTTACTATTTGAAAGGTCTTTGCACTATAAGTCAGCAGTGGCAAATATGAACTTGTTACTCAATAGTTGCACAAATGGTAGCCATTGAGAAAAGGGTTAAAACTGGATCCATATCTCATACCAAGCTGCAAGTATAAACTACAAAGTGTCAAAAAATTTAAATGTTTGGAAAATATGAAACTTTAAAGTAGTTGAAGAAAATGGGGCTGGAGGTTGGGAAAGGAATTGTGGTTTTGGGATAAGAAGGCCCTTTCTAACCATGGCTCAGGAACTACTAAAAACTTCCAGGAGCCATGGAAGAAAAATTTGAGTCTTTAACCACGTAAAAATTGAAATTTTCTGCAAGTCCAAGAAAAAGAGAAAGTGAAACAAACACAGCAAATGCAAGACTATTCATATACACACATAAAAAGAAAATGATACTGAAACATGAAAGATGCTCAATCTCATTCATGAAGAATTAAATATATACATTTATTTAATAATCTATCCATACTGTCAAAAAGCTAACTGTTTGACAACAATCTATTTGCAGGGCTTTGAGAAAAGTGGTACTTTCACACATTGCTGGCAGGAGTGTGAAATAGTTCAACCTCTAATGAAAGGAGATTTGACAGTATCTCTCAAAATTGCAATTACATGTACTCCTTGACTCGGGAATTTTACTTTGGGAAATATATCTTACAGATAAACATAGAGAATGATCTATGTCCATCATTCTTCATAGCATTCCTGTTTATAATAGCAAAATATTGAACATAAGTCAAAGGGCCACCTATGTGGGAGTTGTAGAGTAAGCCATGCTATGTCCTCATAGTGGAATGTGTACAGCTTTCTAAAGAATGACATACTCTCTCCGTAAAAAAGGAAAACCCCACATTGCATTTTTACAGAAAAAAAAAGAGAAAGTGTGGTGCGGTAAACTGGATATCATGTTGTACTTTGTGTAAGATGAAGGGAAATGAAACTATATATTTACATTTCTATGTCTACATGAATAAACAGCGAACAGATACATTTCAAAACTAATAAAAGTTGTATTCACTAGAGGGGTCTGGGTATAGTGTGGTCATGGGCATGGGGATAGGAATAAATTTTCAATGTTTATCATTATGAGTCATTGGATTTTGATCCCGGGGAATATTACCTATTGAAAAAAAATAACTTAAATAAATAATAAATTGAAAGTTGCAAACTTCTTCTGTATGACCTTTGCACATTTTTATATTGAGCAATAGATTCCTTTCTCACTGAATATATGAATTCTTTACAAAATAGAGATTGATCCAATGTAGTATATTTTGTAAACATATTTTTTCACATTTAATATTTGTTTCTTGGCCTTGTTTGTGGTATTTCCCCCCTTGGAAAAATACTTAGTGATCATATTTATCAATCTATTTTATGGCTTTTTCAAAAAATAGCTTATTTAAAATGGTCTTTGCTGCCTTATTATTAAAAAAAATTATCTATTATTTTTATCTAGCTCTATATGGTTCTTTATATTTAACACTAGTCTTTGTTCTACCTGTTAATTAACTTTGGTGTTTAAATTAAAAAGCAGGTAGAGATTTGCCCCACCCTGGAGAGTTCGACCAGTTATAATATTTAAGTGATGCACTTTTCCTCCACTGATTTACTTACTTGTTTATGTATTTATTATTTTTATCCTCACCGGAGGACATGTTTACGGGTTTTAGAGGGAAATGAAGGGTGAGAGAGAGACAGTGATGGATGTGAGAGAGAAATATCGATTGGTTGTCTCCTGAACACTCCCAGACTGAGAACCCAACTGGCAACATAGGTATATGTCCTGACTGGGAATTGAACCACAACTTTTTTTTTTGGTGTACAGGACGCCACTCCAAACAATCGGACCACCCATCCAGGGCTCCTCCACTGATTTAAATAATGCTTTCATCTCACACTCAATTTTTTTTATGCACTCTATTATCTTTCTTTATACATCTATTTCTGATCACTTGTCCTGTTTTCTACTGTTATAAATACAACACTTTCCCTATTATGTTTTCTCCAACATTTTTGTTTGTGTAATATCTTTGAATTTTGTTCATTAATCACTTAATTAATCACTTACTAAATATTTTATAGTCTTCATGATTTTTAGTTAACTTCTTGGATTATACAAATATAAAATTAGTCAAAAAATTAATTCACTGAATAAACTTAGAGTCACCACATGTGGTTTCATTAGTGTGAACTTGTCTAAATGAAATTCATACACAATAGGAATATACCAAAATTGCCTGTGTCGTCTCTGGGTGACCTATTGTAATAGTTTCTGTTCTCTAGTACCCAGTACTGGTAACAATGGACAATAGACAAGAGTGTACAAATTGCAGACCTTTTTATTTATTTATTTTTTAGTTTCTCAAAGTCTGTTTAGTGTAGGTAGGCTTTGGAGTTATTTTTCTCAATCAGCCAGAAATATAATATTCAACTTTACAGGAACATGGCTCATGGTTTAGAAGAGTCTACGTTGCCTCTAGCAGAAAAGGATAAATAAGATTGGAGGTCATTCAATCAGCGGTATAAACAGATTGCTTAGTAAAGGATAGCCCTATTTTCTTCTCAAAATAGTACATCCATAACTATCAGCTAGTATTTTTCTCTAGAATAATCAATATGCGATGCAATGTAATAATGTTAGCTAATGCTGTAGAGGGCTTTCACAAATGTTCTGCAAAAGCCTATGAGACAAATTGTCCCTTTTGCCATTTGCATTAGTTTGCTTCAATTTAATGTTATTTTTTATTTATTTATTTATTTTTTAATCCTCACCCAAAGACATTTTTCCATTTTTTGTTCAGATAGAGTGGGAGGGAGAGAGAGAAACAGAAACATCGATGTGAAAGGGACACATCGAGTGGCTGCCACCCGCACGACCCAACCAAGGCTGGAGACAAACTGCAATCGAGGTACGTGCCCTTAGTGGGAACCGAACCACAGTCTCTCTGGACTACAGGCCGACGCTCTAACAGCTGAGCCAAACTGGCCAGGGCTAATGTTATTTTCTTAAGTTGCTACTTGTTTTTTAGTAAAATAATAGTCATCAGAGTTCAGTTGTTTATAACTTGGGTAGTTATCACTGAGTTCTCTTTTATTGTTTCTCTTTGGAATATGTTAATTTTTTTACCACCTTTTCAATTTTCAAAGCTGAAAATGATAAGAAATACCAGATTCAACCATATATGTGTATCTCAACACATAGATATGTGCCCTACATTTTAAAGATTATATGATACATGATATATCTGATAAAATAAAAACTATTTCTTTATCATATTTCTAGGACTGTACTGGAAATACTTTACATTAAAGGAAATTTATATCCAGTGTCATGAGGTGTCCATGTACTGGCCGGGTTATTTTGGTGACTCCTTGACATATGCTCATGCATATAGTTGGAAACTTTCTATCAGTTGTTTCCTTTGTGGATAATTTAATTCAAAAGACAGTCCATTTCCATAAGTGTAAGTAAAGATCGTTGGGGAGGATGGTGATTCTAGAAAGTTTTAAGGGTAATTCAGAAATATGTAAATTAAATTGTCAATAAAGATTATTCTAAATATGATATCACCAAGATTTATTTATAAATGCAGAAGTGTATATTTCAAAATAGAAATATTAATAGTGCTCATAATGTGGAACAGAGCATATTTAGAGATTCTTGCCAGGCAATGATCAGAAAATTATATTTTTTGAGACTTTCATAGTTAGGAAATTTCTAATTTTGTGCAGTTTTAAGTTTGAATTACAAAGTACTTCAGTCATTTAAGAAGATACAAAGACACAAATTTAAATTGAAAAGAGTAAAAATTGAATAAGAACTTTCTGTTACAACAAACACTGAATTTGCTGGGATAATAGTGGATTGTGGCATTTTCTATAGTAATCAGAACACCTGAAGACAGAGAACTCTAATCCAATTAGCAGTGGGATATTGCTGGGTCTGGGTTTTAGTTTTTGAGGATAGAATTCTTATTTTGACATTTTTAAGAATGAGCGTTGATGTTCCTTTTTAAATAAAATCTAGTTGTAATTTATTCTTTTATCAGTTATAATTTTATTAAAAGTTTGTTCAAGTTTTATCTTTTTAAATACACTTAAAACTATTTCATATGTCTGGTAGTTTTCATCTTAATGCTTATTGGAACATATTTCTTCACACTAACTTTTGAGAGTTTAGTATTTCCTTATTTAAAATATTTCTTCTACAGAAAAATATGTAACCTTTACATGAATGTAAAATTTAGGTGATTTAAAAAAAATGCATAAATAATTTGAAATAGAATTTCAAGGCAGGGTTGGAAAATGCATGTCTATACCAGAAGGTAACTATTTAGATTCAGCTGGCTGTCACTCTGGAGAAAATCTCTTGTAATCTTAGTTAGCAAGTTTCTTCTTAGTTAACTTAGACCACACCTCTAAATTTGATTTTAGCCAATTGCTTTAAATTTTAACCCATTGCCTTAAATTTCGACTTCTGAGAAAATAAAAACGTTCTGTGTTTATTCTACACCTTTTAAAAAAATAGAAAAACTATTCTGTTTCTGGCACATCAAATAACTAATTTCTATCCTCTCTATGTGCATTAATTTTAAATGTCATTTTTGCTACTTTAATCTTAGAATTTTTAAAGACCTTTATATTAAATAAGTGATAAATTTGATGACTTATAAAGGACTAGAACTTGGGTCAGGCAATTTTTTAGATTATCTTACTTAATCATTTGAGGAACCATGTAACATAATTCTCAAATCTCAATGACTTGACACACTAAAAGTTTTTGTCTACTCATGTCACAATTCATTGAGGTCAGCAGAGGTGGGAGGTGGCTAATTACACAGGGAAGACTTATATGGGTAAGACCTAAAAAAAATAATGCAATTTTCATTCAGGTTCCAATGATCTGAACTCAGTCATATGTCTCAAGTCTAACTACAAAAGAGATGTAAGTGTGGTTTGGCTGTGTAACCAGGAAAAAGATGAAATCAGTTTGATGAACACATAGGAATATTGCTACTTCATTCACCCTTCTCATTAACACATGTCTGTCCCTTTCTTCCAAATGAAGGAATCACTTCCTTCCCTGTGAGTTAATGGTCCAGTGAATCCCTTCACCTCTAAGACAAGGGTCTATGGTTAATACACAGTCCTCTGATTGGTCTGGACGTGGTTCTTTGCTTCCATCAGTCAATCTGAAAAAATGGTGAACTAGAGACAACACTTATTCCTTATTGGAAAAGAAAAAATAAGGGCCCCAGTAAGCACATGGTTTGCCTTCTAGTTTCCACAGATAGTTTTAGCAAAGGTGCTGCCATTACTGCGTGCATATTTAGAAACCTACCCTGTTTTTCTTTTCCTTTTTAGTTTTTTCCTAAACCATTAAGCCACTTATTCATAAGCCACTTTACACCCTCTTCCAGTTCCTTCCCTTGCTGATAGTTTCTGTTTTAGACAAGATAAGCTAACTATGTATCCAACCTCCAAACACTCATGTTGCTTATTACAATTATAAGAAAATAATATATATTCTTGTATTACTATTGTAGACAAGTATCCCTGAAATTGTGACTTCATCTCCCACTATGTAAAAGGCATATTCATCAGTATTTAAACTTGCTTTAGCCTTTCCTTTGGGGAAAAAATAATGTTTTATTTGATGATGGCAGTATAGAATCTTATCAGAACAACTCAGTCTCCCAGATATCTAAATAAGCAAAGAAGAGAGAAAGAAAGAAGACAAGACAAGGGGACCACTTAGTATTGGAAACATAAAAAAAAAGTGGTAATCAAGGAAAGAACAACAACAACAAAATAGCTGTGAGACACAAGTCCTGTCCCCACCTTCACTTTTAGCAGTCACAGTAGTGAGTGGGAAAAATGCAGAGAACTCTTTGATACCTTTGAATAAAGAAAGTCAACATGGTTCTTCTCTTTTCCTCCTTAGAACTGAAGAGAAGAGGGAGTTGTCACTGAGAACAGACAGGGAAAGAGAAGGAAATAACTATAGTTGTCTGAAGGCAGTGAGGCACCAGGGTTCTCCCCCAAAAGAATGCAATAATCTGAAATGCTTTTCCAATGATAAATATGAATATATCACCTGAATAAATGGAGTGCACCTTTATAGAGACATGTTCTAGTTGTGCTACCTTAGGCAAAACATGGAACATCTCTGTGTTTCAATTTCACTAATATAAAATGGGGATTATACTTCATTGAGATGTTATTATAATCAAATGAGAAAAGCCTAAAGTGCTTATAACCATGCCTAACAATAAGTGCTCAAAATAAATTCGCCTGTTTTCCTATCTTCTGTTTTGGAATCACGCCCATCCCCAGCAGGCCGACTGACTCAGCTCAGCATCCACACCACACGCAGAGGACAGCTTTGGAGAACCTAAAATGAGGGCCTCCTTTTGTATGACCCTCTGCACTACTGTTCTTTTTCAGAGGCCTCAAGGAAGTATATGAAGAAGCTTTTGCACAGATTTCCAATGAGCAGTTGAGAACATCTCCGCTCTTCTCTCATTGTTATCCTTAGTTCTTCACACCATTTCTCCTTTCATTGTTGAGGACAAGAACATGACACGTGGTTCTCTTTCTCTTCCCTTTCCTCTCGTGATTCTCCTCTCTTTCTTGCATTCTGCAGAACCAGATTACAGCTTTCTTATTCTTTCTTTCTTTCTTTTTTCTTCTTGTTCTTTCTTTCTTTCTTTCTTTCTTTTTTCTTTCTTTCTTTCTTTCTTTCTTTCTTTCTTTCCTTCTTCTTTCTTTCCTTTCTTTCTTCTTTTCTTTCTTTCACTATTGTATAAAATACCATAGAGGCCATAGAAAAATAACCTAATTTTCTATGTATTCCTTTACTACTATACCATAGGGAAAAGAAATCTGTGGTTTGAGATGACCAAATACTTTCTCATTGCAACAACCTGGCTTGCAAGAGTTTATCCATTATGCAATACTATTCTGAATAACAAAAGCTGAAAATTATCTTGTTCTTTCCTTCTGTATTCTTCCTATAACTTTCTAAATCAACATCCAGAGCAGGAGCTGCCTTGAGTAAGCTAGATTGAAAGTCTTATATTCAGATCAACAAATGAAAAGAGCATATTAATTATTTTAACATATATTTTCTATTGCCAATATTTCTCAACAGATAAGTAAAATAATTCTCAGAAAGAATACTTGTATTCTTGGAAATATGCATCATGTCCCTTTCATCTCAAAAGATATCTGATTAAAAGTCTTTATGCTATTTTTCTAAAGTTTCCCCTATTTTTTCTTAAAGAGTTTGAGAAATTATATCGAAATCTCATTATATACAGATTACTGAAAATAAGTGCTAGTCAATGGCTAACAACAAACTTAATTTTAACAACTTAAAAATTAATGTTATAAAATGAGTTGTATTTATTTATATTTTAGTTAAAATGTCTATCATAAAAATATTTACTATTTTAGCTACAGTTAGCAAATTTTAAATGTGATTGAAATCTTGAACCATTAACAATATTTCTGTGGTGAATTCCTGACCTCAATATCTATTAACCAGTCTTTAGAGGTTATTAAAGCAGGAACAAGTATTTAAACAGCATACTCCAGGGTATAAAAGTAAAACAGATATTTAAATATTGATGGATTACAACATCAATAGTAGGGTGCTTATTTTTACTAAAAACTAAAATAAAGAACATTTTTTCCACTGAGTATACTTTGCAGATATTATGCATAACGAGATCTTTATAAGAGAGAAAGGAAAATGATATACATGACCCTCAACCTAGTATTGAGTTTTATACAAAGACATTAATACCATTACATCAGCCAATTAAAAAGTGAAAGTATGCAAAAAATTATCACCTTTACACTTATCTTCTAGCTTGCTGCATTATATAGAAAAGAGGACTTTTTTCCAGAAATATGATTTGTTACAGTAGCAACAACTGACTTCTTTCCTGATTTAATACATCAGGTCTCTTTCAAAATACACACACACACCCCTCCCTCACATAAAAGAGAAGAAATTAAAGACTGTGATTCTAACCACATTCCTCTTTCATATAAAATGATTAAAATATTTTTAATAACTTGCATTTTTATTGTGAAATATACATACACCTTCCTCACCAAAAACAAACAAAATTAAATATTGTAATTTCAACTACTTTTCTCTAATATATAAAGTGATGAAAATACTTATAATAACTTGCATTTTATCACATAATATATGCCAAATGCTGTGCATTTAATTTATACATATTATCTCTTTTAATGCAATAATTTCATGTGAGGTAGATTTTTTTTTTTTTTTTTTTTTTAAGGAGAATTTGGGACTTAAAGAGATTACACAACTCTCCCAGTCAGATGTTGAGGTGTAGGTCTGGCTACTTCTGAAGCTCACACTCCTAAAGACTATTCTAAATTGCCTTAAAAATAATGAAAAAAATATTTAAACATTACTTCCATAGTCAAAGCTTCTTTAGATTTATATTTTTAAATTTTCATTTATTGATTAAAGAGAAAGAGAGAAACATTGACTTGTTCCAACTTTTAATGCATTCATTGGTTGATTTTTGTATGAACCTTGACCGAGGATCAAACTCACTATCTTGACATATGGGATTGAGGCTTTAACCAACTGAGTTACTCAGCTAGGAACTAGATTTATTTTTAAAAACTTTTTTTTTTTTCAGTTAATATATTCTTGCACACTTATTTGCTTATTTGTTTGTTTGTTTGTTTGTTTTAAACTCATCTTTATTGTTGAATGTATTACAGATGTCCCCCCTCCTCCCCAACCCCACCATCCTCCTGACTTCTCCACACTATTGTCAGTGTCCACTGGTTATGCATATATGCATAGAAGTTCTTTGGTTTATCTCATCCCGCCTTCCCTCTCCCCCTCCTCCTTCCTTTTGAGGTTCATCAGTCTAACAGTCAATTTGTACTTTTTAATTTCTTCATCTTTTTCACCATCCCCCCAGCCCCCACCCATCTGGCAGGAAACAAAAAGTTCTCTGTATCTATGAGTCTGTTTCTGTTCTGCTTGCTCATCTTGTTTGTAGATTCAATTATTGATAGATATGTATTAATTGCCATTTTATTGTTCATATTTTTTTTCTTCTTCTCCTTCAAGAAGACCCTTCAACATGTGATATATTTTTTTCTTGTCTGGGAAACTCTTGATATGTCCATCAATTCTAAATGACAGCTTTGCAGGATAAAGTGATCTTGGTTGTAGGTCATTGCTTTACATCACCTTGAATATCTCTTGCCACTCCTTTCTGGCCTGCAAAGTTTCTTTGGAGAAATCAGCTGACAATCATATGGGAGCTACTTTGTAGACAACAAACTGCCTTTCTCTTGCTGCTTTTAAGATTCTCTCTTTGTATTTGACCTTTGGCATTTTGATGATGATGTGTCTTGGTGTAGACCTCTTTGAGTTCATCTTGCTTGGGACTCTGTGCTTCCTGGACTTGTATGACTGTTTCTTTCACCAAGTTAGAAAAGTTTTCTGTCATTATTGTTTCAAACAAGCTTTTAATTTCTTGTTCTCTCTCTTCTCCTTCTGGCACCCTATGATGTGAATGTTGGCATGCTTAAAGTTGTCCCAGAGGCTCCTTACACTATCCTCATTTTATTATTATTATTATTATTATTATTATTAATTATTTTTGCTGTTCTGATTGGGTGTTTTTTGCTTTCTTTTATTCTAAATAAATGGTTTGCTTCTTGGCTTTACCTACTCTACTATTGATTCCCTGTAAATTATCCTTTATTTTAGTTAGTGCATCCCTCATTTCTGACTGGTTCTTTTTTATGTTGCTATTGAGTTGCTTAGAGGTCTCCTTAAGTTCCTTGAAAGTCTCATTAAGTTCCTTGAATGTCTTACCAAGTTCCTTGAGCAACCTTATAACCTGTATTTTAAACTCTGCATCTGATTGATTGCTTATCTCCATTTTGTTTAATTCTTTCCAGGAGTTTTATTCTTTTCTTCCATTTGGGACAGTTTCTTTGGCTGCTTCCCTGTGATTGTTTCTATGTATTAGGTAAAGTTGCTATGTCTCCTAGGCTTTGAAGGGTGACCTATTGTTGTAGGTGCCCTGTAGGATCCAGTGGCACAGCCTCTCTGATAACCCCAGCTGGGCGCTTGAGGTGTACCCCTCGTGTGTACACCCTTCTGTTATAATTGAGTCTTGATTGCTGTTGGCACATCAATGGAAGGGATTTACTCAGGCTGATCAGCTGCAAGGACTGGCTGTGCACACTGACCACTGGCCTCTGACTACCTTGGAGGATCAGCTATGTAAGGGCCCACCACACAGAGAAAGACTTACTTTATCAGGGCTTTGGTACCAACTGAGTCCACTCATTGAGTGTGTCACTTGTGGAGGTGCTTGGGTGGGTGGTGTTTCAATGTGGTCTGAAGCTGTCCACTGGGTGTGCTGACTCTGGGGCAATGTCAGCCACTGCTTGTGATCTATTTTGGGCCACCCAGAATAAGCTACAGAGTGATCTGCAGATGGCTCTTTCTTGTGCTGGGCTTGGAGATGCCCAGGAAAAGTCAAGTTGTGATCCAAGGCTGGCTGCTTCTAGTGCCAGGCCTAGGGTCACCTAATGAGAGGTATGGGGCTCGCTGAGACCAGATGCTGCTTGTTTGAGAGATTTTAGGAAACTCTGAATCAAGATCCAAGACAAGCCAATCCTATGGTAAAGCCTTTGGAAATAGGTTGGTGGACCTAAAAGTTGGGTAGAGCAGGACCTCAGGGAATCACCAGGGCAGGAATCACCAGTTTCAGCCAGATTGCTGGAGTCCCAGATACGGTGGCAGTTTGCCTGCCTGTGGGGGAAGGGCTTCCCAAAGAAACGTTAGCCTCTAATAGCACATCTGTCCAGAAGAAAGTTGCCTCTCCAGACCTTGTCCCAAGGCCAAACAGCTCAGTCCTTCCCTGTATATTTCTGGGGCCCCTCAAGCTGCATCCCTTTTGAGCCTGGAGGGTGCAAGTTTGAGTAAGTCCATGCACGAGTTTTTTAAGAGGATGTGACTGAGGCTCCAGCAGCTTCAGCCTCCCTCAGCCTCAGTTCCCACTGGTTTTTACAGCCAGAAGTTATGAGGACTTTTCTTCCTGGCACTGGAATCCTGAGCTGGGCAACTGATGTGGGATAGGGACCCCTCACTCCTCAGGGAGGAACTTCCCAGCCGGGGTGTCCTTCCTGATTTTTTTTTTTATCCTCACCTGAGGACATTTTTCCAGTTTTTGTTCAGATAGAGTGGGAGGAAGAGAGAGAGAGAGAGAGAGAGAAACATCCACTCGAAAGGGATACATCGAGTGGCTGTCACCCACACAACCAACCAGGGCCAGGGACAAATTGCAACCGAGGTACACACCCTTAGCAGGAACCGAACCCAGTTCTCCCTGGACCGCAGGCTGATGCTCTAACCGCTGAGCCAAACTGGCCAGGGCTCCCTCCTGATTTTTATCCTCCACATGTGGGTGTGGGAACAGCCCATCCGTGCCTCTGCCCCTACTACCAGTCTTGATGTGGCTGCTTCTTTAATTTTGTGGTTGTAGGACTTCCATTCAGCTTGATGTCAGGCATTTTGGATGATGGTGTGTTGTAGTTTAGTTGTAATTTGGATGTGGTTGTGGGAGGAGGCGATACCGCGTTTACCTACACTGCCATCTTGACCGGAAATCCTCCTGGCATACTTATAACAAAGATTTTATTAGACTCTTTACCTCCCTTAGTAGATAGACTCCATGATAAATCTACTATGGAATAATTTTCAAAAGACTGTAATGATGTCTATCTAATATGCTCTAGTCTTTCTACAAAGATATTAAAGGATAATTATATTAATAATAATATCTTATATTTAAATTTTTTTAAAAATTCTTTCTCAAAGCCTATAAGGAGTCTTGTTCTATTTTCTCTTTAGGTCTCTGAGTCAAGTACTACAAGTATTGAATACCTTTATGGACACATACACAACAATTCTTTTGTTAAAGATAACCTTTTAAGCAAAGACACTTACAACTAAAACATAGCCAGGATGTGTGGGAACACTGAAGGTAGAGAGGTAGGTAAAAACTTGTGGTGGAAATGTGTGGTTTTTGCCATCCAGCACTTTTTCAGTATCTTTCTGTTTGGGTGAATTTTGTTCTATGCATCCTATATACTTCCAGTTCACGCAGAAGCCAGAATACTACTTTCCTAAACTCTATCTGCACTCAGGGTGCTGGCATGTGACTTAGGCTCTACCAATTAGACTCAATTATGTGAGGTATATATTCACACATGGGCAGTGTGAGAAGGCACAATGCATTTGGGAAGATGCAGTTGTAGAAGAATCCAGCGTTCAGGGCAGTGCGATGGATATCCTCGACCTAAGACAGCAGCACTTAGGATGGGGTGTACAGTGGTTAGTAGACTCAGCAGGTGTGGCTTGGGCATTTTTCTTGGCTGCATGGCATCTAAGCCCAACCCTCTGGCTTTCCTAATTGGTAAACTCTTTAATATTCTGGAATACTCATTTTCAAAAATACTTTAAGAAGTTTCTCCTCCTTGTATCTGAGATCACTGACTAATACAGGACATGGTAATGGAAACATCCAAAGTCTTTAAGTGCTAAACTTTATTATTGAGTATATCTTAAATAATAGTCACAGAAATAAGTCAGAGCCTTTTATTTGCTAGGAAAATTGTTAACTTTAGATCCTTCGATATAAGCACTTGACAAGCCCTAGAATCACTCATAAGGAGACATCATTTCACATGCTAGTAATTATGTCAATAACACAGTTAAATTCAATAGCTTTTAATCCACAACTATGTATATAATAGGTATTATGTTTAGCATTAGACCTATAATGATAAATAAACATAGTATCTTTAAAGACCTATAACCCAGGAAGATCATGTTTTTAATACAATGATTTTCCATTCTTTCTCATAGGACTCTTAAATTAGGTATTCATGTAAATAATATCAATAGTCTACATTTTAAAATTAGAAAATGTAACTTTTGATAAATAGTACAGATGTAAACTTTAAATATTTATGTACAGAAATATAAACTTACTAATTACTGCATCTGGTCTTATGTACTATTTAAAGGGAAAATATTTTCAAAATGATAGAATGACTAGAGGGTATTAAGAGAGTCTTTGCAGATTAACAAAGAAAAATTGGCTGTATTTTATACTAACTTCTTTGTAATCTATCCTTTCAACATGTAGTTTAAGACTCTTGGATTAAAAATAATGAGGGTTAAAAAAGATTAAGTGGACAATAATCACAGTAAAATAAGTTAAGGTAAGCATAGATAATCTAATGTAATAATCATAAATTATTAGTCAATATTATAGGTTCTATTATTTCTATATAATTTATGTTTTCTAACTCTTAATTTTATTATTCCTAATCTTACTGTACAAATTTCCACATAAAGTTGTGCTAATCAATGATTTTGATAAGATATTTTTCTCTGTGATTTAAACAATTATTTCTGGAGGAATGGCTCATGGCCAAACTGTTTTTTGAAACTCTATTTCTTCTACTTTTCTGGTCTGGAAAATTTGCCGTTGCTACCTTTTAAATATTCACATATTATATTGATTATATTACATATTGATTGCCCTTAAATAAACATTCAGGGTTTTTTTTAAATTAGTTCCAAGCAACTAAAGAATCGCATGTACATTAGCATAAATTTTTATATTTTAAATAGCAATAATTTATTTTATTTGGTTAAACTTATTTTACCTCTACCAGAAATAAGGTAAGTATAGTTAACTTTACTTATTTATACTGAAATCTGTTGTCTAAGGAAGCTGCGAAATGTATTCATGTGATTCAGCTTATAAGGTGCCTCATAGACAACATTTCAGAAACTCTACTTTCTGGGGTAAGTTTCTCCATTATATTGTACTACACCTCACATTAACTATGCAATGGAAAACAAGATCAGTACTAGAATTTAAAACTTCTTGAAAATACATTATATTCCACATTTTATAATCCATACAAAAACCTTAACTAGATGAGGACACCAAAACAGCCCGGATGGTGTGGTTCAGTGGATGAGCATCAACCCATGCACTAAGGGGTCGCCGGTTTGATTTCTGGTCAGGGCACATACCCAGGTTGTGGACTCAATCCCCAGTGGGGGACATGCAGGAGGTGGCCAGTCGATGTTCTCTCTCATCGATGTTTCTATCTCTCCCTCCCTCTCCCTTCCTCTCTCTCTAAAATTCAATAAAAGAAAAAAAAAAGTCAATCTTTCTGGCTCCAAAGATACCACAGATATGCTCTCATAGATCCCAAGCTATGTCTTCAGAAAGCTGGCTCAAAAGAGGGGGTCAGAGAGAACTGGATTGGGGTGTAGAAAAATACAGTTTCAGGTGTTCTTTTTGAGGCTTTTCAACTGTAGCATAGCCAGAAATTCTCTCAAATTAAGAATCTAGGTGTTCTGTGTTGGTGGTAGTGAAGGAGGTTTGTTATTTATTTGTGTAATTTTCTTGTTTGTTTTTGTTTGAAACTTTAAATTTGGATAAAAAACAAACACCCTTAGGCTGGTTGTAAGGTTGCCAGGATTTGATGCAGTTTGTGACATTTTGTAGTTTATAAAGACTGACACAGCTGTGAGAAATATGTAATTGCTATTTTATACAAGCCCTCTAATACTTCTAGAAAAATCACATTATGGAATGTAAGAATGCTGATATTGGAAGCTCCCTCAAACTTCTAATAAAGAGTAAATGAATGTACTTTGCTGCCAACTAGGCCCATGGAAGAAGGGGGTGTATAAAGTTATGTCGGGGTGCTATTCCAATTATAGTTTATGTTTCTCATTTCAAAATATAAAATTATTAGCTAGCCAGAATGCACCATAATAGATTCTATAAATGTGAGTTTATGAATATGATAAATTTGGAATAGCTTCTAAACTCCTTTCAATTAAAAAAATAATAATAACACTTTAAATTTTAATTAATTCATTCACTTAAATTAACATCAAGACTCTTCCTTCAGAAATAGACTTAAGTAAATGCAAAATTCGGTAAGGAAGAATATACATGGGATTGGCAAAAATATTCTTCATACATTGAAAAGATATTTTGGCACATGCACTTGTGCCGAAGAGGGTTAAACCAGAGTGATCTCACTGTTCCTTATCGACAGTGACACTGGTGACCATGTAATACAATCTTTGCTGGCAGGGACCCCAGCTCTATAATTCCATTTTGCTCCAGAAGCACAGTGCTCCAGCTCATTTTATCTCACTGACATTGAGGGACGTGTTGTCTTTCTAGTCCATGTACTAGGAATAGAACCAGACAACTCTGGTGCTCTAAGGGCAAGAACATTTTTCCCTATTATCCCAGGCAGTTGGTTTTAATCCTGTTATTCAGATACAAGTGAATATTAATGCCAAGAAAATGTAGGGAGCTTACACCAGGGATCTGGAGTTATAAGATGAAGATTTAAGGTTCTGTCTCGTCATTTTTATTCTATTTGACACTGAGTAAATTGATAAAATTTCCTATTTCTTTATCTATTAAATAGGGTAAATAATAACCTTTACTTGATATTATAATAATTATGTAAAGGTTATACACTGTAAAAGATTAAAGTGTTGTATCTGATTAAATTATAGATTCTATGCAGTGAAGCCAGATAGCCACAGCTGTTCCAGATGTGACATTTAGGCAAAACATATTTGTAAAAGAAGAAAATATTGCATTGTTTTTGGTACTGAATAAATCAAGATCCATTTTGCAAGCCATATATATTTTTTAACTTTAGTGACAAAACAAAAACCAGTCATTTTGTGCTTCAAATAATTTATAGACTCAAGTATTTCTTTACTCTCAGATTCTAACTTGAAAATAACAATCTAGATATTCCTTTGAAATATCACTATTAAAGATGTAATATGCTAAGGCAGTTTGCTTACTCTTCTTCCCAGTTATGGTTTTAAATGTTTACTCATGAACATATTTGCTTATATTATGTAAAAAAAAAAAATCTGCATGTTAATTCTTCTTGCACTAGTTTGTCTTTTACCATACCCAGGCATGTGGGGTGCGCTAGTGACCTAAAAACAATTAATTTACATCCAAGTTCTATCTAGTACATGCAGTTGCAAAAGAGAAAACTTGGGACCTGAAATCAGAATTTTAGAAGGAGGGAACAGAGAGACCTTGCGATCGGATCTGTTCTCTGTGGAGGTAGGAAACCTGAGACCCAGCTATGTGATGCGCTGTGTGTAAAGTCGCATCTCTAGTTCATAGTGGAGTCAAGGCAGTCAGTGCTCTTCTCAAGGAACCACACAGCTTCCATTGCATTAGTGCTTTCGGTTGCTAATTTCTCCTGTTCTGAAATCGCTGTTTCCTGGATGTGAAACACAGCTTTTGTGAGCATTCAGGCCTGCTTTATAAAATACATCTTGAATATTTGGGATTTCATTGTATCTCCTGACTTCTCAGATATGCAATGATTCATACTATGGTGCTTCCATTAGGATATAGCCTCACGTACTAAATGTAGCCGACACGTGCATGAAAGAAAACGTTTTTTTCAAAGAACTCAAAATAATGATGCAGCTGTATGGAGAAACAGACAGACTGTATGTGATGTAACATTGAAAAAACAAAGTTTTTTAAACAAAAAAAAGAAAGAGAAGAAACAAAGAAAATCCGGGACACTACTCCCTGAGAATAAATCCTGTGTTCTCAAAACAAGGACTAGGAACAAGGTTCTCTGACTGAGTACAATATGGTTCTAATTAAACGTCTGCTATTGTGAAGATGAATGTTACTGATTCAACAAGTGAAGAAAGAATATTGAGCTATTTCACTGACTTCTCCATCTTTCTATGTCTGTTTCCACACCTGAAAACTAAGGGGTTTGAAACTAAATTGCCTGTACATTACTTTTCACTTTTGCTAATTTTTAGTCATTTAACCAACCCACTAACCCTCCCTTTTGTACTTCTCTTATTGACTAACCAACATGAAAAACATATATTTCCATTACCCAGAAAGTTCAAAACTTCCAGTACTTTATTCACATATTGTCAATACCCATTTATGAATTTGATAGTGCCTTATTCTTAAAATTTTCAGCACCTCATTTATATCTTATAAGTATCCATTAGTCAGAGTAGAGCAATATTGAACCAGACTGTCTTTGAACGGATATAAATGCGAAGTTGGAAAAAAGTAAGAGATGGGGGCTCTGAAAATTTATATGTTGCATTTTTAATTTAATCATTTAGGCTGAATAACACATAAAAACATATTTTCAGTGATTCATTGTCCAGGTAATTGCTGCATTTGTAATCAGTGAGAAGGGCACTATTACAGTAGTGACTGCTTGTTAGCTTCTTCTTCTTTTTTGGGGGGCATTAATCCTCACTCAAGAATATTTTTCCATTGATTTTTAGATAGAGTGGAGGGGAGAGAGAGAGAAACATGAATGTGAGAGAGACACATTAATTGGGTGGCTCCTACATAACCCTGACCAGGACCATGGATCAAACCTGCAGCCCAGGTGCATGCCCTTGCCTGGGAATCAAACCCACAACCCCTCAGTCTACAGGCTGACATTCTAACCACTGAGCAAAACTGGCTAGGGCATGAGCTTTTTCTCGAATAAAATGTTGGTTTCTACACATTCTATGTATTATTAATATATCATTTTCAAGGCATATAGGTAACTGCTTCTATTTATACCAAATGTTGTATAAATAATTTCTCCCTCAAAAGAAAGAGATGGTGAGAAAAAATAAAGTGAGCTACATGTAAAAATATTTCTCAGTGGCAGTTATCCGTGACATTGTAAGAAGGTGATTTTCTTTCATGACCAGCATCTACAACCACACTTAATACTGCATCAACTTCTATCAAACCCTTTTCCTGGGATGCTTCCAAGAATCGTGTCATTATGAGCATTAGCTGGATCCTCTGGTCTGCGTGGAGGTGCCTGTGAGTCATGCTGAGGAAGAGAAGAGCAGCTGGAGGAGCCTATGGGTGTAATCCTCACCAGAGAGCAGCTCACCTCGATGGTGTTGTAATAAATAAATAGGAGAATGCAAACCGATTCTTCCTTTCAAGACTTCAGAAGCCAATTTCAACTCAATGTTAAGTCAGAAATAAGTATTTAAATGTGGGAGCTGCCTGGGCTGGTTTGGCTCAGCGGTTAGAGCGTCGGCCTGCAGTCCGGAGAGACCCGGGTTCGGTTCCCGCTAAGGGCACGTACTTTGGTTGCAGTATGTCCCTGGCCCAGGTTGGTCGTGCGGGTGGCAGCCACTCGAAGTGTTCCATTCACATCGATGTTTCTCTCTTTCTCTCTGTTCCTCTCTCTCCCTCCCACTCTACCTGAACAAAAAATGGAAAAAATGTCCTTGGGTGAGGATAAAAAATAAAATAAAAAAATAAAAATATGTTGGATCTGTTAGTAATTTTTGTGTCATTTTTTTCTGAAAGCACATACAATGACTCAAATAACTCCCCTCCCAAGTTGTGCATTGTAATGTAACGTACAGTGTTGTGACTGTAGTTCATAACATTATATTGCGTATTTAAAAGTTGTTAGGGGAGTGGATCTTAAAACTCCTCATAACAACAACAACAACAAAAAATTGTAACAATGGTGACAGATGTTAATTAGTCTTATTGTGGTGATCATTTTGCGATAGATACCCCTATTGAATTATTATGTTGTACACCTGAAACTAATAGAATGTTATATCTCAATAAAAAAATTTAAAAAGTGAAGGGGAGGAAGAAAGTGATAAGAGAAAGAACTGGAAGGTTAGATGTCCGCTTCCCACATCCTCATCTTTGTGACTGTGGGCAAATCACAGCCCACCTTAAGGCCTCCTCAATCTGTATAACAAGGGAGTTGGGATAAATAACTGCAGAAATATTTAATTTAAACTGCATTTCTAGGTTTGCCTTTGGGCTACATTTTTCTTGGCCCTTCTCTTTCTCTCACTTCTATTTAACAATGAATCCTCCTTCTCTATGTCAATATTTTTAAGCCAATGGTCCTGGACTACCCAATCAGAATCAGAAAACAAAACTGTATATTGTCTCCCTAGATTTCCTTTTTCACGTATGCTACTTCTCTAGGGAGCTCTTTTTGGCAATAATATTATTATAAAAGCTCAAGATAAAATTTTTAGTCCCTGAGTAATAAATTATATTTTTATCCTCACTGTTAATGGGCCCCTGCTCACTCTCCATCCTTTCCACTCCCCCAAATCAGCATTTTTATTTCTACCTAACCAATCCCTTGCAATCAACTGTATTACAGTGACAAAGAAGGGAATGAGTGTGGAGTGAAAGGACTGATGTGGCAATATTCTTCTGGCTTTATTGTTAACGTTTGGGATTTCTAGAAATAATACAGTGTGCATGTTTCTCTGAATTTCCCTCTTCTTGGGAAAGATCAGTTTAGACCATAGGGAGGGCAAAACTTTTAAGCTCTCAAGTCATATAGAAGTTGGAGTCAAATGTAGGATTCACCACTTTCTAACTGTGTGATCTTGGTTGGGCAAGTTGTTTAACCTAAACCTTAGACTGTACGTCCGTGCATTGGACATAAGAATTGGACTTACATGATATGTGTAAAAATATGTGGCATAATGAATGTTTGGCACATAGGATCACTCTCCATGAATGGTATTGCTATGTTTAGTATAGTTATGTATGCATTATGTTATGTTATTAATTATTTTAAAGTTTCTTTAATACAGTATTTCTTTTTCATATTATTCATACATATGTATCTGTGAAAAAAGGAAGATTATAAAATTAAGTATAGTGTACATCGACGTAGAGAAGGCTGGCACTTTCCAACATGATATGATTGTTTTATCATTTAATTTTTCTAGAGGTTTATTTTTACAGTATTTTGCAAACGTATCAGTCCACAATGGATGGGGCAGGTGGCCTGGAGGAAGCACTGGTCTTTCACCATAAAAAGCTACAGAAGCTCTGCCTACAATAGGACATCTTTTCTTCCAATGTCAGTGCAAATTGCCAGGGTTGGGGTGAGGCTGAAATCATGCATTTCCAACAAACTCTGATACTGCTCAGAAGAACACACTTTGAATGGTAAAACATGAGAGAACTCAAACTAACCTGCAAAACTCCTGACCCATTTATAGTTAGTAGACATCCATATAAACTTTATTGGTCTTCTTTAATCAACTGAATGTCCTGATGCAGTGTGTGCACGTGTGTGTGTGTGTGTGTGTGTATGTGAGTGTTATATACATACTATATATGTGTGTATATATATATATATATATATATATTAGGAGAAGTGAAAATGTTTGAACTATCTAAATTGCATTATCATATATCAGTATATTTGGAAACATTTGTAGTATAAATATAACAGAATGCCTTTACTCTTGATATAGAAAGGATCTTGGCTCCCTGTCAAACAAAGGTGTCCTACAAGAGGCAAGGAAAAGAGCTTTTGTATTTTAATCTCTCCCGGGCAGAGGCTGAATATTGTGTGGAGATCACCAGCTGTACCTAGCGTGTTTGTAAAGCCCCCAAGTGAATGTGGGAGGTTAGAAGTTTCTGGGATGTTTGCCTCCTACACAATGGGAAAAGAGTGAGAGGGGAAACTTTTACTGAACTCTTAGATTTGTTAAAAATTCTTGCGGCAAATTCCACATAAAGACAGAAATAAATTGATGAGGAAGATGAATACTGTGAGAGAATCCTAGGCTACCACTTTAATAAACAAAGAACCACTCCTGTCTAATTCCTAGTCTCTCCCACTTGCCTCTCATCAAATTGCAACTTTTCAATAGTGAGACTCTCAGAATTTTAACCTAAATATTTGACCCAAATGCCCAGCTCCACCCTTGCCATCTGACTCACAACCATTGCTTTTAGAGTAAATAATCCCTACTTTAAAAATATTTTTAAAATTTCTCTTTGACTCAGATATTATGTCAATTCTCCCATCAAGAATACCCTCCTCTTCCAAAGATCATTTCCCCCTATATCAATTCTCTGCTGAAAAATAAAGGTATTACATGAAGATATTTTGTCCAATCATGAGACTCTAATAAGTTTTACAAAGTTTCTTCCCACTTCCCCGAATCCTCAGGATTCTGTGCATATGCACATAAAATTATGGTTTTCTGTGTCCATCTGTTCACATTCTTCTTTGACCAAGTTGAGTGATAAGAAAAAAAAAAAAAAAAACTGAATTCCAAAATGGTGATGGAGTGAATGGAAGCTACACAGACCATATCCCAGGACTAAATTGGGATTCCAACTAAAATAAAGACAAATTGTTGAGAAAAAGCAATAGAAAAGCAGCTTGTGAAGACCATATAAACAGGGACAGTGAATCAATCCTGGTAGGATTGTGGAGGTGCAAGAGAGGTTTCTGGGAGCCCACGGACAGCAGCAGTCTTAGTGTGAGCAGTGCCCTTGGGATTAAAATTCCAACCCAGCTCCACAGCACAGAGGGCTGGGACAGAATACTAGATTGGCTACAGCCACTCAACTTGGGCTCCAGCAGAGGGAGGGCAGACAGGATCGAAACTGTGTGAAGATACTCAGGATCTGGAAGGAACTCACAGCTTTTGCTGAGTTGCATTCATGCAGGACGGTGGCCACCTCACTCCTTCTCAGGGCTCTGGGGAGAGGCAGCAGCCCCTCCCTCAGGGATATAACCCCACCTAGGTGGCCAAAGAAATGCAAATTGAGGCTTATTAACAACCAGCATCTGCCCCACACTAGGGAAATCCTCTTACACTAAACACCTGAGGGAGTTTTTCAATCCACTGAGAAACCAAGGCTCTTCAAGTAACCTTGACTAACAGCCTCCAGGCAAAAAGTTAGAGGATAACTGAACCATTCCTGGGCTTGCAAATCTACCCAGGAAAGTGAGAGTTGACAGTGGTGTTAAATGTGGGTCCTTCCATGTTCATCCAAACCCAATAGAGAGAGCCACAAATAGCAGAACACCAAACCCACAGGGAAAATTTTGTAGGCTCAAAACCAACTGAGATAGCCAAAATGGTGAAACAAAGAAACAAATCCTAAATGAAAGAACAAGAGACCTTTACCGAAGACGGGACAATTGAAATGCAGTTAAGCAAGTTATCAGAGGTAGAGTTTAGAGCCATGATCTTGAAGAAACTCAACAGCATGAGTAAGGACCTCAACACCATAAGTAAAGATATAGAAGCATTAACAACCAACCAAGTGGAAATAAAGAATGACACAGCAGAAATAAAGAACACATTGGAAGCACTAACCAGCACAGTAGAGGAAGCTGAGGACCGGATCAGTGAATTAGAAGACAGGGTAGAAAAAAAATCTATCAATCAAAAAATCAATCAATCAGACAACCAAAAGGAAAAAAACAATTAAAAAAAACAAAACAGGAATACAGCTTAAGAGAACTGTGGGACAACTGGAAACATAACAATATTTGCATCATAGGAGTCCCCAAAGAAGAAGAAAATGAGCAAGGGTTAGAGAATATATTTGAAGAAATAGTGACAGAAAACTTTCCTAATTTGGTGAAGGAAGAAGGCATTCAAGTTCAAGAAGCACGGAGAGCCCCAACTAAGAAGAATCCAAAAGGGGTTAATTTCTAAAATATATGGAGTACTCATACAACTCAACAAAAGGAAGACAAAGAACCCAATATAAAAATGGGCAGAGGAGCTGAATAGACATCTCTCCAAACAGGACATACAAATGGCCAAGAGACATATGAAGAAATGCTCCACATCACTAATCATCAAATAGATACAAATTAAAACTACAATGAGGTATCACCTCACACCTGTCAGAATGGCCACCATAAACAAAGCATCAAACAGCAAGTGTTGGCAAAGGTGTGGAGAAAAGGAGACTCTAGTACACTGCTGGTGGGAATGCAGACTGGTGAAGCCACGATGGAAAACAATATGGTGTTACCTCAAAAAATTGAAAATTGAACTTTCATTTGACCCAGTGATCCCACTTCTAGGAATATACCCTAAGAAGCCTGAAACACCAATCAAAAAGAATATATGTACCCCCATGTTTGTAGCAGCACTATTTACAATAGCTAAGATCTGGAAACAACCCAAGTGCCCATCAGTAGACAAATGGATAAAAAAGCAGTGGTACATATACACAATGGAGTACTATGCAGCTGTAAGAAAGAAAGATCTCTTATCCTTTGAGACTACATGGAGGGACCTGGAAAGTATTATCCTAAGCATAACAAGTATTTTCTAGAATTTTTTTTAGTTTTTTTTTTTTTTTCTTTTCTTCTGGGTGAACATTGTAAAATAATAAATGTAACTGTTAGTAAATAGAAAAAATAGAAATTATGTGTTTCTTATCAACTTTCTAGTATGATTATTATCATTGAAGAAAATTTATTTTATTAAAATATTTACAACAGATCCTATAGTTTTCTGCTCTGTCGATTAATTATGAAATAACAAATGAATATTACTCAAGAATTGTTGATCATTGCCTATCATGTGCTAGGCATTGCATTAAAACTAGGACACACCTTGTGAAGCCACAGTTTGCAAGGAAAGGTACAATTATAATTGGAAATATTATTTTATAAGTCCTAGTAAATGTACAAAATCTTTCTGGAGTACAAATTAACGTATCAAGGAAGGTTCTATAGAGGAAAAAAAAAAGAGTTTTGTAGCATTAAATAATAGTGTATTTTCTGGAGCCAAATAGACCTGAGTTGAGTCCCCATTCTGTCACTGAATAGCTATGTAATCTTGTCTAAATTTTACCTCTTTAGGATTTCATTTGTTATCTATAAAATTGATGTTGCTAGGCTTGTTGTCAAGTCCGTGCTGGAGCACAGGGAATGAGAGAGAAATGGCATAAATTCTAAGAAAGCAGAGACTCGTCTTCCTAACCATCCTGGCCTTGCTGAAGAGTTTGGGTTTCTTCTCAGTGCTAAGGGAATCCACTGGAAAGAGATAAACCAGGGACTAATAAGATGTAATTTCTTTTTTAAAAAGATCACTCTGGTTGTAGTGTAGACAAAATTAACATAGAAGATGAACGATGTGAGGACTGTTGAGGCAGAAGGGTCCAGGTGAGAAATGATGCCTATAGATCTAGAGGGAGACTAGAAATGAAGATGAGTCAGGAAGTTGTTAAAACAGATGAGGAAGTGTGGTATGAACTAGGTCAAAAAACAAGTGGAATAGTCTTAAAATGTATGGATTTGAGAGATTCTGCAGAGATTAAAATATAAAACTAATATTTATATAGAGAGAGATACTGAGGATCAGCACTCACATGGCAAAGATATCTAAAACAAGATATCAGTCTGACATAAAAAGAATAAGTTTAGGATATGAAATAAAATATTTTTATAATTTTTTTATATTTTTTCAGAGACAAACATTTTTAAGGACTCATAGTATATGTTATTGGGTATATTTTCTCTAAATATTTAAAGGCAGGAGTGATCATTTTAAATTAATTGGGTATAAGAAACAACATATTTACTTAAACATAAAAATATTTGTTGCTTTCTCAATGTAGAAGGTTATTCTTGAGCATTCTAAAATAAAATCTGTACTCTCTGACCAATGATTAAACTGAAGGGCTTCTAACACATCTCAGAAAAAAGATTCTATTAACAAACAGAATGATATTACATGACTGCTATGAAAATTCATATTGAACTATTTTTCTTCAACAACCTGTAACTGTTGGTGATAGAGTACCCGAGAATTGGCAAATAATATTTTACTTGATTCTTCAGTAGCCCTGTGCTTATTCTTGTCACAGTAACTTATTTTATCTGTTAGATGTATTGTCACCTTGGAAAGAAAAATGGATTTTTTAAAAATATGAACTCTATAAAGTCTGGCAAAGTTTCATGAGCATTAACCAGTCAACTGCCACTTGGAGGCCTGTGTTGTGCCTGCATATACCTGTGGGTAGGCTCCAAGGTGGTTGCCATTAATTGAGCACCTGATGTGGGCTGTCAAGACACAGCAAGCCCTTGTCAGGTGGCTCAGTTGGTTGGAGTGCTGTCCCATACACCAAAAGCTTGCAGGTTCAATTCCCTGTCAGGGCGTGTACAGGAGGCAACTGATAGACAGATGTCTCTCTCTCTCCCTCTCTCTGAAAATCAATAAAAACATATCCTCAGAATAGTATTAAAAAGTAAAAAAGTAAGAAAGCAAGAAGCAAACTGTCATGGACTTTAAATATTATATCATTTCTTCACTTTAAAAATACACATTGATTGAGTATCTGCTATGTGCCAGGAACTGCTCTGGTTACTGAAGATGTGACATTTAATGCATTAGACAAAAACTTCTACCTTCATTGAGCTTACACCTAGTAAGAAAAAATTATTTACTAAAATAAAATAATAATTTTACATATATGTTGGACATATATAAACTATATAAATCATTTGAATTTAAGTTACTGTAACTTCCAATTAATAGTAGAGATTTTTATACTAATCAACTTTAACCCAAATGTATGAATTGATCACTTTAAATGATTGTATAGTAACTCCTGGGTCTAATACCTTGTTCATTGTTACACATGAGGACTGAGAATGCTAATACGACTTTTTAATTATATTTTAGAGTACTTCTCTCAGGTGTAATTATCATAAATATATTTGTTGTTTGTTGGTTATTTTGCCATGTTTTGATTCTTTTTCATAGACACATCAGGAAGTACTTAAAATAGTTATTAATGGATTTTAAAGTTATGACTTATGTGAAGCTATGAAACAAACAAACAAAACTTGATTATGTCAAACACCTATAGTGAGTTCCTTCATAAAATCATCTTGAAAGCTCATAGTTTTCTTGGTGATTTAAAAGGAGATGCCTTGCATACTTCCTACAGTTCTCTGGTGCAGATATGAGAATGTGACCAAATAAAATAAGACCCCTGGATAATACTGTACATTTAAACCCAGCTGGTGTGGCTCAGTGGATTGAGCATTGTCCCATGGACTGAGAGGTCCAGGTTCAATTTCCAGTCAAGGTACATGCCCAGGTTTTGGGCATGATCCCCAGTAATGGGCACGCAGGAGGCAACCAATCGATGTTTCTTTCTCACATCCTCTCACATCGATGCTTCTATCTCTCCCTTCCTCTTTCTCAAAAAAAAAAAAATCAATAAAGAACCATATTTAATAATGTACATATTTAATCAGCAATTTGTAGAGTGCTTTATAACAACAGTACCCTCCAGACCTACATAAAGCAAACACTGAACTGTGTAGAAATCAGCTAAAAGCTTCATTAAGCAAATCATATTTAAGCAAACATTTCAAACACTCCAGATTAATCCCTGAAGTTTCTAAGCACAAAAGCAGTCTTCTTTTTACCCAATGGTAAGCCCCTGGAGACAGCATCAAACCTCAAATGCAAAAGCAGGACTTTTTATATAACTGAAAAGCGAGAGTGAATCACAATTTCAGCAATTTAAGCAATGAAGCACGTGGTTTAAAAGTTGCACCTCTAGCTTGGAGGGCACTAGTGCCTATAACAGGTTACATGTACACTTGAGGGATGTCCTGAGCCAGTGAGGTAGAAATACCAAATTAGAAAGTGCATTCTCCTTTTATTGGATCACTAGCTTTGAGAAAAAAGATACAGTATTGCTGCCATATCCACTGGGGGTGGGGATATATTGTGCAAGCCCCCTGCCCCCCCCCAGAGGATGACTGAAACCATGGATGCCTAAATCTGTACGTGATATTGAACATTTTTTGTCTCCTAGTCATGTCCTGTTTGGAGAGGTATCTATTCAGGCCCTCTACTCACTTTTTAACTGGATTGTTTTTCTTCCTTTTGTTGAATTGTATGAATACTGCATATATTTTGGATATTAACCCCATATCCGATGTATCATTGGCAAATATGTTCTCCCAGAGAGTGAGTTCCCTTTTCATTTTGATGCTGGTTTCTTTTGCAGTGCAGAAGCTTTTAAGTTTGATGTAGTCCCATTTATTCATTTTTTTCCTTTGTTCCTCTTGCAGTAGGTGATGTATAATGGAAATTCCACTACATAAGATGTCTGAGATGTTTCTCCAATGTTTTCTTCTAGGATTTTTATGGTGTCATGAGTTACATTTAAGTTTTTTAATCATTTTGAGTTTATTCTTGTGTATGATGTAAGTTGGTGGTCTAGTTTCATTTTTTTGCATGTAGCTGTCCAATTTCCCAAAACCATTTATCAAAAAGACTGTCTTTTCTCCATTGCATACTCTTGCCTCCTTTGTCAACTATTAATTGTGCATACTGTCTTGGGTCAATATCTGACTCCTCTGTTCTGTTCTATTGATCTATATATGTCTGTTCTTGTGCCAGTACTAGGCTATTTTGATTACGATGACTTTGTAGTGTAGCTTGATATCTGGTATTGTGATCCCTCCCACCTTATTATTCTCTTTCAAGATTGCTGTGGCTATTTGGGGCTTTTTGGTTCCATATAAACTTTTGAAGAATTTGTTCTAGATCTGTGAAATATGCTGTTGGTACTTTAATAGGAATTGCATTGAATCTGTAGATTGCTTTGGGTGGTGTGGACATTTTAATTATGTTAATTCTTCTAATCCATGAACAAAGTAACACTTTTTTATACCTTACTCTATTTTTTTTTTTTCAATGTCGTGTAGTTTTGTGAGAACAGATCATTTCCTTCCTTGGATAAGTCTATTCCTAGGTATCTTATTTATTTATTTATTTATTTATTTATTTATTTATTTATTTATTTATTTATTTAGTTGCAATGATAAATGGGATTTTTGTTTAGTTTCCCTTTCTGAGTGTTCATTATTGGTGTATAAGAATGCCATTGATTTATGGATGTTAATTTTGTATCCTGCTACTTTGCTAAATTCATTTATTAACTTTAGTAGATTTTTGATGTTTTTAGGGTTATCTATGTGTAATATCCTGTCATCTGTGAATAATGAGTTTCACTTCCTCCTTTCCAATTTGGATCCCTTTTATTCTTTCTTCTTGTCTAATTGTTGTAGCTAGGACTTCCAGGACTATGTTAAATAAGAGTGGCAAAAGTGGACATCCCTATCTTGTTCCTGTTCTTAAATGAAATGCTTTTAGTTTTTGCCCATTGAGTATGATGTTGGCTGTAGGTTTTTCATATATGGCTTTTATTATGTTAAGATATGATCCCCTTATTCCCACTTTGCTGAGCGTTTTTATCAGAAATGCATGCTGGATTTTGTCACACTTTATCAGCATCTATTGATATAATCATGTAGTTTTTATCTTTCATTTTGTTTATGTGATGTATCACATTTATTGATTTGCATCCCTGGGATGAAGCCCATTCAGTCATGGTGAATAATTTATTAAATATATTGCTGGATCTGATTTGCTAATATTTTGTTCAGGATTTTGGCATCTGTGTTCATCAGGTATATTGGCCTAAGGGTTTCTTTCTTTGTAGTGTCTTTATCTGGTTTTGGAATTAGGATTATGCTGGCTTCATAAAAAGAGCTTGAAGTCTTCCTTCCTGTTGAAATTTTTGGAATAGTTTGAGGATAATGGGAGTTAGCTCTTCTTTGAATGTTCTGTAAAACTCCCTTGTGAAGCTGTCTGGAACCAAGCTTTTGTTTGTTGGGAGTTTCTTGATTACATCTTCAATTTCCTTAGTTTTTATTGGTATCTTCAAGTTTTCTGACTCTTCCTGGATCAGTTTTGGGAGATTGTGATTCTAGAAATCTGTCCATTTCACCTAGGTTGTTCAATTGTTAGTGTATAATACTTTTTTATTCTCTTAATAGTGACTTCCACAAAGCAAAACTTCTATATGAATATATAAAGTCTCATTTACCACTTTTTCACATAGATCATGCTTTTAGTGTTGTTATTTTAAAACTTTTTTTTCCTTGCACAAATACATACAAATTTTCACATATACTTTTTTCTAGAAGTTTTGTATTTTTATGCCTTCATTTAAAGATTATTTATTTAGAGTTTTAACTTTTGAATAAGTTACACATTGAAGTTCAATTCTTGAAAAATAGTTGTCTAATTTTCCCACTATAATTTCTTAAATATGCTGTCATTTTCCCATTATATTATTTTTGCACTTTTATAAAAAATTAACTGACTGTATTTGGAAGGGTCTGTTTATGAGGCCCTCTGTTTTATTCCATTAAATTGTAGGCTCATAAACCACAGTGTCTTTTACTTTCTTTCCTAGGTTTTTATTTTTCCTCCCTTTTAATTTGGGAAATTTTTTAAAAATATTGTTTGGGAAATGTTAGTTACTATGTGAAGAATAACTTAAAGAAGTTACATTTTGTTTTATATATAAATATATATATATTTGTTTCATGGATATAATATAGTCTCGTCTTTCTGAATTATTGATTTTCTTGAAGTTTTATCTACTCATTTCATTTTTTATTTTCACAGCTGTTATAGTTTGTACAGCTGTTATAGTGTGTCTTCTTCTCTATCTTTTGTTGTAAATGTTTTTTGCTTTCAAATGTCTAATGATCCTTTTCTGTCAGCTCATATATAAGAGAGAGATGCTAAAAAGTAGGTTGGGACTTTATATGCATTAATGGGATTTGGAAATTGCTGTACCTCACTGGAGAGTAATAGGAGAGACTTTGTCTTTTCATCTGAAAGAAACTCCTCAATTGTCAGTGGTACAGAAAAAGGGTTTAGAATTTTAGGACCTGAGAAGAGAAATTTGGAGGGAGTTTCACCTCTCAATAAGTAGACTTATGTCACCCCGACTCTCAAAGTGATCCCAATGACCCTAAGTCCAGAATTTGTTTTTCTGTTTCTGATTCTCTAACAAGTAATCTTCAGCTTTCTGCTGAGGCTCAGAAGAGGAAGTCTTAGGCTATTTGAGATAAAGATTTATCTGCTCTTTTTAAATATTTATAATCATTTTTCCTGCTTTCAATCCACCCTGCACTTGTTTTCAGAACTATCAGTTCCCTTCAATATTCAAGTTACCGTGAGAGCAATCATTTGTTTGTTTAGCTTTATATACACACTGGCCCAAGTTTTAGCTTTCTCTGTTTTTCTAGGTCAATTATCACCTGCTTTCCAGTTCCCAATGTTGTTGACATAAATCATCCTTTCCTCTCATTTATTTGTTTTTGTGGGGTTTTGCCTTTTTATTTATTTACAATCCTATCAGTGAAGTTTTGAGAGGAAATGGAGATAAATGCATAATTCTACCATGGCAGTCATAAAAATGCAATTCTCAGATGTTCTACTGCAGTGAGAAAGTGTCAAGACACCTTATAGTAAGCCATCAATATTGATAATGTGAGCCCTACCAAATTATTTTTTCTTTGTTCTCAATTGTTGTGGGTATTTTAGTCCCTTTCTTCCCATATAAATTTTAGAATCACCTTATTGATTACTCCAGAAAAACAAAAGAAAACAAAAACCAACCTGGTGGGATTTCCTTTGGAATTGTATTGAATTTATAAATAAAATTGAGGTGAATTGACATCTTAAAAATATTGAGTTTTTTATTTCAGGAACACATTGTCCAAGAATATGGCATATTTAGGTCTTTTTATTTATTTTATCCAGTATTTTATAGTATTAAGCTTTCAGACACTGCAATTTTTAAATTTTTAAAAAATTTTTTAATTATTTTTTCTTTTTATTAAATTTATTGGTGTGACATTGATTAATACATTTAGATAGGTTTGAGGTGTACAATTCTGTAATATATCATCTGTTTCAAATTCCCATTGTTTGTATTTAATATATAGAAATTGTTCATTAACTTTACATCCTTCAACTAGGGAAGGAAAGCTAACTCTCTAAAGACAATTGTGGATTTGTGTATTTCTCTTCTAAGTCTATTAATTTTCACTTCATTTATTTTAAAACTCAGAGGTTACGTATGTACACATCTAACATTATTGTGTCCCTTTGAAAAATTGCCCCTTGGTCACTATGTAATGACCTTTGTTACCCTTAATCATTTTTATTTGTTCTGAAGCCTACTTTCTCTGATAACATATAGAAAATACAAATCTCTTTTGCTTAGTGATTGCATGGTGTGTTGGTTTCTCAAGATGACCCTCAGGCTCAATGATTCCCTAGATGGACCCATAGGACTCATATGTTTTTGTGATCATAATTATGACTTATTACTGAAATAATGCAGAATAACATCAGAGAATGGAAAGGCACATAGAGTCAGATCAGAGGAAAACTGGTTCACGCTTCCAAGTGACCCATCCCAGTGGATTTACACAGCATACCATTACTTCCTCCAGCAATGATGTCTAACAACATGGGCAAAGAGTTGCCAACCAGGAAAGCTCATCCAAACCAGGTTTTTCAAAGTTTTATTTGGGTATCTGTCATGTGGGAATACAAAACCTATGTGACTGGCCTTTGTACCTGATCCAGAACCCCAGAACAAAAGTAAATGTCCACTATAAATTACATCATTAACATAAACTATCTGAACAAACTAATTTAGCATGACCAAGGTATTAGGCCTGCAAATAAACCCCTTTCAGACAGAACATTCTAAGAGCTCTGATCCCAGAAGCCAGACAAATGCCAGCCATAAAAACAAGCCTTTCTTTGGAATGCGCAGGTTTGAACAACCCAGACCCTGTTGAGTTATCCTTTTCCCATGTACATGGTATAACTTTTCCCATTCTTTTCCATTTAACTGATCTATATTTTGATTTTTTAAATGGGTTTCCTTTATGTGGCATATACTTAGATTTTGCTATTTTATCCAAACATCTTAACCAAAAAATTTTAATAAGATATAAGGACACTTGTTGATCCAGGAATGTGCTTCAGAGCCTTTGCAACCTTATGGAAATTGTATGTAACATTTTTTTTTTATCCTCACCCAAGGACATTTTTCCATTTTTTGTTTAGGTAGAGTGGGAGGGAGAGAGAGGAACAGAGAGAGAGAGAGAGAGAGAGAGAGAGAGAGAGAAACATCAATGTGAAAGGGACACATCGAGTGGCTGCCACCCGCACGACCGACCAGGGCTGGGGACAAACTGCAACCGACGTACGTGCCCTTAGCGGGAACCAAACCTGGGTCTCTCTGGACCGTAGGCCGACGCTCTAACCGCTGAGCCAAACCAGCCAGGGTGTATGTAACATTTTGTACATATGTGTTTAAGTACAATTTTTGTGAGAAAGACCAAAAATTATCAAACTCCCATTATGCATCTGTAACAACTTTCCACCCCCCCACACACACACTAGTATTTACCAGAAAAAAGAAGCAACATATAAATAAATATCACTTTGAACTCATATTTATGTAACACAGCACTGTTTCAAGAGAATTACCTTTATTAATACACCTAATCTTCATTACAATCCTCTGATTAATTTATTATTAACCTTATTTTACAGATGAGGAAAGTGAAAGAGATTGAATAATGTGTATGGGTGCACAGGTACTAAGTGGTTAAGTGGATGTCAAACCCAGGCTAGAGATGACTCTCAACAATACACTGCACTACAATAATGAAGCTCTCACAGACCTTGAGATTTTAAGTCTGTCCATATCTACACCAGCAGCAAAATATTATCTTTCATAGATACCAATTTTCATTGGCAAATAACTGCAGAAAACAGTTAATAAGTTCTATACTTTGGTAGCCAATTGTCCAATAATTGATAAAGAAATGGAAAAACAATCCAGAAGAGCTACTGCATGCTTTTAGAAATTGGCAGACATTGTTTCCAACGTGAGAAACAGATTTGATTGGTAATATCAAGTCAATATGAATTTTCCTTACAGTTGATTATTTTATACATGACATATTTGGCTGTTTGAGCCTTTTTTGCATAATCACAGCTTTCTGTGGTATGATTTTAGAATCTGAATGATATCTAACCTAATCATCATTCAAGCTTGTTTTTTTCTGCAAGACTATAACAATATAAAGGAACTTTTGTTTCACTTTGGAAATGATGATTTATTACCTAAAAGCCATAGGTAAAATTGTATGTAATATCTGCCAGCTAAATCAGAAGAAATTACTTGCAATAGCTGGAAAAAGAGCATTTCATGCCATCAGAGAAGACAATAAAACAACCCTGAGATGGAGCATGTTTGGCATTTTCTCTATGCCTTGTTGATAATAGACACAGTCATATTTAAAGGGGAAACATTATTTGTTCTTTACTTAAGTTCAGTGGCATTCATGATTTAACACTGGAGAAATCAGCAGTCATCATGGTTGATTCCTAGTTTAATCACTGAGATTTTTAAAGCTAGTACACTTAATAGGAGACCCCAAAGAGTGCACCCTCAGACTGTGAACCATGATTTGTAAAGCCCTCAAATGCATAGTTTTGGGGACATATGGTTAAGAGCCTAGATCAGAGATGTCACGAAGGATGATTCCATGAACCTGTCTACACTATTCTACAAGTTCCTGTGGCTTTGACTTTGATTTCTTGGAATGAAAATGTAATATTCAGGTTTAATTTTATCGCTTATACCAGGGTTTTAATTAACTATTATATTATCTTAAATTAAATTATAAGGCCAGTTATTGGACTTTATACCCAAATAAATTGAAAATATCATCAATTACATGAACATGAAGCATAATTAAACTCAGGTAAATACAATAAAGAGAAAGAATCCAAGGAGATGAAAATGAGGCAAGTCAGAAAGTGATGTCTTTAAAACTTCATTAAATTCTTATTCATTTTAGAATGTCTCATCCTTCCCGTGTTTGTCATTACTGAGTGTTCTGAATAGAATCTAGTTTATTCTCCTTTGTATATTAGATATGCTAGGTTTCATTAAAAATGGCATAACTTGTGAAATTCCTTGGGAAATCTTACAAACACCTGAATGAATAAGCAATCTATTAAATTATAGATATATAGCTTTGATGATAAGTTCACTTTCAAAAACTGTAGTTCTTTTGGTCCCATGGTACAGAAGCTCAGCTTAAGGCACTTGAAGTTAACACAGTGGAAAAATAATGGAATTCATATAATGCAGTGATAGATTATAGTTGACTGTGGGTTGGGGTGGGGGGTTTTCTTCTATAAGGAAGCATAAGCATGCTTCATTTCACTAAGTAACAAAGAAGAGAAGTGTCAGATAAATGAGGGGGAAGTGTGGCAAGTAGAAAAATAAGTTTAGGAAAAGAAGAGAAGCCCAGAAAGCAGTGGCATAAACAATTTTAACACTTGCAGAAATGTCAGGGGAAAGTGATCACATGAGGCCCCGAGTTGCCCGATGGCATGCAGACATTTAACAGAAGATGATGGCAGGCTCTTAAATCACTACCAATGTGCTTTCAGATTTCAGCCAGCAATCAGGTAGAGAAAGAGCAAGGTCATGTTCCCGCAGACAGGCACTGACATCTTTATTTCCACTTTTCTGTGCAATTGCACAAACAAAGGGTAGATAAGGATTATTCCTCTTTCAACTCTGCACCTCATCATCTAGATTGCATTATTAATAGTGACAATGAGATGGGAAGATAGATGTTTAAATTTTCTTAGCCTTTTTCTTTCTCTCTCCTTTTAAAAATAATGTCACTTTTGGATGTATTCTCAAAATAGCATTTTCTAAAAGGAACCCGACCTATAATCCCATTTTCTCATATCTAACACTAGCTTATCAAATGATGTAAAATTTTATATTGAATTGTTAGAAAGAAGCCTTTAGGATATAGAAGAAGAAATTTCTTCTGAGAAATGGAGTCAATAATGTTCTCACATTTAAAGAAGGCAATTTTGGAAGAATATTGCCTCTCTATCATTCAACTTCGCATAGCTAAATGGAAAATATATAGTTTTATTAATGAAATATTGCCCTTTGGAATCTTGTTTAAAAATAAACATATTATTTGTAAAGCAATTTATAAAAATATCATTAGAATTCTGCTTCCAACAATGACAGGATTCATATTCTTTTTAAGGATTCACAAAACTCTTACCAAAATTAGTCATATGCTAAGTCGAGATAAAAGTCTCAACAATTTTCAAAAATTGAAGTATGTCAGAGTATACTCTCTGGGCCATAATGGAATTAATCTGAACATTAATAAAAAATTCATCAAGTTCAAACTGCTGGAATATTAAACAATATATTTTTAGAAAATTTATCAAACAAAAAAATCAGAATAAGAATTAGAAAATATTTAAAATTTAATGTATAATAATAAGCAACTTATCAAAATGGATTGAATGAACATAAAAATGGGGCTTAGAGGGAAATGCATAGTTTTAAAGACATTTAATTAGAAGGTTCAAAATCAATATCCAGCATTATTTCTCAAGAAACTATAGCAAAAGTAATCGAAATGAAGTAGCTAGATTGAAATAAGAAAGATAAGATTAGAAAAGAGTGAAATACAAAATAAATGTACACTAAAGAAGATCTAACAGCAAAAAATTTAAGACGAAAGAATGAGAAAGAAAGAGAGAAACACACTGACAATATCAGATGTGTGAAGGGCCCTACAGACATAAAAAAGGTCACTTCAGCAATTTAGACTAGACAAATTTCTTAGACACACATTATATCAAAACTGATGTAAGAAAAAGATTGTCATACTCCTGTATTTATTATAAGTTGAATTTATTATTAAAATTCTTTCAACAAAGAAAAAGTTGTCTAATAAAAGATTAAGAAAGGAATAATACTAATCCAATACACCATAAACAAAGTCTTTTAGGGAAAAAAAAGGATATTTCACTATTAGTTTCACCAGGCCAGAATAATTTTGACAACAAAACCTGACAAAGCTTCAGTCCAATTTCTCTCATCAACATTGATACAATAAATTATAATAAAAATATTAGCAAATTAGTTACAGTGAAATATAAAAATGATTATATATCACAAATAGTTGATTACAGGAATTAAAGTGATCTCAATATTCTATGTTGCATCATATTAACTACAAAGAAAGAAAAAAAAACTGATGATCATCTCAATAGGTGTAGAGAAAGCATTTGATAAAATGCTAAAAATATTATTGAGAACAATGAACAAAATCTAAATAATTAGATATACCAAACTATACTAGTTATTTGAAAACTCATGGTTGAAAATAAATGAATCTCCCCAAGTTGACCTACAGATTTAATAAAATCCAAGTCAAAATTTCAGCTCTTTGGGATAGAAATTGACAAACTGATTCTAAAATTAAAAAATGAGCCAATCTTGAAGAAGAAAACCCAAGTTGGAGGATTTAAACTACCATATATGAACACAGATTGTAACACTACATTAATAAGGGTAGTGTATAAGGTTGACAGATCAATGGAATGTTATTCTCAACCTTCCTAATGCCACGACCCTTTAATACAGTTCCTCATGTTGTGGTGACACCCAACCATAAAATTATTTTTGTTGCTGCTTCATAACTGTAAGTTTGCTACTGTTATGTCTTAGGCAACCCTTGTGAAAGGGTCATTCAACCCTCAAAGGGGTCATGACACACAGGTTGAGAACCGTTGTTATAGAGTCTAGTAACAGAACCCACTTCAATTCTCACCTGGATTAAGACAGTACTGTGTAGAAAGAATGAAGAAATGTAAAATTTTATTCTTACTTTACACTTTCCAAAAATAAAACCATTTTAGATGGATTGGAGAGCTAATGAAAGTTTTTGTTCACACAACTTGTACATGCATGTTTATAACAGCTCTATTTGTAATTACCAAAAGTTGCAACAACTTTGATGTCCTTTACTGGTTGGATAGATACACAAATTGTGTTATCCAGTATCACAAAATACTACTCAACAATAAAAAGGAATGAACTACTAATGCACAGGACAACTTGATGAATCTCCAGGAAATTATGCTGAGTGAAAAATGCTAATCCCAAAAGATTACACTTATATATGACTCCCTATGTAAATTCTTGAAATGACAAAAGTATAGAAATGGAGACTAGATTACTTGTTGCTAGGAGTTAAGAAGGGGGTGGATCTGAAGGAAAGTGGGTGTCCTTATAAAAAGACAACATGAATGATCTTTGTGATGGAAATGTTTCTTATCTTGACTATATAAAGTTTAATATCCTGGTTGTGATTACATACAATAGTTTTGCAACATCTAACTATGGGGGGGAAAATGTACAAAGAATATATGGATTTTCCCTGTACTATTTCTTACAATTGCATGTATATCAGTGATTATCTCAAAATAAAAATTTAATTTAAAAAATGTAAGCTATAATTATCGGCCTTCATGTAGATTGGTTTAAAAATAATAAAAATATAAAACAGAAGAGGTGATCATTAGCCAAAGAATAGAAAACATTTCAAGAAATTAGTGGGTTTTTTTGCTATTGCTATTATCTAGACATAGTTTCAGTATAACTTCAGAAGCACTTGAGAGGGAGTACCATTGTTATATGTTCCTTTCTACTATTGATTTACATACTGCTATACATGATGCAGCAATGAGCCTATATATTCAATCACCTTTTGGTGAAAAACGTAATCATAATGCCAACTTCTTAAAAAGAAAGTTGCACAACCGGATAGCAACTCAGTTAAGTTGCACAGTCAGTGTGCATGGCTTGAGCAAGACTTGATCGGAAAGAAGATAACTAGAAGTGTTATTGGGAAGTTGAAATATCTGTTTCCTCACTGAGTGTGGGGTGGACTCTCCTTATGATATCTCAAAAAGAATTTTCTGAGACTCCCACAGGAAAATGAGTGATTTGTATTTGCTTTGAATTATCTTCCTGGGCTTCCAAAGTCCCATTTCCCTTAGTCCAGCTATAGAAGACATGTAAAAGCAAAGCCAGTGGCCAGAGTTTCTGTTCCATGTTGCAGCCAGATCCAGTTCAGCATCAGGCTAGTTGTAGTCCATTAGTCCATTGTGTGTGGGGTCCACATGGCCATGGACCAGGTGGGCAAATACAGGAAGCAGGAGCAAAAGACCCATGAGGCCTTCAATGAAAGAGAAAATTATTTTGTTTAGGGGATTAATATCTCAAATCTTCCCAGGCTTGCAGTGGCCAATCTATTCTGGCCAATGACCTGTTTCCAGGTGTGACTGACAGCAAGCACCTTCACTAGTCTCCCCAACTTTACTGGGCATGCGCTTATTTCCCTCTGTTTGTCCCCAGTCCCTTCCCCTAGCAATCTGTCAGGAATAGACCAGTGGCTTCCTGGTGTGTGTAAAGCTGCAGCTTCTTGGCAAAGCTGCCTAAATGACATACCTGTAACATTTGGCCTTCCCTTTGCTCCTTTCCTGTCATTGTATTCTGGGGGGGGGGAGGGGGGAGAGAGAGAAAGGGAGGAAGAGAGAAAGAAAGAAAAAGAAAGAAAGAAAGAAAGAAAGAAAGAAAGAAAGAAAGAAAGAAAGAAAGAAAGAAAGAAGAAAGAAAGAAAGAAAGAAAGAAAGAAAGAAAGAAAGAAAGAAAGAAAGAAAGAAAGAAAGAAAAAGAGAGGAGGGAGAGAGAGAGGGAGGGAGGGAGGGAGGGAGGGAGGGAGGGAGGGAAGAAGGAAGGAAGGAAGGAAGGAAGGAAGGAAGGAAGGAAGGAAGGAAGGAAGGAAGGAAGGAAGGAAGAGAGAGGGGGAGAGAGAGGGGGAGAGGAAGGAAGGAAGGAAGGAGGGAAGAAAGAAGAAAGAAAGAAAGAAGAAAGAAGAAAAGAAAGAAAGAAAGAAAGAAAGAAAGAAAGAAAGAAAGAAAGAAAGAAGAAAGAAAGAAAGAAAGAGAAAAAGAGAGGAGGGAGAGAGAGGAGGGAGGGAGGGAGGGAAGGAAGGAAGGAAGGAAGGAAGGAAGGAAGGAAGGAAGGAAGGAAGGAAGGAAGGAAGAGAGAGGGGGGAGAGAGAGAGGGGGAGGAAGGAAGGAAGGAAGGAAGGAGGGAAGAAAGAAAGAAAGAAAGAAAGAAAGAAAGAAAGAAAGAAAGAAAGAAAGAAAGAAAGAAAGAAAGAAGGAAGGAAGGAAGGAAGGAAGGAAGGAAGGAAGGAAGGAAGGAAGGAAGGAAGGAAGGAAGGAAGGTTATGATTTGGAAAAGGTAAGTAAACTTAGGTAAAACGGCTCTTTACATAACTTAGAAAAAATTATTTATATATAAGATTGGTAATAATGAAAGTATCCTTTAATTGCACCTGGTGATTAAACAAGGCAACAAAGGCATAAGTAGTCATTTAATGTTAACTCAGCACAGTACTAAGAACAGTTTATCTTTAAGTTTCATGATTTAGAACTTAGTACTCAAGCTCTGTTGTCAGGAAACAACAACAAAAAGAGCTGTCATGAGATTTACAAATCAGATCCAGGAAGTGATGATAAAGCTGCAGAATTATTTTTATCTTTTTCATCAAACAGCTTCTGAAGATGTTGACTCTCTTATAAAGAATGGAAATCAGAAGTCAGAAAATTTTCATTAAGTACATAGTTATCAGAGTACCTAGAAAACATGGTTAATGGCATATTTTTCTCTTTATTCTCTCCTTTTTTTTAGGAGAGAATATGTAGAGGCCATATACATTTTTGGGATATTTAAAGTTGTCCTATTCTCAGCAGTGTTTTCCTTTATAGTTTAGCCTTAAAAATAATCTTTTTAAAGGGTCTAGGCCCTTTTTATTTCCTATGGCGTAGACTTCTGACAATCATGGCATTGTTTTGTGGTTGTCCAATCTTTATTCCTTCATGGTCGAGCAGAAAATGAGGCAGAAGCAATAAGGGTCTGATAAACACAGACCTCAAGATTGCAATCATCTTTCACCCACAATTTATAATGTCAAATCAGCTCATTGTTTCTGCATGGAGCTTGAAAATATTCATCTTCCGTTCTTTCTTCCCCAGAAGAGATGCTGCATTGCCCCCTCCTGACTGATATTTACTCATTGTCTCTTCAAATCTTGTTGGCATTTGAGTTAAATATGCTTCACCCTCATCACTGCTGCTTGACTTAGGGAAGCATCAGGACACTCACTGTTTTTGATGTGCAATAATGTGGATTCTTGAAAATTAGCACCTGCCACCCAAAGCTTCACATCTGACTCAGACTGAGGACAAATCTAATGAGGCAAGGGGACAAAGTCAGGGAAGGATCTTAGAGCATTTGGGTTCCTTCCTGGAGGATCCACCCTCCCAGCAAATACATCCTCCATGTGATACATCACATAACAATGGAGGCAACAGCTGCAGAGTATCCCTAACTGCTCAGCTAGCTTCAAGTTTCAAGTGATTTGAGGAACTAATTAAAAGTTTGTCTGAGTTATTGGACTTTAGATAATAAACTCAATAGTTGTATTCAGAATCAATTTATTAACTAGAGATGGGGACTTTCAAGTAGAAGCCCAGAACATTTTTGATCTAGTTAACCACACGCTGAGAAGTTCCATATGCAAATGAAACTTGTGAAAATCCTTGTGAAAGAAGTGATAATGTTGTCTACTTCTAATATTGTAAGCTAACCTTCTGAACAGATACCAGATGAATTCGATAATTGGATAATTATTTTAGCTTGAATCCAGCCACTCTGTTTTTATGGGTAGCTGCATTTTAACAGATTAAAGAAAAGCAAGTTGGCAGCGTTAATTAGAGAATTAGTTTGAGAAACTGGAAAACAATGCCTATAAATTCAAGTATATAAGTATTTTCCCATGGGATCTATTTATTACGTTTCACTTTTTCCAGCCATATTTCTTTATATAAAATCATGCATTTCTTTGTATGAAACCATATTCTAAGAATACTAGTGAAGTGATTTTTTCCAAGCAACCTAGAAGTGGATTTTATAAAACAAAGATATTTCTAATGGTAAAAATTATTAATAATGGTTACTTTTCAATAAATGTGTGTAGCTGTAATACATATTGATCACATCACAACAGTTAACATTTTACTTTCCAAAGAATTAGAGAATATCAGATATAAAAAACCATGAGATTCAGGCTCCCAGTTCTGAGTAGAACAACTATAGCAATTAATATTAGCTCTACAGGTACTTCTGGTAGCTCATTGGCATTATTACATAAGAGCTGATAAGAGTTGCTTGTGCAAAAAAGTTACTGAAACCAATATAGTATGACTGGATTTCTTGGGAAGAGTCACCATTTTAGATCCAGCATCTTTATTTAAATATCTTTGCCTTAATTTAAGATAGTTTATTGAATTAACCTGAAATTCCTCCGCAAGTCCCATAAAAAGGCAACAATAAATATAAGATTTCTGAGAGGACAGAGTAAAACATAATAATATAAGCTCCTACAGAGCCTTCAAATAGGGATTGGGAACTATATTAATTTTCTATTGCTGTTATAACTAATTTATCAGTTTAAAAAAAAAAAACCTACTGCCAAGGTTAGTGGAGAGGGAGGAATGAACAGGCAGAGTGTAGAGGACATTTTAGAGCAGTGAAACTATTCAACATGTTACTATAATGGTAAACACATATTATAAATTTGTACAACACCAAGAGTAAGTCTTCGTGTAAACTCTGGACTTGGGTGGTGATGACGTGTCATTGTATGTTTGTGGGTTACAGGGAATGCACTGCTGTAGTGGAAGATGTTGATAATGAGAAAGGCTATTCATATGTAGTGCAGAAGGTATGTAGGAAATCTTTATTCCTTCTATGCAATGACGCTGTGCACATAAAACTACTCTAACAAATAAATGTACACACACACACATATATATACATACATATAAATATACACACACATATATATACATACATATATACACACACACACACACATATATATATACTTTACACACACACACACACACACACATATATTAAAAACTCATTTATTATTTGTAGCTGTACAGGCCAGAAGTCAGAGTACAGAATGACTAAGTTCTCTCTTCAGTGTCTTACAATGCTCAAGTGAAGGTATCAAGAAGCCTGGGTTTTATCTGCACACTCTGGGAAAGACTCTGCTTCCAGACTCAAACAAGTTGGTTTACAAAAATTCATTCCTTGTGCAGCCATAGGATGGAGGTCGTTGTCTGCTTGCTGGACGTGACCAGGTGGTGATCTCATGTTGTGGAGGCCACCCACACACCTCAGCTTATGGCGTCCTCCATCTTTAAAGCTCACAAAGACGCTCAGATTCCTAATCCTAGCTCTCCTGCTGCTCTATGATTTGCATTGCTCTTTGCCTTCCCCTTTTGGTACCTTCTTCTCTTCTTAAAAGTCTCATGTGGTTACATTGCCATCTCTACAGATAATCCAGAAAATTCTTCCTATTTTATTTATTTATTTTTTTATCCTCATCCGAGGACATTTTTCCATTTTTTGTTCAGGTAGAGTGGGAGGGAGAGAGAGGAACAGAGAGAGAGAGAGAAACATCTATGTGAAAGGAACACATCGAGTGGCTGCCACCCGCACGACCGACCAGGGCCGGGGACAAACTGCAACCGAGGTACGTGCCCCTAGCGGGAACCGAACCCGGGTCTCTCTGGACCGCAGGCCGACGCTCCAACTGCTGAGCCAAACCGGCCAGGGCAATTCTTCCTATTTTAAAGTCAACTGATTAGTAACCTTACTCATTAAATCTTTAAAGCCCCTTCACAGCAGTGTCCAGACTAGTGTTTGAAGAACCAGAAATCAGGGATCTCAGACGGACATCGTTGGGATCGTGCCTGACACAGCACCCCAGACACTGGGTGAAAACTGGGGAAAGGAACCCCAACTGCACAAATATTATTCATGGGAATAACCATAAAGCCAAACATATTTTTTTTTCAGGAAATGAGATTTTTTGGGGTTGTTTTTTGTTTTAAATTTGAGATTTACTTGCATTTTAAAGTAAATCTAATCATTACAGAATATGGGGGGGGGGTGAAAATGTAAAAAAGTCACACATTGTCCCACTATTCAAATTCTATATTAACAACTCATGTGCTTTTTAACATGTCTTAAAAACAGATGTGTATATATACTCAATCATTATTTATGCTTAAGCATAATTGTAATAATTATTTAAATTTCTTAGTGGTGGTAAAGTATCAGTGGCAAAGCTAATTCCTAGAGAACTTGGTGATAGATGCAACAATAGGATCATCCATGCTCATCATAAATGATAATAATTCATTGAATTTCTTAAAGTTTCATCCACAAACCTGAAGGAGGCCACAAAGGAGTCAGTCTTATTACAGGCTTAAATAACTGTGGCTTGGTCAAATTATGACTTCCCTGAATTTCACACTGTGGGTTGGTGATGTGTTTGTTGTATGTATAACTCTGTTTAGCTTTTATTCCCCAAATTCCAGTTTTGAATTGCTATTTAGAGTTTCCACTGTCAACCGGATATGCTTTTAAATAACTTTTTGAAGAAGTTTGCAAAGGCATTTTGTCTGAACCTTAGTATAAAAGAAAATGTTTTATTTTTGCCTTCAACTTTTAAAATATATCTCAGCTGGATATGAAAGATATTAAATTACAAACTTTTCTCTGTCAAAACTCTGTCTTTCTGTATCCCGTTTTGATATTTAGTTGCAAGAGAGAACACTAAATTCAGGATGACTTTTATTCTGAAGATAAGCAGATTTTTCTACCTGAATGCATATAAAAGCTTGCTTTTTGTTATCACTGAAATTGAAAATATTTCAAGGATTTTCTAGATGTAAATCTCTTTTCATGTTTTTTTTTCCCCCTTGTAGCAGCATTAATTTTATGTGTATTCTAAATCTGTAATGGATCAGAAATAAATCAATTTATATTACTGCTTCTATGATTATTTTGATATTATCTCCAGGAACACTAAAAACTCAAATTAAATCTTCACTTTCTGATTCCATGTGTGTCATTTCCCATCATTGTTTTAATCTTGTCCTTCCCTGAATATTCTGGAAAAGTGGCTTTGGAAGAGTGACTCAGGTATTTTCTTCTGCAACATCAGAGCATTTTGACTGTGTTGATTCTGCTATTGCATTTTTAGTTTCCTTGAAAGCATGTCTATGTTATTATCTCTCTTTTTACAAAATTCTGTGGGCTTTATATCTTTATCTATTCCTCCCAAGTGATTTCTGTTTCTTTTTCATACAAGACATTCTTTCTATTTCCTAATAAAGATAGCAAACAGGGCTTTATAATTTCCTTCTAGCTCTTAGAGGAAATCATTTTCAGGGGTTTCTGAGTCTTCAGGAAGAGATTTTCTTACTATTGTTCTGCAACATGGATTCATAGCCTCATGTTTGTTTGTATGGCTCTTAAAAAGGTGAGAGCTATGTCCAAAGCCTGTGAACATACATTTGCCAACAGAAAATGTATATAAATACTCTTAATTTTGTTATTTGTTAGTTCCAGTGCAAGTCAACTGTCTCTTTCAGAGGAAAAATTGAAAATAAAACAAAAAATTAGACTCTGGATGTTAAAATGAATTTACTTAATTAAAAATATTTTATCGAAGGCAGTTCTTTGACCAACAGTTCTGTATTCCTTCCTTTGCTTTATGTTTGTCTGAGTAGGTAGGGCAGTTGTATTATGCATTCATATCAAAGCTGATCTTGACTGCTTGAACTACAATCAGCTTGGCCTAATTAAATTAAAAGAGATCTAGTTTTGAATCACTGCTCTATTACTGTCTAGTGTTATGGCTTTTAGAAAGTTCCCTAACCATTTTGAATCAGTTTGCTAATCCCTCCTCGAGATGGTTGTGTGAATTATATGAAAACAAGAAAGACATATAAAACTTCCAACATTGGGCACGCCACATAGATGAAATAAATGGTAGGTTTAATTATTACTACATTCCCAGGATGAAATAAGTCACCATCAATTACTTTCTTCCTGTCTAGGTTTCTCCTTCTTAAGGTTTCCCCCTTAGATTTCGACTACATATAAAAAGCAAATTTATACTGAGGGCTGAGATAAGAAAGGGTTGGGGTCAGCCTGGGGGTGTATGCGACACACCCCCAGGAGAGAGACAGTCAACTGCTTTTGCTATTGATATAGATTTTGAATGTAGGTGCTAAAGGGCAGAATGTGTTTTCTAATTGTAGGCAGCAACTACATAAACTGTCAATTTTATTTTCAATTCCATGCCCTCTGGCTCTGTAGTTAGAGGGAATCCTTCACCATTTATTACAATATGTTGACAAGCATCCCTTATTGTTAACATGTTTGTATGCGTATATACACTCCTGAATAAGAATTTTAGTGGGAGCTGGTCCCCTTCAGAGGCTGTTACTGATACCATTTGGAACAAAAAGCTATGACTTAGTAAAATTTTCCTCTTTAACTCAAAATTCTTGAGGTCTTATTGGCAAAATTTCTAAAGTGTTTTTTCTAGTTGATGTTTATGTGGCAAATTAGCTAAATTCATTTGGGAAACACTGGATTAGGACAAAAGATGAATAGTTTCTTCATTGTATTACTACTTAATGCCTGTAATATGCTATTGTACATCACTGATCTCAGAAGGCATATAAGGTTTCCCACATGAGTGTGCTCATGGAGTTTGGCAGGTGACTAGTCACGGTGGACATTCCTGGTGTACCTCCTAGAAACCCCATATTCTCCACTGGCACTGTGCCCTGCTCCTCAGCTTCTGTTTGTTTTGCTGCAAAAATGCCTCATGTGAAAATATCTTCTAGGATGGCGCTCAGGCCCTGGAACTGCCTGCCATTTAGAATAACTGAAAATGCATGGAAGTCCATACCCTCTTCCATTCCTGTTCCTACCATTCCCACCCCTGACTCATAGCCGATGGCTGACTGACTGGTGAGGGGATCCAAAGGCCCAGCTCCTTTGCTGGGGAAACTCTCAAGTATACTCCAAACTCCCTTTGGATTAAGCCGAGTCTGGGACATCACCTGTTTTTATATCCTTACTTAGAGATTATGTCCCCTGTCCTGCTTTCCACTCCCCCACCTCCCAGTGGTATCTGCTAGGAGCATATTCTCTCACTTGCACTGAAACCCGTGGTGCAGGATGTCTTTCTAAAGGACACAACCTAAAGCAGTAGAATATTCTGGACCTACGACTTGAGAAACAAAAATAAGAAACACTGCTTTATAGCATTAGAATTGCATTAAAAATATCTGGATGTGGGTTTTGGAATCAGTATTTTAATGAGTAGCTTAAGTCACTTGATGCAATTTGATGTTTAAGAATAAAGTAGCAGGAAGTATATCTTCATTCATATTAAATATGTCCTGATAAAGATCTCCCACTGGTGTCTACTGGTTCCAGTTTCTATCACTGCATGCTTCAGAAATATCTCTGTACTTCCTTGTGAAGACTTTTATTTTTCTCTTTCTTGATGATTTAAGCAATCACTTCAGGAAAGTCTCACTACCAAAAGTAAAATTTATATTAGCCAATTCAAATGACAGATAATAGTCTATTTGAACTGAGTGATCATCTATTTTAACTCTGTCATTCTAAATACAAAAAAAAACTTAAATTTAGAGAATAAAAGTTATGGCCCAAGGTCACACAGCACTGTCCCAAGTTTTTTAAATCCTAGTCAGATATTTAATCTTTACACAAGGGTGCCTTTCTAATTTTACAGATAATGATTGAGCAGGAATGCATTATATTTCTGGAGTGTTCATTTAAACTATATTTTTATTCATAAAAATATGATCATTGCTTTATATAGAAATCTTATTTAACATTCTAAACCCCACAAATTGAAAATGATTTTTTGTTTATCTTGATTGTGAGGAAAGAAGAAAATATTTAAAAATTCATATATGCAACAAGATGCAATGAAAATTAGTAATACTTCCCATGATTTAACTTTAAAATGTTTTTGCTCTTGTAAAAATATTAATAATATTGGTCCCAAAATAGAAAGAAAATGATCTAAACATCAATTGCTGAAACACCAAGAAGGAATACACTTGAAAAGTTTTCTACAGCTCAAATTACAATAAAATCTTTGTTCCAAGCAAGGAAAACATTGAGAATGAAAAAAAGGTACTATTAATAGTTATTCTGCATCTGTCTCAGCAAATTGAGATGTGTGACCATTTTTCCCAAGAATATGTTAGTACACCCTTCGAATCCTACCTCCCCAAAAAGAGTTCCTCTTTCATCCTCTCACACACAAGCTCTTTTCCTCAATGACCATCTATAGCCCTAGGACATTGTTCTCTTCTATATGCTAAGTTACTTGGTCTCACTCCCTCTCTGTCTGTCTGTCTGTCTCTCTCTCTCTCTCAGTCAGTCCATCCTGTACCCCTCACAGCTACACAATAGTGCATTTCTATTCACTGATGCATAATAAATACTGTGTCAATTTAATTATTTAAGAGTTGGTCATATAAAAGCTACCAGACTTGAATGTGAAAATAACACAAATACACCCAGTCATGCCCAAGGTCAAAATTTTGGTTTCTGTATTTTGTTACCAAACTCAGAAACAGTTAAGATGCAAAGAAGTGATACCTAGTGCTCATTTGTGATGTGCATATTAAAGAGCGTCAAAGAGATTTGCTGAAAGAATGAAATATGTGTAAGTGCCTTAATTATTTCTTACTTAGATTTCTGATTTTATATTGGATAAAGAATTCAGACACTGCAGATGTTTAGCATAAGTCAGATAGTTCACTAGCTTTCTATTCCTTTTTTGCAACCCAAGCTAGTTCTCCTAATTTCATTACAAGCTCTGTGAATATTGCTCTCAATGCAAATATTGGGGGAAACAGATATTAACAAGAGCAAAAGGAGAAGGTAATCCTAGTTCTTCTCTTCATGATCTCCTTGCACGCAATGTAATGCTTTCTAATAGTTACAGTAATCAGCATTTCTGTCTCCCTTGTTCTATTTAACAAGACTTTTACAATATCAGTCCATAGTAATAAAATCAACTCCTGCAGTTATTGGCATGGAAGCATTAATATTGTAGCATTTTTTACTTTACATTCTTCCTTCTTGGAGTTTGAGAAAGTGGTGACTACTATTTCAACATGTTTCTTTCCCACAGACTTCAGAAAATCTTGTTGGTTAAATGAAAACATTTACTGGTGATTCCAAATATCAGGATCACAATTTGGGATCTCTTGGCCTTGAAAATGTTTATCCCACTGTACAGAACAGCAGAAAATGGCTGCAAGGTACATAGAAACTGTCAAGCTCCTGAATCAATTCTGTTAACTATCTTTGTTAACAATCCCTTCATTAGGCAAATTTGATCATTCATGTAAGCCACCAGTAGACAATTTTATAAATATTTGCAACGAAAAGGCATAAAAGAGAATTAATAAAGATTGAGCAGATTTTACTTTAGGTATTTTTATGTATTATTTTATCTTATCCCCCAAAATACTCTGGCAGGCAGATATTATTATTTCTAAGATGAGAAAACCTGACTGACAGAGAAAGAGAGATTTGCTCAACACCTACCTTTCCACCAAGTGACAGATCTGTGATTTGAATACGGGGTATTTTGTAACTCCAAGTATGTTTTTCAGCATAACAGAGGGCGATGAATCCTACCCAGAGGCGAAGCATATTTCAAAATAACATTTCAGTTCCTTATTTTGATCAGTATCAATTTTATTATCAGTTTACTCCTGACATGAGGACACAAATCAGGGTAGTCGGCATCATGGGGGTCGCAAGAAAATAAGTTGAAGCTTGTGTAATTTGGGACAAGCCACTTAATGCCATTTTCAATTTTTCTTATCTTCAAACTAAAATGGAGATATCTGTTTCTCAGAGTTATGAAGATTAAATGATAAAGCAACTAATAACAGCACTTTAACTATAAGACACTATTCACTGGTATGATATTTATTATTGTTCTAAGACTAGATTTAATATTTGCTAAAAATTCTCAGATAGGGAATTTTGTTGTCACAAAGCAGCAATGAAGTGTTTACATATCAGCATATAGTGTATATTGTTATGTTTTACGTGTCAAATCTCATACCTTCAACTGTGCACCTGAAATCCTAAATTCTTCAGAGAAGTGCAGGTAGCAGAACCAGAACAAGGTATCAGAGATTATTTTTGTCTAAACAATTTTTCTATGCAGTTTATCTGTTTACTTAATAAGTCAGCATGAGTAGCTCTTTGATCATACTCAAAGGTTGTAGGATTAGGTAGTCATTATTCAATGATTTTGTGAGAAATGAGACATTATTAATTGAAAAATATCCAGTTGCGATCATTGATTTAAAACTTGGCAGAGAATAAACCATTTATCCTCTCTACACCTTCTTCCTATGTGGAACTTAGGAATTTGCACTTGACAAAGCATCTAGATGGATGAGCAGAAAAATTAAGCACTTTGAAGAGAGGGCAGGGCTCAGAAAGGCTGAGGTGATATATATATTTTCATGCATTGCATTGCAAATAGGCTCCATCCTAAAAATGACAACTCTAAGTATAAAGAAAAATGATAGTAGCCGGTAGCAATAAAATTGCATTAAACACATTTCTGCTCTTCTGGGACAACTGGTGAAGAGAATATACCATATTTCATACTATTGGTTAATTTCTGTCTTTAAAAGTACATAGCATTTTTTTTTCTATAATTGAGTAAGGCCCAAGGTAATTCACACTGTGAGCTGACCCTCATTCCACAAGACTTTGTACAACCCAGGAGCACCTCTGCACATATTTTTTTAATTTAATTAATTAATTCATTTTTGTTACAGATGTTTCCCTTTTTTACTCCACTGATTACCCCTTCCCCCTCCCTCCCCGCCCTGTCCCCAGCTTTGTTGTCCATGTCCATTGTTCATGCATACATGTATATAAGTTCTGTGGTTTATCTCTCTCCCACCACCCCCTCTTCTGGGGATTGTCAGTTTGTACCCCACTTCCATGTGTCTGGGACTACCCCATTCCTCACACTGTTATGTTCATTATATTCCACAAATAAGTGAGATCATGTGATACTTGTCTTTCTCTGTTTGGCTTCTTTCGCTTAGGATGACACTTTCCAGGTCCCTCCATGTTGTCTCAAAGAATAAGAGATCTTTCTTTCTTACAGCTGCATAGTACTCTATTGTGTATATGCACCACTGCTTTTTTATCCATTTGTCTACTGATAGACATTTGGGTTGTTTCCAGATCTTAGCTATTGTAAATAGTGCTGCTACGAACATGGGGGTACATATATCCTTTCTGATTGGTGTTTCAGGCACTGGGTCAAATGGAAGTTCAAGTTTCAATTTTTTGAGGTAACACCATAGTGTTTTCCATAGTGGCTGCACCAGTCTGCATTCCCACCAGCAGTGTACTAGAGTCCCCTTTTCTCCATACCCTCGCCAACACTTGCTGTTTAATGATTTGTTGATGGCGGCCATTCTGACAGGTGTGAGGTGATACCTCATTGTTGTTTTAATTTGCATCTCTGATGATAGTGATGTTGAGCATTTCTTCATATGTCTCTTAGCCATTTGTATGTCCTGTTTGGAGAGGTGTCTATTCAGCTCCTCTGCCCATTTTTAAATTGGGTTCTTTGTCTTCCTTTTGTGGAGCTGTATGAGCACTCTCTATATATTGGAAATTAACCCCTTATTTGATATATCTAATTGGCAATTATGCTCTCCCAAACAGTGGATTGCCTTTCCATTTTGATGAGTGTATCTTTTGCTGTGCAGAAGGTTTTGAGTTTGATGTCGTCCCATGTGTTCATTTTCTCCTCTGTTTCTATTGCCTTAGGTGATGTGTCAGTGAAAATTCTGCTGCATATGATGTCTGAAATTTTGTTGCCTACAGTTTCTTCTAGGATTTTTATGGATTCATGAGTCACGTTTAAGTCTTTTATCCATTTTCAGTTTATTCTTGTGTATGGTGTAAGTTGATAGTCCAATTTCATTTTTTTTTTTTTTGCATGTAGTTGTCCAATTTTCCCAACACCATTTATTAAAGAGGCTGTCTTTACTCCACTGTATGCTCTTGCCACCTTTGTCAAATATTAATTGAGCGTATTGCCTTGGGTCCATTTCTGGGTTCTCTGCTCTGTTCCACTGGTCTATATGCCTGTTCTTGTGCCAGTACCAGGCTGTTTTGATTGCAGTGGATTTGTGGTATAACCTGAAATCTGGTAATGTGATTTCTCCTACTTTGTTCTGCACATATTTTTAAAAACATTCTTTTACCCTCAATTCAATTATTTGCAACTTAACTATAAAATGTTAAGTCATCGGATTGCTTTCTGCTCTTAGTAACTGAGACCATTTTTAATAGAAAAAAATGAGTCTGTGACTCGTGCTCAGCACATACTTCTTTGCTTGCATGCTGGTTTTCATCCTATGACCCTTTTCTCATTTCTAATCCCTGTGATGTCTGAGCCCCAGGAAACTGATCTATGTAAATTACATCTTCTGGGCCCTTTAGCCCTGTGGCCTCCCAAAATGGTTCAGCCAATAGGAAATGCCAAAGATGAGCAGACAGCAGGTAAAGAGAGAGGTCAGGATGTTTATGCCACCTTACCCCACACTCAGATTTCTATGGCACCTGCCGCGCTGAGAGTCTGATCAAGTCGGTGTTGCATAGTGTCTCTTTCATAACTTCAGCTCTTGCGCTTCTGGCTTAAAGAGGCTGTGGGTTTCCTATTGTTTCTCTCCAATATTCACTGTTTAGGAAGGCACCTCTCTACTAAACTCTTTCCACATAACCCTTTCAGAATGAGGCAACTATTTCTTGTAGCCCTGACTGATACAATTGGTTAACATATTATTTAGATCCCAAATGCATTTGAATGTGTTTCTCTAACTAGTGTAATGAAACATTTTTAAAGAAAAAGAATTGTTGTGTATCCCCACTGTCAAAGTCAAATATTAAATAAGGTGTAGATAACTAAAAAAGACAAAATAGTCCTGGCCAGTTTGGCTCAGCGGTTAGAGCGTCGGCCTGCAGACCAGAGAGACCAGGGTTCGGTTCCTGCTGAGGGCACGTACTTTGGTTGCAGTTAGATCCCTGGCCCTGGTTGGGGTCGTGTGGGTGGCAGCCACTCCATGTGTCTCTCTCACATCGATGTTTCTCTCTCTCTCTCCCCCCACTTCCTCCTGCTCTATCTGAAAATAAATGCAAAAATGTCCTCGAGTGAGGATTAAAAAATAAATAAATAAAAGACAAAATTATCTACAAAAAATATATAATTAAAACTGCCAACCAACTAAATAATTAAATTAATTACAATATTTTGATATGGCAAATGCTTTGCTGAAATTAAATAGCTATTTTAGTCAAACACGATGCCATAAATAGAACAAAGAAACTATGTAATTTTCTGGTCCTTTTTTTTTCCAGAATTTTGTGTACAGGACATCACCACCTGTGCAGGACATCATATGAAACGCCTGGGTGCCTTCTTGAATCCTTTTTCTTATCTGCCCTCTCCCAGGGTGCAAATGATCCACTGATTTCCATGTTTAATGCCACAATAGCACTGCAATTGGCATTTTCTAAATACTGGGTTACTGACTCAACCTAATCTTTCTCTGATAGTGTCTCACTCCAATGTACCCTCCATTCTGAATCACATGTCATATTTATAACATGTAAACCAGGTCATGTCACTTTCCCTCAAATCTTCTAAGGCCCTTTATAGCCTCTCTGACAGAGGCAACACCATTTGCACAGTCTACAAGGCCTCCTGTGATCTGGCCCTGTCTGGAACTCCACCACAGTCTCAGTTTATACCCACCACCTTACACTCAGTGGTTGAATTATTCTACACATCTTGGTATTCTTCTGTAAGTACCCACCCTTGGCACTTGGGCCTCCACACTTGAGGTTGCCTCCCTAACACACGCTTTCCTTTCCACATTTTTGCTGGCACATTCTTCCAATCCACCCTTAGAGTCTCTTCCTCTAGAGCTCCTTCCCTCAATCTTATTTGAATCTGGTTTAAATGACCCCAGTCTTTCCTCCCACACGTTACAATGTTCTGTTCATGTGTCTGTGTGCCCCTCGAAGATCCTGTTAGGAAAGAATATATTCATCGTGTTTACAGGCTTATTTGTAGCACTGGGCACAGTGTACAGATGTTAGAAATATTTGTTTAATAAATGAACGAGTATACAATAAATGAAACACTTCATTAAAATGCATTAGCATATTTCTTGATATTATTTCATTATATTTTTATTTATGATTTTTCTATTTTATCTCAAAATATTCAAATCTTAAACTGTTAAAGGCTCAGTACTATTTCAAAGTTCTTAGTCATTGTACCCTCAAATACTACAAGGGAAAGAAGCTTTAGTTAATTTCTTCCCTTAATATTTCAGATACTAATAGTCTAAAAAAATGCACTTTGAATTTGATAAAACCAATAGATGAATGCAAAGAAATATTTTCTTACCTATTACCTTTGTAAAAAATATGTTGGTGTCTCATTTTACTAACTAGTAAAAACCATGTTGCTGCCATTTATTTTTATTTTATTTATTTTATTTTTTTTGTTCAGATAGAGTGGGAGTGAGATAGAGGAAGAGAGAGAGAGAGAAACATAGGCGTGAAAAAGACACATCGAGTGGCTGCCTCCTGCATGACCCAACCAGGGCCGGGGACAAACTGCAATCGAGGTACGCGCCCTTAGTGGGAACCAAACCTGGGTCTCTCTGGCCCACAGGCCGACGCTCTAACCGCTGAGCCAAATCGGCCAGGGCCATGTTGCTGCTATTTAATATTCTGTGCAATACTACATATAACAACAAATACATTTAATTTAGATTCTTTATAAATAATTTAGAATAGTGACTAAAATAACACTAATCTTATATTTTTCAGTGAAAAATTTACTGTAATGGATTATAATGTGCTATTCAAAATATATTTCCATACATATGTGTTTTTAAATCTTCTAAAATTATGTTTTAATAAGATGTCTCTAATATAATGCTAATTCAAATTATAAGCTAATATGTACCTACATTTTGGTTACAAATGACAAAGTTCTTTGAAAATAGTCTAGAAGGATGTACAAAAAAATGTATAGAAGTATCTTTACATGGCAAGATAACAAATATGTTTTTTGAGTTCTATGTAAATAATATTTTCTAGAATAAGTAGGAATTGCTTATTTAAGAAAAGCATAAATAAAAAAAATATATATCAGTTGCTTCTATGTCGCTACAACTCCATATAATTCTGTAAATTAAAACAAAGGTATTGAAATAATAAATAGATAAGTGGAAAGAGCAAATAGTATCCTCAGCCTCCTTGTAAAAATCAACTTGATTCCTGCAAAAAGATAAAATATTGTGCTACAAATAGTGTCTGTTCCTTTTTTTCTTTTTTTCTTTTTTTAATGTTTTTTATTGATTGATTTTTGGAGAGAGAGAGAGAAACATCCATGTGAGAAACATTGGTCAGCTGCCTCCTGCACGCCCCCTACTGGGAATGGAGCTGGCAACCCAAGCATGTGCCCTGACCAGGAATTGAACATGAACTACCTTGGGACAACACTCAGTCCTCTGAGCCACACTGGTCTGGCTATTCTTTTTCTTTTATATAGCACCACAAAAGGTAAATACGTTGTCATCTTCAACACTAATTTCGGCCATTTTAACCATCATTATATGATTTCTGTGTGAATTGATTATTATTCATTGTGCAGAGATTTTTTTTTAATTTTTTGGTAAGTAAACATGCTCTCTTCCTGTCCATAAAATGGCTGTATTTGCTTTTGTTTCTTTGAAAGAATACATGGCCAAAGTGTATTGTGCTCTCTAAAGTAAATCTAGTCTTACTTACTTTAACGTAGGCTTCCACATACCATGGCGAATGACTACTGTGAAAGAAAATTTATTATTGCTATCATTATTATTGATTATTAATTAAAGCTATCTATTTGCCATGCTTTCATGCTCTCACCATTGATCTTTCACAGTAAATTATGTCTATGAAGCAATATTTTATGTAACTATGCCTAATACACAGTTATAATGACATGGTAAATTTAGCAACCTCTTTTATTTTGTCCTTATAGTAAATATATAAAAACATGAACCTGGTTTTCTTATTAAATTGATTTTTAGATAATTTTTAAATTGGTACTAACTGGTAAAATCTGAATAAAGCATTATGGGCTTAAAATTAAATGTTTAGAGTTGACAATAACAATCTATTTCTTTAATAATCTCAGTGTTTATATCATAGTGTACATTTACTAGCTTCTAAAGTTAAGACCAAGGTGATATAAATCATTAATATCACTAATAAAACTGAAAAAAAGGAACACTTTCTAATTTAATAGCATATATAAAAACTTGAAGGATCATGCCAAATTATCAAGTACTAAAAAAGTCCTTCTTAGAAATAATGATGTATCATTCAAATAATGATACAACTTGCAAGGTTCCTTACTCAACTTACAAGATTCCTAAGAGAAACAGAATATAACCTCTCCGAAGACATTTCTCAAATCACATCTGATTTTCAAAGCTAAATTTGCAATAAAACCAAAACCTTTCTGAGGCTAACATGCCAACAATCAATACCGATTTTAGAGATCAAAAAGGTGGGGAATGAGCAAGAATATATAGGAGTCAACAAACTGGACAGGTAACGTTGCAGGCTCTGACACAGATAAACCCTCCCACACTTCTGCGGCTGAACGTTGAAGTTGAGATTCGTGGGTTAGGCAGTTCTTGGCCTGCTTTCTTAGAAGTCACTGCCACTCAGCCTTGTAGTAGACAAATGCAGAAAGCACACAGGAGTGCATGCACACTAATATTTTATCTCTAGTTCTACTTAACCTACCACCATAATTTTAAAATACCATTACAGGCAGCATGAAAAATAAACGTTAAAATGTGAAAAGGTTGTATTGGAGAGTTACTAATTAAGAGACAGACACATTCTCTGATAGTCGTAGTCCCTGGACATATAAATACACCGCCAGTCTCAGGCTCTGCTTTTGCCATTAGTTTAGTGTATGGTAGCAAGCCAAGGGTGGAGCTCTGGTGGGTTGCTTGGAGTGTTAAAAAAACTGATCTAGAATCTAAAAGCAGCTGTTTGGATTCAAGATCAAGAACAACATTGGCCTCCCTGCCTGCTGCACACACTCCTTGGCTTTCTCAGAGTTAGTGCTAAAGTCACCCGAGGGGTCCATGCTCCAAGCCTACACATCACAGGCTCAGAGCATTGGTTAATATTTTTATGATAAAAATACTTAAATTATATATTTGGTTGACCCAGGTACAGGATATCATCAGGAAAAACAACAACAACAAAAAAAAAAACAGCACTCCCCAGGGAACCAAAGATTTGTCTCACTGAACTTGTTCTGTTACCTCCCGGTAACCAAAGACAGGCTCCACAAATAGAAAAGCTACACGTTTAATTTTTTCCCAGCTGTTGTCCTTAGTTGTTTCCCCTTTGATTCAAGTTCAATGCAGTAATTTATTTTTTCCTCCAAGACCTTTGAGCTCAAATGAAACTTGTATGATCTGAAAATGCTGAAAAATGGATTATTCATAATTATATCTGACATTGTAAAAAGAAGTGAGCACATTGGGCAAAGCTCAAAGATACTAACTATAGCTCTTGAAAGTTTATTTGGAAGAAGTCCAGTTTATTTGTATAAAGTCAGAGATATGGAGAAATCATGTGACAAATAAACAGAACCTAGTATATCTCCAAAGCAAATCAGTGAGTCCTTATGCATATTTGCAGCAATGGATAAAATTGTTCAAAAGAAAGAACAAGTAATATTTAATGGAAAAGTAGATGAGCCTGGCTGGTGTTGCCCAGTGGGTTGAGCGTCATCCCATGGACTGAGAGGTCCCGGGTCCATTCCCAGTCAGGACATATGCCCCGGTTGCAGGCATGATCTTCAGTAGGGGGCGTGCCGGAGGCAGCTGGTGGATGTATCTCTCTCACATCAATGTTTCTATCACTCTCTCCCTTCCTCTCTCTCTAAAAAATCAATAAAACATTTTTTAAAAGAAAAGTAGATGAAATCAGAGAAAAATGGAGGATAAAAGAAACATCGAGTATGTATTTGGTATTTGTTGTTCTAAATAGCAGCATTCCCATTAATAACCCCCAAAATGGGTTACTTTACCTAGGCGTGTGCTATTGAAATACCATAAAGGTCAAAGCTCAGTCACCTACTATTTAGGTATGTATAGGTTTAGGGAGTAGACGGATGGAGATTAGGCTTCCAGGAGTCCCCTGAAATGTAAATGGAAACTGATTATAGGGTCTGCCTACTTCAAAATCACCTTTTTTACTACCTACACCAGTAAGAGCAGGAAACGTAACTCAGTGTCTCACAACACACTAGACATAAATTTGGATCAAACCCAGGTTGGGTCATATGGATTGAGAGAGCATGTAAACAGTGAGATCAAGTCCATTTACCTCTGTGTGCTTTGGGGAAAGAGCAAACTGAACTGAAGAAAGAACATTGCAAAGGACAAAAGAGAGGAGAACATGAATTAGGTAAGTGCCTGGGTTCTTGATGATTTTCCAGCTCAGTCACTCAGTCATCAGTGATCCTTACAGTGGTTGAACTCTTTTCTTGTAGTGGAGAAAATGTATGTTCCATCTTAAAACATTAGTGCCCTCAACTACAGGCCTACCTCAAAAAAACAAGAAAAATGTCTAATAGATTATCTAACCTAGCAACTTAAAGAACTAGAGAGCAAACAAAAAGAAAACCCCAGAGCAAGTAGAAGGAAGGAAATAGTAAAGATCAGAGCAGAAATAAATGACATAGAGTCCAAAAAAAAACAATTCAAAGGGTCAATGAAACAAAGAGCTGTTTTTTTGAAAATATAAACAAGATTGATGGACCCTTAGCTAGACTCACCAAGAAACAAAGAGAGAGAGCCCAAATACACAAAATCAGAAATGAAAGAGGAGAAGTAACAATTGACACCACAGAAATACAAAAGATTGTTAACAACTACTATAAACAATTATATGGCAACAAATTTGACAATCTAAGCATAATGGACAAATTTCTAGAAACACATAGTCTCCCAAAACTGGACCAGGAAGAGATAGAAAACTTGAACAGACCAATAACAACAGAAGAAACTGAAGATGTAATCAAGACTCTCCCAGCAAATAAAAGCCCAAGCCCGAATGGCTTCATGGAGGAGTTTTACTGAACCTTCAAATAAGAACTAACACCCATTCTCCTCAAACTATTTCAAAAAATTCAAGAAGAAGGAAGCCTTCTAAATTCGTTTTATGAAGCCAGCATAATTCTAATTCCAAAACCAGAAAAAGACACTACAAAGAAAGAAAACTATAGGCCAATATGCCTGATGAACATAGATGCCAAAATCCTGAACAAAATACTAGCAAATCAGATCCAGCAATATACCAAAATAATTATCCACAATGACCAAGTGGGATTCATCCCAGGGATGCAAGGCTGGTACAATATTGAGAAATCAATAAACGTGATACACCATATAAATAAAATGAAGAATAAAAACCACATGATCATATCAATAGATGCAGAAAAAGCCTTCGACAAAATCCAGCATCCATGTCTGCTAAAAACGCTCAGCAATGTGGGAATAGAGGAATCATATCTCGACATAATAAAGGCCATATATGAAAGACCTACAGCCAGCATCATTGTCAATGGGCAAAAATCAAAAACATTTCCCTTAAGAACAGGAACAAGGCAAGGATGCACACTTTTGCCACTCTTATTTAACATAGTACTGGAAGTCTTAGCCACAGTAATCAGACAGGAAGGAAAAATAAAAGGGTTCCAAATGAGAAAGGAAGAAGTGAAACTGTCATTATTTGCAGATGACATGATACTATACGTAGAAAACCCCAAAGACTCCATCAAAAATTTACTAGACTTAATAAATAAATTTGGAAAAGTAGCAGGATACAAAATTAACATCAACAAATTGTTGGCATTCTTATACGCCAATGATGAACTCTAAGAAAGAGAGACTAAGAAAACAATCCCATTTACCATTATGGCAAAAAAATTAAGATACCTAGCAATAAACTTAACCAAAGAAATAAAGGACCTATTCTCAGAAAACTACAGGTCATTGAAAAAAAAATAAAAAAGAGGAAGATATAAAAAAGTGGAAGCACATACCATGTTCATGGATTGGAAGAATTAAGATCATTAAAATGTCCATATTACCCAAAGCAATCTATAGATTCAATGCAATCCCCATCAAAATACCAATGGCATACTTCACAGAACTAGAACAAATACTTCAAAAGTCCATATGGAACCAAAAAAGACCTTGAATAGCCACATGAATTTTGAAAAAGAAGAGTAAAGTAAGAGGGATCACATGACCAGATTTCAGGTTATACTACAAAGCCACTGTAATCAAAACAGCCTGATACTGGCACAAGAACAGGCATATAGACCAGTGGAACAGAACAGAGAACTCAGAAATGGACCCAAGGCAATATGCTCAATTAATATTTGACAAAGGTGGCAAGAGCATACAGTGGAGTAAGGACAGTCTATTTAATAAATAGTGCTGGGAAAATTGGACAGCTACATGCCAAAAAATGAAACTAGACCATCAACTTACACCATACACAAGAATAAACTGAAAATAGATAAAAGACTTAAATGTGACTTATGAATCCATAAAAATCCTAGAAGAGACTGTAGGCAACAAAATTTCAGACATCACACGCAGCAGAATTTTCACTGATACATCACCTAAGGCAATAGAAACAAAGGAGAAAATGCACCAGAGACTACAACAAACTCAAAAGCTTCTGCACAGCGAAAGATACAATCATCAAAATGAAAAGGCTACCCACCGTATGGGAGAGCATAATTGCCAGTTAGATATATCAGATAAGGGGTTAATTTCCAATATATATAGAGTGCTCATACAACTCAACAAAAGGAAGACAAAGAACCCAATTAAAAAATGGGCAGAGAAACTAAATAGACACCTCTCCGAACAGGACATACAAATGGCTAAGAGACATATGAAGAAATGCTCAACATCACTAATCATCAGAAAGATGCAAATTAAAACAACAATGAGGTATCACCTCACACCTGTCAGAATGGCCACCATCAACAAATCATCAAACAACAAGTGTTGCGAGGGTGTGGAGAAAAGGAGACTCTATTTAATACACTGCTGGTGGGAATGCAAACTGGTGCAGCCACTATGGAAAACACTATGGTGTTACCTCAAAAAATTGAAACTTGAACTTCCATTTGACCCAGTGCCTGAAACACCAATCAGAAAGGATATATGTACCCCCATGTTCGTAGCAGCACTATTTACAATAGCTAAGATCTGGAAACAACCCAAATGTCTATCAGTAGACAAATGGATAAAAAAGCAATGGTGCATATACACAATGGAGTACTATACAGCTGTAAGAAAGAAAGATCTCTTATTCTTTGAGACGACATGGAGGGAACTGGAAAGTGTCATCCTAAGCGAAACAAGCCAAACAGAGAAAGACAAGTATCATATGATCTCACTTATTTGTAGAATATAATGAACATAACAGTATGAGGAATGGGGTAGTCCCAGACACGTGGAAGTGGGGTACAGACTGACAATCCCCAAAAGAGGGGGTGGTGGGGGAGAGATACACCACAGAACTTATATGCATGTATACATGAACAATGGACATGGACAACAAAGCTGGGGACAGGGCAGGGAGGGAGGGGGAAGGGAGAATCAGTGGGGGAAAAAGGAGAAACATCTGCAATAAAAATTAATTAATATTAGTGCCCTCAGTCAAAACCTTTGGAAATATAATTTTTATGTGATTATTTGCTTATAGTCTTGTCCCTATAACCACACCAGTATCAGAACAGTTCAGGTAGATTTTTACTTTCATTACAGTATTTAGTCAGGGTTCTCCAGACAAATGAACACAATATGGAGAGACAGACAGAGAGAGGAGATTTAGATTTATTATAGAAATTGGCCCATACAATTATGTAGGCAGAGAAGTTCCACAATCTTCCCTCTGCATGCTAGAAAACCAGGGAAGCAGATATGTAATTCAATTCAAGTTCAAAGGCCCAAGAAATGGGGGAGCTGATGCTACTGTCCATATAAATACCAGTGTGAGTCTGAATGCCCAAGAATCAGAAGTGCCAATGTCCGGCGCAGGAGAAAGTGTATGTCCTAGTGCCAGAAAAGAGAGTGTACACCATTCTTTCACCTTTTGTTCTGCTAGATGATATGAATTGGATTGTACCAATCCACATTGCTGAGGGAGATCTTTTTTACTCCATTTAGTAATTCATATTCTAATTTCTTCCAGAAACAATCTCACAGACACACCCGGGAATAATGTTTTACCAGCTATCTGGGCATCCTTTAGCCCAGTCAAGTTGACACATGAAATGACCATCACAATTAGTACTCCAGTTTTAGGTATTCGGTGTTGTTGAGAAGAGACTTGGTAAAGAACATCACATGTTATCATGTCAACTGAACTGTGCTCAGCATGTTTCTAAGAAACACCTGACTTGGGGGAATAAGGTCATAAGGGATTTATATTTTCTCTCTTTTAAAACTTTTTCTGAATTTTCAAAAAAATTTAAATATATTATGCAAATAATCAGAGAAAAACAATCCAAAGTAAATTATCACAATTCTTCCTTTCCAAATGAAAAAAAAAAAAAGACTTTAATCAAACAAGTACTTGATGTATTAAAGAAAGAAAAAAGACTAATTTTAGTCTACATATATAAATTATTACATGAATGAATATATTTATAACCATAAACTGCCAGAGAGAAAGAACAAGAAGATAAGAATTATAATAAAATACGATAAAGATGTGTAGTTCTTAATTCCTGAAAACTGTCATGTTACTTTATATGGTGAAAGAGACCTTATAAATGTTATTCGATTAAGGATTTTGTGACTGGGAGATTATCTTGGACTATCAGTGTGGACCCTAAATGCAATCATTTGTATACTTATAAGGGAGGCAGAGGAAGAGTTAAACAGACAATAGGCAGAGAAGAAACAATGGACCACGGAGCCAACTGGAGTGATGCAGCCATAAGCCAAGGGATGCCAGCAGCCACAAGAAGCTGAAAGAGGCAAAGAGCAGCTTCTGCCCAGGAGAGAGCCTCTGGAGGAGCATAGCCCTACTGAGACTTTGATCTCCACCCAGCAAAACTGATTTTGGACTCTGGTGCCCAGAACTGTGAAAGAATAAATATATTTTGTTTTAAGCTACCTTGTTTGTGATCATTTATAACCACAGACCTAGGAAACTAATATAATAACTATTTATAACTAATTATTCTCTTTCAATTATCTAAGACATTGCACAGCTGCTGTGCATTGGATGCTCTGCCCTGCCCAGGACTATAATGTTGCACCAAACATTAACCACTCCTTCCCTGGCAGAGTTCGCAGTCCAGGGAGAATCGGGTAATGGAGCTAGGGGAGATGCCTGTGTATTATTCATATAAAATATAAACTGCACCACTTAACTGTAAATAGGTGCTATATGCTCCCTCCATGGCTGGCTTCTCACATTCTTTATGCAGTAATGTACTTCTATTTTTAATTGATATCATCCCTATAGCTACCTGATTAATTGTTCTCCATGGACATTCTTGTATTATTCAGAAAATGTATTTGTAATTTGGCTGTTTGAGTAATAAAAGTATAATAATTTTCATAATTCTTGCTAAGGTTAACTACCAGGATAAAAGTCAAGTGTCAACTTGAACAATTAAGTCTTCTAATTTAGATTTTTCCTTAAAAGACTATTTTTGGACATTCTGCCTAGTTACATTCCATTTTAAAACTTTCTACCTTATCTTCTAAAAATTTGGTACTAGAAAAAATTATTAAAAGCAATATATGTATTGCTAAATTGTAGTAGGAATAATTGAGAATAAAAGATAATCTCAGCTTCATGACTGCTGTGAATTAGAAGGCATAAAAAATCAGTAGGCACATGGGAGAAATAAAGACAAGTATCATTAATTGACACAGTTAAAGTAAAGAAGTTAACCTCAATTCTCCATTGTAATATAATAATCTGTAACATTTGGAGGAGAAAAGAATCTTCACATTATATGTTGCATGTACTAATGTTTTAGTCTTCAAAATGTTTCAGCATTTCCCAAAAAAGTTCCAATTTCACTTCATATTAATAAAACATTAAAATAGTTCACAGTAATTCTTCTGCTTGGTCTTATTCATATAACAAACCCTCTGATAAATTTAAAATATTAAAAATAGATAATAATTTTAATTTTTACTTTATAAATATTATTCTCCAGGTTGTTCTCTACTTCACCACACCTCTCCAAATAACACTTATGGGAGATGGGGGTGGGTAGAAAACTACATGGAGTTTTTTGTTTGTTGAAATGCCTAGCAAAATTCCAACTGAATTTCTTTGTTCAGATATTATTTCACTGCCAATTATTTGTCTATCAGGCAAGTTTAGAAGCATAACATCCCATTATAGCTCCCTTTTTGCTCCATGACTGACCTTATCTTCATCTAATGAAATCATACCCTTAACTCCCAAGCCATCAGTTCAACATTAATAATCTAATTCCCTCTTCAAATTTCTCCTTGTACCTGGCCCAACTGTGTTTCAAAAGCTCAGCCTTTGTGTTTTCACATTATATTTAAACAGTATTAAAAGAGCTTTGTCAGCTTGTCTGGCCTTACTCTTGATTTGCCTTAAAATTGCTATAACTGAAAGGGAAACTGTTAGCTAGACCATGACCCTCCCATCTTTTTGCAATTTATGAGGGAGAGACAAAAAAGGTGTAAAGAATTACTTTCAACCTAGAAAGTAGTGAATGCTTAACCTAGCCTCTGTCAAGCTAGGAGATGATATACTGAACACTGTTGTCCTGCAAGTTTCTGGAAAAGTTAGTTATCTAATTATTCCTTTTTGGGTATTATTATAGTGTTCATATAATATATAATCAGATTATGTTCTGATAAAAAAAATTAACTCACAAATTTACAGGCAAGAAAAACCAAATTTCTAACCCTGTGTCTCCTAGTAGTCACTTATTCTATATAGATGAGTTGGCTCTACCTTTCATAATTACATATATATGTGTGTGTGTGTGTATATATATATATATATATATATATATATATTTTTTTTTTTTACCCAAAATACAGATATTAGTTACTAAAAAACCATGAATCTAAGCCTGAATTTTATACATTTTTAAGTGGGAGGAAAGGACAATAAACAACAAAACCTGAATCAACAAAACCTGATGACATAGAAGAAAGAAGAAGAGGACGGGAAGGGAGAGAAGATGGATGGGATACAAGGTAGAGGGAGGAGGACAGGAAAGGGAGGAGTTAGGAAAGTTAGAGAAATCAGGGAAACAAATACTCAGGGGAAAGTCAGGCATGGTGTGCTTCCTTCTTGCCTAGAGTCAGTTGGGAATCAGAAATCTAATTTCTTCAAACCCATTGGAGCTAAGATAGAAAGTTCAAGCAAACAAGAAACATTAACTCAACCACATTCTGTGGTTCACTGTCTAAATGACCATCCCACAATAGGGGCTTGGAAATTAAATTTGATTCATTCAAACTATTATCTAATTTTCTTAACTATTCTTTACATGTGGACTTTTGAAATACATTCTCTGAACCCTCTCCCCAAACCACACTGGAACCAGTAATGATAGTGTGCTTAATACTTAGCAATGGCTCAGCAGAGTGAAGCAAAGGCAGAGGATGTTCTGAAGGACTTGCTGATAATTCATGCCCACGAGTTTGCATTGTTTTGTTCCCTATGGCTTGATGTTACACTTTTGCTTATTAAACATGTAATGCCAGTGTAATACTATTGAACCCTAAGGAAGGTTATAAGAAACACCCCTAGACAACTTGATGTATAAAGAGATAGTACTGAAGAAGGGATTTCAATATCTTAATATAAGCGTTGTATCACAAACCATGGGAAAAAGTGTTCTTTGATATTGTACCAGGAATTGTTGTACTTTTCCTATGTAATACTCTTGTTTTCTTCTTTTTGATTCTAAGAATCATGTAACTCTACTCAATTTATTTTGAGTACCAGAAACACTGAACCAAATTTGTACCTTACACAAACATATGCACAAGACAGAATGGCACGTGTTTTGGGTAATAATCTCATTACTGGCCTCAATAATTCAATATTGAAATAATTTATGTGGTTGAAAATATATTCTGTAACTTAATAAAATGTGAATTGGAGGAAATAAAGGCATTAATGGGAGAAAGCAGAAAGTAAAGTTAAGAAAAAAATATTTTAGCTAAATAATTCTGGCCTAATCATATTCTCAGTTTTTAAAGCTTATCTTTATTTTGATTCATTTTAAGGTGATTTTAAAGAATTAAAATATACTTTTACATCACTTAGTAATATGTAGGGCTGAATGTAACAAAATGTCATACAAAAATGGGCTTTCCAAAAAGAAAAAGGCAATTTATTTTTCTTATTCATATCAGATTTAAGGTTGGGTAACCCAACTTGATATAACTACTCCAAGAAGTCTCAATGTTGCAAACTCAGTTGTCTTTCTGATTGGCAATTTTTGTGTGGTTTAAGAATGGGTTCTTGATTCCAGGATGAAATCAATTTTTTGGATGGATGAAAACAAATGAAGATAAAAAGGATAGCTTCTATAGGATCTTCTTTCTATACCACATTTACCAGAACTGTGTTGTTAGATCACCTCTAGCTGCAAAAAGAAAGAAGAAAGTATTGTAGATATCCAATCTTCATTAAATGAAGACAAAGGAAAAGGAGATTAGAATGAGTATTGCAGATGACTCGAAGTATATGCCAGATTTTATTATATTATATGATAATATACTCATCACTTGGATGATTATTGACATGTACCTTTTTGAGTCTTATCTTTTTTCTTACCTAGAAAAAATAATAATTTCAACTTCAAATAATTCTGGTGACTATCAAATAAAATAAAATATAATGTTCAAACTTGCCAGTCACATAATATATGCTAGATAAATGTTAGTCCCCTGCCCAAAAAAGTAAGTCAAACAGAGGCCATGGTACCACTCAATAATCAATCTTAAAGAAGGATTCCTAAAGCAAAGAAATATGGGGTGGGGATGGGTGGGCAGAAATCTGAAGTGTAAGCTACATTCTATGCCAAGTACCAAACTATTTTACACATATCATATGTTGTCTGTAACTTAAGAATTTGATATACTATCATGTGATTTTATGAGTAGTATGGCTAATACATAATAAACTGAAATATGTTTACTTCATAGCCTTAAAATATCAAGAAAAATACAAATTCCTATTTGTGGATTCTCTGCTAAAATTTAAGAGATTAAATAGAGCAATGACACTATTCTTTGTATCTTTATTGTTGTATCTTTATTTCAGTTGTTGAAAGCTGTGCCATGTCCCTCTGGGAAGAGAAAAAATTCTAAGTAGCACATCATGACACAGTGTTTCAAAAAAGAAAAATCGGTTCCTGAAAATATATCAGGAAATCAATATATTTCCACAAGTGACCAGCTTAATCACCCAACCCTCCAGTCAAAAGGATTCTAATTGAAATGCTGTACTGTCTCTCTGTCTTCAAAAGTTAGTCTGCTCAACAATACATTGACCATTTTATAGAAGTAAGTAGATCTGGAGAGCTATGTATTGACTTGAAGGGAGAACATTGCAAGTCTGGCCAGAAGGCTGCAATGCCTGTGCTTAGAAGTAATCAATAAAAAAAAAATGTATTCGTAGTTCTATCTATCTATTTCTGTCAGATGTATTACAGCGATCCTTTACATTCTAAGAGTGGCATAAATGTAGCAAGAATAAATTTTCTGCTAGATAATGTTGCTATTGGCTTTGCAAAAAACCCTCAAAAGTTGCAATTTAGTGTTCTGTCAAAAATAAGAAAGCGCTATTTTTCTACTATAATAAGTGCCAAGAAAACCCCATGAATGTTAGAGGAAGATAATATGTGTATGAAATATTTAATTTTTCCAAAAGCTCTTACTGAAGATTTCTTTCACCATGTTCTAAGAAACTACTTATCAGAAACAGAGAACACCATTTTTGCATTTTTCTTTCTTAGGGAAATGGTGAAATAATGATGAGAATCACTTAGATAAAATGAAACCATCAGTGTGTTCACTTGGTAAAACAGAAGTACTGCCATTGCGTCATTCTCAATGAGAAATAATACACCTCCCTTGTCCAGGTGACAAAAAAAACTGTTCTCATTTCTGAAATTGGTCCAGAATTGCCATATAGCTATTTTACATGGAGGAGTCTGCTTTGGGGAGTGATGTATGACTCAAAATATCCTCCGTTTGGAGCTTCTGTTCTAATAAAGGTGATTAACACAATACGTCTTTATTGTTTCTTGATCAGAGTTGTGTCTCTGCTCTCTGCAAACACCCCTGTGCTATCATGCACTGTCTACCTAACTGAATCCATTACTCTATTTTAAATTAAGCCACAAAGTTTGTGGAGCTCTAAGCCAAGGATTAAGACCCAAACAATCACATAAATAATAATAAATGTGTCTCAATAATTTCTTGCATTTGGTTTATATTTAGTTTATGCATTTAATTGGGGGGTTCAACTGTTCACTTTAAATTCTTATCATTTTGCACCAAATTAATGTGGACAAGTCCTTCATAAGTAAGAGTGCACATTACTTTTATTACAGATATCAGCTCTGACATGCTCCCAGCTTCTGACCTTAGGCAAGTTACTCAACCTCCATAAATCTTAATCTCTTCAATAGTAAAATGGAGATAATACTAGCTTCAAATTTATATGAGATACTATGATATATCATTATATGTGTAGCATTATGTTATAGCTCTTTTTAGAAGATTAAAGTTGTGAAAATATTTATTCTCAGAGAAAAAGAGCAGGGTTCCTCCTCAAGAAAAGAGAGCAGTTACATCAACAGTAGGGACACTTCTTATATTAGAACTGCCTGCACCCAGCTTAGATGGAGTGAGAGTTATAGAGAAGATCAGAGTAACCATCAAGACCAGAGAGATGTATAAGGATGAGATTGTGGTGGATTTATGGAAGTTTGCATTTTAGCCTACACTGAACAATTGATTTAAGTAGAGCCAATAGGATCATTTTTTGTTTTGGTAAAAGATGTCTTAATGTATGAAGTGTAGTAGACATGCACAAGATTGGAGACAGAGCTATCAATTCTTAAATCATTGCAACAGTACAGACAAAAAGATAATTAAGTTGTTTACTAAAGCACAGGGAATTAGGTTGGAAATGAGAGTGGGAAGAGAGATTTTCAGATAACAGAATTCACAGGCTATAAGGCTGGTTTGATGTGAGACATGAGGGAGGCAAAGGAACATCAGGAGGCATGTGCCTGGGAGAAATTTGTGCTGGAAGTTCAGATTTGGGAATGAATCTGGATCTGATCGTGTGAAATGCTGAGATCTGCCGGAGAGTATACAGAAGGAGACAGAAAAAAAATGATGATGCTAAGATGACAGAAACATCTTGACCTTGTCTCTATTATTAGTTATTAATCTAATCATTCAAGGTTAATAAAACAAAGTGAATAGAGATAAATAATAAATAAAATCAAGCAATTAATTAGTTGGACACATTTTACTGATTACGTCAAGGGAAAACTGTGTGAGACATTTACAGGACTGTTTGCTTAATTTTTCCCTTCTCATAGAGATTTTCTCTCCCTTCCTAACCATGGGGCACTGCTGTTCCTTTAGTTACAACTGATTGGTCCAGAGAGGTCACCCAACTTGAAGCACTTACCTCATTGCTAAGAATATTTTAAGTGTTAAAGTTATTACTGCTTAAGAACTTAGAAAATTAATTTAAAAATACAATTATTGGTAATCAAACTTGGTATCATGGGTAGTTATACTGGAGAGCATGTCATCTGTAGACTTGGGACTCTAAAAGGCTTTGTGGAGGAAGACAAGAATGAAGGAACTGAATACCATCCCTAAGCTCTCTTTACCCAGAAAAGAGAATGGAGTTGAAAACTCTGGATGCAGTATGAGAATCTCAGAGAAACTGGTGTGGTACAAGTTCTGAAATACAGCATGAAGAACCTGCCTCATCAGGAGAGAATAGAAACTATTTCTGTTTAGGATGCAAAGTTACAAAGCAATGGGATATTAACTAACAAACAAAAAACAAAAAGTATAGGTAAACCACACCAGATCGGGCTTCAGTAAACACGGGAAATCTTGAAAGGCTAAAAGAAATTCTACTAGGTATCAGATGTAGAAGCTGCAAGCTTCTTCTTATAATCCTTCATGGGAGATGTACTTAGTATTTGCAGCATGGCCACCCCCAAATCCTTTATGTGAGTCCAGTATACATGTCATCAAGAGACATACCAACAGTTAAGGTAAATTCAGTGTGTTGCTCTTGTGTATTTACTCTTTGTGTCCCTCCAAGAAGATTGCAACTTTATATGGGTATTACAAATCATATTTATTAGAAAAAGAGTTTTGAGTAGTGAATAAATACTATCCATTGGTCCCACTCATTTTGGTGTGAACAAGTATAGCATACATACGAAAAAAATTACCCGAAGTCAGCTGAGAGCGCAAGGGGTACTAGGTGGAAGCCACAGTAGAGGAAACCGGTGGCAGTAATAAAACTTGTAATGCCGTGTGTCCTGAACACTAACACTCTATCTGGGCTATGCAAGGGAAACACGGGAGATGGAGCACATGATGACTCTACAGATGCCAAAGGTCATCTAAAATGTATTCCATACATTTTTATGCTTGATACTTGGCAAATAATTGCCTCAATGAAGTAAAAGTTGAAAGGAAGAAAATAAATAAATTTTATATTATGCCCAACACACTCTAAAGTAAAAATCAGATCTTATAAATAATTTTAAAATAGAGATCATAATCTTCTTTTAAAAAACAATGAAGGCTGCAAAATACTCCTATGGGGGTTATATATTAGATGACTCCTTGAGTGATCATTCATAGATTACAATGTTGTTGGTGCCCCTAGAAGTTGTCAATAACCTAGTGGTCCTGAAAACACTTTTATTTTCATTCTAGAATCCCAGTACCTTCTATTTGATAACAGAGTAATGATAGATCACTTAGAAATAGATGGAAACCATCACCTTGGGTTATAAATATTTGATGGGTATTCTATTATAAGAGTAAATATAATATACATACTTAACAAGTCATAATTTTACTTGTAAAGGGTCATAGAATAATGAGGTCTTTCAATAATATGATTTGGAATTTACACAATGTACTTTCTATTCCAACAGTACTAGAATACTTTGTTTACAAGTGAGAAATACAATATTGGTAATCCTTTAAGCAATGATAACATTGTTCTCTATATAAAACAATTCATCTCTATTGATCTTTTGCCTTAATATTCTCTAAATCCAATTATCAAACCTACTAAAGCACAACTTTCATATTACAAGGTATTCATAACTGCACTAGGTCTAAGATATTTTTATCCTTACATTTCAACACCCATATACACAATTTAACACTTATTACTATTCTTATCAGTTGTCTTCTCCAGAATTTCCAATTTTTAAAAATTGCACTGACCACCAACTGAGTAAATTAAGTACTTTTATTAGTAATTTGTGGTTTTAATAAAATTATTGTAGCAATATATAAAGAAAACAAAGCTGAGAGTGGATATACATCATTCTAATGTAGCAAAAAAAAAAAAAAAAAAAAGAAGGTGAGTTAGCTTGTTTTGTCTTGAGAAGTTAAAAGGGTAAGTTAATTTATGCCTACAAAGAAAAATCAATAGTACATTGTGCACAAAAGAAGAATCAATCATCATTTCTATGGCCTCTATATTCATTATGACATGAATTTATTGAGGAAAACATTGCATCAAATATGAATTGAGTTTGCCTCAAAAGTTCCTAAGCTCATCCAGGGCATAGTCAAGGTCCTTGCATCAGAATCTTTTAGTGACCACCAATATTAACATAGAAGCCTGCAAACAATGAGTAATGAATTTATACATTTGGCAGATTCAACAACATTTTGACAATCATAGATCTTATATTTCAAATACCACATTAATAGACATTTCCATCTGGTGTATCTTTATGTAATAAATATAATTTTATCAAGGATCCCATGCAAAATATCTGTAGTACATCAGGCCCTCAAGATTATTTTTGCTACTTACAAATAAATATATGTACACTCTTTTGTGCCTATTCTCCATTGTCTTTTTGTTGTTGTTGTTGTTGTTTTGTTTCCAGTCATCCTTTCTCTAAAATAATTTTCCACCACTATGGAAACACTTATTAATCATAAATGTTTCACTCCAATAAAAGCACATTTTAAGTATTTTTCTTCATAATGCAACTAACATTATTTAACAAAGATATATAATGTGAATTCTTGAAATAAAAAGTTTTTCCAAAATGAAATACATTAGGAATAAAACCTCTTTGAGAAAAAAGACAGCGTGTACCTTTTATACCTTCTATATGACCTTTATTCCCAGGGCCATACACAGAAAGGGAGAAATTAATATTTCAACTAAAGTCTGTGATCTCTTGGCTCAAATTGAAGCTTGTAGTTCTTTGGTCCTATCAAGATTACCCGTGTTTTTGTGGAGTTCATATCTATTTGAATGTTTTTTTAAAAAGTGTATAAGTAACTCCTACAAGGCTTTTCTTTGAAAATTATTTTTTCATTGTTGATTTTAGAGAGAGAGAAAGTGAGAGGGAGAGATAGCAACATCAATGAGAGAGAACATGGATCGGCTGCCTCCTGCATGCCCCCCACTGGGGATCAGGCCCACAACCTGGGCATGTGCCCTGACCGGGAATCAAATTGGTGACCTCTTGGTGCATGGGTGGACACTCAACCACTGAGCCCCACCGGCCAGGCTTTTTCTTCTTTTTTACTGCTATGATAACAAATTACACTTCCACTGCAGCAAGGACAACTTTCTGAATTTGTTCTATCCTGACTGAGCTCATGTGACTAAGAACAGCTCTTTACCACTGTTTCCCCATCCCTGTGACTTTCTGAGAGCAATACAACCAGCAGCGCACTGGTCTGGTTTCCACCAGGTAACATGAGCTACTGTTTCCACTGATTTGAAAAATGCCGTATTGCCACATGGGGAAATGTCTTGCTCTCAGGATGAGTCTTTTCACCCAAAAGAGTTTAAAAACAAACAAACAAACAAACAAAAACTGGCTACAACAGTTTTCAAAGAAGTTGCAAAACGAGCCTTCAGTTGAGAGGAGGGTATGCAGGAAGTGTGTGCATACACACGCACATGGTTATAAAGCAGAGGGAACACTTCCACTGGATAGCCTGGGCCAGAAAGGGAGATAAAGAATTCTCAGCACAGGTGATGCCAAACCAGTTGAACTTGAGACCCAAAAGAAAAGCCAGGTTTTAGGGTTAAAGACAAGCTCTTAGGACGAAGTGGATACCCCATCATAGATAGCTCTACCTAATGATTTCAGTTTTCATTTTGTATGCAAAACAGAACAAATCAAAACAAATTTTCTGTTTACATCTGCAGTTCTGTATATATGGAACAGAAAGAATCTCTCCTTCTGTCGTGAATTTTTTTTACTTGTGTTAATTCAGCCTATTTTGTGGATAATTAAGAACATCTTTTCTGTTTGTCCTTAAGAAGTTTCTGTTTTAATTACATTTCTGTACTTCTGTGTGTGTCCTGTTGATTTTGTAGTTTTTCCAATATTCAGGTTTTGACATTTTATTCCCTATTATATATCCGGTATTAATTCCTGGAAGTGCTCCGGAGATAATTCATGATTCTCATACTGTTTGCCTCTTTCATTCAGCATCTATATGGGAAAATTGATAAGCTCACCATTTATTTCCTTATCAGAATTGCTAATGGTCACGTTTAGGTCAGAACAGAGAGTGGAGTACACTGAAGGAGAAGACACAGTATCTGATTATTCCCCCCACCTCTCAGGCCTTAAAACACCTAAAACATTCTTCTTCAGAATTTAAGCATAATTTACTTACTCAGGTATATAAAAAAGTCCCAATGCACATTTGTTTAATTCTGGACATAAAATCTTCAAAAGGTGGACAAAGGCTATTATTCTGCAACTGGAGTTAAAAGATATTGAGATGGACCCGGCCGGTGTGGCTCAGTGGTTGAGTGTCAGTCCACGAACCAAGAGGTCACCAGTTTGATTCCCTGTCAGGGCACATGCCTAAATTGTGAGCCCAGTCCACAGTGGGGGCATGCAGGAGGTGGCCAATCGATGTTCTCTCTCATCGATGTTTCTATCCCCTCTCTCTAAAATCAATAAAGAAAAAAAATTTTTTTTAAAGATATTGAAATGGAAATTTTCAGAGACTATATCCTGGTACAAAAACATTTAAAAATAAAATGATAGCCCATAGTATACACAGTCTGGTATAATAGGTTGAAATCCCCAAACTAGCACATGCCACTTGCTCATCAGGGTCACTGGAAATGCCAGCAAAGGAGAAAGAAAACTGAAAGGAGAAACTTACGAAATTTCAGAATTGCAAATCATTTTATGAATTAGAGACCAATCGCATCATTTTCCAGATGAGAGAAGTAAACAAATGACTTACTAAAGGTTGCATAGGTAAATAGTGGCAGAATTAATACTTGAACCCAGGTCTTCTGACTCTAAGTCAATGTTTATTACTCCACTAACAAGTCAAATAAATCTTAATGAGTCTATGACAGTAAGCAAATCAATGATAAATTTAAATAATTCACAACCAAGTATTTATTGGCTAATGTTTGATGGTGTCCTAATCTATGGTATATTTACATTTATTTATAAACCAATTTTATTTAAATTCCTATCTTAGAGATATCTAGAATCATAATAGAAAATCTTGCATGCTATTCCAGTTTCAAATTCTGTAAGGAGAAACTATGATGAAATAAAAATAATGCTCTTAATCTTTCACATGAATAAAATGTAAATACCCACTTCCCTGACTTGCTGTATAAGCAGATGCAATGTAGAGCGTATTTTTGGGAAAGCCTCTTTGCAATAAGATTAACAAACATCTTTTGTGTGAGAACACGTGTATATAGTGGAGCATTAAAATATGAATCAATTACTTTCGACCTAACACTAGCCAGAAGCTGTACTGCTAATTAACAAGCTGAACTCCAGAATCCCTTTGCCGCTGCTCATTAAAGAGTTCATCACAAATGTTTAAAAATTTCAGGATAAGCAAACTCTAGAGCATTGCTATTTAGGCAGATGTCCATCTGGTTGGGATGATTAAAACTTCAAGTATGAAAGAAATGAAGAGAGTATTCCTGGGGAGTTACATTGTGACATGTGTTCACAGAGGGGCTATGCTGACATTTATCAGAAGGATTTCTCAAGGTTATAAAATAAGCTAATATGAGCTGATGGTCACTGAGGCAGAGCAGCTATGTTTCCCCAAATACATACCATAATGGTGCAACTCTGAGTGCAGCTACATATCTTAACACACAGGTGGTCAACTAAAGCCAAGACAAATGCAAGTCCATAGTCTTCTCCTAATGCCTTGAACAATATTCCCTAATATGTAAAATTTAAACTACTATGTCCAATTTTTCAGAGAAGATTGTGCTGCCATTCTGTTTTAAACAGAGAGCTGCATTGAAAACAAATGAACAAACAACCTAAAACAACTTCACAGTTTGTAAAGGTAAGGTAGCTAGTCTGCTGCCCCTGTGAAGGAGGCATTCTAGCCTTCTTAGTGTTATACTTATTGGTCAACTGAGAGGTAGGTCAGGCTAGTCTCAAGCCAAGCACTGTGTGTGCTATCGATCTGTTGCGGGTCTTCTAAGGAAAGAGTCACACCAACATCTGATTTCAGGTGGAGGTTCTGCTTGACCTAGGTGAGGACATGACCAGAATAGGCCTGGAGAACCCCAGTTCAGTTTAGTGGCAGTGGAAGGAAGAGCGAGGTCACTGGCTTTTCTAACTCACTGCAATTTCACCTTCTTATAGCTTTCGCCAAAAATCTGTTTCCTAAGCTTCCCAAGCCAGGTTTTTTCATTGGTGGTTTTTTTTACTCACATTGACTCTCATCCATCTGTGGTGTTCCCCATTGTTCTTATCTACCTGAATATGACCCATTATTCAAAGGTTTATTTCAAAGTACATCTCTCAAAACTCACTTTGAACACTGTGATGCATATTTCTCTCACTATTCAAGCCACAAGACATAATTTCAGTAAGTCACTACTCATTTGGCAGTTATGTTTAAATCCAAGCCATTGTTTCCCAGTCGGGGCGTATCTCTGTGACACTAGACGCCATGTTCCACCCTGCTTTTCCACCCCAGTGTGGTTGTATTTTACAAAGGAAGATCTACCATTTTGTATGATTTCATCGAAACTTTGTGAGTTGACTTATAATCTAACTACTCTGTTTAAGCCTTTCTTTCAGATAAAACTATTCTCAGCTCCAAATGATACCATACAAATGAATTTAGAGAACAAGTGAATATACAAGGTTAAAAATTGTATGTATTTTCACAATAAATGAAAACAAGCTGACAACCTGAAGATCATCGGCTCTGTTATTTTAAAAGTTAAAATTAAATAGGAAGATAAGTTTTACTTATTCATTCTAACTTGACTTACCCTGCAAATAGAGAGTTCAAATTCTAATCAAAAATTCTGAAAAATGTATTCCTATCAATTCCTTGGACAAAGCAACTCCAGGTTATTCCAACACATATAATATGTGTAAGCTTGACTCTTCTTGTAAAAATGATGGAATATATCAATAGACATTTCCCAGCTTTTCATTCAAAGGGAAAATGAACGTGTCAACGACAGAAGTACTATAATAATTTTAAAATATCCAATTTACTGTGCAGGTCGAAAATCAAATAGTAAAACTTTTAATTGGAACTTTTGGCAGCATTTCTTGGCTCTGTACATTCATTTTACTAGGAAAAAAAAATATTTTTCTGTCTAGCCTATTAATCACATCTCAATTTTGTTGTGTCAAGTATATACAACACTGAACTGGCTACCTGTGGTTGCCCCAACTTAAACAGTGCTTTAACCTAGACACATATCTTTCAACAAAAACAAAAATTATCAAGCTAAGTACTGCAGTGACTTGCAGAGTATTTCAGTGAGAGGCATGTTTATTGGAAGTCTCCGCACAGAAGATCGGGGGAGGATTATGGATTGGCTAAGTGCTCTCCCACTCCTTGGCAGTCTAATATTACATCTTACCATTAAGCAAAGGAAGTCTTTAATATATTAACAACACTCCGTCTAAAGTGCCTCACAGAGAAAATGCGATAGAACACTGCAATTATCCCAAACATGGCGGTGGCACTGTGAGATGCTGAGCATTTTAGAGTGTGAATCTGTTATGCCTGTTTTAATCAGGGTTGTGACAATAAACATGTCAAAATCACTATAGTTTAGAGAAATATAATTGATTGATCATAATTTTTGTGATATCGTAAAAACTATTTAATGGAAAGTGAACAAATTCTATCCTTCTGTATCTGGACAGCTTCCAAAATTCTGTAAGTGTTATGAAAAAAAAAGTGTTTAATGGCTTTCCTTTGAAAGAAGGGTCTCTGTGTTTCTTATCAGTCCTCTTCTAAATCGTAAAGGTAAATTTGAAATTTCCTAAATGATGTTTTAGACAGGATGATCAGATTCCTTTTCCCCCCAAATTGAAGATGCTGAGTCCAGCAATCCTTTAGTTTAAAAAAAAAAATCTAGCCTGGCCAGTATGGCTCAGTGGTTGAGCATCGACCCAGGCACCAAGAGGTCACTGGTTTGATTCCTGGTCAGGACACATGCCCAGGTTGTGAGCTTAGTCCTCAATGGGGGGCACGCAGGAGGCAGCTGGTGGATGTATCTCTCTCACATCAATGTTTCTATCTCTCTCTCTCCTCTCCCTTCCTCTCTCTCTCTAGAAAAAAATAAAGGAAAAAAAGAAAAAAAGCAGATGTCTATATTTAGTCTCTCTGTGCCTCGCCAAACATTCACTCCATGCCCTGCTCCAACCTGTTGTCTGTCCTGCCTTCACCAACACCAGAGTTTTCTTAGGGCACCAACAATCTGAAAAATACACACACACACACACACACACACACGTGTGTGTGAGTGTGTTGATATATATCATATAAAAATATATATACATATTTTTAAATATGTATATCATTCTCTTTATCTATTCATCTGTTAACAAACACTTAGGTTATTTCCAACATGGGAGTACAGATATCTCTTCAAGATAATAATTTTGTTTTCTTCCCAGAAGAAATCATATGGTAGTTCTGTTTTAAATGTTCTGAGGAACCTCCACACTGCTTTCGTAGTAGCTGTACCAGTCCGCATCCCCATTTCCACCAATAGCACACGGCACTTCTCTTTTCTCCACATCCTCGCCAGCACTTATCTCTTGTTGTGTTTTGTTTTGTAATACACATCTTACCAGGTGAAAGGTGATCTCTTTTTGTGGTTTTGGTTTCCATTTCCCTGATATTAGTGATGTTGAGCACTTTTCATGTACCTATTGGCTATTTGCATGTCTTCCTTGGAAAACTGTCTATTCAGGTCCTTTGCCCATTTAAAAAAAAAAAATTCTTTATTGATTTTAGAGAGAGAGGAAGGAAGAGGGAGAGAGAGAAAGAAACATCAATGAGAAAGAATATCGATTAGCCACCTCCTGCATGCCCCCCCTAAGGATCAGGCCCACAACCTGGGCATGTGCCCTGACCAGGAATTGAACCAGTGACCTCTTGGTGCATGGGTCAACGCTCAACCACTGAGCCACAGTGGCCGGGCCCTTTGCCCATATTTTACTTGAGATATTTTTGTTTGTTGGTTGGTAGGTTTTCTTTTGTTTGCTATTGAGTTGTATGAGGTTTTTTAAAAATATTTTGGATATTAACCTTTATCAACTGTGGTTTGGAAATATATTCTTCCATTCCATAAGTTGATATTTATTTTGTTGATGGTTTTCTTCGTTGTAAGATTTTCAGATGTAGTTCCATATGTTTTTCCTGGTTACCATTGTCTTTGGTGTCAAACTCCCCCCCCCAAAAAAAAATTGCTAAAACTGACGACAAGGTGGCTTACCCCTTATCTTGTCTTCTAAGAGTTGTATGGTTTCAAGTCTTACATTCAAGTCTTTAATGCATTTGGGTAAATTTTTGTCTAGTGATATAAGATAAGTGTCCGCTTTTGTTCTTTCTGCATGTGGCTGTCCAGCTTCCCAAGACCATTTATTGAAGAGACTACCCTCTGCCCATTGCACATTGTGTTTTATTCACCATACCCATGAGATAAATGAATGTGTCTGGTTTTTCATTGTTAATGAGTGTTTGGCAATAGTTAATTGAAAAATATATTTTTTTAATGAATAGATAGTATATACATTTAAGCACTGTTTAGTAAAAAAAAGAAAAAGGTGTTATTCACTGAGGTAAACCTAACTATCTTTAAGTAATAATTTTATATTTGAACAACAATAATAAACATTTGTGCCTCTCTAAATAAAGAGAGATACAACATTTATAGTCACAATCCTGAAAATCAAACTTAGAAGTGCAGAACCTCACCCTTCTCAGAATGGAGGCTACATAAACTTTATTAGTGTATGTGTTCGATAGCCACTTATTAGTAAATAGTAGGTACTCAATAAGTATTTGTTCCATTAAGAAAATCAATTTACAGAACAGATTCTTCATGCCCCCTTCTCCGTTTTTTTTTAGTGACAATGCTGTTTTTATTCCCAGAATCTGTCTTGCACTCTGAATACAGAAGCTTTATTCCTGACAGGTCTCCAGTCTCTGCTGTTAGCTTTCATGAGAAGATTCATGATTTTACATGCAGATGTTTTAGGTAGGTCCAACATTACAGCTGGCACATGTCTGTTCAGCGATAAAGAGCTGATGTAAAAAAAAAAAAGCACCAGGGATTCTGGGAAGGTGGTGGTTTAAATAAGTTTGTCCTGAGCCCTCAACTCCTAACTCTTATCTCCTCCTCCGTCACTAGCAACAGCTGCAAACAGCAGCAAGTGGGCAAGGCCAAGGAGACACAAGTGCGGCCTCAGCTTCACAGAGTCCTAACTGAGAAGGAAATGGCAGAGGAATTTCTCCCCAGGGAGTCCGACAAGAGCTCCTTAGGAGAAGGGCGGGGTTCTAGAGACCTACTGATTCCTGCACTGACACCCAGTGAAAGGACAGTGTTAGTACCCTCACCTGTGTTTTGTCTCCCTGCTCTTCAAAGAGCTGAGGTGGGGTGAAGAATAATGACTTGAATGTTCTCTGCTCTGAGCCTGAAGAGATCAGGCATTAGAGAGGCTTCTCCATAGCAAATCCCTCGGAGGCTGACTCTTCTTTGCTAGAGGAGTAAACAGAGTTCAGCCAGCACCCGTCTGCAGAGATGGTATGTCCCAGAAGCTAGAGCTGAGATGCCACAAGCTGACGAAATTACAGATTATGTGCCAAAGAGAGTGGACATCAGGGACCTAGAGAAGAAGCAGTGCACTCAGAAGGAGCCCTAACATGGAGAAGGGCACAGCCTAAAAAGAAACAGTAAGAACATGAAGAAGAATCAAGGGTATCACCAATTTTTGGAATGAAAACACATGCTTTTTCAAATCAGTGCATTTATTGACTGAAAAGAGTAGAATATTGCTAAATATCGAAATGGTGGCCTGGTATATGAAAGATGAAAAGAATGAATTTGAGGGGTTAAAAAATAGAATAAGTAAAGTTTAGAGAAAATAGAAAGGAACAGATGGAAGTGAGATAATAATCTAATAGAGGGAGAAAATGTTCCTGAGCTGTGGGACAACCTGAGACTGTAGATGGGCTCAATACATTCTGGGCAGGATCAGTGAGAAAAAGCACATACCAAGGCATAACCTAGTAAAGAGGAGAAATACCTTATAAGCTCCCAGGACAAAAGACCTGGTTACTTAGAATGAAGTGAGAGAGAGAGAGAGAGGCTGTCATGGGACTCACATACAACAATGGAACTTAAAAGATGGTGGACAACATAAGTAGACCACTGGCAAAAAAAAATTAAACCAAAAATCTCATACCCATCAATATAGTATTTATCTGTGAGATAAATGTGAATATACAAAGATGTAAAGAATAATATCACTCACATGCCCCTTCTGAGGTTCCAGACAATACTAATTCAGAATGAAATTCTCAAAAAAGTAAAAGGGAGAAAAGAAATAGTATTGATTAGTAAAGACAAATTAGAGACATGTTAGATAGATACATAGAAATAAGATTCATAATCTGCATATAATTTATAAATACTAAATAAAGTTTCCTGAAATAGGGAATCTATATTATAGGAAAAAGCTAATCATAATCTAGAACTAAAATTCTAAGGTATCTCAGCAAAACCTATAAATAGTGGCAAGCAAAACAGTGATACTTGAGAGTCTTCTGGGAATTGAGAGGAAGAAGCAGTAAAGAAATGAGACCTATGAACAGGGGAAAGTTTTTATATATTAGTAAACTGTGCTTGATTATGAGTACTGGAAAACAGAATACAATCAGAAATAAAAAGGAAAGACACAATAAAACTTCCAAAATGACTAGAAGAATGAAGGAAATAAATAACAATTTGATCAAGTTACCAAAAATTACCAAAAGAAAAAAAACATGACTAAGAAAAAACAATTTTTTTAAACTAGTGAAAAATAAAATCAGTTTTATTTAATATTCAGTACTTGACACTAAATATGGACTAAACTTTCCCGTTAAAAGTCAAGTACATTCATATTGACATAAAAACATATTATATAACTCTATGCTATTTGCAAATAACACATTAAAAAATAATAATAAAAGAACATTGGAAAAGTGATTGAACAAATAAAAATTTAATCAAACAAAAAGAAGGACAAGCAACACTAATCATTAAAAAGGAGGCTATAAAAGGCCAGAAGTTTAAAAGGACACAGAATAAACAGGAACACTATATGTAAAGTGTGTGTGTGTGTGTGTGTGTGTGTGCGCAAATGTATGTAAAGGAATAGAGGTCTGAGAGAGCACAAACATTTCAATGAAATGCAGGTAGTTCAGGGTCACCAGTGCTATGTGGGGTGGACAAAAATGATAACATAGAGAATGACAACGGATGTATATACCTCCTTTAAATCTTCCTTAGGTTGATAGGATTCTGCCCTATATATTATTACTGATGGGATCAGAGTCATACTAACAAAAATATTAGTGTATAGGTCTAAAACATATGTTTTTAAATAGCCAGATAGTAATAAAAGGTGAACTCTACCCCCACCCCACTCAAAAAAATAAAAAAACAATTCTGGGATTTGTAATATGCCACGTGGTAATTTTTTCAGGCTTATAGGTTCAAACTCTGTTCATTTTTGACATACCACATTAACATGAGATAAAGTATTAACTAATTTACATTCTAATTTACTTCTGGCAGAAGAAACTAACTATATTTCAAGTAGCCAAAAAATTGCTAAGTATAGAATCTAGAGATTATCAAAATGCAAAGATTTCCAGTAATGTTTAATTCAACCATGTTAAACATATAGAAGATTTTATATCTCTCATTTAAGCATTACTTAATGTCTATGTTGACAAGTTACTGTAGAAATTTAGGAAACAAAGATACTTAAGCTTCAAAACAAATAAATACATTTTAAATAGGTTACATGGGTATATTAATAAGCTTTTTATTTTATGTTTTTTTTTTTCCCTTATTGATTTTACAGAGAAAGGAAGTAAGAAGGAGAGATAGAAACATTGATGAGAAGTCGATGTGTCTCTCCCACATCAATGTTTCTCTTTTTCTCTTCCTAAAAAAAAAAAAAAAAAAATGCACTTTAAGGAAATAGGCATGCAAAGATTTAAATAAAAAAATGTTTATAGAGATTCCAAATGGCGGCAGAGTGAATGGAAGCTACACAGACCGTCTCCCAGGACCAAACAAGAATTACAACTTACAACTAAAATAAAGACAAATCATCAGGAAAAAGCAACAGAACAGCAGCTTGCAAGGACCATATAACAAGAGATACTGACTCGATCCTAGTAGGATTGTGGAGGCAAGAGAGGAGGGCTGGGAGCCCACAGTCCGGCAGAGGCCTTAGCTGTGAGCAGCGCCCTCAGGGTTAAACTCCTAAGCAGCCCAGACCCGGGATAGGCACTAAAATAGCCATAGCCACTACCTTGAGCTCTGGCACTGGGTGGGTGGACTGGACTGGAACTGTGTGGGGACACTCGGGATTTGGAGGGTGCTCAGAGCTCTTGCTGAGTTGCAGCCACACAGGACGGTGGCCATCTTACTCCTTCCCAGGGCTCTGGGGAGAGGCAGCGGTCCCTCCCTTGGAGATTCAATCCCACCCAGTGGGCCATTGAAATGCAAATTGAGGTTCATTTACAACCAGCATCTGCCCCACCCTCAGAATATCCTTTTACACTCAGTACTTCAGGGAGTTTTTCATTTAACTGAGAACCCAAGGTTCTTCAAGTAACTGTGACTAATAGCCTCCAGGCAAAAACTTAGAGGATAACTGAACCATTCCTGGACTAGCAACTCTAACCAGGAAAGTAAGACTTGACAGTGGTATTTAATGTGTGTCCTCCCTGGCTCATCCAAACCAAGGGGAGGGAGCCACAAACAGCAGAACACCAACACCCAAAAGGAAAATTTGGCAGGCTCCAAAGCCCACTGTGATAGCCAGAATGGTGAAACACAGAAACAAAAGCCGAATTAAAGAAAAAGAGACCTCTACCTAAGATGAAATAAATGAGGTGCAGTTAACCAAGTTAACAGAACTAGAATTCAGAGCCATGATCTTGAGGAAGATCAACAGCATGTGTAAGGACATGAGCACCATAAATAAAGACATAGAAATGTTGAAAATCAACCAGTGGGAAATTAAAAACCACCAAGAAGAAATGAAAAATGACATATTAGAAATAAAGAACACATTGGAAAGTCTAAGAAGCTGAGGACCAGATCAGTGAATTAGAAGAGAGGGTAGAAAATAAATCAACCAACCAGAAAACCAAAGAGAAAAAAACAATTAAAAAACAGGAAGACACCTTAAGAGAACTGTGGAACAACTGGAAACATAATAATATTTGAATAGGAGTCCCAGAAGAAGAAGAAAATAGGCAAGGGTTAGAGAATAAATTTGAGGAAATAGTGACGGAAAATTTTTCTAACTTGGTGAAGGAAGAAGGCATTCAATTTTAAGAAGCACAGAGAGCCCCAAGTAAGAACCCAAACAAGTCTACACCAAGACACATAGTAATTAAAATGCCAAAAATTAAAGACAAAGAGAGAATCCTAAAAGCAGCAAGAGATTAGCAACAGGTTACCTACAAAGGAACCCCTATAAGGCTATAAGCCGACTTCTCAACAGAAACACTGCAGGCCAGAAGGGAATGGCAAGAAGTAATCAAGGTCATGAAAAACAAGGATCTGAATCCAAGACTACTCTACCCAACAAGGCTATCACTCAAAATAGAAGGTCAAATAAAGAGCTTCACAGACAAAAAAATAGGCTAAGGGAATACATTAGCACCAAACCAGCACTGCATGAAATGTTAAAAAGACTGCTGTAATTAGTAGAAGAAATAGGAAGAAAAATATAACCAAACTAAACCAAAATGGCAATAAATAAATACATATCAATAATTACCTTAAATGTGAATGGACTGAATGCTCCGATAAAAAAGACACAGAGTAGCTGATTAGATAAGAAAGCATGACTCATCTATATTTTGTTTACAAGAGACCCACAACATAACTCACATAGGTTGAAAGTGAAGGGATGGGAAAAAATCTTCCAAGCAAACAGAAAGAAAAAAAAAGCCAGGGTAGCAATATTCATATCTGATAAAATAGATTTCAAAATGAAGGCCATAACTAGAGACAAAGAAGGCCACTACATAATATTGAAAGGATCTATCCAACGGCAAGATATAATTTTCATAAACATATATGCACCCAATATAAGAACACCAAAGTATATGAAAAATCTTCTGGAGGACTTCAAAGGAGATATTGGACTTCAACACCCTGCTGACATCACTGTATAGATCCTCTAGACAAAAAATTAGCAAGATAACAGAGACTCTAAATAAGCACTAGACCAAATGGATTTAATAGACATCTACAGAGAATTGCACCCCAAAGGTACAGAATTCACATTCTTCTGAAGTGTACATGGGACATTCTCAAAGATAGACCACATGTTAGGGCACAAACTAAGTCTCTACAAGTTCAAGAAGATTGAAATCATATCAAGCATCTTCTCAGATCACAATGGCATGAAACTAAAAATCAATTGCAACAAGAACATGCAAAGACATTTCAACACATGGAGTCTAAATAGCATGTTATTAAACAATGAATGGGTTGCCGAGGAGATCAAGGAAGAAATTTTAAAAATTTTGGAAAACAATGAAAATGAACACACAACAACACAAAATCTGTGGGATGCAGCGAAAGCAGTTCTGAGAGGGAAGTTCATAGTACTACAGGCCTACCTCAGGAAACAAGAAAAATTTCTAATAGACTATCTAACTTCACAACTTAAAGAACTAGATAGGAAACAAAAAGAAAACCCCAGAGCAAGTAGAAGGAAGGAAATAGTAAAGATCTGAGCAAAAATAAATGACATAGAGACAAAAAAAAACAATTCAAAGGATCAATGAAACAAAGAGCTGGTTCTTTGAAAAGATAAACAAGATTGATGGACCCTTAGCTAGACTCACCAAGAAACAAAGAGAGAGAACCCAAATACACAAAATCAGAAATGAAAGAGGAGAAGTAACAACTGACACCACAGAAATACAAAAGATTGTTAACAGCCACTAGGAACAACTATATGGCAACAAATTTGACAATCTAAGCAAAATGGACAAATTTCTAAAAACACATAGTCTCCAAAAACAAGACAAAGAAGAGATAGAAAACTTCACCAAAGCAACAACTAAGGAAATTGAAGAGGTAATCAAGACTCTCCCAGCAAACAAAAGCCCAGGCCCGGATGGCTTCACAGGGGAGTTTTACCGAACATTCCAAAAAGAACTAACACCCATTCTCCTCAAACTATTTCAAAAAATCCAAGAAGAAGGAAGACTTCCAAACTCCTTCTATGAGGCCAGAATAATTCTAATTTCAAAACCAGAAAAAGACACTACAAAGAAACAAAACTACAGGCCAATATCACTGATGAAAATAGACAACAAAATCCTGAACCAAATACTAGCAAATCAGATCCAGCAATACATCAAAAAAATAATTCACCATGACCAAGTGAGATTCATCCCAAGGATGCAAGGCTGGTACAATATTTGCAAATCAATAAATGTGATACACCACGTAAATAAATTAAAGAATGAAAACCACATGATTATGTCAATAGATGCTGAAAAAGTATTCTACAAAATTCAGCATCCATTTTTGATAAAATTGCTCAGCAATGTGGGATAGAGGGATCATATCTTGACATAATAAAGGCCATATATGAAAGATCTATAGCCAACATCATACTCAGTGGGCAGAAACTAAAAGCATTTTCCTTAAGAACAGGAACAATACAGGAATGCCCACTTTCACCACTCTTATATAACATAGTACTGGAAGTCTTAGCCACAGCAATGAGACATGATGTAAAAGTAAAAGGCATCCAAATTGGAAAGGAGGAAGTGAATCTGACATTATTTTCAGATGATATGATACTATACATAGAAAACCTTAAAGATTTCATTAAAAATCTACTGGACTTAATAAATGAATTTGGCCAAGTAGCAGGATACAAAATTAATCTCAAGAAATTGATAATATTCTTATACACCAATGATGAACTCACAGAGTGAAACTGAAAAAACAATCCTATTTACCATCGCAGCAAAAAAATTAAGATAACTAGGAATAAGCTTAACCAAAGAAGTAAAGGACCTATTTGCAGAAAACTACAGGACATTGGGGGGGGGGGGGAATACAGGAAGATATAAAAAAGTGTAAGCAATACCTTGTTCATGGATTGGAAGAATTAACATCATTAAAATGTCCACATTACCCAAAGCAATCTATAGATTCAATGCCATCCCCATCAAAATACCAATGACATATTTCGCAGAACTAGAACAAATACTTCTAAAGTTCATATGGAACCAAAAACGACCTCGAATAGCCACAGCAATCTTGAAAAAAAGGACAAAGTAGGAGGGATCACAATACCAGATTTCAGGTTATACTACAAAGCCACTGTAATCAAAACAGCCTGATACTGGCACAAGAACAGGCATATAGACCAGTGGAACAAAACAGAGAACCCAGAAATGGACCCAGGACATTATGCTCAATTAATATTTGACAAAGGTGGCAAGAGCATACAATGGAGTAAAGACAGCCTCTTTAATAAATGGCGTTGGGAAAATTGGACAGCTACGTGCAAAAGAATGAAACTATACCCCCAACTTACATCATACGCAACAATAAACTCAAAATGAATAAAAGACTTAAATGTGACTCATGAATCCATAGAAATCCTAGAAGAAAATTTAGGCAACAAAATTTCAGACATCATACACAACGTAATATTCACTGATACATCACGTAAGGCAACAGAAACACAGCAGAAAATGAACGCATGGGACTACATCAAACTCAAAACCTTCTGCACAGCAAAAGAATCAACCATCAAAAGGAAAGGCAACCCACTGTATGGGAGAGCATCATTGCCAATAATACATCAGATACGGGGTTAATTTCCAAATTATATAGAGTGCTCATACAACTCAACAAAAGGAAGACAAAGAACCCAATTAAAAAATGGGCAGAAGAATTAAATAGACACCTCTCCAAACAGAACATACAAATGGCCAAGAGACATATGAAGAAATGCTCAACATTACTAATCATCAGAGAAATGCAAATTAAAACAACAATGAGGTATCACCTCACACCTGTCAGAATGGCCGCCATCAACAAATCATCTAACAACAGGTGTTGGCGAGGGTGTGGAGAAAAGGGGACTCTAGTACATGCTGGTGGGAATGTAGACTGGTGCAGCCACTATGGAAAACACTGTGGTGTTTCCTCAAAAATTAAAAATTTAACTTCCATTTGACCCAGTGATCCCACTTCTAGGAATATACCCTAAGAATCCTGAAACACCAATCAGAAAGAATATATGTACCCCCATGTTCATAGCAGCACTATTTATAATCACTAAATCTGGAAACAGCCCAAGTGTCCATCAGTAGACAAATGGATAAAAAAGCAGTGGTACATATACACAACAGAGTACTATGCAGCTGTAAGAAAACATGCCCAGGTTGTGTCTTCTTTGAGACAACATGGAGAGACCTGGAAAGTATTATCCTAAGCAAAATGAGCCAAGCAGAGAAAGACAAATACCACATGATCTCATTATTTGTGGAATATAATGAACATAACAGTCTGAGGAATAGGGTAGACCCAGAGACATGGAAGTAGGGTACAGACTGACAACCCTCAGAAGAGGGGGTAGTGGAGGGAGGGAAGAGATAAACCACAGAACTTATATGCATGCACGCATAACCAACGGACATGGACAACAAAGCTGGGGACGGAGTGTGGGGGATGGGAAGAAGGGTGTCAATGGAGTAAAAAGGAGAAACATCTGTACCAAAAATAAAATTAAAAAAAAAAAAGAAACATCAATGAGAGAGATCATCGATTGGCCGCCTCCTGCATGCTCCCTACTAGGGATTTGGCCCACAACCTGGGCATGTATCCTGACCAGGAATTGAACCAGTGACCTCTTAGTGCATGGGTGGATGCTCAACCACTGAGCCACACCAGCCGAACTAAGCTTTTCATTTTAAAGAAAATAGTAAGTGACAATATTTTGAAGAATACAAGAGAACTTAGAACAGTAAAATTTAAAGGAATTCTCATTCTTAATAGAATATCTCACCAGAATTTATATTTCTCCTGAGCAAAAGTTTGTAAAGAGATGCTAGGAAAATGTACTTTCCTTGTAGTTACTGATTTTCAGATTCAAAAATGATGTAACTGGAAGTGTGTAATTTCCCCAATGCTACCTGTTTCTTAGAGACTGAACAGACTTTTATCTTGCAATTATAATTAATTTAGCCTACAATTTTCAATTTATGCTAAAATTTATTAGATTTTTTATTGGTAAATATCGGAACGTTTTTCCCCTGGCATTTCTGTTAGCTTGTCACCTTTGAGTTCATATAGCTGAGTGCTGTATTATTATATACATTAATTTTTTTCCAAAAAAAAAATGTCATAAGGAGAAGACTACAAAACAGTATGGCTTCAGCTTCACCCTTCAAATATGTGTGTGTGTGTGTGTGTGTGTGTGTGTGTGTGTGTGAGACCTTATTCTTTTATTTTTCACCAGTGACTCATCATGATAAAATTTTGCCCACATAAAATTTTTGCTGACGTAAAAATTAAGTCAAATGGTGAGAAAATGTTAAAAGTTAATTTCTTGAGAATGATAACATATTTATTATGAGACAATGGTAACATTAGTAAGATATTTTCAGATACTATGTTTGTTTCTTTCCTTAATAAAAATTATAAGTAATAAGTACCCAAATGTGTGAAATATATAAGGGAAAAGACATGTAAAATTATAACTAATCCCACTACTCAGAGAAAACCACTACAATTATTTTAGCATATATAATTAATTATTTACCTATTTGTGAATATAGAAAGAAAGGGATAAAGGGGAAGAGTGGAGAAGAAGTAATAACTCTTTCAGGATTTTAAAACATAAATTATGAAGCTACTTCTACAACAAAACATTTAACGTTTTCACAGAATAATATCTTAAGATATACAGTTCTACAGTACACTTATACAATTCTACAATACATCATCTGTATATTGTACTGTGTGTTTACCACCCTAAGGCAAGTCTGCTTCCATCACCATTGACCCCCCTTTACCCTCTTCTACCTCCCTTCTCCCCCCGCCCTCTTCCCTCTGGCAGTCACCATACTGTTGTCTGTGTCCATGAGTGTTTTTTATTCATTGGGTTCATTGTTTACAATTAATCCTTTGGCCATAGTTTTTGTTTTACTTTAAGTTATCTCTTATTTAGTTATATTTTATGCTTTCACAGTTTATCATGAAGAAAAATAAAATATTATTTAACATTTAAAATCAGATTCTATCTTTACGTATTACACTAAAATTAGGTAATTTTATTACAGAGATAAATATAAAAACAAAAAGTTTTAAAATCTTAAAAGAAAATATAGATCGATATTTATTAAACCTGTGGATTTCATATCTATGACAATATCACAATGGTAAAACTGAAAGACAGTATCATGTAGAATTTAAAAAAAAAAACACATTTCCATATCTGAAATCTCTTGAATCATTTCAAAATAATAGAGAAAGCTAAAATTTAAAAAAATATGTAACATTTTTAGCAGATTTAAATATCCAGAATCTTATAAATAATTAATTCTTATTGAAGTTTTTTGGTGAGATCATTTCAAAGGTCATTTGCCCGAGGACTTAAAGGTTTTAAATAGGCAAAGAAGTATAATTCAGGCATTACAGATGGAAGGAATAATTTGAAAAAAGAAAACTATGGCTGGAGTATTTGAAAGAATTTGAAAGGAGATAAAGGGTTGTCATTAAAATGGCATAATATAGAAGTAAATATAAAAATGTTAGTCAAATCATTAAAATACTGGACCTGAGCATGTTTTGACTTTCAAAATTTACCTAGTTCTGCAATACTTTTGTTTTTCCATACTCAAGATTTGAATATTGCCTTGTAAAGCTGTCTGATTCCAAAAGCTACACTTGCCCTGGCCGGTTTGGCTCAGCGGTTAGAGCGTCGGCCTGCGGTCCGGAGAGACCCAGGTTCGGTTCCACCTAAGGGCGTGTACCTCGGTTGCAGTTTGTCCCTGGCCCTGGTTGGTTGTGCGGGTGGCGACCACTCGATGTGTCCCTTCACATCGATGTTTCTCTCTCTCTCTGTTCCTCCTCTCTCCCTCCCACTCTACCTGAACAAAAAATGGAAAAATGTCCTCGGGTGAGGATGATAAAAAAAAATAAAAATAAAAAACAAAAGCTACACTTATCCAGTTTCTTACCAGCTTTCCCCTAGGAGCCACCCAAATTGCTGAATAACATCCTCATTTACTAAACATCTAGACCTAAGTTAAAAATATAAAGAGATTCTCCCTGCAATAAAGACTCTCTCCAGTATCAGCACTGAGGAGGAGGGTATTTTCCAAGTAATGATCTTGATAAGATAAATAATAATGATGTAGATTTTCATTTTTCTATTAAAAAAGAATAATGCCCTCTTTGGCTCAGAATTCACTGCCTCAACCATGAAGACACGGACAGTTGCCCAAGTGAGAGAAAAGCGGACAAGGAAACAGAGCTTGGAAAGTTACATTACACAGATGCTGTTTGTTTGAAGTGCCCGGGTCAACAGAACCTATTGGCCTGCAACAGCTTAAGACAGAGCAGTTTAATTTGTGGAAAACCATTCCACTGTCCATGTGGCAAAGGCAAGAGTGACTGCCAACGATGGAGACTCTGCAGGCCACCCACTGCCCTAGCTACTGTCCAGAATACGGGCAGTCACCTGATCAATTGTATGACTCCAGGTCACCCATCAATCTTCCTAACCAGGCAAACAGCCACATTATGAAAAGCAGCATCTTAAAAATCAACACAGATGATATATTTCATCTGTAGTCAGAAGTTGGCACCAAATACTTAACTCTGCATCGTTAACATCTACATCTAACATCTGCAAAGGGCTTTCTCCCCACTTAGGCTTCCCACATAATAATGATAGAACATTACCTCAAAAATGCAAAATATTTTAAAGCTGATCTTATTCTGGGAAGCAATCACTCTTATTTCCTCACAGTGACTGTAATGTTCATAATAAAAGAATGCTTCATTATATCAGCAGTAACCCATCTGGAATAGAAGTTTGATATCTGCTGTTATTTTTATGACAAGCTAGAGATCTTCGAAGATTTTTCTTCTCCAGAAGAGTCAAGCAACTCCTCAAATGAGTTTGAATCTTCAGTTAGGAAGACGTCACTTATAGAAGCTCGAGGAGAAAGGCACTTACTTATAAAGTGGCTTCAATTTTACTTCCCAGCGAGTAATGGGAACTGCAACACATCAGAAGGATAATGAGCTCCGGGGGCTTTCACCAAAAACCTCATGAGCTTAAATCAGCTCTTTCTGTCTCTTACCCACATCTGAACATTTCAATGAATGTGTAAAAAAATTGCTTAAAGACAAAGATATATGGTTTTGAGGTTTTAAATCCTTATAATACAGACACATATCATAGAAATTTTGACAAGCCTCCCTGGATACTAAAGATGGGCTGTCAGGGAACACAGATCCCACAGAAACAAGCTCCAATTATCTATTTTACCACTGATATATCTAGCTTAAGAAAGCATATTAACCCAATTCTGTGTGTAGCAGTATACTTTTTTCCCCACCTGGGGGACTAAAAACTTCCACAAATGAAAGTTTCTCACAAAAAGCAAAATAATAATTTTCTGTAACACATTGTAAAAAAAATATTTAAGTGGTTTTTCATGTCTCAAATGATTCTTTTTTATTCAATCATTTTTTTCAGCCAGATCAAAAATATTTTTAATTACATCAGCTTTCAAAACAAACATTTTTGTAAAGAAGTGAACAAAAGGAAAAACAAAAACAGAACAAAACCAATCAAACATACACATAAAAAAATGGCAAGAAAGATCATTAACGTTAAATCAACACTGTTACATTTTCAGTATCAAATTTAGGTCTTAACTATCATTATGATCAATCAGCTAAGAAAACACTAAGATTGAGATACTTTGTTACTGTGAAATGTGGGTTTTTATTTCCCATGCTCTTAAACTTCAAAGTGAGAAATAAAAAAGAACAAATCATGTTTTTTAAACTCATTCTGCTTTAAGAAAAATGAAGTAACTCAAAAATCAATTACAAACATTTGCTTCAGGAGAGGGTGTTACCTGCACCAACAGTCCAGGAATTAAAATAATTTTGTAGTATTGTAAAACAAAACCCTCCTAAAACATCAATAGACAGAAGACAGAGATTCCTAAAGTCAGGTTTAGAGAATGTAGCTTGAACTGTCCAGGATCTTCAAGAAGAGCATCAGATGCAAGGGTGAACCCTTTCATTGATGAGAACTTGTTTAATAATCAAGAATCTTAAACTAGTATGTGCCTAGTCAGGGCCACTTGCATAATTTGTTGGGTTCGTTGTAAAATAAAACATTGAAGCACCTTGTTCGAACATCAGGGGAAAAAAACAACAACAAAAAACACCCTCTTTATTTTTCTTTTTTTCTACTATCTTTTTCTCTCTCATCCTGTATTAGTTGTTATTTGCTATTTGAAGTTACACTCCCTTCCCCAGGGAGGATGCACCTAGGTACATGTGGACCTTCACAAGAGCACAAGACCTAGTGGTGATTGTGCACACAAGGCCCATGTGACCAATCATTACCCTCTCTGTGCCTCTCCCAGCCTCCTCTAGGGGCACTAGCCCCTGGGCAGGGGCAGTGAGCAGGTGGCTGAGAACACTATGATGAGAAAGGGAGGTAACATGGGGCCAGACCTTGCATGAGTTTGGATAAGAATCCAATTCCCCGGAGTCGGTGGCCCCTGGAACTTCATATACAAGCCACAAATCTAAAAATAAAAGTAAGAACTTTAATATAGTGACTGCAGACTTTAAATTCTAAGTTCCTTCTGAATGTGTGTCCCTATGCAACTTCACTGGTTCTAGTCACAAGAAGCCAGCCTTATGTCCAGCCCTAGACCCAAGTTTCTCAGCCTCAGCACTATTGACATTTGGGGCCAGATAATCCTTTGGAGGATGAGGGGCAAGGTATCCCACTTATTGTAAGATGTTTAGCAGCAGCATCCCTGATGTCTACCCACTAAGTAGTTGCCCAGTCTGACATGCAATAATATCTCCAAACATTGCCAAATGTCCCCTGGGGAAGAAACTTGTCCCCAGTTGAGGTATAGATTTATACAAAACCAGGTTGACACCCATGTACTTCTAACATTTTTCTAGAGATTTTCAGAGAAGGGAGAGATTCCAAGACCACACTCAACCTTATGATAATTATTTAGCTGTTACCAGGCATCAGAAGATGAGCTTTATAACCATCCTTCGGTGCTTAGGGCTGACTGTCTACCAGGCTGTATTTTGTCTTTGGCACAGAGCAGGGCACCCAGCCTTGTGGGAGTGCTTAGGTGGTGGGCGCAAAGGATACATATGACATTCTTCAAACAGAAGGCATGGAGGAGACCAGTTACTACTTTATTCACCTCTTATTTCCTTTGAGACAAATAAATCAAACAATTTTCCCAAAAATTGTAAGTCTCAGGAATAATTGCTGGACTATGAAGGTTTTGTAGAGTTGGAAGCTGTAAAAAAAGATCCAATAGCTTTAGAATCATTGATCGTGCTATTGTCTGGGATACATAGGATCAGATGGAAAATCTCTCCCCTATCAACTTGTGTGGTTGCCATACTAATGTTTGACTATTATATTCTCATGTTTTGGATTTTTTTTTTGCATCTTCCTAACATTAAATATTAAAAGCTTAGTACATTCTTAAGCTTAGTAGGATTAGTCAGCAGCTTCTTTTCCATCTTGACTCTGCAATATGATCTTAATTCTCCCTTTTCTTGATACCTACATCCCTACCTTCTACCAATTCCAAAGACTCTCTTTTCTTCTCAACTTCAGCAACTCTTCCTCCTTCAGGAGCAAATCAGGTCCTGTTACCCAATGAAGAGGAAATGTGTGCAAAGGGGCATATATAACAAACTCCACTAAGCTACTATTCTAGTCTTATGTCTCCCCATTTCCCTACACAAGTTTATGGAGCTGACGAGGATGTACTACCTCATAGACAACTGCTTATTTCTACACCTGTTGAATTTCTCTTATTCATTCAGATCTAGATCCAATGTTTCCCCTGTGAACCTTCTTTGACCATTCCATTCCACAGTAATCACAGGCTTTCTCAATTTCATGAGCATGCATTGTTTGTACAGTATCGGGGCACACAGCAGTCAGTCAGTGACCATCTATGGCGAAAAAGATCACCTCACATTTTAAGTTAGTGTTACATGTTACAATTTTGTGTGTGAGCATGCATGCATGTGTGTGTGTGTGTGTGTGTGTGTGATTCTTTCCAACTATATTATAACACTTGAGAGCAGAAGTTATTCTCCCATGACTAAATGAAGAATGACTAAATTAATGCATAATTAGTCAATAGTTTAATTCTATTCCTCTTAGTTGATTCTCTTCTCAAATTGAAGCAGTCATCATCAAGAAGATTTTACTCTCTATCCTTATAATCTGTACTGGTCCAAAAATTCAGCTTTTCCCAAGCTCTCTTAATGTTTTTTTCTAGTCAAAAAAGAAATTGAGAACATTAACATTTTCTCACTGGTCCTGCCAAATTATTTACTATTTATCAGTGATAGAATTTTGTTATATTGGCTAAATAATTATCCCAATGAGGACTTTTTTTTCTGTTTTATAGACCAAATAGCACACAAAATGTATTAAATATTGTGGTTATTATTGTAATAAGAGGAGCACAGTCCCTTATACTTTTACAACAAAAGTAGCATAAAAATAAATGTTTGTGTCCAGCTAGAAGCAAACTGAGAATAATTTTTTGTTATAGATATTCAGGTAAATCTGAATTTCATAAATGTTCTCATAAAAGCATGGATAAATTGGACATTATTTGTGGCCTGATGTAATCAATTGTCTCTTTACACTGAGACTAGAATGGCATTATAAGATTAATCAGCTAAACTCCTAAAAAATAAAATAACATGTGAACAAAAATGATGAACAGTTGTGGTTTGAGACTAGCAAAAAAGCAAGGAAACAGTCAACCTATATGGTACTAAGTAAAACCCATATTTTATTGGAGTATTTTTAATCTCTGCAAATCAGATAATAATTTAGGTCTCAAAGGAAATGTTCAGCAGATGTCATCAAACCTGGCCAGAAGGAGGAGAAAGGTACATAGTTAATATGAGTCAGTTTTAATTATGATTATATTTTGAGTCCTGGAAGACTTGTGGATGAAAGGTCTATCTTTCTTCACTGCAGAATTGTAAGACAGGTAAGATGTGTAATGATAAGACATGTAACGCACATTGTGTGATTCTGGCCATTTATAGCTTTTTCTGACTGTTCCAGGGATTCATATTAGAATATTGATATCACAGGACTAAATGTTAAAACTAACTTTTAAATAAAATTAATTTCTTTTTTTAGATTTACTAAATGAAATCTGAAAAACAGGAAGAAAAGAATTTGTTATGCTTATTTTTATTTCAACTAGAAGAGCTCATTAAGGACAAATTATGGATTTGGCTCAATGGATTGAGCATGGTCCCATAGACTGAGAGGTGACCAGTTTTAATGCCAGGCAAGGCACATGCCCAGGTTGCAGGCTTAATCCCCAGTAGGGGGCATACAGAAGGCAGTCAATTAATGTTTCTCTCTCACACAGGTGTTTTTATCTCTCTCCCTTCCTTTCTCTCTAAAATAAAATTAACACAAACATATTTTTAAAAAAAACAACAAATTCTGGATATTGTGGGTGAAGATGGTGGCTGGCAGGACCGGAGGGAGGGTGAGTGTGTGAGAGAGCGAGCTAGTGTGTGAGAGAGTGTGAGTGGACGTGAAAGTGGACGACCAAACTTGTGCAGTGCAGAGACGTGGAGCAGAAGGTTCCTGTGCTGTGGATGGGAGCAACCAACTACCAAGTGGTTCTTCAGGGCACTTCTCCCTGCACCTTGGGGAGGTCCCACCATTTTGGAAGATCCTGGGTTTTCCCTGGGAGGAGGCAGTGGGTTCACACACAACCTGAGCCCAACAGTGCACCTGGCACCATTGGACCAGTGGACACCCGTGTCAACACAGACCAGTGCACAGTAGTGGAGCTGCCAAGGTGCCGGTTGCAGGAGCCCAGCACCATCCGCCACAGTAGCAGCCCAATCAGAGTCGAGATATACCCCCAGCGGCCCACAAGAGCAGTGAGAAGCTGGGGCTCGAGAAAGACCAGTGCGATCCAGCTGCCTGCCCGTGGGACCTGTGGAGTCCTGGGGCACCAGAGAGGACTGTGAAACCCAGCTGCCCACAAGATAGGCATGGAGCTGGGACTCCAAAAGGACTGAGCAATCCAGCTGCCCTTAGGAACTGCAAGGTGCTGGGGCACCAGAGAGGCCTGTTCTACCCAGCTGCTCATAAGATCTGCATAGAGCCGGGTCTCCAGAAGGGACTGTATGATCAGCGGGAAGCAGAGGTACCAACGGGATCTGTACAACCCAGCTACCCACAAGATTAGTGGGGACCCAGGGCTCCAGTGAGGCCTGTGTAACACAGCTGCCCATGGTAGGGAGCATGGCTCCAACAGGGCCTGAGTTATACAGCTATAGGTGGCACCAGTGATGAGCTGAGAACACAGCTCCAGAGGGGTCCACATGATCCAGCAGCAGCAGCACCTACCAGGACACACCAATACCAGCCCCAGTAGTCAACCCTCCAGGATCCACAGCAGGCAAGAGGCAACACTCAACAAAACAATCTGGGAGGCAGTGTAGCCTTATTTGACATACAGTGAGCTGCATACAAATCCAAACATTCCTTAGTGGGTCTAGAGCTACCAGACAGCTGAAATGGGGAGACAAAGAACCAACACTCAAAGGAAAGAAAAAGAGGAATCACCAGAAAAGGAACTACAGGAAATGGAAGACAGCAACTTGTCAGATAAAGAATTCAAAGCAATGATTTTAAGGGTACTCAAACAATTTGGTGAGAACTACAAGCAACTTAATAAGAATTATGAAGAGCTCACTGGGAACTACTTAAGCTTAAAGAAAGAGGTAGAAGCTATGCATAAAAATCAAGAGGAAATTAAAAAATGACATAGCAGTTATGAAGGGTTTAATAGTAGATCAGAAGAAGCTGAAGACAGAATCAGCGACTTAGAAGATAAGGTAGAGAAAAACACCCAAATAGAGCAACAAATGGGGAAAAAAATGTAAAAAGCAGGAGGAAAGTTTAAGGAAGCTGCAGGACAATACAAAACATAACAACATTCGCATTATAGGAATACTGGAAGGAGAAGAATCAGAGAAAGAAATAGAGAACCTGTTCAAAGAAATAATGGCAGAAAACTTCCCTAAACTGGTGAAAGAAAAAGTCACACAAGTCCTGGAAATACAGAGAGTCCCAAGTGAGATGAACCCCAGAAGACCCACAGCAAGACACGTCATAATAAAAATGGCAAACATTAAAGACAAAGAAAGAATCTTAAAGGAAACTAGAGAGAGACAGAAAGTTACTTACAACAGGGCTCCCATTAGACTCTCAGCTGATTTCTCAATAGAAACAATGCAGGCTAGAAGGGAGTGGCATGAAGTGTACAAAGGAATGCAAGGCAAGGGTCTGAATCCAAGACTACTTTATCCAGCAAAGCTATCATTCAAAATTGGAGGAGAAATAAAGAGCTTCATGGATAAAAAAAAAAAAAAAAAAAAGCTAAAGGAATTTACCAAACTGCAAGAAGTGATGAAGGGACTGTTCTAAGAAGAACAAAAAACAGAGAGAGAGAGAGAGAGAGAGAGACATAAAATTAAAATGGAAACTAATAACTCTCTATCAATAATTACCTTAAATGTAAATGGTTTAAATGCTCCAATCAAAAAAGCATAGGGTAGTTGATTTGAGAAGAAAACACAACCCATATATATGCTGTATACAAGAGACCCACCTCACAAAAAAAGACTCACACAGGATGAAAGTGAAGGGATGAAAAAAATTTTTCCAAGTAAATGGAAATGGAAAAAAAGCTGGTGTAGCAATACTCATATCTGAAAAGATAGACTTCAAAACAAGGGCCATAATAAGAGACAGAGAAGGTCACTACATAATATTAAAAGGATCAATCCAACAAGAGGATATAACCCTGGTAAACATATATGCACCAAATATGGGAGCACCAAAATATATTTAAAAACTTCTGGAGGACTTCAAGGAAGAGATCAATAGCAGCACTATCATAGTGGGTGTCTTTAACATACCACTGATACCACTGGATAGATCTTCTAGACTAAAAATTAGCAAGGATATTAAGTTCTTACAAGACAAACTAGATCAGTTGGAATTCATTGATATTACAGAACATTTCACCCCAAAGGTGCACAATATACATTCTTCTCAAGTGCACATGGGTCATTCTCAAAGATAGACCACATGTTAGGACACAAAGCAAGTCCCTACAAATTCAAAAAAATTGAAATCATATCAAGAATTTTCTCAGATCACAGTGGCATGAAACTAGAACTCAATTACAATAAAAACACAAAAAAACACTCAAACACTGGGAGGCTAAATAGAATGTTATAAAAACAACAAATGGTTTACTAACGAGATCAAGAAAGAAATTAAAAACTTTCTGGAAACCAATGAAAACAAACATACAACACAAAATCTATGGGACACAGTGAAAGCAGCCCTGAGAGGGAAGTTCATAGTACTACAGGCCTACCTCAAGAAACAAGAAAAATTTCTAATTGACTTTCTAACCCTACAACTTAAAGAACTAGAAAGTAAACAAAAAGAAAAACCCATAGCTAGTAGGAGGAAGGAAATAGTAAAGGTCAGAGCAGAAATAAACAAAATAGAGACTAAAAAAACAATTCAAAAGATCAATGAAACAAAATGCTGGTTCTTTGAAAAGATAAATAAGATCAATGGACCTTTAGCCAGACTCACCAAGAAACAAAATGAGAGAAATAAAATAAATCAGAAACCAAAGAGAAGAAGTAACAACTGACACCACAGAAATACAAAGGATCATTGAAACATACTATGAAAAATTATATGCCAACAAATTGGACAATCTAGGAGAAATGGACAAATTTCTAGAAACACACGGCCTCCCAAACCAGAATCAGGAAGAGACAGAAAATTTGAACAGACGAATAACAACTAAGGGAATTGAAGATGTAATTAAGAAACTCCCAGCGAACAAAAGCCCAGGCCCAGATGGCTTCATGGAGGAGTTTTATCGAACATTCAAAGATGATCTAATACTCATTCTCCTCAAACTATTCTAAAAAATCCAAGAAGGTGGAACACTTCCAAACTCAGTTTATGAGGCCAGTATAATCCTAGTTCAAAAACCAGATAAAGACACTACAAAGAAAGAAAACTACAGGCCAATATCCCTGATGAACACAGATGCCAAAATCCTTAACAAAATATTAGCAAATCAGATCCAGCAATACATCAAAAAAAGTATTCATCATGACCAAATGGGTTTCATCCCAGGCATGCAAGGATGGTACGATATTTGTAAATCAATAAATGTGATGCACCGCATCAACAAAAGAAAAGATAAAAACCATATGATCATATCAATAGATGCTGAAAAAGAATTCAACAAAATCCAGCACCCATTTCTGACAAAAACGCTCAGCAAGATGGGAATAGAGGGATCATATCTCATCATAATAAAGGCCATATATGAAAGACCTACAGCCAACATCAAACTCAATGGGCAAAAACTAAAATCATTCCCCTTAAGAACGGGAACAAGACAGGGATGCCCACTTTTGCCATTCTTATTTAACATAGTACTGGAAGTCTTAGCCACAACAATTAGACATGAAGAAAAAATAAAAGGGATCTAAATTGGAAAGGAGAAAGTGAAACTGCCATTAGTTGCAGATTATATGATATTATACATAGAAAACCCTAAAGAGTCCATCAAAAATTTACTAGACTTAATAGATGAATTTGGCAAAGTAGCAGGATAAAAATTAACATCAAGAAATCAACAGCATTCTTATACACCAATGATGAAATCACAGAAAGAAAAACTAAAAAAAAAAAAAAATCCCATTTACCATTACAGCAAAAAAAAAAAAAATTAAGATACCTAGGAATAAACTTAACCAAAGAAGTAAAAGCCCCCTTCACAGAAAACTACAGGTCATTGAAAAAAGAAATAGAGCAAGATACAAAAATGTGGAAGCATATACCTTGTTCTTGGATTGGAAGAATTAGCATCATTGAAATGTCCATACTACCCAAAGCAATCAATAGATTCAATGCACTCCCCATCAAAATACCAATGACATATTTCACAGAACTAGAACAAACACTCCAAAAGTTTACATGGAACCAAAAAGACCCCAAATAGCCATAGCAATCTTGAAAAAGAAGAACAAAGTAGAAGGGATTACATTACCAGATTTCAGGTTATACTACAAAGTCACTGTAATCAAAACAGCTTGGTCCTGCACAAGAACAAACAGATAGATCAATGGAACAGAATACGGAACCCAGAAATGGACCCAAGACAATATGCTCAGTTAATATTTGACAAAGGTCACAAGAGCTACTTGTAAAAAAATAAAGCTAAACCACCAACTTACACAATACACAAGAATAAACTCAAAATGGATAAAAGACTTAAATGTAACTTATGAATCCATTAAAATTCTAGAAGAAAATTTAGGCAACAAAATTTCAGACATGTTAATCAGCAGAATTTTTACTGATACATCACCTAAGGCAAGAGAAACAAAGGAAAAAATGAACGGGGACTACATCAAACGCAAAAGCTTCTGCACAGCAAAAGAAACAACCATTAAAATGGAAAGGGATCCCACTTATCTGAGGCATCAGATAAGAGGTCAATTTCCAAAATATATAGAGTGCTCATACAATTCAACAAAAGGAAGACAAAGAATCCAATTAAAAAATGGGCAGAGGACCTAAATAGACACCTCTCCAAAAATAACATACAAATGGCCGAGACATATGAAGAAATGCTCAACATTACTAATCATCAGAGCGATGCAAATTAAACAACAATGAGGTATCACCTCACACCTGTCAGAATGGCTGCCATCAACAAAGCATCAAACAAGTGTTGGTGTTGGTGAGGGTGTAGAGAAAAGGGGACTCTAGTACACTGCTGGTGGGAATGCAGACTGGTGCAGCCACTGTGAAAAACACTATGGTGTTACCTCAAAAAGTTAAAAATTGAACTGCCACTTGACCCAATGATCCCACTTCTAGGAATATATCCTAAGAAGCCTGAAACACCAATCAGAAAGAATATATGTACCCCCATGTTTGTAGCAGCACTATTTACAATAGCTAAGATCTGGGAAAAAAACCCAAGTGTCCATCAGTAGATGAGTGGTACAGGTACACAATGGCATACTTAGCAGCTATAAGAAAGAAAGATCTCTTATCTTTTGAGATGGCATGGAAGGACCTGGAGGGTATTATGCTAAGTGAAACAAGCCAAGCAGAGAAAGACAAATATCACATGATCTCACTTATTTGTGGAATATAATGAACTGAACAAACTGTTGAACAATATTGACCCAGAGACTTAGAGGTGGGGTACAGACTGACAAGCAGAAATAAAATTGAGTCCGTCATTTATCAAAGAGCATGTTTGGGTGCGTGTATTAATGCCACTTACCCAAGTCTTTTTGAGTGCAGTTCGGGTCCCATGGCAGGAAGGAGGAAAGACAAAACAAAAGTTACATCACATGCCAAGTATCCCATAATAGTTCACATCTTTACATTTGCAATTTATCCCCCATAATATGATAAAAACATTTGCACTCCAAAAGTAATTTTATTCTAGTTACTTGAATATCCCCTGATGGGGGCATTGCGGGGAAGAGATAAATCACAGAACTTATATGGATGGATGTATGACCAATGGACATGAACAACAAAGCTGGGGATGGGGAGGGGAGGATGGGGAGGAAGGTGTCAATGGGGGGGGGAAAGGAGAAACATCTGTAACAAAAACAATTAATAAAATAAAAATTTTTTTAATAAAGAACAAGTTCTATGATTTTTTAAAAAAATTTGAGCATGTGATTAAATACCCTTAAGGAGGGTGGATATATCAATTAAGAAAAAGTTAGAGGCAATAATGCAGCAAAAGTGACCAAATTGCAGGAATCGATATGTGTCCATAAAAGACAGAAAGGTGGTCTTAGAGAAGAGAGGTTGCAACATATTCTCTCCAGAACAGATGGATCAGGGACAGTCCACTTACACCGGTAGCTTCTGAGGAAACTGATGCCCCAGTAGATTTGAGAGATAATGTGTTTTATACTTCTAAGCTCATAGGCAGTCATCAGGAGACAATTGCCATCAATTTATTCCAATCAGTGTCACATTTTGGTATGACTGAAACCTGCCCAGCACGCAGGTAAACTGGCAAATAATCTATTTGAAGATTATAGGGGGGTAATATGCAGTGTGAAGACCACAAAATTGCTGGAAATTCATTGAACAAGTAGATTAGGTTTGAAAAAGCTAAATGTCATACAGAAGTACTAGAGAAGGAAGAACATTTTAAATCCTGGAATAGACTTTTGCCTTCTTGCTCTGTCTGCCATGTTTGAGAAAGAATGCTCTTAAAGGTGCTTGCCAACGTGTAGACTTTAATGAATACAGAGCAGCCAGGCTTGAAAACGACTTTCTGGACGTGCTCCTAGAAGCCTGGTGTGTTCTCATCATACCAGTGGCAGCCAGAACTTCGGGTTTATCTCTCTTTTGACAAAAACCCTCCAATGTGTGTGACCTGTCTGCCACCCTGCCTCCATTTCTACCTGTAAAAATACCATAATAGACACAATGAGCGCAAAAATTACCATTATGCATAATGAGTACATCAGGGGACATTCAAGTAACTAGAATAAAATTACTTTTGGACTGCAAATTTTTCTATCATATTTTGGGGGACACATTGCAAATGTGAAGATGTGAACTATTATGGGATACTTGGCATGTGATGTAGCTTTTGTTTTGTCTTTTCTCCTTCCTGCCATGGGACCGGAACTACACTCAAAAATACTTGGGTAAGTGGCATTAATTCACTCACCCAAACATGCTCTTTGATAAATGACGAACTCAATTTTATTTCTGCATTGGAAACATTTGGAAAGGTGATTAATATGATTGATAGAAAATTCATTCTCCCTCTTTCTCTCTTTGTTTTTTAGTAATCAACAATTTCCATATTATATAAAGCTCAGGATAAGCCATTCTTAAAGTGAGTAAATGTTTTCCTATTTCTTAAAATTGCGTATTCAGAAAAAATATTTGTTTATATTATTTTCTCTGTAGTTAGTTAAAATAGTTCTGTATTCTTAAACATTGGTCTATTATTATCAATCATTAACATAATGCCCACATTGATCCATTATTAAGTTCTTTAAAAATAAACAGTTTAGCCTGGCCAGTGTGGCTTAGTGGATTGAGCATCGTCCCATTGACTGATTCAATTCTGGTTCAATTCTTGGTCAGGGCATGTGCTGGGGTTGTAGGCTCAATCCCCAATGGGGGGAGTGTAGGAGGCATCCAATCAATATTTCTCTCTCACATCGATGTTTCTATCTGTCTCTCTTCCTTCCTCTTTCTAAATAATCAATAAAACATTTCAAATAAATAAATAGTTTAGAGTACTATAGAAAATCTACTTATTGATTTTTTTAAAGCAAGTTAAAATATAATGTTCTTCAGAGCAAATAAATACGAGAGAGAAAAAGAGAGAGGCAGAGAGAGAGAGAGAGAAGCACTTCTATGTCATCGTGTGGAAATAAGATAAAGGTCATTTTTTAGAATATTCAAAAAGTGTGCCTTACCAAAACCAATTCAGAGATTCTAGGTTGAGAATTTCTGATTGTCTGGTCCTTGAAGGATGTGATGATCCTCAGTCATGCCAGGTTCCTAGTGTTTTACTATCCACCCATCAATAACCTCTCCTCTTTCGTTGATATCATAACTCTTAAAGAAGTCTTATATAAACACCACTGATGCCAGGTTATATAGCCTATACTAGGACAAATAAAACCTGTTGCCAAGTATTACTACCACTTCATCACTGGAAGCAACCAACACAGAAGACTCGGGCATGGCCAGTTCCTGGCTCTTGAATGGTGAAAATATGCATAATGTTTGCATAAAATATGCATAAAATATGAATGGCAATACTCATGAACAGTGAGCCTTCAAATGAAAATTTTTGAAAAGTATTAATAAGTAATTTGTCTCAAGTATGAATATTTGTCAAATGAAATAGTATTTTAGATTATAAATAAATATAAAATAAATGCATAATCTATTGCCCTAACAATAGATATAAATCCTTTTTTTTAATCCTCACCTGAGGATATTTTTCTATTTATCTTCAGATAGAGTGGGAGGAAGGAAGAGAGAGAAAAACATTGATGTGAGGGGGACACATTGACTGGTTGCCTCCCACATGACCCCAACCAGGGTCAGGAATGAACTGAAACCAAGGTACATGCCCTTGATGGAATTGGACCCTAGACTCTTTTGTCCACAGGCTGACGTTCTAACTGCTGAGCCAAACCAGCCCGCCCAAATCCTCCTTTTTTTATGTGAATGTTTCAGGTTACATAAATGAGGTTCTAATCCTCAGAGCTGGGGTTAGCAGTAGGCTCAGGCCTGTCTGCAGTTCTCTGATGATGGAGGCAGCTATTGAAGCTCAGACTTAGTCATAAATGCAGGCAGCCTTTATTCCAAATATTCTACAGTATTTATTTTCCAACTAAGGTGCAAAATACAGACCAAAATAAAGCAATCATTGCCCCAGGCTATAACCCATTGATACATTCAGAGAACATACAATTTTCTGTTTGTGAGCTCGAAAGCCCCAATGAGTTCAAATCCTCTTAGTTAAACTAAAAAAGGAGTTTGAGAAAGGTTAAATGAAATGTTAATTTCTAAATTGCAAGCTCTTATGAACTTATCTTCTTTAATTTCTCTATTTATAAGTTTTATATAATTATTATGTTTACTATGGGTGCAGGAGACTGTGTATATCTTTAGTCGACCTCTCAGAAGTGTCTGAGTTACTTTCTCAGACAAGTTTAACCACTGGCTACACTTATGCAGGAGCACCCAAATATTAATACTTCCTAAGTTATAAATTGTTAAACTGTTGTTCATTTATTTAAGCATCAATTTAGCTAATCTATGTAAATGGTAATTGTGTAAGAGATCTTGAGTTAGTAAACTCTGACAATCCGTTGCACGTGATTATATTCATTTGATAAAACTCTCTGTACTATCTCTGAAAACAAGTTTTTTAAATCCTTTTGTGACCTGAATAAAGGTTACCCACCCTTTGATAATATGATTGACAATTTAGTATAATTGAGGATGCAGAGAGAGTCTATAAACGCTGCCACTGTTGTGAGATTAGAATTGTGATGGACACAGAAAGTGGAGGCTCTATTTTGAACACAGTTTATCTTTTTTAAACAGTTAAATCTATTCCTTGAATACCATGTAGATCCACATCCACACAAAAACCATTCACTTTTTAGCATGTGTACTAAAACCCACAGAATTAGCTCACAGAGTCTACTTTCACTCTCTTCGGTTCTTGAGTTGAAACCCCAGAATCCTTCAAGTTAAATTTTGAGACCTTTGGACTTAATAGTCTTTTTAATATCTAAATGGTAAAAGAATAAACTCAAAATTAATTCCCTGGCCAGGATTAATTTATTTTGGCTATAAATAGGAGGTTAGCTGTATTAAGATATTTTACAATAGAGTTACCAAAAACTTGACTGTGTAAGATGTCCAGAAAAATCACATTTTCTCAAATCCATGACAACGCATTAAAGAGTTACTGATTAATAAAATGTGTCAGGTCATCAGTTTCTGTCACATCATACTGATGTGTAAGAAATAAGGAAAAATACATGTGGAGGCTTTGTTTTACTTTGAATAATTGCCCTCAAATGGATCAGTACACAGTATATATACAGTAAGCACCAACTCTGAAAACATCAGCTAGCACCAACTGTAAATTATTAACACCACTGGAAGTTAAAATCTTCTCAGGAGTAAATACTCATTTTAGAAATCACCATGTTAATGATTCAAGATTACTGTGTTAATACAAGGACACCACAAGCAAACAAAAAAATCTTAGGATCTTAGGACAATATAACTGCTTCTGTGGATAAGTTTATGTGAGGGTCATCCAAAAATTTTTAAATACTAATAATTTTTAAGATGTATATTAGATTTTTTTTAAAGTGTAACTGACAATTCATTAATCTGTTGATCCACTGCACTCTAAATGCATTGGGACAATGATAAAGATCCAAGTAGCTGCCATGATTTCTTATTAATTAATGTACACATATTTGGTTCACTAAAGGTACATTCAGGGGCTCTTTGGATTTCTTGGGAGGTAGGACATATTTAAGAGGAAAATATGGCCAAGAGTTTTTCAGCAATTAACTGTGCGCAGCTCACAGGTATTTGTATCACAGGAGATCAAACAGTGGAGGAGGTCGCAAAAAGCTGACCTTAACTTAGTAGACAGATCATAACACAAATAAAACCAAAAAAAGTAGCTGGGAGAAGGATCAATACTTTTGGACTTTCTCTGAGGAAAAATAAAAATTTGCTGCTGGCCCTTAATGAATTTATCAATAGTTAGGAGCAGACTAATAAATAAAACAAGAAACAGATGATTCTTTACAAAGAAATTGAATGCTAGGTAAGTCATTAGTTACCTACTCAAAAATATAAAAGTGAAAGCTGAGAAGCAATATACAAAATTAGAATGTGGGAACAGGCAAAGACATAAGAAATTAAAATAATATGGGATTACTTTCTTTTTATATGTACAAAAATTGAAAATCAAAGTTAGATTTTTTTTTCCTGTGAAAATGTAAATATGCTCATGGCCTTAGTAAAATTCTCAGAGAGCTATTATCTCCAAACATACACCAAGCAATTGTACACATGATTGTGTAGAGAAAGAAGAAAATCTCTCTTGTTTTATTTGTGAACTGCCTGGGTTCAAAACCAATCTTCAGCTAACTTTACTGGAGTTACTTAACCTCTGTGCCTTCATTTTATAATTTAAGAAATGAGGATTCTGATAGTATTTGCTTCTTAAATCTATTGTGAAGACTAAATTAATAGTTGTAAAGAATTTAAAACAGTGCTCTATAAGTTTTTGTTCAATTCAATAACAAAATATTTAACAAATACAATTGTTTAAAATCACATATAGAAATTATTTACAAATATTAATGTATATGTCATTACACTAGCAAAATTTTTTCATCAAAGCAGTAAACAAAAATACGCAATGAAAAAGAAATCAGATACCAAGAATGCAGTGGCAATAATCTAGAAATATAATTTACTAAATTTAAATACTAAATTCAATTCTCATGGATGTTAAAAACGTAATAAAAGTTTCATATTTATTTTAGCTAAAAATTTCTAATAAAATATAAATAGACCCAATTATATATATGTGTGTATAAATCTAGCATCACTTTTGAAATATATATTCTTATTGATTTTAGAGAGAGAGGAAGAAAGAAAGAGAGAGAGAGAAACATGGATGTGAGAGAGAAACATTAATTGATTGCCTTGGGCACACACCTAGACCAGGGATCAAACCAACAACCTGGGCATGTGTTCTAACCAGGAATTGAACCAGTGACCATTCTGTGCACAGGGCAACACTCAACCAACTGAGCCACACCAGCCAGGGCTAGCATCGCTTTTTTTTTATCCTCACCCTAGGACATTTTTCCATATTTTGTTCAGATAGAGTGGGAGGGGGAGTGAGAGAGAGAGAGAAACATCGACATGAAAGGGACACATCGAGTGGTTGCCACTCGCACAACCCATCCTGGGCCAGAGACAAACTGCAACCAAGGTACATGCCCTTAGCAAGAATTGAACCCCAGTCTCTCTGGACCACAGGCTGACGCTCTAACCGCTGAGCCAAATCGGCCAGGGCAGGGCTAGCATCACTTTTAAGTGATCAAACAATAAAAGTAAAAATATGAACAAGAGATATTGTCTTATTTAACATTATTCAAGGGAAGCCAGTTGATGAACTTAGAATTGAGGAAAAATAATAATTCTATAAAAATTTAACATGATGTACATAATTATCATAATTTAGAAATGTTATCATTGTATAAAAATTCCCAACAGACTCAACTAGAAAAAAATATTACCAAAAAGAGCAAATAGGCCACAAACACAGAGGAGGGAAAAAAACATGTAATTTTCTCAACTGTTGTACGCTGCCGACGGAACAACAGCTGGGATGGGCAGCTTAGGCAGAGTGACTCCAATGATGACTCTTGTTTATTTCCAAAGCCACATTCTGCAGGTGAACTTCTCTAAAACTCTTGACCAGAGCAAATAGAAAGCAAAAAAATGATGGGGCATGAAATCTAGACTCTCCTTCCCATTTTGCAAACTAGTTATTTGACCACAGAGAAGTTAGAAACTGAACTTCATCTGAAGGTAAGGAAGTGAAGGCGAGATGCTATCAGTTCTCACATCCCTTTCCATAGACACGGGAGAGAAGGTTTCAAAGCTTAGCAAACCTCTTGGGTCAACAATAGAAGTCTGTTTTAGGAATAAATTCCATGAGGTCTTCACAGAGTGGGGAAAATATGAGGACAAAATAAGTTTAGTAAAATGTTGATTTGTTGAAGATAGGCAAGTGGAAGTTCATTATACTCATCATTTCTGTTTACATGTGAACTATTTCATTAGATCTTATAAGTGCTCTTATCACAAAATAATAATAATAATGAAAAAGCATGGGAGGGAACATTTGGAAGTAAAGGATGTGTTTACAGCATAGACTGTGGTGATGTTTTCCCAGCCTTATCTACAAATTTATCTAATTATATACATTATATCTATATATTTAATATATAGATGTGTGTGTGTGTGTGTGTGTAATTATACCTCAAATTATGGTTTAAAATGTTTCATTATAAAAAATCTTTTTAAACCAAAATTATGTCAAAAATTGTTTTTCTCTATAATTACTACTTCCATAGTGGAAAATGTAAACAATTTGAAAAGGAACAAGAGAAAATATAAAATACTGTATTTAATTAAATTAAAAATAGCACTATAACAACTAATACTTTTAAAGACATTCCAAAAACAACTCTGGAAATAGACAGTTTTCACAGAATTCCTTTTGAACTGAGAAAAAGTAATTTATGTAGAATTAATCCTTTTAAATTCAAGTTGATCTGCATTTTAAAGTACCTAGAGAAAGTAGAAGTAATAATCTATTCCTTATGGTTCCTCTATGTTAATAACCATATTTTTTAACAGAAGTAATACCAAAAGAGTTGTTTTGGTTCAATCATAATCAAGATAAATTCTAGTACTGTGAATTTCATGCCTGTAAATGAAATTTTTGCTACCATGGATTATTTTCCAATTTTAAACTAAGTCTGGAATCATAAGATAAATTTTGGGTGTGCATTTGAATTTCTGTATTTTTAAAAAAGGGAACACATATACAGGAAAAAAGATAGGATTTTTTCTTTCTCCTATATTTTAGGCATTTGTACATAAAGTATATCAAAAACATTCCTCGATCTCATATTCAAAAGAAATAAAACGGCAAACATTTGTTGAGCATTCGTGATATTTCCCAAAGTATGTAAACCAAAAAGAATAAGACATGGTTTCTCCTTGAGAAGCTATGATCCAGTTGGAGGCAATGATACAGCCACAGCTGAAGCAATGCGAGAGCAGTTCTGTGCTGGAACATTGTCACTGTGGTAAAGATAATATGGATTCGGGGAACAGAAGTGGTGACTAAAGTCGGTGAGAGAATGGATAAGTGAACTGTTGTGGCGGATGTATGACTAGAGCTAGTCCTGGAACAATAGGCAGGAGAATTTCAGAAGGTAAAAGGGAAAGGGGTAGGGCCATGGTATTGAGAGATGGCAAAGAGCCTGATTGCTGCCGTGTACTGTGGAAATTGTGGTATCTGGGGTCTAGAATGTTTTAAGGTTAAATGAGATTTTATCACAAGATTCAGTTTATACTACAAGTTAGTCTTTATAACTTACAAGAAGGTTATGGGCCACACTGGCCATTGCACACGGGATTGAGCATGATGCAGGAACTACAGGGAACTTCTGTAGGTTGTTGAGGGGTGGATTAATATGCTGGGAAAGTGATTCTTAGATGGGTTGTTCTCGGCCAACTGGATTTAGAGAAAGAAAATTGTAAGGTCAGAGAAATCTACCAGGAATCGGTAGTAGCACTCCATGTATTAGAAGTTATAGTGGTTTTGAATATGCCCACAAATTCTTGAATGCCCTTTCCTTCAAGAGGTGGAGCCTAATTCCCTTCTCATTGAGTCAGCTAGCCCTAATGACTCTGAAAGTGTTCCATCCAGCTGAATAAAAGTGATGGTATGTCACTTCTGAGACTACATCGCAAAAAGGCATTGTGGCCCCGGCCAGTGTGCTCAGTGGTTAGAGTGTTGTCCACACACTGAAGCGTCCTGGTCAAGCACATGTACCTAGGTTGAAGGTTTGATCCCCAGATCCACAGCCACAGATGGGGCAATTGTGGGAGGCAACTGAAGGATGTATCTCTCTCACATCAATCTCTGTCTCTCTCTCCCCCCACCCCCACTCCTCCCTCCCTCCCTTCCTCTTTCTTTAAATAAACTCAATGAAAAAAATATCCTCGAGTGAAGATTAACAAAGAAAATTAAAAAGGCATTGTGAATTCCTTCTTGCTCTCTATCTCGAAATAGTTAGCTGCCCTGTTATAATCACCCTATGGAGGGACTCACGTGGAAAGAAATTGAGGCATCCAGTCAGCCATGTGAGTGAGGCTTCTTGAAGCCTATTTTTCCAATCGCAATTAAACCTTCAGATGACTACAGATCTGGCCTGTATCCTGAATACAGCCTCATGAATGACTGAATCAGAACTAACAGATAAGCCACTCCCAGGTTCCTGACTCTTGAAATTGTGTGAGATAATAATTGTTTTTTAAATAACTAAGTTTAAAGGTAATTTGTTAATAGAAACCCATAACCGAATGAAGGTCTAAAAGTGCTAACATTAAATTGGTCGGTTTCCTATTGTTGTTTCATTTGTTTACTAATTTTTTTGGGGGGGGAGAAAGAGGAAATATATGTAGTATGTGACAGGTTGACTATTTTGAGTAAAAATAAAAAATCTCAGATGATTGCTGTAACACAATAGCTTTGGTAAGGTTGGTGGTGGAAGACACCCCGACGTAAAGATTAGCACCCTCTGGAATCTGGTCATGGTTTTGTCATTTTAAGCCACAAAGAGATTAGACCCTGAAATACAAAACAGGAGACCAATGTAAGATCCTGAAAAATAAACAAACAAAAACCCAATTACAAGGGAGGAAACACCAGTAAGAAACTATATAAACTTGTCCTTTCTCTGAGGGACCAGTCCAGAATTCCAGTTGATAATTGTTGCAAATCCGGCAATATTTGATGTAAATTAGGACTAAAATAAACATATCTGATCTAAGTGGTGATAGAAACTGAAACTTAAAAATAGAGTCTGCTTTGTGTGACCTCCACTCTTTGCATTTATTAGCTAAAGTCTCTCTGCCTTAGGCAGTGTTGAATAAATACTTATAATCATGTGTGAAAACTTCTTGGTTGAAACAGCTCACAGTATACAGCTCATTTATATTGATTCTCTGTCATGTTGGTTGCTTCCTGATGATACACTCTATACTCTCATCAAATTAGTAAGTAGTCTCAAAAACTAATAATAGCTCATTTTACCCCTAGAATTAGCAACATACACTAAGTATGATATTTTTTATCCTGCCCCTATAAAAAAAAAAATGATGCTTTTTAAATAACTTTTGTATGTGCATATTCTACAAGATAGATTCAGTAGAATTAGGAAATATTGTCAATGGACAGACTTTGAATAAAAGATCTAGTCTTTCTGCCTTAGTATGTACAATAACAAAGATTCTACCTTGAGGAACTGGAAGAAGGGTGGTGTTACTGACAGAATTAAACAATTGATTTTAGAGCCAGTTTTGACCAGAAGAAAAAGTTGAACTAAACTTGTGTTCTCCAAAGGATGTTTCTCAGTATAATAGTTCAGCGGGTTAAGAGAAATTGTTCAAAATAGATTCTGTAGTCAAAATATTTGAGTAACAAAGCCTGAAAAACACAGTTTGGTATGTGATAGACTGGATGATCTCTATGTTAATTTTTATTGTTTGAAACCTGTGATATATTCATTTTAAGTCATATAGATGGAAGTAACAAAAGAACACAAGAGAATCATGAATCTCTAATAATTGTTTAAACAATACCACAATACTGTGACAAGTTGTAATTATTTTTACTGCGCTCATTTAAAATGAATTTTAAAAAAAGATACTTTGAGAGAATAATCCATTTGTCTCCCCCTACATTGTCCTAATAAAATTTAATCCCAAAATGAAAATAGAAGAAAGGCATTATTTTATTGTTAATCCAATAATATGCAAACAGCTTCCCTGTACCTAGATGAATACAAGTTGTCTGGACTCTGATTTTTTTAATGCTTCAATAGGGAGAGAAAAAAATAGAGGGTTAATAGAGTCAGTAGGCAAGTGTGAATCTTGCCATAAGAGTCAATTTTCCAACATTCCCAAGGTACAATAAAAAAGGCATTTTTTATATCTTCCATGGTAAATAATCTTACTCATTAGCAAAGCAATACCCATCATTGTATGCAACAAACTAAAAATAAATAAATAAAGAGAAAATATTTGTAATTATAGCAAATGATTTAAAAAAGCCTCAGGATAATAAGCATGATCCCTGGTGATTTTTATAATGGAATAATGTGTCTATAAAATTTCCTACTCAATAAATGTCCAACCATCTGCATTCTATTCAATATAGTATTCAAAAAACACTCTACAAGATCTGAAGGTAGGACTGAAGGCTTTCTTTCTTTCTTTCTTTCTTTCTTTCTTTCTTTCTTTCTTTCTTTCTTTCTTTCTTTCTTTCTGTAGATACTTAAAAGTGGAATTGCTGGGTCATATGACAACTCTAGGAACAATCCTTTGAGGAATTGTCAAGTTGTTTTCCAAAGTGGCTAAACCATTTTACATTCCCAACAGCCATGTTCAAGGGTTACAATTATTCCACGTGCTCTCCAACATTTTTATGATCTTTTTGTTTATAATTATTCTAGTGGGTATGAGGTGATATCTCACTGAAGTGTTATTTGGGTTTCCTTAATGATTAATAAGTATCTTTTCATATGCTTATTAGATATTTTGATATCTTTGTTGGGAACATGTCTATTCAAATATTTTTCCCATTTATTTAATTGGGTTGTTTGTCTTTTTTTATTATGTAAACAAAATAAAAATAAAAAAAATAACAAGATTTTCTCTTAGAGCTTCCAGAAAGAACACAAATCTTCCAAACCACTTTAGATCTTAGTGAGAAGACAGATGCTTGGTAACACCACTGTCTCCTGCAATAGCTCATGTAGTTGCTTGTTTTGTCTGTGTTACAAGAACTTTTAAGATCTACTCTCTCAGCAACTGTCCTATATACAATACAGTACTATTAACTGTAGTCACCTTGCTATTCATTATATCCGAGGACTTACTTATTTTGTAATTAGAAGTTTGCTCTAATTCTTAGTATTTCTTTTCGTGTGCTTACTTTGGATTTAATTTGCTCTCCTTTTATTTATTTATTTATTTTTTAGTTTCCTAAGGTAGAAAGTTAAATAATTGATTTTAAATCCTTAATTACTTTTTAAATATTAAGCAATAAATCCTGAAAAAAATATTACTACTTATGTGATAGTTGGAACTGGCAAGTATTACAAGTCTTGGAGGGGGACAAGGAATTAAAGATTTATGTAACATATCTCATGATTTTGAATAGCATTGAATAAATTAACTCTATATTTATAAGTTCAAACATTTATTTTTATTTGGAGTTTTCAGAGGTTTCCTCAGGATTTTGCACTGATAAAATCTCACAGGAAATGAGGTCTGTCTCCATAAAACTGAATAAGCTACAAATTTTTTGGAGGAAATCCTAGTTTACTGTTTTAGATTATCATTCCTTCATCATGACAATAGGCTACACAGATATGACAGCACATTGTAAAAAGTTAGGAAGCAATGACAATCATTTTATAAAATACAATAACTTTTTTTTTAATTCAGTCATTTTTCCAAGTTTTATATAAAAAGTTTTCAACATCTTACCCTGTGAAAATTGCATACTATAGCATGCAATAACGTGAGTTCATTTTAACGTTGGTAATACATTTAGTTCTACAATAATTTGAGGTAGTACATTTTAAACGGATTAAATTGTAAGGAAATACATAAATACTACAATAAACATGGCACTGTACCTTAAAAAATATCTGAAGTTTACTTGTATCAGTGAACATACAAAGGTTTTCAGCTTGTGAGTCTTTGTAAAATGGTGGAAGTAAGTTTATCTGAATTAGGAGAGAAAGTTGTAACTTCTAATGTGAATACATGTCTCTCAGACATGTGGAAACGGGTATATAGTTCAGAGGAGCATGTGTGTCTGGTGTATTCCTTCACAGCTTCATTCAGCTGAGTGCATTTTTGCATTACATAGTGTTTCTTTTGGAGAACATTGCACAAAGGCAAATGTAGAATCTGTGTTCTGCTCCAATTATTTTTTACTATATCAATTGCTTGGCAGAATTCATGTTATGCTCCAATTATTTCTTACTATATCAATTGTTTTGGAACAAATTTGAGTTTTCAAAACAAACATTATAGCAGAGCTATCTGTATATTAAAACTTCTACATTAAAAAAAAAAAAAAACTGACTGCATAACCGTAGCTATATCTTTACTTAGGGAACTGAACAAATAAATCCGTCTTTTAAAGTGAGCCATGCAGGGGCTGTTTGGGAAGTCATTTGAAACTAAACAGTTGAGGTGGCAAGGACAGGTGATGGATCCATCGGGGAAACTCAAAATGTGCTGCATGAGAGAGCAGCCACGGCATCTATAAGCCTCAGAGGAAAACACATTTGCCCCAATCAGTTTACAATACAACCATTCTGGACTCCTCTAAACCCTGGTTCACAGGTAAAACACAATTCTTCTATACACTGACAAACAGTCTTTTTTCCTTGTGTTAAAGTAAAAAATATATGGTAATTTTTAAGCTTTTTTTTTATCCTCACCCGAGGATATTTTTGCATTTATCTTCAGATAGAGTGGGAGGGAGAGAGGAAGAGAGAGAGAGAGAAACATCGATGTGAGAGAGACACATTGAGTGGTTGCCACCCACACAACCACAACCAGGGCCAGGGACAAACCACAACCGAGGTACGTGCCCTCAGCGGGAACCAAACCCGGGACTCTCCAATCCGCGGCCCTATGCTTCAATAGCTGAGCCAAACTGGCCAGGGCTTTTTAAGCTTTCTTGAGGAATAACATAAGAAAAGATTATTTTATTTCATGCCAACAACATGTTACACTAGTTAATATGTTCCTCTGTATTGGAGTTACAAAAATACAGATTCAAAACTTTAAGGTTATCTAACTTTCAGAATGGCCATGATGTTTTCATTTACATAATTTTATACTCTTGAATATTTTATTTACAGGGGGAACTATTCAAGAAGCAGTATAATATTGTTATGAGAAGACTACAAGTTTCCAAATTCCTTTTTTTATAAATATTTATTTTTAAGGCTTTGCTATAACATTATTTATATGTTTCTTTGTTTCTGTCCTATCTTACATATAGTTTTGTGTTTTATCAAGTCATATCTTACTTCAGTATTTTTAAATCATTTTTATTAGTAGTATTTGAACAAGGATATAAGATATTTCTTACTTTCAATTAATCATATTGTCCTGTCACTAAAATATTTTCAAGCCACATTCAAACCTAAGTGCTTAAATATTGGACACTTTTAAATGAGATTTAAAGTAGGTGTTATATTTTTTATATTTGATGTATATATTTATATAAATATAGATTATATACTTTATCTATTTATTATAAATATGTATTTATAATATATTTAATTATTTATGTAACTTATATGAAAATTGGGAAGCAGTGAACAGATATTTCTCAATGTTGTTTATAGTGACTTCTTACCATTAAACACATAAAAAATAAAACTTAAGAGATTATAACATAATCATGATAACCAAACAGACAGGAAGAATGTTTTTTAAAACTTTATGTTTAGATTTTAATAGCTTCTATTCAAAGGAGTTATGCTTTTCCCGTTTGGTTCCTTGACATTATAGTGAGGGTGACTGCCTGGTGCTAAGTGTCCGACGCCGGCAGGTGCACCTACCGCTCAGTCTTTCTTTTCTCGACTAAACTTCAAGTAAAGAGAATTATCCAAATTCTTTGCTTTAATCATTATTGGAAAATGTTTGACCCAAGTATCAGGCTTGTAGGCAACATTACAGGTACAGGCATTCTTTGGTTGTTGTGTTCCCATCTGTGGATCACGATTATAGCTGGCCTAGGACTTAACTCCCTCATATTGGAATAGTTTAAAGTATACTATCAACTAGACTACCAATGACCTCATCGCCCTAGCATAATAGCACTATAGTTCTTTACACGTTCTGAATTTAAATTGAATTTCCAATAGAAGTTTCCTTCTTAAAAACAAGATTTTACCTTGCCAGACTTTTAAGGGTTTTTTTGTTTGTTTTTTACCTCTTTTCTTATCTACTAATTTTAAGATTTTTTTTTCAAAAATTTTGTTTTTATGTTATCCACATATTTTAGTTTGGTAAAGTTCAAATATTTTTGCCAAAAGAATTTCAAAGATATTTTTGTTTGAAATTTTAAGATAAATTCAAAGCTTCAGATTTTCACACTACTAATTCTCTTGACTTAGAGTTCATCTTTTTATTTTACTTAAAATGAGTGTTTACAGACATCTAACTCAAGGATTTAAGTAGTGCTATTCCTATCACCTTAGGTTAAATGCAGAGATGTCAATTCAAAAACATTTAAATTAAATAATTCTATATTAAGACCTTTTTTTACATAACAAACTTTGGGGATATATGAAATCACATTTAAGTAAATTACCAACCAAATGAACTTTATCATAATACAGTTATTTAATAATCAATCTGGTTAATTCATTGCATTAATAAATAAACAATAAAACCTAGTATGGCACTAGTAACCCAAAAAAGAAATCAAGTTAAAATTCCAACACTGACAACATTCAAGTGTTTAATTACACTTTCAATATTTTACTGAACAAATTTTGTCACAGCATCACACTAATTGACATTTTTATCTGAAATTAATGATTAATTTCATAACAAAACATTGAATGTAACTATTCATTGGAAAATGCATACCGACAAGTATACACTTTTTGGAAATAAAATTTAATATTATTAAGTCTGATTTGATTTTATTCCAGTATTTTGATAAAAAATTTAAAAAAAATTTAACATACATTACTCATGCAATTTAGTAAAATTCAGATTTTATTATAATTTTCCTGAGGCTTTTTAAATTTTACATAGTTACATCAAAGATGCGTGATAATTCCTACATGAAAGAGCCAGTGACACTTGGCACTGCAGATCCCCACTCCTTCTTCCGTCATGATTGCAATCTCAAGTTCTTGGTTACTGCCAGTTCTTCCCAGTGCCTGCCCTCCCGTCTCAAAAAACACCATATTGTCTCAAAATACCTACCTTGGAATCCCGCCTTTCCTGGTCATCTCTTCCTCAGTCTGAAGTTCTCATTTACGTGCTCATTACTCCCAAATCATTATCACTAATCCAATGATCTGTTAGCTTCAAATCAGCATGTCCAACTCTGTAAAGAACATCTCTAAATATAAGATATATATGAGATAGGCATCAAAAACTAAATGTAGAAACTGCATTGATTTTCTTCCTGTCTAAGCTTGCTCCTGTTCATTTATGTCTCCTTTGCTCCTAGTGCTGAAGCAGAATCTTGAAAGCCAGCCATGGCTCTCTGCTCCATTCCTATTTCTACATGAGTGGCAAGTCAAATAAAAATAAAAATTACCTCCATGGTTTTGTTAAGATCTATTTCTTATTCCCATTCCGATTCACTGTCTTACTTTAGCTTCTTATATTTTAGTTCTGCCTAATTTCAACAACTTCCTAATTATATCCACAATTTTCTATGTCTTTTTTTTTTTTTTTTTTTTTTTTGACTTTTGAAACCATGTGGAGGTAGGTGTTCAGCCCTGGGTCATCTACAGGGGCATTAGTGGCTCCCCTTTATATGATAATTTCAATTTCTTCCAGACAATTAGTGAGGAGGAGAGAAAACACCCTTGAAGCAACCCTATGCTTGCTTTTGGTTTCTTCCCCAAATCCAATCATTCAGCAATCCTGTCGCCTTGCTCCCAGAAACCAGTAGGTATATTAATTGGAATAGGTCAGAATCATCAGCATTATATTCTTTAATAGTAAATACAATTCCTTTGCAAACCCAGTAAAAGGAACTATTTTTAAAATTCTTGTTTAAAAATTGCTGACATAAAGGCATATATTAAACATACACACATGCGCTCGTGCAACATTTCTTGTAATACTAGAAACAAATCTTTGTCATAATGCATATAGTTAAAAGGTCCTCAGCATACTAAAGAATATTACCCAGAAATTAAACAAAGTGTAGAGCTGTATGCAATGACCCTAGAATTCTCAGGGACACAGGAAGGAGGAGAGGAAGTCATGAGGTTGAACGGAGAATTGGGTGGGCTGTGGGGGTTGAGTTATTTATGTTTAGATCAACATTTCTCAGATGAAGGCCCACAACTAGATAGAATCACATGGGATCCAGAGGAAAACCCAGGAATCTGCATTTGACCAGAATGTTTTCTTTTTTTTTCAACTTATTGACGCATATTTTGCACATCAGATAACACACCCATTTCAAATGTACAATTCAGTGATTTTTAGAAATTTTATCTACCTGTGCCACCACCACCACAAATCTCTTTTGAAGAATTCCAATGAGATTCCTCACATCTTTTTACAGTTAATCCCCATTCCTACTCCTTGCCCCAGGCAATCATTGTTCCACTCTCTGTCTCTATCAATTTTCCTTTTCTGGACAATTTATATAAATGGAACCACACGGCATGTTTCAAACTTGAACACACATAAGAATCATTTGGAATCTTGTTAAAATGCAGATTGGGCAGGTCTGGAGTGAGGCCCTAAAATCAGCAGTTCTAACAAACTCTCAGATGACGTTGATGTTGCTGGTCCATAGACCACATTTCCTAGAGCATGGCCCTAGCATCTGATAATCTTACCCCCAGCAAATTTTGAGGACCACCTTTGCATATCTGTCTATATTTTTAGTTTTTAACCATGAACATTTGTTCTTGTCTTATGTCTGTTAATGTTGAAGAAGAAAGCTTGGTAACAGGAATTTTATAGCACTAATAATAGCAAGAATTTTAGTCCAATAACAATAACTGAAAACTTTATTAGGTTCCTGAAATCTTTGCAACTTCTTTATGCTCAAGTGTCATATTTGTGTTGTCTTTTATTTTCTAGAGAGAGATTAGTCATAAAATATGAGGATTATCTGGGACAACAGAAAAATGGAGAGCCAGCGTCATAAAGATGAGTCTCAGGAAATAGAGAAGAAAAATATTTCAAAGGAAAAGTACAAAAAACAAACTCCGGGATCTATGGGAAAAGTACATAGGAGGCTGGCCAAAGGAGGACAGAGGCAGGACTCAGGCTGTTCCCAACTCCTGATGTGCAAACAAGTGATGGAAAGTGTTGTACTTACTGTATGCACCCTTTTGGAATGTTTACTTTTAATGCCTGCCCTTGAATTGTTTCTCCAACTCTATTAGTGGCTGGTCCAATTAATTTCTGTACGTTGTAGAAAAACTCCTAAGACAGCATTTTTCTAATATGCACATCTGCTTGGGGGCTGAGGAATGCATCACTAGTTATATTAGCATTCAGCTTCTCCCTGAGTAATATCCTATTGTGAATACGGATAAAGAAAAAACAGTAATAGATGTCCAGGACACTGTTATTTTTGTTGTTGTTGCTGTTGTTGTTGTTAATTCTCACCTGAAGATATTTTTCCACTGATTTTCAGATAGAGTGGAAGGAAAGGGAGGAGGAAGAGAGAAAGAGACATTGATATGAGAAAGACACCTGCCACTTAGGTATATTGACCAGAAATCAAACCTGTGACCCCTCGGTCAACAGTCCAATGTTCTCACCACTGAGAAAAACCTGCCAGGGTGACACTGGGTGAACTTTATTGTGAGTTCTTGTTTCAGTAAATCTAAATTATATATCATTTTCATCCTAGCCAATCAATTTTATTCAAAGTATTTTTACCATACTTCATTGTTCATCTCCCTCATCTCCTCAATACTACCAACTATTAAGTTTTTGTGTCAGAAAAAGTTGTGGTTTAGGTAATCCACAGAAATAGTTAAATCAATATATTTGGTTTTGAAATGCTCTATAAAATTCTGGGGTATTGCTATTGTTGTTGTTTTGTTTGTTTGCTTGAGTTCCTGAATTGCAGAAGTCAGGTTTCAAACAGGCAAGAATGTTGGGGCAATAAGAGGTATCTGATAAATATCAGAAAGAAAAAAAATATAGTATGTATTTCTATTTTTACATTGATTTTTGCATCCCCAAAAGAGTAGATCTTTTCTCACACATTCATTATCCATTTTAAAAAAGCAACAAAACATGTTGACCTAAAATTATACAATACAAAGAATTTGTCATTTCTGTCTCTAATGACCTGAACAGGGGTTTGAAGTCTTTTCCTTAGAAAATGATTTTATCTTTGATAAAAGAATATTAGAGGATACTATCATTTCTACAAATTTACCTAAGAAAATCATCTTGAAGTAGAAAACCTTTACATTTGAAGATGCTCATAATATTATTATTTATAAAAGAAAATACTGAAAATAATCTAGATGCTGGATAATATAAAAATGGTTATGTAATTATCATATATGCTTTATTAATCAGTTTAAACTTATAAATATTTTATGGTGAATTTCAAAATGCATTTCTACAATGACTTTGTTCAGTAATTGATTCATGTATTTAAAAAATGTTAAACACTGCCCTGCCCCGACTGGCTCATTAGTTAGAGTCTCTGTCAGCCTGTGGACCAAGGAGTCCTGGGTTTGATTCTGGTCAAGGGCACGTACCTCAGTTGTGGTTCAATCCCTGGCCCTGGTTGGGATCCCATAAAAGCAACCGATCTATATGTCTCTCTCACATCAATGTTTCTCTCTTTCTTTATCCCTCCATCTCACCCTCCCTCCCAACCACTCTATCTGAAAATCAATGGAAAAATATCCTCCAGTGAGAACTGAAAAAAAAAAAGAAAGAAATTGAAAGGGAAATTAAAAGCCCAGCCAGTGTGGCTCAGTGGATTGAGAGCTGTTCCATGGACTGAGAGGTCTCAGTTCAATTCCCGGTCAGGGCACATGCCCGGGTTGTGGGATCAAGCCCCAGTAGTGGGCATGCAAGAGGCAGCTGATCAATGTATCTTTCTTTTTATTTATTTTTTAAGACTTTTTTTTTCGTTATTTTTAGAGAGAGAGGAAGGGAGAGGGAGAGAAAGATAGAAACATCAGTGAGACAGAACATTGATTGGCTGCCTCCTGCATGTCCTCCACAGTGGGTTTGGGCCACAACCTGGGTGTGTGCCCTGACTGGGAATTGAACCAGTAATGCCTTGGTGCATGGGTCGATGCTCAACCACTGAGCCACACAGGCTGGGCTCAATGTATCTTTCTCACTTCGATGTTTCGATCTCTCTCTCCCCCTTCCTTTCTCTCTAAAAAAATGATAAAAATATATATAAAATTATTAGTTTTTAAATGCTAGGCACCATAAAATAAAAAACAGTATTTATGTGACAATAAAATTTAAAAAGCAGCATGCAAAATTGTAAGTTATATATTATTGAAACTGCTTTAGTACCACCACCACCACCACAACAACAAAAACCCAGGAAAATAAAAAGATCAGAATAGTTAGGAACTGTGAACAATGGATATTTATCTTCCAATTTTCAGTATTTTTAAAATTTACATACTGATTTTTACAAAGGCAATTTTAGAAATATAAGCAATAGCTGGGCTTGAAAACTATGACATAAAGATTAGTGACAAAAGTATTAAAATAAACTTTCTAGGGTTTTACAGATATATAAAAAGTACACTGTCTTTTTCAGTTCCCTATTCCCTTTATGCATAACAGAGCTTGTCTACTCTAGTTATTTTTTATTTCAATATCAATGATAACTAGGCCAGAGGGCTCCAGTCTTTGAAAATGTACTGTATAGCAGATTAGTTATAAGGTATCAGTAAATTAGATCTAAACCCAAGGCATTTCTCACAACATGTCTCGATGTTGTTTTTCAGACTCTTGCTTATAACTTCAGTAGAAGCACAAGTAGAAAGCTAGCTTAGCCCCCAGATAAAAACCTTATCAACTGATAATAATTTTTATGTCCAAAGTAAAAGAATTCAGGGGTTGACTCACTGGTTGGCTGCATAAATTCTAAACCAACTCAAGTTTCTGTGTAGTTAAAAACATAAATTCCTCTTAGCCAGATTCCTAAATCTTTTACAGAGTGTATCTGAATTTTGTGGCCATTAGACAATGATAGGAAAAAGTGTGTGCTGAGGAGCAATTAATTTAATCAGAAAAGTGTATTTTGTGCTAAATATTTTCCTTCTGTCTTAGAAGTTGTAAAGACCATTTGTAATGGTTATTTTTACATGTTAACTGGCTAGATTACAGTACCCAGTATTCAGTCAAACATCATTCTACATATTTCTGTGAAGGTGGGTATGGGAATAACATTATTTAGACAAGTTAACTCTGAGTAAAGCAGATTGTCCTCCATAATGTGACTGGGTCTCATGCAAACAGTTGAAGGACTTGAGGGGAAAAAAAAAACATCTCTCCTGAAAGAAGGAGATTTCTGCCAACAGACTGCCTCTGGATGAACTGCAACTCTTCCCTGCTTCTCCAGACTGCTCCTGGCCTATCCTACATATTCTGCACAGCCTCTCTCTCTCTCTCTCTCTCTCTCTCTCTCTCTCTCTCTCTCTCTCTCTCTCTCTCTCCCTCCTTGCACACACGCTCACATAAGCTCTGGAGAACCATGAATAATACATTATCTAAAGTTGTTTCTTTATCACATTGACTATTATCAATACCAAGTGTACTGGCCTCTTTCACTAAGTATCATAATTACACAGAGTTGGTTGTGGAATATAAAACTATTAGCCACATTATAAATTTATAGAAACTTCTCTTGTAATTCAGCTAGGGAACCAGGTCCTAGTCCAGGTGCCTTCCCTGTCCAACCCTTCCATTTATATTGGCCAATAAGAGGACACTTTGAACATTAAGACAAGGAATAATTGTCATATCAACAAAACCATAAGCAAATAAATCATTACATGAATAAGTTTAATTATAGTCGAGGTATATCATATAAATGCGTGTTTATGTTATTTTACTGACAATATTTACAAAGTGAAAAAAGTATCTCTCAGGGTACTTGGTTATGATAAATAGGTAAATCCAAATAATTTTACAAAACTTTACCTAAAATTCAATGTCACACAGATGTTTTGCAAACTTTGCATGTGCTGTGAACACAGTTTTAGGCCCCTCTGCCTGTCAGGATGAAGGCTTCTGAACTATCTGGAAAGCCTGTGGTTATGACTGGCACAATGTTGTTCTACATTGTGTTTTGTCTGACAGCAAAGATGACATCTTATATAATTTTAAATTTAAAGAAAAGAAAAAAATCTTGCAAGAGCAAAATTGCTCCAATCAAAAAATAATTTTTTCTATCCAGTGTCTCCACTTATAACTCTTGCAGCATATCACAGTGAAGAAACCCAATCAAAATCACTATGTCCACCAGATACACTAAAATGAGATCAAAATTAAACTTTATGTTTAAGAGTTTTCATTGATTGGCTTCAGTATTGGACATACCCATTATTGAACTGGAAGGAAGTATTAAATCAGTAGTTTCACATTTCTTTCCTAGTTCTTTTGCTTCTTGCAGCCACAGTTCACTATGATGAAGTTTTAACATCACATTTAAAGGAATTTCTGATATGCTGACTATATCGTAGAGCTTATTCAGAGATATGTGGTGATGGAATTCTGTATACTATCTTAGGAACTTCATATCTTAAGTTTGTACATGAGGCCACCATAAGCTACTGAAACACACACACACACACACACACACACACACACACACAGAAAACTTGAGGGTAGATATTTATATCCTAGTTGTAGGGATTAAGATAGCCAAATAAAGAAGAGGATAAATACTTGTGAGTTAGATGGATAGAGGCAGATAACACCTTCTGAAAGTGTGGCACACCTGAGCAGGGACATAACAGGTGAAGTAAATAGTGTTTTGATGTATGACAAAGAAAAATCATTAATGTCTTCAAACCTAACTTTAAGATACTTCACAGAAGCAACCCATGAAAAATTGGGTACATTACCCAAGTTCTGTATACCTATGATGGTAAAATAAACAGAAATCAATAATTGCTAATAACTAGAGAAACAAATAAAGTGAAAACAGAAACATGGTTTAAACAACAGGGAGAAACGTCTACAGCCAACCACATGAGAATATGAACCACCAGAAGCAGTGGAGAAAGAAACTGTGACATTCTTTTTTTATTCTTCTAGTTTCTACCATTTTACTATAGTTTATTGGAATAATTTCTACTGCCATCGATTCTTTTACTATTTAAATTTTACAATAAAATTTGACTCACTATCAGGTTTTTGCCCATGTTGGTTGTACCAATGATAACATCTGTCTTTGTGAGTTTCACTTTATGGCCATTTCTACCAAATCTAATTTTTCCCAATCTACATTTTGTTACGATTTGGTTCTTCAGGCAATTTTTAGTCAATAATTTTTTTTCTATATGTAGTTAATCTGATTTTCTGTTGATTGTTTCTATCAATGATTCTTAATGGTTCATAAGGAAGTTAGCTATTCAAATCTGGATTGTTCTTCCAGGGAGTATGGGACCAAGGGACATTGACCTAAGGTACATGTATTTAATTCATTTTATTTTCTAAATACCAAAATGATGTATTATATTAGAATATTGGTCCACATTTTATAATTGATCAATGAAAAAGACTAGTAAAATTTTTATTTCCCTGAAAAAATACAGTCAACGTTAAACTTGATTTGAAAGAATAATTTTAAATATAGCCATAGTGCTCAACCATATTGCTAGCCCCTTGGAATGTAGTTATCTCATCAGAAATAATACATTCCAGCCCTGGCCCGTGTGTGCACTGAAAGGTTGCTGGTTCAATGACCAGTCAAGGCACATACCTAGGTTTCAGGGCAGCTTGCCAGTAGGGGCAGTGAGGATGAGTATGGGAGGCAACTCATGGATGATTCTCTCTCTCTCTCTCTCTCTCTCTCTCTCTCTCTTCTTCCCCTCAATCTAAGATCAGTAAAACATATACTCAGGTGTGGATTTTTTTTTAAAGTGTATTCAATAACATGAAACCAAATAACAAATATGTAGTCTTTTCTCTTGGTTTTTCTAGATATCCCCTTGTCTTGAAGTTACATTCTTCTCAACTTCTATGGCTAGCTTCTCACTTATTTATATTATTTAAATAATCAGGCTTCGCAGCGTTGAGTATTGGGCTCTCTTCTTTACACACTATTTCTTGATTCTCTTATTAACTCATATGCCTTCGATTTGATTACCACTGATGGTCAATGACTCCCATATCTCTAGTCCAATCACATTGCTTATTTTGTCAATATTTGCTAGAATAAATGAGTGAATTGTCATCTTAGGGGTCAATTTAGTTAGCTCATGATAATTTTAAATGTTTGAATATTCAAACATTGAAAAATTCAAATTATCTGCTGCAAAACTTGCTTCTTCCCAGTCTTTATTTTATCTGTAAAGGACATTTCCTTCTCATCATCCTCTGTGTTCAGTCCAGCACCAAGTCCTCTTGACTCTACTTCCAAAATGCATATTAAATATATGTGATTTATTTTATTTTCACAGTCTCCATCTGAATTCCACCCATCATCATTCCTTACCTGGATCACTACAAAGGACTTCTAACTGTTCTTTCTGCTTCCCCTTTATTTTTACTCTAATTCTTTCCCACACATATGCTGAAATGACTTTCCTGAAACATAACCTAAGTCTCCAGCACAACACCCTTCTGGGCCCCATGGTACTCTGATTAATATTTAAATATCTTTTACATGGCCTAGAACGTCTTTTTAGATTCATCTGATACCACAGTTCTTACATCTTTACCTCCACTGACCTGCGTCATTTGATCACTCAACCCCCAACCCATTAGGCACCTCTCAGTTCCTCAAGTATATCAAGCTCTCTCTGTACAGCTCCCAAAGTTGCTGGTTCCTCCAAATGGATTATTATTCCTTCCTCCCAGCTTTTCTTCCCATGATTTGAAAAGATAAATTTTTAGTATATATATATATATATATACATATATCTCACCACTTCCTTTGAGAAGACTTTCCTAAGTACGCAACCAAAGTTAGAAACCCTATTATACACTTATACCGCATACACTGTTTTCCTCTAACACTTTTGTGTTATATAATCATATATTGGAGCAATTGTGTGTTGATGTTTTCCTTTCCCCTTAGACTCAGGAGAATGGGGCCATAGTAGTTGTAAGTGTTATATGCTCTGTATACAATCAATAAATAGCTCATGTCAAATCAAATGAAGGTTTTATTCTGTTCACTGCCAATATTAGATATTCATGATACTGATATAAGTTGTTTTCTTCAAAATGTTTTATGTTTAATTTGTATAGATTAATATAATTTATGAATTTATATACAGTTATTAAAATTATTTAAGAATAATCTTCCTTGTTTCATGAAGAACTTCTTGAATAATCCCAGTCACAGGACCTACGATTACTTGCTCAGAGATTGCATAGAAGCCACTTATTTGTTACTTTAGGTAAGTTTATTTTCTCCTAATTTGAGTGTAAAAATCTTTAAAGGTTTCCTCCATATATTACACTATATTGTATATCTTAGAACAGGCAGACCTTATCTATTGCAAGGTTTTTTCTACCCATAATTATATGAACCTGGCCTGTGTTATATCATTGAATTAGTAGTCATTTGTATTTTCTAAAGTTCCACTGGCATGTAGATAATAAGGGCTTTAGGGAAAAAAAAAATTACAAAGAAAAAAATCTGTAGTATTGGCACTTCAGAAACTTACTTCAGAAACTAAAGTAAAGCAATTTGATTTTATTACTTTAGAGAGTTAGAGGTTCATGTGAATTTGATCCATGTTGCTTTGCTTTAATTCTCACCAATTGTGGTGTAATTTTGCTCTTTCAAGCTAGATTTTCTCTTACAAGTTTGGACATGTACATCACTTCCTTTGGCCAGTGACTTGCTCCCCCTGGTGGTCCTGCTAAATTCAAACTGTTGACCAAGTGTAGACATTTAATTTATAATTCAGCTTTAGTTTTCTTGGTGTTTTCAAAGACTGATATCTCAATGCTGTATTTCTAGGGTAGTATGAGTTGTCACTAAACTTATTGTTTAGAAATGCTCTCCATTGATTTGAAGGAATCACCCTAGTGATATCTCTATTTCAAAAACCTCTCATTATTATAGCTCTTAAACAAAACATGTGCTTTTATAAGAGTTAACATTAAGAAGAATGATGGAAAGATAATAATTAAATGTTTATCTTAAGGATTTATCTAGGTGAACCAATATCTAGGAATGTGGGCTGGGGTGTGGAGGAGGTTTGGCAAAGATTACCTATTTGGGAAAAGTCTTCCATTTTGACGCTATAACATTGTTAGCAATTTCACTGAATATTATTACAAATTAAGGAGCTCCTTTTAAAATCACTGAATGTTTCTGACATAAAAGAGACACAGGTTGAAAAGGAATTGGATTAAAGTAAGTAACACTGTACTGGAATCCAGTTTTCTGAAATAAGGTAGAGCATAAAAAATAAATGGCCATATTTCTAATGATCATTAAAAATAAATGACCTTTTCTAATTTGACATCACATAAATACCTCAAATGTTTAATGGTGGCAGAATACAAGTAAATTCTGAGTCAAATGCTAAAACAGTATATTTGTGCCAAAATGTCATATTGGCTTCCAACTTAAGAAGCCTTCGGTGAGAAGCTCACAGAGCAAAGGAAAGAGGAGCTGTCTTCAGCTGAATATACACCTGCTCCCAATCCTGACTTAAAATGTTTTACTCTAGACTCTTCATGCTGGAGAAGGCATTCAGAAAGAAATCTACGGTATATTTTCCTCAGGTGTCTTATAGTGAAGACTTTGCATTTTTTAAGCCTTCTTATCTGTCAGAGCCCAGTGAAAAGATGGATTCACTCCAGTAAGTTTTGAAAAAGCTACTGGCTACTAAAAATAACAGATAAAAGGAAAATAGAAAGAGAGCAGAGAACAAGGGAGGAAAGTGAGTTGAGTATTTATATCTGAAGTATAAAGACCTTCAGGATGTTTTGGCTTAACAATAGTGCTTACACAACACATGCTTAAGAATATTTGAAACTCTCGAATCATAAGAGTTTAGGTGACTTTAGGGATTTCTCATTCAATCTGCATTCAGCATAGGTTTATATTAATGCTACTGGATTTTTGTCATCAATGCTTATGGGCTAATGGGTACCTTAACTGTGCAGATGTAATAACTAGTAACTGTGGCATATTGAGGATCCTATGGAGAAATCATCTGTGACATAGTTTCTTAAGACCAAGGTATCTATGAAGCTATTCTGTATTGATTTTGAAATATTGGGAAGTCTGAAAGGGGTTCAACCTTTTCCATATATGGGAGCCCCAATCTTAACAGAAAGCCGGCTGATCCCTGCAAAGCCTTCTATTACATTTAGCATTAGGCTTGTTGTCCATAGTTCTCTTGAGCCAATGAAAACTTGACATTTTGTATCTTTTGTAGTTACAATGCAAATGAAGGGATAGATTTTGTTTTCAAAAATGGATTATACATGTTAATTAAGATGAAAACTTATGTAGACCCAAGTTTGCAGATATGTAATATTTTCAAAGAGCCTACTAACAGGGTAGAATCTGAATTCTGAGCTTGTGTTCTACATAATGGAAAGATCCATATATCAAAGCAAGGGAGGGAAGTCCCAGAAAATAAAAAATCTATAGTTATTAGGTATACTGTTTAAAGCAATTATAAGGAGAAAGCAATTCACCAATGTCTGTTGGAAATGAACTTTTCTATGGTTCCATTTTGCTTCAGCCTTAGAAAATGCTAGCTTTAAAAAGCACATAGCCTTTAGATGATATGGATAATGAAAATTGACACAATGGATGCATTTGTGGAAACCAAAAACTTCTGTGCATTCACTGTATTTTTATCTGTCCACCTGAGTAATTAAAGGGGAGCTTTTGGTCACACTAGAGACATTTGGGTCACAATTCAAACACATAACCTCCCTCTCTAAGAGGAAAGGTGAACAAAGCTAAGAAAAGCAAACACTTTAGAAATGACCTTGCATTATTCTTCATGTTATTGCAGAAAGATGCAATTCTAAGGGTGATGATGGAAAGGAATAAAATGCAACATTGTTTTTCCACACTGAAAAGCCAAATAATGCTTTGTTCGTGGTTTTTCTAAAGGAGCATTTTCTATCTTTGCCACTTAATAGTAGCTGAACTCCTTGCACGTATAAAACTCAATGTCATATTTAATTCTTAGCCATTAGAAAGATGGATACTGTGTAGATAGTAAAAGCAGCAAAGATAAAAAAATAATTACATGATATTTATGGCATGGCAAATATCACAGATCAAATATAATATTTAAAAAAAAAGAAAAGACATGATACCAAATTGAAATTTTAGGGCATAGGATAATTAACATAGGGTTAGAAAAGGTCATTATTACTACCTTGAATATAAAATCATTGCCACAATATAAATTAAACTGATAGAAATTGAGTGTGGGAGTTGAACCAGCATCCACAGCATGATATAGTATCCTGGAACATCTCATTAAATACTTCAAATTGATGAAGTGCTTTAGCATCCTTGTGTTTTTATTTACTGATTTAAATTCAGCCCTACGACGCATAAAACGAGATGGAGTACAGCCTACAGCCTAAAGGAGAGTTAGAAGAGAGGAGACATTTTCAGAATATTTTCGTTTCTTATGCAAGTCGCCTCAGTGGCCTTACAGGACAGGAGCTTTTCTCAAAAGAAAACTCAGACTGCAGATCTTTCTCTCATTTAGACATATACCCCTTCATTCTCTTATGTGTTTTTTAAAGAATAAAATCTCTAATTTCTTATGCCTTTATTCTGCAACTTGGACATAACCAGATTGAAATCCCAACCAAATAAAATCTACGAGCTTTTTGTTTTAAAATAACAGATGTTTTCTAAAGATACTGCTTATCATTTTTGTTATATACTCAGTATGCCAGTCATTTCTTAGTATTTTGTTGTTACACACACACACACACTGCTTTTAATGTTTTACTTTTGGAAAAGGTTTCTTCTGAGCCTTAAAAACATTTATTAGCATCCCAGAAGTCTTGACTCTCAGTCTTTGTAAGGCTTCTTAAATTCACCTTTGAATCTCTAGTTCCCTCAGAGTTTTAATCATGTGGTACCAGAAAGAAAGCTTTTGCTATGGGGCATCAGGTTTAGAGAAATACGGGGTCTCTTCATGCAAATAAATAGACCCTGGTTATTTAGGCAATGCAGCCTTTTTGTCTCTTCTGAGGCTTTAACAGGAACTCACAAACCCAATCCAGACAACTCTTAACTGCAGAAAGTCAGTGATTGTGCCCCTGGGGCTAACTCACACCCTTTTTCTCCCCAGCTGCAGGTCAAGTTCTTTAAAGCAGGCAATGGGCAGCCACACAGAAGTGTTGCCAGGGGAAATTCCACCAGCACGGGAAACAAGCAACCTGCCCCTCTGGGATAAGTAAAGACTGTTGCCACAGAGCCGGCCTGACTTCTCCCTCGTTTACTGACTTCCTTGGCTGCAGATCTTGTTCTGGAAAACAGCTGGTTTCTCTTTGTATGATTTTTTTTCAGTCCACCCCAGGGGAGATGCCCTGTTTACATTTTGCTCCAGCTTTGAGAAGGCTACTTTCCTTGGTCACCAGCTACCACTTCTGCAGGGAATCAGGAATCAATACCAGGGATCATTACTCTAAGAACTGGTTTAGAGTTTTCTGGTTCCTTCCCATCCACCAGAAACTGCTAGCATTTACAAAGAAGGCATATGCCCCAGGAAGTTAATTATCTTCCCCCTCTAACCTTAGTCTAGCATTTCCCACAGGCATTATAACGACTTCTTACTAGCAGTCTGGTGGAACACTGAAGGACCCTCCTTCTGCCTGCATTGTGGGTTATCTGACAACACCTGCAGTGGGCACTGAACATCCTGAAACAAGTAGACACATGGAGCTTTGAAATACAGCAATGTCCCCACACTTAGCAGCCTTTTACCATAGAACCCAAAGTATATCCCTCCACTCACATGTCCACTTACTATTGTGCTTGACTTTCCCTACTTAGTCCTTGCTGATCTTTGCCTCCTCAACTTTATCCATTTCTTTAAAATCTCTGCTCCATGGTAAACAAAGCAAAGCAAAAGAAACAACAAACCCCTCTTTGTCTTACCCGTGTCTTCATCAAACCTTCCCTCCAGTTCCTTGCTTTTCTGAAAATCGCCTTGCATCTTCCACTAATTTCCCAGCTCTCTGAAAGGGAGTGGGTGGAGTCACAGGGACAGGACATTCATGCATAGAGAAGGTGTCAACATTCTGCTAGTCCCCCCATCACCAAATCTTGCACTTCAGAACCCTTACTCTGCCACCTCCATAGGTAGAACCTGCCTCCGTTCACATCATGCCGTTTGGCTCTACAACCCAGGCTTTCCCCTCCACTCAAATTCTTGTCAATATTCTGGGTTAGCTCAGCGTCCATGCGTGAGTCCAGTCCAATTGCTTGCTTCATAGTTCATGAGATTTTCAGCTCTAGTGACCTTCATATTTACCTTGTTCCAGGGCTTTCAAATCCAACACCTAACCTTGGACCTGTAATCACTCAAACCTACTCCATCTCTGAAGTTTCCAGCTATAGAATCTCATTTGTGCTAACACATCACTGTCTGTTACTTACTCCTTCACAACTGATTGAAGCCCAGAAAACCACTAGTTCCTTATCTCCCTACCTTTCCTGGATCTGTGCATAAACTCCATTGTTCCTCCTATCTAGTGTAGAACCACCAACATGTGCTAGTGAAGACTCCAATACCCAGTCACATTTCAGATACCAGCAAAGCTTAATTTTTATTTCACTTTTAGGAAAAACATAAAATATGAATATTAGTGCTAGTATTTTCTTCCCATACTTCAATGTTGTTGTTTGTTATCTCAAGGTGCACTCACCCCAGTCCAGAGACCACTGGTTTATACCCGTTGCTTCAGCCCCAGTTCCTACTGGTTCTATCTTCATGTACTTCATCAGAGCAGCCAAGATGTCTTTAACCATGGTGACGTGTATTCATTTTTAACACAATTAAGTGAAACATTACATCTCTGTTTTTTCTGAGTCTATGTACTTCATGACACCTCATTAAAACCTTAAATTTCACAACTCTCTTTTTTATAAAAAGACAATTTTTCATTTTAACTGCATGCTATGATGTTTAATTTCTTCATTCATTATTAGCAAATAAAGGTAAGTTCCTTGATTTAGGAAATCTTGCAAATAAGCAGCGATATATAAGTAGTACTGGCAGCCCACAGCCAACCACCCAGGCCTCCACCAGCTCTGTTTGATGGACACTCACTCCGTTCCACCCTCAATAGCAAACTATCCATCTATATGCTCAAGAGATGCAATGATTGTTGTTTCACTGCCATTATCTAAAGGAATTAAATATGAATTTCATTTTTATATATTCCTGCCCTCTAAGAACATTAATATTTAAACATTATTAAATATTCAATAGTTTAATTTCATAGCTAGATATTTAGAAAAAGTCACCGAGTCTTAGACACACAGGATATTGAATAGACAATACCTGCAAAGGCATTATCCATGAGTAGAGTAAAATAATCTCAAATTGAACATGCAGGTTCAGCAATAAATCTGTATATGAACGAAACATGGAATTAATTCCATTTACATAATGAGTGGCCACTATGTTTAGAAGAAACTAATAGGTCCTGTTGTGAATTATCAAGTTGACTAAAGGACTAATTAAAGAAAGAAAGAAATGTTGAAGACAATCGCTAAATGTGAAGATGAGGGAAAATAAATGTATGAAATAAAGGAGTAGGGGTTTCACTGAGAATTTAAGAGGGAATAAACATGGTATGTTCCTTTTCGCAGTAAATAAAAGATCTGGAGTTCAGAACTCAGCTTGATCCAGAAAAAAAACTATCATCTTGATTATCCTTCTCACATTACTCCTGGCTTAATGTACTTTTTTTTAGAATGTAACTTCTACTTATCTGCTCAGTAAATATTTGTTAAATTAATATGAATGAAGTAGAAAATGATGGGTGTCTGATATAAAGTGCACAGTTTTCATTGTTTTGGAGTGCTTACCATAAACTTGCATTATCTTTCTTGTTATGGTCCAAAATATTAAGATTATATTATGTATAATTTTACTTGGTCTCTGATATTATAAGAAACATGCTTATTAAAATTATGAATGTACAGTTGACTTTTCTGCTTATGGAACAATATAACTAGTATCAGGATTAGAGTTGTTGGATTACATTTAGAGAAATAATGCTTATAATCTATATAATATATGCCTAATGTTTGGAGGATTTTTGTGCTTATTGTTGGACTAATGTGACAAAAAACACATTTTGTAAATAACACATAGGCAGACCTTAGCTCATTTGTGTTTTGCTATCACCTTTTTCTGACTATAGATGTAACTTAATAGTAGTTTTTAGAAAATTAGAAGACTCTGCAGAGTAAAAAAGAATAAAATAAAGCCTGCCCACAATCAAGATTAATATTTCAGTGGCTTTCAGCCCGTCTTTTCTTAGGTATATGCATTTGTAACATGAAACTACATTTCTACAATATGTAGTTGCATCCTACTTTTATTTTATTAGCCTATTAAGGACATTGCTTCATTCATTAAATATTCCCTATAAATATGACTTTAATTTTTTTTATAATATTCTACTCTATAGGTGTACTTATAAATTATGTAGCCTTCTCATATTTGTGAATATGTAGATTGTATCTGATCAAAATTCACATTTATAAAAATATTCTTATACATGGAATTTCTGGTTCAAAGCTTATTTAAAACTTCTGATATAATTTGCCGAAAGATCTTCCAGAAAGGCCTTACACCCCACTTAGTGCATGAGAGCAACTCCCATTACTGCAGTCGTATAAGCACTAGATTGTTACTTTGCTCTCTTTAATGTGGGAAATGAAATGGTTTATAGCATTATGTTTTCATTATAATTTTACTTTCCTTATAAACTATTATTAACATATTTTCATGTTTGCTTCCATAGATTATTCTTGAGTTTCTACATGTCATTTTCTGAATTTTCTGCTGGTGCTATAATTTTCGAACTGGTTTAATAATGTCTCTCTTCACATATTAAGGATGATGCTGTTATATTTAATATATATATATTAGAAATATTTCCTTCAGTTCATTGTTTTTTCATATTTTGACCTTCAAAGTTCACATAATCTTTATGCCATCTTTATTCTTTATTTTTTCATGCCATTTATTCTGCGGGGGTTTTTAATAAACTATCCTATATATATTCCTTTACATATTGTCTCTCTTTTTTTTAATCCTCACCCGAGGACATTTTCCCATTTTTTTGTTCAGGTAGAGTGGGAGGGAGAGAGGGGAACAGAGAGAGAGAGAGAAACATCGATGTGAAAGGGACACATCGAGTGGCTGCCACCCGCACGACCGACCAGGGCCGGGGACAAACTGCAACCGAGGTACGTGCCCTTAGCAGGAACTGAACCCCGGTCTCTCAGGACCGCAGGTCGATGCTCTAACCACTGAGCCAAACCGGCCACATATTGTCTCTTAATAACATTCTAATATTTAATAGGCAGCTCTTCTTCAGATAACCCTAGTTATTCTGTTTGTTTGGACACTTTGGAAGGATGTGTGGGGCTGGAGGGGACAAAAGAGGGAGACAATAATCTTACTTTTGTCTTCATTAATTATGTATGATTTTAATATTAATCACAGATTACTTTTATAACTTTATAACTGCTTTATTACTTTTTTACTATTTTGTCAAATCCAATAGTCCTGTCATTATTCTGTTTAGAAACACATCATATTAATGAATTAATATGAAAATAATTAATGTATACATTTTTATAATATTCATTTTCATATTTATTGTTTAGCCATTTAATTTCATCCTCGTTATTGTTTACAACTGTTTTTACAAAGGCCTTGTGTGTTTGTTTTTCATAACCAAATTGTGAGACTGTCATATTTTACTATTATTTAAAACTAGTTTTAGCTACTATATAGAACTCTATTGTTTCATATATTTATTTTAATATTTCTAATTTATGTTCAGTGGACTCTCTTAATATATACCTATTTCATCTGAGAAAGCTGTGGATTGTGTTTCCTCTTTTTAAAGTACTAAGGCATATATCTACTGATTATTGCAATTGATTGGTTTCTGCTCCCAGAACAATGCTAACAGTGTGTTCATGCCTCCTGGTCTTGTTTTGACTTTAATGGAGATGCTTCTGGTGTTTCAAGGTTAAGTATGATGTTGTCTTCAATAGATAGCTTTTATTATAAAAGAGAACTATCCATTACTATCTTTCCATAATTTTAAAGTAAGAATTGGTTGTTATACACTGTAAAACCCTTTTCTGCATCTTTAAAAAATATTGTTTTTTCCCTCTGACTTACTGATTATATATATTATATTTGCAGATTTTCTAACATAAAACCACTTTTATTTTCCTATAATAAATCCACCTGAACATGTTATAGAGTCTCTTGATGAAAAGGTCTGCAATATAGTCTGTAGTTTTTTATTTTGTGCTTTCTTTGACAAGTTTCAGTCAATAGATTATAATGATTTAATAACATTAAAAGATACATTTTCAAAAAAGACTTTGTGTGTGGGGCATGGTGGTGGTGATGGTTTACATAAAAAGAGGATTACCAGTTGTTTGAAAACTGAAAAAGAATATATTTCTTAAACTGACTGGGGTTAGAGCCTTTTGGAAGGAATTATTTGACCTTTTGTTTTCAGTTTTTCTGCATGGTCAATCATGTCTACCAGCTCTATAGCGCATTTATTTCCTGCTATGCCAGTTAAATGGTGTTCCAGGTGAATCTAATTGCACGTGATACTCACAACACTATGAATTTGGTGATAAACACACTTCCCCATTGAAGATGAATGTAATAGCTCAAACAGGCTGTGACTTGTCAGTGTCACATCTGTATGACAAATAACAGTCAAGGTTAAATTCCAAATAATTCTGAGTTTGGTCTACTGTTGCCCATACTATCCTGCCTCCTACTCTGCCTTTAAGTGGCCCTGTGAGTCACCTTAACTTATCCCTCCAATGTAATTTAACACTTATTTTCTTATGTGTTCCTTCAGATAAACGTTATCATTTTACTTGTTACACTGTATTGACAAACATGACCTTAATGTTCCCTCTGCTTAACTAAACTCAAGGAAGGCTTCTTCCTGTTTAAAGACCCAGGTCTCCCTTTATTTACTTTAGAGACAGTTGTAAATGCTTTATTTGGTTCTTTGAGATTTAAGTTTTCTCCCAGATTCTTGCCAGTTCTATAACATAGAAAGGTACTTCTCAATGACTTCGGAGCCATCCCTTTAAAATATAATCATTAGGAAAGATAGAACTTCTATTTCTCAGATTCTGTGAGAGAGAGAAGGCTACCTCCAATGGGCAAGAACTAGCAAACACAGATGGACGGACTACACTGGCCAGTGTTCTCTCTAATGCTCTCCAGTAGCTTCTCATTAGTTTATTGGGTTCTTAATAACTCTTCTGCTTATTGTTTCAGTGGAATTGAGTTTAAACGCTCTCCCCTTATTGCAATAGTTTTGAATAAAGTATTCCCTGACTGTTTAACACTGTCATGTGCAATTTTTATTTTACAGTATTAAAATGTTTCCATTTATTTGACAATCTTCTGCTCTGCTCTGAAATTCTTGGAGGCTATACTAAGTTTTAATCTTGTTTTTGAATCCCTAAGACTTAAGAAAAGTGCCAAAACACACTATTTAATAAATGCTGATTGAATACATGGAATATATTTGAAATACTAAATAAATTAATAAATAATAAATAATGAATAAATAGGCTGCAGGTAGGCACTTCTGGGTCCGGAGTACCTGTCTCCATTTTAAGCATCACTTTCTAAATTTTTTTTAAAGCAACTGAAAGTCCCGACCCTGTGCTGATGTCTCCTGCTATGCAGAAATAGAAAATTAAGAAGTCAGTGGCATCTAAATGATACCCTTTCTAAAGGACATTCAGATATTATTAAGAGGGTGAGCTCATCCTTCTAACTTAAATTCATTCTTTATTTCCCCCCCCAAACACTAGTTGAAATAAAACCATCAGACGTGTGCCTCAAAAGTAACAAAGTACAGGAGCGTTTTGTTGGTAGATGTCCCAGAAATTCAAGAGCTCCTCATAGCTTTACTTCAATGACAGTTTGTTCCAAATCACTAACAATTACCTTTCTTCAAATATCAGATTAGGAGATATTTCTGTTATTAGTTGAAAGGAGAGGCATACAGTCTGAAAAAAGCACAAATTAGCAAATATCAATGCCTTCTTCAGTCCCTTTCTTTTAAAAGCTGTCTTCTGTGAATGTTAATGTCCCTGGGCTTCTTCATTCATGAAAGACAGATCATTAGATCCTTCATCACGATGCACTGCAGCTTTTGTCATCATCACTAGATGCCAGGGCCTTGGCATTTCCTTTGGCTGTCTTGTGATGTTGGCTTAACTCCTTATGTTTTTGCTATTTTATATAGCCAGCCAATACGCACAATATTTGTAGTCATGGCTAATTTCCACAACATATCCTTCCTTTCAGACTAAACCAACTTCAAGCCTATTTTAGATCAACTGCTCCCTATAGGGTACGTGTATTCCCATAACCCTCCTTCACTGGAGGACAACCTCTGTAGCTTCACTGGAAGTAGATCCAGCAGAAGGCCAGCCAAGGAACCCCTCCCTCTGTTCTGCCCATCTTACTTATACCTTTGCCCCAGGTGCTTCCTTACAACTTCCTGTATTGCTGGGTTGCTTTTAACACTTGGTACAATTTGCAATTATGTATTTATACTTGTATTTACTTGTTTAATGAATATTTCTTTCATAAGCACCATGATTATAAGCCATGTTTTTATTGTGTTCTCTATACCCTGACACATGGCAAACATTGGATACATATCTCCTGATTGCAAAATGATAATCTCAAAGGAGCCAAGCCCACATGCCTTGGGTGGAGAGTTCATGGAACACCAGCCTTTCAGGACAGAGCCTGGGCCTCTTTCCTGAGATCTTCCCAGCTTCCCAAACCAGAAGAGGTTGTATACTAAGCCTGTCACCAATATCACCAACACCCTACTCATGGAATACCATCAATTCTTTAAAATACTTTAAAAATTTATAGATACAATTGCTACCATTTAGAAATGTAGCATATAAGGGGGAGAGGTCTATAATATCTTGACAACTTTCTATAAAGCAAAACAGTTTAGCAGCAGAGTTTACAATGTTTCTGAAATGTTTTTATGAAAATCTAACTTCTGAAAACTAACAACCATTTATTTATGAACTGTCTAGATCTTGAGTCAAAGGGAGCAGACCTTACAGGAGGCCAGCTAAGGAGCCTAAAGATTTCTATTCTGAAATCTTTCTTTGCCTACCTCACCTGTAACTGCCTCCAAGTGTGTTCCTCTATCACTATTTTCACATTTCCCTGATACAAGGTACACATTTCAAGTGAAGTATTGCAAGGAAGAGTAGATAAGGTTAGAGGTGTCCCAAAATGTTGCTTAATATTATGATATTTATGTGCAGTGTAAAAGTTATAAAGATAAATTACACCGCTTTGTTAATATTTCTGTTTGGACAGTGGTAAGAAGAGCTGTGGGCTGATGTAATTAGTGGTTAGAGCACAGTTTTGTGGTCCAAAACAGCCAGCATCAGTATCTTAGCCCTGTAACTTAGTAATTATATACTCTATGCAAGTTTCTTCACTTTTTTCCTTATTGATTTTTAGAGAGAGAGGAAAGTAGAGGGAGAGAGAGGAGAAACATCTATATGAGAGCCAACTACCTATGGGTTGCCTCCTGCATGCCCACTACCAGGGTTCAAGCCGCAGCCTGTCCATGTGCCCTGACCAGGAATGGAACCAGCAAGCATTCAGTGCAGAGGATGGTGACCAAAAAATTGAGCCACACTGGCCAGGGCACATTTCTTTATCTTTTTGAGACCAGTTTTAACACAATATAAAATATTCCAATATTCTTTTTAAAGAGCCAAGGATACAATATTTGTAAAGAGTGTAATATAGTGTCAGGCACATTATCAGTGCTCAATAAACAGTGATGACGTGATGATGGTGATGTTGGTGATAATCAAGAGTATTTCACTATCACCTTCATATTCTGAATCTCTTTAAGAAGTCTTGTCATAAACCTCATGTGCTATAGACTCCTTTGTCTTTAATTTTAAACTGCCTTTAAATTTGACAGAGAACTTATGTATACATGATACCTTTTAATCGCTCTTTAAATTACCATTCTCTCATACCCATTTATCTCCCATCAGTACCTCTTGTTTTTGACTTTTCTGGGTAAGAACCTACAGTATCCTGGATTTGGGGGTGAGATGGGGCAGGGGCTATCTGGGAAGGCTGACCAGTGTCAGAAGAACTGTCACACCAAGATGTCTGATGCCCTTTCCCTGGAGATCTGGGTTCCAGTCTTTGCTCTATCACCAGTTAATGACATGACCTTGGGCAAGTGACAGCCTGTTGAGGCTTATCACCCTCATTTGTAAAATGAGGGGATTGGCGAAGATTCTCTCTTAAAGCTCCTTGCAGTTCTACAAAGACTGTGATTAGTGTATGTCACTCTAGACACATTATACTGTCTGATCTAATAAGGTCACGTATATTCAGTCTATCAATGCATCATTTTGCAGAGGTATTACAGTTCTTTATTGATGTTCTTTAGATCAGTTTGAATGAATGCTATTAGTAGAGGTGGTCTCCCTAAAAATGTACCTGGTGATAAACCTGCAGTTTAGCCCACACAGTCATTAACAAGTTATTCCCAGGTGTTCAATAACAATATTTCTTTAGGCACACTCCCATCTTTGCAGATATCACATTGGTTATTCTTGACACCAATGGCCATCATTATCCTCACTAATTACTATTATTAGCGATCACGACAGACTCACATGCCTTTTTGGGACATGCGGAAATTATGTAGCTTTGCCTATAAGAAAATAAACCAAGACAAATAAAATAGCTCTTTACATTTCTAGGTAAGTTCCTATGCTTTTCTCTCATTTTTCTTTGCTAATAGTAATAGAAAGTGGGGCATTTTATCCTTCTACTTATTTTGCTGGTTGTAGTTAATGAATTTTTTATGTAATTTGTACAAATAGTTTTTTATTCAGAATTTTTTTTTGTTCATTTCTCTTCCATAATCATATCTCTAAACTTTAATAATTTTGTGTCACTTGGTCCCAACAAGATTTAACACACACACACACACTGAAGTTTACCCTTTTTATACTATAGATCTCTTTACAGGATTAGACTTCATCAGATTATTTTAAAAAGTGTACTATACATGACACCATAACCCCATAGAAAAATGTTCTGAATACCTAGTGTAATTAAATTAAAAGTTGGAGGCCAATTCCCTTCACTTTGTGGTGCTGGTAGCTAGATCAAAGTATTTACATTCACATTTTAATCCTTTAATCTAGGAATCAATGTAAGACTTGAGGCAACAAGTTCACAGCTTGCCAAAACTAAGCCTGGACAGATGGCAACATTGATGCAGATTTCAATTTCTTAAGACCCCTGGAAATATCTGGTATGAGATCCGGATAAACAGTCACAAGGGAGTCAAGGCCCTTCCCACAACATCTCTCCCATTCCTGGGTCATTGCTTCCTTTCCCTCTCAACTCAGGGAACTGAGATTCTTGCATTTTCTGTAAAAGTATACATTTTATTAACAAGAGCTGTTTTCTCTAGGACACCAGAGATCAAGGCAAATCATATTTCTATTTAATTCAACCAGGTCATCACAAATATGTCCTCTTCCTTTTCAACAACTCCAGTAATATATCCCTGTAATTCCAAGATTTTCTTCTGTTTTCTTTTTTAAATTCTGCCTTGTTTACTTGTCATTATTCGTTCCTTGGATCTGTTGAGATTTTATAATTCATTCTTTTTTGGGGGGAATTCCCGAAACATCAATTTTTCTTTGTAGGTAAAACCTTCAAAATCTAGCCCTCACAGCAGATGGCAACAGTTTCCACATTTATTTTTTCTTTACTTATTTTAAAGAGAGAGAAAGAGAGGAAGAGAGCAATAGAAATATTGATGAAAGAGAACTTTGATTGGCCACCTCCTGCCTGTCCTCCACTGGAGATTTGGCCCACAACGGGGCATGTGGCCTGACTGGGAATTGAACCAGTGACCTCTTGGTGCATGGGTAAATGCTCAACCACTAAGCCACACCAGCCAGGCAACAGTTTCCACATTTAAAGCAATAGTATTGTTCCTGGTATGTACTCAGATGAATGGATTGAATCCTTCCTATTCTGAATTTTTGTGCTCCTTAACCAAGAGCATACTTCCTCATGTGTTTGCCTGGCTCATTTATGTTTTTCTTCTATTCTTTTCCCCTAACTCACAACCTGGAAGGCATATTGCTTTTTCTTATCTTCTCTAATTTTTTATTTTGCAGGTTGTGTTTGCTCCTATTGTCCTAATGGATGTTTGTTATGATCAAACAATCCATTTGATGGTAACTATTTATAGCTTCTTTATCTTCAATTGAGCAGATCCCATTTTTATCAGTCCAGCTCTTTCATTTCCCCCTAATATTTAATTAATTAAGGATAATTAATTAAGTAATTGCAATGACTGATTTAGTTGCCTTGCTTATTTCATTTTCATATCTAATGCACATGGCCCTATTAGTTCCCTGATCAATTCATAACCCTGCTCAAAATCTAATTTCCTCCAAATTATATAAGCTTATTTTCCACTATTCCCCAACATGTCACTTTTACTTCACTCAGGTTTACCTTCCCTTTTTGCACTGAATACTGGATTCTAGTTTCTACTTCTAGTGCTTGGTCTGCCTGGGACACTTTGTCCTTCCCATGGACAACCTGAGACTCCGTCCACCTCAGTGTCCTTGAAGCCATTCTGCCTACAGCAGCCCGCATACTTCACTCTCCTATTTGCCTTCCTAGAGCTTCACAGGCCAATTTAGTACACATTAAATATACTCTTGTACTGTTCCAGCTAAATAGCAGGCTCTCTGCCCCATCTTCAGCCCAGTGCATGGTGCTTGTAACAGTAAACACTGCACCATATTGATGCACCACTTGCATCTTGATTCTCTATAATCTCAAGGGAGAAAACATCTTAAGATTAATATTTCCAGCTTCTTTTCTTAGATAAAAATGTAGCGTAAAACTCACTGTACAAAATATAGACAATAATAACAATCCATTCATCCAAATACTCAAAGAATTTCTGCTATTAATGTGCTGATACTTATGTCCAGTCTTTTATAAATAAAAAGAGAGTTAGAAAAACCACTTACTTATTTATTTAATTATCAGGAAATGTATATTTCCATTTTATTTTTCCACTTAACAGAAAATGAGTATTTTATAATGATATCATATAGCCCTCAGGAGCATGACTATATATTGTATAATCATCTAATTATATTCACATTATTGGACATTTAGGTTTAGTCCAATAATTTAATTTATATTATTAAAATACTATTATAAACTCACTTCACATAAATGTGTGTTTCTGATTATTTTCTTAGAACAGATTTCTAAAGTGGAATTATTAGATCGAAGGGTGGGAATTAATGCCAGACACCGGATTGATATTGCTAATTTGGCAGGGTTAAAGTACCCTCTTGATTTACTTTGAACTGGTGATTCCTTCTCTTATTAAATTAATTCCACAGACATTTCTTGAGTAAGGGTGTCTGCTGCTTGCTGAGAAGAGCCCAAAGCCAACTTCAGTCCAGTCTTGTTGTTGTTACAATGAGGAGAAATTCCGCCATGATTAGGGTGGTCAGTCAGTGTGCCATTATGTTTTACTTTTTCTTAAATGAAATAGTTTTCTTGAGTTGCCTTTATCCTCAAGTAGTGCCCCAAAATTCATCATAGGTCTTTGACTGTTTCTTTGACTGGGTCCAACTTGATTAAACCTGAATAAAAGGCTATTTGATGGTAATTGTTCTCTTCAAATTTTCTACTCTTCAATATAAAACACCATATAAAAAACATTCTGCTATTTTAACAGCACCATTATAATCCAAATTTGAATGTGTCATACTTACTTTTTCATTCTGAAAGACAATAAAGATTGTTGTTTGGAATTACTTCTTTACTAGAAGTACTTAGCCCTTTTCTTCAGCTCTTGGATTTTTTATTTTACTTAATAAGTTGTAGAGAGTACATTTAATTTCTCCACTGAGCTAATGATCACACTGGAAGACTTATTTTGGAAATTGGACTGCCTTCAAATATTTCCCTTGGGTTCATTAAAATTGAATGACGTGAGGATCCTACCATTTTACTTTCCTTGTGAATGTATCTCAGAGTATTCTAAAATTTTACTTCATCAAAACTTCAAATGCCAGGGAAAGGAGGGAATCAGTGGGGGGAAAAGGAGAATCTGTAACAAAAATAAATTAATTAATTAAAAAAAAAAAAAAAAAAAAACTTTGCCCTGGCCGGTTTGGCTCAGCAGTTAGAGCGTCAGCCTACGGTCCAATGAGTCCTGGGTTCGGTTTCCGCTAAGGGCGTGTACCTCGGTTGCAATTTGTCCCCGGCCCTGGTTGGCCGTGTGGGTGGCAGCCACTTGATGTGTTCCTTTTACGTCGGTGTTTCTCTCTCTCTCTCTGATTCTCTCTCTCCCTCCTGAACAAAAAATGAAAAAATGTCCAAGAGTGAGGATAAAAAAAAAAAAACTTCAAATGCCTATAATCAACTACTTTATAGGCAGCAGAAATTAGGAAGCAAAGGTAAGTACATCAGCATGAACAGAAAATCCAAAGGTAAGTCTTCTGATCCTAAGGTAGAACCCTTTCATCCTAGTTATTCATTTTTGGCAACATGAGAAAAACCCATCTCTGAGAGGGGTATCCACCCTAGTGTGCAACCCATTGATCATTGGAGGGTATGAACTGTAATGCTTTTTTATGAAGCTGCACAAGTGCTATTCCTTATAGTACTTTATATTTTTTTCATTCCAGAGACTGTCCAAAAAACAACACAAAGAGTGTGTGTTTCCCCTTCTTCTAAGCTGCCCATACACCATACTTACCAGAGTGGCTTCCACTATGAAACAGCTGCAGGGGAAGTGGACATGGGGAGACCAGGGTTGAATGAACTGATTTACAATAGACAAAAGATAGGTTGAGAGTTACCACTTCTGCAAGCCAACTGAACTTCTCAACGATATGTCCACCTTATCAGGGAGAAACGAAGCTCCCATCACAAACCAAGACAGAAGTTCAGGCAAGAGGACTTGGCTAACACAATGTTAGGAAGGTTGGCATGTGATATGGGCACATAGAGCTCCCCAAGACCCAGAAGATTCTAGACCCTTTATTCTAGCTCTCGCCACAGTTTAGGATGAGTATCCGTTATAGCCCATGCTGTGGTCAGAATGGTTAAGGTGCTTTGGTGAGGGAGACTTTTAGGACTGGGATGTTCAAGTCTGCAGTTTAATGAGGATATCTGAGCTGGAAGTTCTGTGGTTTCTTCACAATGTTTTTCTAGTGCAGTGTTGTCATTTGACTTGAAGTATAGAACTGAGTCAAATTCAAGGTTTACTTAAAAATGTACAATATTATAGAGGTATGCAACTGTCCTAGGATTTACTCTCCTGACCTAGCTCTCTGGCAGTCTGAGCCATATCTTCTACTATGAACACTCAACAAAGAGAAGTATCATATCAGGGTAACCAGAAAATAAAAACTAAAAGGCAAAGGAAAACAGGAAGAAGCATTAGGGAATCAGTCTGTTGGATGGGGTAGATAAAGAGAAACAAGGTCAAATCTATCTGACTCCTAGATTAGTTTCTTGCCCCTACCATAGCACATAGATCGAGAGGGATTATTTGAGTCAAGTGCAAGGTAAGGAAGGCATTTGCTCGCCATTTTCTCACTATCATTTCTTCTGCCTTTAATTTTCCTGCTTTTGCTCCTCTTCTCTGAACTTTTCCTCTTTCATTTGTGATTTTCATCTTTATTTCACCTCAGAAATGCCAAATATGACTTATGATTACTTTAGGTTTGTTCAACTTCTTTAAATCATTCAGCGACAGTTTCAGATTTGCATTTCTATTTCTGGAGTTGAGGGAGTACTTTCAAATTCTCCCCTCTGTTCTTCAGAACCACCTCTATCTTATCACATTTCTAATCAAACTTTAGTCTTAAAAATACCTGTCATTTCGCACAGACTCTGAAAGTGTTCAGTGCTCTAGCAGAAGTTTTTGAGGAAGTTGGACATTTTTTTCATTTGTAAAAGAAAATAAAACTGTAACGTGAGAAAATAATTAGATGTATCCTGATGGGTTTATTCTGTCAACTATAGTTATCAAGGACAAACATTGCACTGTCTTGTTTTTGTTTTTGTGTTTTTTTTTTAGTTTGTTAAATGGGTTGGTTTTTACCAGTCACAGAATGGTGTTAAGTAACTTTGTCCAGGACCCTTAGATGAATTCAGAGACACATATTTGTATGAGTATTCAGATTAGTTCATTTTATCAGTTTCACTGGTGTCATCAACTTTGGGAAATCACGTTTGATTATCTTACTGCCGCTCAGATTTTCCATGTGTGGACCAGGAGGGAACCTGAATGTGAGCTGGAGACACTCACTTAACCAGAATCTCTTGGTTCCTCTATACCTGACAGCTCGATCCTCACCTGCTGCTCTCCCTACCACATAGTCTTCACTGGCAGAGGAACTGAGCCCTCAACTCCTGAAAGGAGACGTTTTCTATCTGCAACCATAATTAGGCCCATCCAAGGAGGTAAGGTGTTACCCAGGTGTCCAACCTCAATTTCCAATGTATTGTCCTCTCAGCAGTTTTTTGTAGGATTGGCTGAGGTCTGAGTCCTACTCCATGATCTATGTCAACTGGTAAGTGTCCTGCCATAGACGGACAATGCAAACCAAAGGTAGGGACCATCGTTTGTTTTGGGGTCATTTCCTCAGCAGGCTTTTTATTACCACCCAGTATTAGAAGATCCCCTCCAAAAATGACTCACAAGCCCAGGATGGTGTGTATGTGTGTACCTTTGTTTTCTTTATACCACTAATGACAACACTTATTACAAGAGAATCATGGTATTTGTTGTCTGGAAATGTGGGTTTTGTCAGCCTCTATGGAAGCCAGGGCAGTGTTTGTCTCTTGTTAGCTATTTTATTATCAAAACATAGGGTAGTTTTAGAAACACAGCAAGCACAGAATAAATGCTCATTAAATAAAAAATGACTATCATTGACCTATTCAATATTTTCAGGCCATGCCTTGTGCTGCCCTCATCAAAACTAGTAACTCATCCTCAATTATGCACAGAGTCTCAGTACAAACCCAGATATCTCTTATGATGCTCACCACTCTGATTCTAGCAGCTGCCCAAATTGCCTCTTCTGAAACCTCATTGCCTCTTCTCAAGTGAACATGTAATAACAGAATCAGAAACCAATGTTAGGGGTTAGAGATTATGTAATTGTCACAAGGATATAACTCAAAGAGAGAATGTGCTTGGGTAGAACTCATGCTCTCATCCTGAATACACATGAGGGGCAATTTCTAGAGATAAATCCTACTTCTCTGCAGCTACCCTATTCTTGCCCTGAGTAAATACATGTACCAAAACTCTCCAGTCAGCATATCCAGCCCTGCCTCAGGTTCAACTCAGTCCTGAACAAGTCTGATCCTATATCAGCAGCTCCAGCCCCTCAGTACTTGAGGTCTAGATTTGCCAACTGCCCTTGTACAAGATTCATTAGATCTGGGACAAACCAATATTCATTTGCACACTCACTAAACTGCAGACTTTTCCCATGACTTTCAGTTTGTGTATTAAAAAAAAAAATGTATGATGAGATATTCAGTCCGATTCCTGATTTATTCTCTAGTTTTCTCAACATGGCATTAAAGCATTCACCAAACCTACATCTTTTGGCTTGACTAGACCCTGACAAGCCAAACAGTTCTTGCCAGCAGTCCTCTCTAAGAGCAAGATACACTTCTCCCTGCAACTGCTAGCTCCGAACAAAACCCACAATGCCACTACGACCAGCCAATCCCAGCATTGCCTGCTTTTTCTTGTCCCTCACCCAAGCAGAGTCCATGTGTATGCATCAGCCCAGACCAGGTCAAGGATGTAGAGACCTTCAGCTCTGCAGTTTGTATTATAAGCTTTCAGTCTTCAGAGATGAGACATAGAGCCGGGAATTGACCCTCACTCTTGACCCAACTATCCTCTGATTATGGTGATTCCCAAAGAGGCTGCCATCAGTTCTAGTATACTCTGAAGCCCTTGAACTAAAAATGTGCTTTTTAATGAAAAAAGGAAGTTATGAATTTCTCCTCAAAGGAAAAGAAGACCACTGGCATTATGAGTACTTTCTTGACAATTCCATATAGGTTTTCTGAGTCTCAGTGGAAAGGAACTTCTACTAAGACACTCTTCATTCCAACCCTTTACTAAATCCTTGCCTAATCAAGTGATGAGACTGTCTCTGTCACTTGGGTGGTCTTAAATAAATCTACAGTTCTCTAATCTAGCTCCCAGACCCCTTAACATACCTCACTGGCTCATCTGAATGATAGGACTAAGTCCAAGCTAGTTTTCACAGACCACTGTGGCTAGATCCAGATCCTCTCTGCCTTTTGTCACTCACCAGCCACTGTAACTACCTTATACCTGTTACTACCAGCACACTGGCTTTGGCCAGGATGTGGATCCAGCCATGTATGAAAAATTCTGAAAACAAGTTACAGACCTAAATTCTTAGGTTTGATGTTAACCCTACTAATTTATTCAAAGCAACTTTTGCAAAGTCTCCTCTAGATCTCAATCTAAAAAAAACCAAGATAAATCAGAGAAGGCAGCTGACCACAGCTCAGCACAGATACAAGAGATGTGTATTCAAATGACTCTGGGAATAGGGACCAGATGCTCCATTCACATGAATCAGGTAAGGGAGGAACATCGTGGGAAGTAGATTAATGATGTGGACATTTCCCATTTTTAAAAAAGGCTTCAATTCACAGAGACAAAAATTGTATCTACAATATATGGAACTCAAGGATACCTAAAACTCATCCTTGGACCTCAGGTTAACAACTGCTAAAATAAAGTACAACAGAGATAATTATGAAATCTGTGCAAACACTTGCTTGAGTAGTGAAAGCTTCTGCAGGAGCAGTCTTTTAGGAATAACCAACATTAAGGATCCTGATTCCTTAAACAAGAGGTTAACACTATCTAAAGACAATATTGAGACTACAGAGACTATAATAACCTAATACATTCCTACCAAAGTATAAACCAAGTCACTAGGGAGCTTGAAAGGAATGAAAAATCTCAGAGCCTGACCTAGACCCACTAAATCAGAACCTGCATTTTTAACATGGTCTCCAGGTGTATACACATAAAAAAATGATAAAAATTGATCTAGCAAGTATGAAAGAAGTGCCTAGACCACCACTAAATATAGAATAATGTTTTCTGGTTTGCAGTTAAAATTAATCCTGCCTTTGCTCACTTGACAAGCTTCTATATATTCTACAAAATCCTACTCAAACATAATCCCTTCCATGAAGTCTCTTCTGCACCTGCCCCCAATCCAAAAAAGAGTTATTTACTCCCATTCTCTTGTTAGTTGATTTTATTTTATTCTTTAGACAATGTTATTCCCATAAATAGGTCTTCATAAATAAGTAAAATATATTTTCTTAAATCCTAAAATAAAATATAGATTAAATATTGGCCATTTATTAAATGCTTTAGTTTCCAAAGTTTCATGTTCCTAATGCAACCTCAGACTTACAGTTTCCTTGAACCTCATTTTCATATTCAGCAAGGAGTTATTTTTTAAATAGAGGGTTTGATCTCTAAATCATTAGCAGGAATAATTCTAGAATATCCTAGACCAGCTCTTCAGTGTTGCTCCCTAATGCACAGAGTTAAATGCTACACGTACAACACAGCTGCAGGTGTGAGCTGACTGAAGTTCTTCAGACCTCTCTGGTGACCTGAGATGCACCTGGCTGTTTCGTTAACTCTCTTCTTCACAAGTTACAGTTACACAGAGAGAAGTCAAATAATAAGCAGGTCCACTGCTGAAACAGCTTTCTCCGGTTTCTGAAAAGCATTGGATGGCAGCACAGCATTTGGTTTGATCAAAGCCATGTAAATGATGATTGGCTCTCACACAGCAGTAAGTGTGGCAGGGCTCCACTCCTGACACCTGTTCCCAGGCAGAGCCTCTTCACTGACCTTTCCAAAGGGCCCTTCCAGATTCTAACACATGGAGAGGTTTCATCTGACCCTTTAAAATGTATTCTTTACACACTTTATTTCAGAAATGCTAACGAAAAACAAGAGAAAGAATAAGAAGGTGAGGGCAAGGTGAATTAAACAATGGAAGATGGAAGGCAGAGAAAAGACAAAAATTAAGAAAGTAAAAAGGCACTGTACATGCTCAAGAGTCTGAGGAACAGAATTCCATTGTTTTCCAGTATTATGTCATATTATTCTGCTTATTAAGACAACTAATTTGGCAGAAGAGTGTATGTTCCTGTTCTTCTATCCCCACCTAAATAAATACTTAAAAGTGTGCCACAGTATTTAAAAAGAATTAACCAAATACAGCATATTGATGAAATACATTGATCAATCTACTGACCTAATAATAAGTGATTTAATATAAGGGGGAAAATTCTCTAAATGGGTCAGAAATGACTTTGAATTTAGCAGTATTGTGTAAGATAATACAGAAATCAGACAAATTAAAAATCAATCAGCACTTATTCCAAATTAAGGAATGTGTCTATCCCTTATCAGTCTCATTAGACTTCAACCATGATTTCATCAATATCAAGAGAAAATATGAACAAGTCATAGGTTGCTAAATTTTAGATACAACTGGAACACATTTACAATGTTATGTCGCCAAAATAGAAAGACAGAAATTTGGAAGCTCAGTGAAATATTCTACTGCAGCCTAGAATAAGTTAATTCACTGTCTCCAACTCATCATTTACTATAAAATTACCCTTTTGAAGTATTTTAATAAAATGTATGCCCTCTGAGGCTTTCCGACATTTCTCACGCATGTTGAGTATGAAATTTAAGGGGATTTGAGAACCTCAGATTCCCTTCATGTGTTACACAATCTACCGTTCACGCTGCCATTGACACAAACAGTGATCCTCATTCTGTCAATAAAAGCGGCATCGATGCTCAGAAGCAATTTAGAATATTGATCCCTAGCAGTCTCCTATAATCTAAAGCCACTGTTTATTATCCATTATCACCCATTGCTAGAAAAACATTTCCCGCTCTCAAATTTCAGACCATTATCTATCTGCTGAGACTGCTGTTGCTGTTATTATAGAGTCAAATGCTTTCAGTATGCGACTCCGTAATTGTACTGTAGGGGAAAATTCCACACAAACTCCACTTCAGTTTTAAAGAACAGGGCGAATTGGGGGAGAAGGATTTTCTCTGAGGAAGCTGTGTTACTAGAGTTCCTGGAATAGCCTGGCTTCAAAGGACCCACTGTTCTTCCGTATGAAGAACCTCATTGATTCCAGGGGCTGCCTAATTGGCCCAAGACTAAATAACACCCCTGAATATGTTGCATTTGTATCACCAAAGTAAACAAGCAATCTTCACTCTGCATAATGCCAGTACTAACTAACCCTGCCTGAAAACAAATGTTCTTATCTGAGTATTCTGATCCCAGATTTCTGGATGCTTTGGCCTTTTGTACAATCTCTAGGATTGAATTTCCCGACAAGTAGAATCTTAACAGGCCTCTCGTGGGTTGCCATACACTACACTTAGACAATTTAATAATGGTGATGGCAGCAGTAGAAGTAATAAACACTTGTAGGAAAGTACAATGTGTGGTGTACAAACACTTCAAAGAAATAAATTATTGTTATATATCTAGAAATATATTGGAAAGTTACCTTGTTTTCTTCTTTTTTTCTGCTTTATTTTCTTTTAATTATTTATTTATTTATTTATTTATTTATTTATTTATTTATTTATTTTTATCCTCACCCGAGGATATTTTTCCATTTTTTGTACAGATAGAGTGGGAGGGAGAGAGAGAGAGAAACATCGACGTGAAGGGACACATCGAGTGGCTGCCACCCGCACGACCAACCAGGGCCGGGGACAAACTTGCAACCCAAGTACAGCGCCCTTAGCGGGAACCGAACCCGGGTCTCTTCGGACCGCAGGCCGACGCTCTAACCACTGAGCCAAACTGGCCAGGGCTTAATTATTTATTTTTAATTGAATTTATTGAGGTGACATTTGGGTGATAAAACCATACAGGTTTCCAGTATACAACTCTATAATACATCATCTGCACACTGCATTGTGTACCCCAGCATCCAGTCCAGTCTCTTTCCACCACCACTTATCCCCATTTGCCTTCTTCCATCACCCCTTTCCCTCTGGCAATCACCATAGTGTTGTCCATGTCTGTTTGTGTGGGTTTTTTTTTGATTAATCCCTTCACCTTTTCCAGCCAGCCCCCTTAACACCCTTCCCTCTGACAGCTATCCATCTGTTCCCTATATCTATGAGTCTGTTTCTGTCTTCCTTGTTAGTTTATTTTGTTTATCAGATTCTACATATTAGTGAAATTATATGGTATTTGTCTTTCTCTGACTGGCTTATTTCACTTAGTATAATACATTCCAGGTTCATCCATGTTGTGGCAAAGGTAAGATTTCCTTCTTTGTTATGTCTGAGTAGTATTTCATTGTGTAAATGTACCACAACTTTTTTATCCACTCATCTACTAATGGACAATTGAGCTGCTTCTAAATCTTGGTTATTGTAAATAGTAAACATAGGGGTGCATTTTTTTTTCTTCAAATTAGTGTTTCAGGCTTCTTCAGATATATTCTCAGAAGTAGAATTCCTCAATCATAGGAAGTTCTCATTTTCTTAATAAAATTAAAAAAAATAATAATTTTTTTGAAATTTATCTTTATTGTCCAAAGAATTACAAATGTCCCTCTTTTTTCCCCCCATTGACCCTCTCCTCTTTACCCCCTTGGCTTCCCCAACCTATTGTCTGTGTTCATTGGTTATGCATATATCCATATGAGTTATTTGGTTTATCTCTTTCCATCCCCCAGCCCCTTCCCTCCGAGGTTTAAATTCTAACCTCAGGGACATACCAAGAATTTTTTTTCTCTTACTCTATTTCTGGAGGTCAATTTTTTCTCAATATTTAATTTTGGAAAATAAAAATTGTTGGCCTTTGAGCTGAATTTTTTTCCACTGAAGAAAATCAATTTATTTTATAATTGATGTGAGAGGGCTTTTTGCTACCCACTTCCCTTTTTTATGGTGACTAGGATGACAGCTGCTATCTGCAATGTCAATGGTGACGTACAATTTAGTTATGACCCGCTGACTCATAGGGTTAAACTTGCTTAATGGCAACCCAGAACAAGATCTAAATAAGGCAAACAAATCAAGTAAATAAGATTCAATAGTTCACCTTGCAGTAATTATTTTCAAGGGATGTGTTAATTTTAGTAGAATTTCCCAAATCTTACCTTTGTTGAGTAAGGCATATAATTTTATTTAAAGAGAGGGAAAACGTGTGTCTACATACTCTCTACATCATTCAGATGATACTGTAATACTCTTTAAAAAGTTTTTCCAATGCAAATATAGAAATATTAGGAATATATAATAACAGGGATCCATCACTTTAGGGAAGCCACATTTTAGGAACTCGAGAATCTTCTTCTTGCTCTTAGCACTCAAATAATAATTTTTTAAAGTCGTTTTTGATTAAGTAATGTTTACCCCTTTGTACAAGATTTCTAACCCTAAGCAAATCATTAGGAAATGCCAATAACTTTTACAAGTAAGGATCAGAAACATTTGGCAATTATTTTTGTGATGTGTACACACACCTAATTAATATTGATAACTGAGAGTGATTTAGTTCATTGGAAGGTAGGTGTCTTTTGATTTTTACAAAGTTATGCCAGGTTTAAGGTGTTGGCTTAAGAGGTCAGGGAGCCAATGATGTTGTTTATATGTTGAAGGAAGTAGAGCTACACTGAGGAACTGAGCTTCATGGACAGAAAGGATCCAGATACTAAGGGAAGGCATGCCTATGAACTGGGAACCCAAAAGGGCACTGTTCAAGCTAGTCAAGTAGTTCTGAAGTCCAAGCTCCAAGCATTTTATAACATCATTAATAGACTGACTTTGTCAAAAATGTAAAGAGGTTTAAGATGATCTATATTTCAACATTCTAGGCAGGTAAAATCAGAAACTCAAAGCAGTATGGATTTGCTATTATTGTTCTATGCTTAATATAGTTCCAAAGACTTATCTCAGTAAGAACATTTTACAAAGTAAAAATGAAGGAGTCAGATAAGTTTCCAAAACAGAGAAATAAAAGCATTTTGGCAATTTCTAAACTAGAGAGTTCTGGGAACAAAGAGGAAGAGTGACACTTTCATCTCTAAAAATTCAATTTCCGTGTAGATTCCAGAAAGAATATAAAAGACTTCATCAAGCCCTTTCATATCCCAAGTCCTGTTCCTCATCTGTAAAAGTACATATGGAATTAAATAATAAGGTCCATTCCATATCCCTTATCCTATAATTCAGATAATAATCCTTCTATCTAATTTTCTTTCATTTTTATTTTAATTTTTAATACCCTATTTCTTCAGCCTCCTTTCACACCAGCAGACATTCTTTGATACCTTTTAAATACTTAACAGAACCCTTATTCTAATGCAAAGGAATGACTTCAAGTGCACAGTGTCCCAACTAGGAGTGTTCTGGTATTTTACAAGTAATAACATTTGAACTTGAACTGGGGAAGTTTGCCCTTTCAGACAGAAAAGTCATGCTCTCCCAGCATGCTTACTACAGCAAAATGTGAGGTTTATTATATTTGAAAATGAAAGGTCCAAGAACTCAGCTTTGTTACCCAAACACTGGTTTCTGCTGGATGCTCTGTAAAGCCCTGAAGGACAATGGTTTGTGATTAACACAATCAAGGAAAAAGAGATGAGCATTATCAGCATTAGGAGACATCTGGCCAAGGTCCACAACCAGTGGCTCCACAGAATTTAGGAGACACAAATGAACTTGTTCCTAGGTAGAGATTTTCTAATGGCCAGAGATTTACTGAGATGTTTCTCTTTAACCTTCAAAACCATTTAACCAACATGATAAGAATACCAATTAAAACCTGGATTGTAATTAACCAGAGACTTAATAGATAGCAGGCATGACCTAATAATAAACCAAAATAAAATACAAGCACTTCATCAAAAAAAGTTTTAGTATTTATCTTATAAAACAAATATAGTTTCTTTCTTATCAAGACAGAAAGACACAAATTAAGTCTCTACAAGTTCAAGAAGATTGAAATTATATCAAGCACCTTCTCAGATCACAATGGCATGCAACTAGAAATCAATTGCAACAAGAACATGCAAAGACATTTGAACACATGGAGGCTAAATAGCATGTTATTAAACAATGAATGGGTTACCTAGGAGGTTAAGGAAGAAATTAAAAACTTCCTGGAAACCAATGAAAATGAACACACAACAACACAAAATCTATGGGATGCAGCAAAAGCAGCTCTGAGAAAGAAGTTCATAGCACTACAGGCCTACCTCAAAAAGCAAGAAAAATCTCTAATAGAGTATCTAACCTTGCAACTTAAAGAACTAGAGATCAAACAAAAAGAAAACCACAGAGCAAGTAGAAGGAAGAAAATTGTAAAGATCAGAGCAGAAATAAATGACATAGAGACCAAAAAAAACAATTCAAAGGATCAATGAAACAAAGAGCTGGTTTTCCAAAAGGATAAACAAGATTGATGGACCCTTAGCTAGACTCACCAACAAAAAAAGAGAGAGAACCCAAATACACAAAAGCAGAAACGAAAGAGGAGAAGTAACAACTGACACCACAGAAATACAAAGGATTGTTAACAAATACTATGAAAAATTATATAGCAACAAATTCGACAATCTAAGCGAAATGGACAAATTTCAAGAAACACATAGTCTCCCAAAACTGGACCAGGAAGAGATAGAAAACTTGAACAGACCAATAACAACACAAGAAATTGAAGATGTAATCAAGACTCTCCCAGCAAACAAAAGCCCAGGCCCGGATGGCTTCAAGGGGGAGTTTTACGGAACATTCAAAAAAGAACTAACACCCATTATCCTCCAACTATTTCAAAAAATTCAAGAAGAAGGAAGACTCCCAAACTCGTTTTATGAGGCCAGCATAATTCTAATTCCAAAACCAGAAGAGGACACTACAAAGAAGAAAACTACAGGCTAATATCCCTGATGAACATAGACGCCAAAATCCTGAACAAAATACTAGCAAATAGGATCCAGCAACACATCAAAACAATTATTCACCATGACCAAGTGGGATTCATCCCAGGGATAGAAGGCTGGTAAAATATTTGCAAATCAATAAATGTGATACATCACATAAATAAAATTAAAAATAAAAACCACATGATCATATCAATAGATGCGGAAAAAGCATTTGACAAAATCCAGCATCCATTTCTGGTAAAAACGCTCAGCAATGTGGGAATAGAGGGATTATATCTTGACATAATAAAGGCCATATATGAAAGACTTACAGCCAACATCATACTCAATGGGCAAAAATTAAAAGCATTTCCCTTAAGAACAGGAACAAGACAGGGATGCCCACTTTCACCACTCTTATTTAACATAGTACTGGAAGTCTTAGCGACAGCAATCAGTTATGAAGTAAAAATAAAAGGGATCCAAATTGGAAAGGAGCAAGTGAAACTGTCATTACTTGCAGATGATAGGATATTATACATAGAAAACCCTAAAGACTCCATCAAAAATCTACTAGACTTAATAAATGAATTTGGCAAAGTAGTAGGATACAAAATTAACATCAAGAAATCCACGGCATTCTTATACACCAATGATGAACTCACAGAAAGAAAAACTGATTTAAAAAAAAGCCCATTTACCATTGTGGCAAAAAATTAAGATACCTAGGAATAAGCTCAACCAAAGAAATAAAGGACCTATTCACAGAAAACTACAGGTCATTGAAAAAAGAAATAGAGGAAGATATAAAAAAGTGGAAACACATATTTTGTTCATGGATTGGAAGAATTAGCATCATTAAAATGTCCATATTACCCAAAGCAATCTACAGATTCAATGCAATCCCCTTGAAAATACCAACGACGTATTTCACAGAACTAGAACAAATACTTCAAAAGTTCATATGGAGCCCTGGCCAGTTTGGCTCAGCGGTTAAAGCGTCAGCCTGCGGTCCGGAGAGACCCGGGTTCGGTTCCCGCTAAGGGCACGTACTTCAGTTGCAGTTTGTCCCCGGCCCTGGTTGGTCGTGCGGGTGGCAGCCACTCGATGTGTCCCTTCACGTCGATGTTTCTCTCTCTCTCTCCCTTCCTCTCTCTCCCTCCCACTCTATCTGTACAAAAAATGGAAAAAATATCCTCAGGTGAGGATAAAAAAAAAAAAAAGTTCATACGGAACCAAAAAAGACCCCGTATAGCCACAGCAATATTAAAAAAGAAGGACAAAGTGGGTGGGATCACAATACCAGATATCAGGTTATACTACAAAGCTACTACAAATCAAAAGAGCCTGGTACTGGCACAAGAACAGGCATATAGAACAGTGGAACAGAACAGAGAACCCAGAAATGGACCCAGGACATTATGCTCAATTAATATTTGACAAAGGTGGCAAGAGCATACAATGGAGTAAAGACAGCCTCTTTAATAAATGCTGTTGGGAAAATTGGACAGCTACATGCAAAAAAAATGACACTAGACCATCAACTTACACCATACACAAAAATAAACTCAAAATGGACAAAAGACTTAAATGTGACCCGTGAATCCATAAAAATCTTAGAAAAAATGTAGGCAACAAAATTTTGGACATGATACACAGCAGAACTTTTACTGATACATCACCCAAGGCAACAGAAACAAAGCAGAAAATGAACACATGGGACTACATCAAACTCAAAGCTTCTGCACATCAAAAGAAACAACCATCAAAATGGAAAGGCAACCCACTGTATGGGAGAGCACCATTGCCAATGATACAGCAGATAAGAGGTTAATTTTCAAAATATATAGAGTAATACAACTCAACAAAAGGAAGACAAAGAACCTAATTTAAAAAATGGGCAGAGGAGCTGAATAGAGACCTCTCCAAACAGGACATACAAATGGCTAAGAGACATATGAAGAAATGCTCAACATCACTAACCATCAGAGAGATGCAAATTAAAAAACAACAATAATGTATCACTTCAAATCTGTCAGAATGGCTGCCATCAACAAATCATCAAACAACAAGTGTTAGCAAGGGTGTGGAGAAAAGGAGACTCTAGTACACTGCTGGTAGGAATGCAGACTGGTGCAGCCACTATGAAAAACACTGTGGTATTTCCTCAAAAAATTAATAATTGAATTGCCATTTGACCCAGTGACCTCGCTTCTAGGAATATACCTTAAGAAGCCTGAAACTCCAATCAGAAAGAATATATGTACCCCCATGTTCATAGCAGCACTATTTACAATAGCTAAGATCTGGAAACAGCCCAAATGTCCATCAGTAGACCAATGGATATAAAATCTGTGGTACATATGCACAATGGAATACTATGAAGTTATAAGAAAGAAAGATCTCTTATCCTTTGAGATGACATGGAGGGACCTGAAATATTATCCTAAGCGAAACAAGCCAAGCAGAAAAAGACAAATACCACATGATCTCGTTTATTTGTGGAATACAATGAATATAACAGTCTGAGAAATAGGGTAGACCCAGAGACGTGGAAGTAGGGTACTGACTGACAACCCTCCGAAAAGGGGGTAGTAGGGGGAGGGAAGAGATAAACCACAGAACATATGTGCATATAAGCATAACCAATGGACATGGACAACAACGCTGGGGAGGGGGTGGGGGGATGGGGAGGAAAGTATCAATGGGGTAAAAAAGGAGAAACATCTGTAACAAAAATAAAATTAAAAAGAGAGAAAAACAGAGAAAGAGGAAAGAAAGAAAGAGAGAGAGAGAGAAAGAAACATAAAGAAAGTGAAGAAATTCAACAAAATTTAATAAACGTATTATATTTATAAATAATTTATAGTCATTTCACAGTGTGTAGAAAGTGTATAACTTTATCGACTGAATTTTTCTCTGTTGACAAGTCTACTTTAAGTAAAAAAAAAGGGTCCTTTCATTATTCAGCTAAAGTATTATTTTTAAAAGTTGTCATTAACTATGAGAACTTTGAAAGGTAGATAGGTATCTAGAGAAAGGGTAATGGATATAAAAAACTAGCCCTGGCCGGTTTGGCTCAGCGGTTAGAGCGTCAGCCTGCGGTCCGAAGAGACCCGGGTCCGGTTCCCGCTAAGGGCACGTACTTCGGTTGCAGTTTGTCCCCGGCCCTGGTTGGTCGTGCGGGTGGCAGCCACTCGATGTCCCTTTCACGTGGATGTTTCTCTCTCTCTCTCTCTCTCTCCCTCCCACTCTATCTGTACAAAAATTGGAAAAATGTCCTCGGGTGAGGATAAAAAAAAAAAAAAAAAAACTAATAAAGGGGTCTAACATCTTCAAATATTGCCAGTTCAGTTCACAGGAATAAATGATGCTCAGGGTGAAAAAAGAGATTTGAAGACTTGACTTGGCATTTGTAATTCCTCTGAAATCCACTAAACATTCAAGACAATAATATGAAAAATTTTGAACCCATGATAAAATACTCTCTATGATATATTATTTTTGTTTTTGTTTTTTTGTTTTTTGTTTGTTTCTCATACTTAATCCACCCCAAAGTGGTTTTGATCATTTAAAATATAGTGATATGTCAACACATTTCCAAAGTCTCGTCATAGGGTTATCTTTGAAAAAGTAATAGATATGATATGCTGCTTCCGTATTTTCTAAAATTAAATTGGTACTTTTATGTTTCTGTTTATGCCATACCAAAAGTAATAGCTTTATTTGTTATTTAAAGCTTGACTAGAGAAACAATATTGTAGAAGAGATGAACCATAAATTTACATTTGGGGACACTAATTTTAATGTTCTTTAGAAATGCAATTTATTACACTTTTTTGCAGATCCTATTGAGCTTCAGCCAACAAGGCAAAACACCAAACTTTTATATTATAAAGAAAATCCACAATAACAATATCAAATGATGTTCAGAATTTCAGCTTCATTCATTTACCAAAGAAGAATAAATACGTCTTGACAAACAAAACATGAGTATTCGTGAAGTAAATACAGGGCCTACCAAGTGTGACTGAATTAGACTGAAATATGATCTGATTAGACATACACATGTACACTCAGAATATCTCCTGTAAATATTACAATTTGTGATATATTCTTGTCAATCGAGTTTGCTTAATCAGAATATAAAATTTCATAAAAGCTATACTTGACAGAACAAAATTACCACACTCCTAATATTGCAAACATAATTAACTTTGAATTATGTGAATTAATAGTGCCTAACAAATTATCATTCAGCTCTGAAATTAAATTTTTTCATACCATTAGATTTGTTTGTCAAGCTCAAGTAGGCAAAAGTCTTATCTAATAAAGTAGTAATGGTGCTTTGCTAAGAGTGCCTTTGAGAAACATCGATTTATCCAAAATAAATCAAGGAATTCTTATTATTAGTTTATTTGTGGATATCATAGCATCAACATAAGAAAAGTAAGGGAAAATCTGATGCTCTTACTGTATACTGTATGTTTATTACAGGAAGGCTTTTTATAATTACCTCTTTAACTAGATATTTTAAATAATTATTTTGTGGTTGCATATAAATAATATAAACACACTTATCATTTTTTTTTAGATTTACAGATATTTTTCCATTAAAGTGTACTAGTTAGTCTATTTTTAAAAAAGAAAAAAATCGGGGTTATCTAAACTTTAGTTTACATTATCTATCTTAGATAATTCCCTCTATTTACTCTCAAAATAATTTTCACAGAAACAAATAAGAAATCAAGGAATATAATATTCAAATATCTTTATGTGACAAGAGGAATTGGAATTTGAAATACACACTTCTTATGTTACAGAGTCTATCTATGTAAATTTTAATGTTAGAACATGCATCTTAATCAGAACAAACCATCTAACTCCAAGCTTATTTTTAGTTGAAAAATATTTTCTATGGTTTTAATGAAAATAGTACCTTTAATTCAAACTTCAGTAAAATAAAAATTTGGTGCTATTAGAACTTTTAAAGCAATGCAGTTTGTTTAAATATTTATAAAAACTTTACCTTTGAGACAATTTTGTAGTTTTGAAATTTGCATACCAACGTCATGAGTCACCAAAGAAAAGGTGGCTGGCTGGCCATCAAGATTTGATCCTTTAGGAAGGCTTTACTCTAGTAAATATCTCTTAGTCCAGTGTCTGGCCCCATAGCAAGAGTTTATGCCAACAATCCATGATCAGTTCTGTCTCCTGAAGAGGTTAGATTTTATTAACTAAGCTCACAAAGACCTACGTATAAAAACTAGAATGTTTACTTATCAAACAGAAGCAATACTACCTAGGAGATGGGTCTCTCCGTGTTGATAGAGTTTCTTTGTTGAAACTTAGTAGAAAAACAATGCACATAGGGGGATATTATATATATTCTGTGTATGCCTGGCCAACCTTACTCATTCTTTTAACACATTCCTTCTTCGGAAGAGGAACAAAATAATTGTCTAAATAGAGGTTTTCTTAGGCATGCACAGAGTCTGGCTGTACCGCACTGAGTCTGCATTCATATGAGTACCTGATTGTGTTCGGGCTACTCACTCTCTTGATCCTACAGATAGTTGACAATATAACTCACTGATTTACATTTCCTTATAGTTCTTCCTAATTTAATTCTCAGAGAATAGGAAAAGTGTTTTATTTGTGTAAGCCAAATGACTGTATAAAAGCAGTATTCATTTATTTTTTTCATGTGTAAATATTTTGTTTTGAAAATAATGGCCAAAGAAGAAAATTCTTGTGTTTGATCATGACTATTCTAGCTTGAACCTCAAGCACTCTTAATTTCAGTACTTACTTTCATTTTCTTTGAGTACATTTTTGGTTAGTTGAAGCCCTTGAGATCACATTGAGAACATTGTATTAGTATTTCTTAGTGTTCTATCACTGGACATCTTATTCTTTCCATCTGACCTTTGTTCCCTTATGGTTTCATAAGAATATGTATAATGAACTCTTGTGCTTGGAAGTCCCACAATTGCCTTGAACTCAACACACACAAAACCGTGCTAGGAAAATTCTGGTCCTGTCATTTAACCCTTTGTCCATCCCATAGAACCAAAAAATAATATTTAGTCCACTATATCAATTACTTTCTAAATCCTACTGATTAGACCTCATGAAACTGTGAAAATGTATATGCCCCTTTTGCCACTGTTTCCGTCCTAGTCACTAGTAAGCTTCTCTCCTGTATTCCTAAAATAGTCTCCCAACTGGCTTCTGTATCTCCATCATAGCAATTCATTCCTCATATTGTGTAAGAAATGGTCTTTCTAACATGCATCTCATTCCCCTGCTTACAATACTTAATGACTCCTTTTCTTTGTGATAAATGCTACTTAATGTGAAACAATGCATCATACAGTAATTACCTAGCTACTTGACCAAAGTCTTCCTAAAGATAGTCACTGTATTTTGTCCATCATTTTACTCTTATTACCTACCAGCATCTGACAAATTATATTAGCTCAGTAAATATTAGAGAACCAAATAATGAATATAAACTTTTTATGAGCGGAATATTTGCAAACACAGAAAATAATGCATTTATAACATTAGGAACATTTTAGAGACATGCAAAAACATAAAATTTTAAGAATTGAAGTTATGTATGTGTATAAGAAAGTGTTATGCATTGTGGGAAACAGGGAATTGAAATGATTCATGTCCATTATCTCATTTGATCCTCAAAACCAAGCTATGAATTAATACTCAAGGGAAACCAAACAAGATAAAAGTAAACATTTTAGAGAACTGACTACAGAGCTGCAATTTTCTAGTGTCTGCTTTTAGACAGAGCATTAAGTTATGAATATTATATTTTTCTTCTGGTAACTTACTATTCTTATTTGCTATTAAATATTTTGACTCACAAAGCATTTATATATTATTAATATTTTGTATTATTTTTCTAATGGGTACATACTTAAATTTATGCATATATGCATGGAGAGAGTAAACTGACTATATGGGTAAGATTGTGAGCCCTGGCAAATGGCTTCTCTATTCCTCAGTTGTTTTTTCTATTGAATAAAAATAATAATAGTATTTATCTCATAAGTTTGAATGAGGCTTAAATGAGCTTACTTATAGAGTAATAAGAACAGACCCTCACACATAGTATACACATTAATTATTAGTTCTTATAATTATCATACACACGTGGTAAGTTACTAATTTGAATCCTATTATTATATCTGGGAGTTAATGTCTATCTATATCGAAGTCATTTTCAAAAATGTATACTAAGCTTACCAGAAAGCAATTAATTATAGCATTTATTTTCACTTAAATTATATGTATGTCATTTTTTTCTAATTATGTCATCATTTTCCTAGATGTTTGTTTTCCTTTTCTCAGATAATATTTTCATTAATTGGTAAGAAACTTTGGGATTATAATACCCAAACAAATTTATTCCAGAATCAATTTACATTCAACAAATTCTATACTCAGATTCTCTAAGTACTTTTTGAATACTTTCCCTCCTCCCTAATGTTTATATAACATTTTCATTACTTAACTTCTAAGAGCAAATGACTGTTATTAAAACCAAATTTTTACAGGCTGTTAGTTTCTAGTGCAGATCATTGCCTCTAGGTGTTGCAGAATCCAAATCAAAACTACTAAATAATTTAGAGGTAAATTAGCAATTAACTAGAAATGACATTGCAAACTGTGGTTCATATGTGGCAAGTGGGTTGACAGAATTATTACAATCTGGCAGATACTAGAATCTCTCTTCTCTCTCTCTATCCTTCTCCTCTCCCTCTCTCTCTCAGAGATAAAAATCTAAAAAAGACATAGACATGTATTTATATAAAAAATAACTAATACAACTTTATTTCTATAAAATTAATTGTGGTTAAAAACTCTAATGTGCTAGCATATAATTATTACAATATTCTTTTTACCTATTAGAAAAAATCCTGGACATAGAAACCGCTGGAGGGCAGAATATTTGTTTGATATTGTGGTGTAAGTTTGTAATTTCATCTCACTTTCTATTCAGGTGTACTCTAACACCCCAAATTATTTAACAATTTTTAAAGAAAATACAAAATTAGAAAGCTTTATTTGGAGTTAATATTTGACTTAGCTAAAGCCCTATATTGGAAAGCAAAAATGAACACAATAACAAATACTACATTTGTTTTCAGATACCAACATAAAAGTGACTAAAAAATTCAAAATTATAGAGTTGGAAAAGATCTTACAGTCTGTTCCCAGATTTTATTGCTGAGAGGAGTGAGATGCAGAGGGGGTTAATCGTCACGCCAAGAGCAACACATGGGTTTGTACCACGCCTGGAACAAGAACCTCTGTCTTCTAATGCCAGGTCTCATGTACTTTCCATGTCTCAATTCAAAACAAAGTATTGTGGATCACTGGTTCCTGCTAACTAATTTGTTTTTGAGATAAAACATTTCTGTGTTTCAAAGAAGTTCACCCAAACCTTAGCGAATATGGTTTGACTCTAAGCCCAATGAATAGAACCAAAGGGCCACAGGGTTGCCATAATCCACCAGATTTCTCACATTGCACACCTTTCTCAGAAAAGGTCATGTCAAAACTTCACAAGAAAAAGAATAATTGATTATGCTTAACTTGACCTCCGTGGAATAAAGGCCCCAATATCTAATTCTACCATTCTATGAAACCAATTATTGATATCAATTCTCTCCTTTCTCATCCTGATACGTAAGGATCTCCTTGGTATTACTTTGCCCTCAGTAGGAAAATGAAGACCTGACCAACCATTCTGAGTCCAAAAGTGCTTTGTCTACTTATATATTCATTCAACAGTTTACTAAAACATTCTTAAGAGTCAGATTACTTTTTATTTAATGCCACCTTCCATAATGTGCCCAGCACCTGATAGGTGACAACTACATTTTGGAGTAAATCAAATATTGATTCAATCAGCCATTGATCTTGAGGACTATTTTCTTTATGCTGAACATTTAACTTTTTCTACCTATTTTTCTTTTGGGGGGAAAGTTTACTTACTCTTATTCCCTCCAACTTTTCTGGAAAGAAGTACAGAACTGTGCACTGTGTTCTAATAAGAGCACAATCATTCAGTATTTCATGAAAAGATTACTTCATAATTTTAAATTTTAATAAAATGTTTGGAGTTTTAAATATTATTTTTTCTTAAATAAAATAATGCTTTACTTTTGACTCAGGATCAGCCTAATATCCATTCTTACAACCCCAACCCCTTGGGGTCTATTTCTCTTATATTAACACTTCAGCAGTCATCCATTATAATAGAATCCCAAGACAGAAAGACAATTATCTTTCCAAATGAGCTTGTTCCTAATTAGTAAAAAAATAAAATACCTAACTCGAAGTGTTTATTTTCTTTGCATGTCAACATACATGACTACTGTTGTTTTAGCTTTCAACCAAGATTATGAGCATGATTTTCTTTTCTCTTTTTATAACAGGATCTGCAGGAAGTAAAGACACATCAAAGAGCCAAAACCAAGACAAGTTTGTACATGTGAGCCAATATAAAGCTATTGCCCTCCTCTTGGAGGGCGATAGCAAGCTGCTCAGTTTGATGAAGGATGCTACGAACATTGAGGTCAGGACAAGGCAGCGAAAAGAGCCAGGTGAACAGATTAGAAGCTGATGGATGCAGAACCAAGAGGTCAGGTAGATAACTGGGACAAGAAATTAAGCTTAAAGCTATTAGGCAAGAGATTTTCTACTTTCAGGAAAGCAGGAAAAGACCAGAAAAAATTAGCTGATGCAGAACTTCCTGTTAGATCAATTGTTGCTCTAGCAACTTCAAAAATAGCTCTGTTCCCCTTTCCTCAAGGAGACTGTTGTGGGGGCTGTAGAGTGACCACTGAACACAGCCAGTTAGGGAGAAAAGTGGGGAAGTGAGACATACGCACTGATTGCAGAGAATCTCTGTAAGGTCTGCTGTTCTCAGACTGGAAAGGCCAAACTCAGTTCACATTGAGTCTTGAATATTATAAGAACAATTCAATTAATATTAATATGAGTTCATTTATATACTGAAACCATCCGTTAACATTTAGAATGACATTAATATTGACCTTTAGATCTCATGATATTTCTGAAGAAATATTTCCATATTGTCTTCTCTTTTTGAAAAAATTGATTTATTGGGGTGACATTGGTTAATAAAATTATATAGATTTCAAGTGCACATTTCTATGATATATTGACCGAAAGTCAAATCATCTCCTATGACCATATTTTTGTCCTCTTTACCCTTTACCTACCCCCCTTCCCTCTGGTAACTATCATACTGTTTTCTGTGTCTACGAGTTTTTATATGTTTATTTTTCTTGTTTGTTCATTTACTTTCAGTTTTATATCTCACATATGAGTGAACCATATGGTTCTTAGCTTTTTCTGACTGACTTATTTCACATAGCATGATAGTCTCACGATCCACCCATGTTGCCAAAAATGGCGATATTTCCTCTTTTTTTTTCTTTCTTTTTTTAAGTCCTCACCAGAGGATACTTTTCCATTTATCTTCACAGGGTGTGAAGGAGAGAGAGAGAGAGGGAGACATTGATTTGAGAGAGACACATCAATTGTTTGCCTCCCTCACGACCCCGACCTGGGCCAGGGACTGAACCGCAGCTGAGATACTTGCCCTTGACCGGAATCGAACCTATGACTCTGGTCCACAGGCCAACGTTCTAACTGCTAAGCCAAACCTACCAGGGTTCATCTTTTCTTTTAATTGAAAAGTACCCCAATGTGTACCACATCTTCTTTATCCAATCATTTATTGAAGGACACTTTGGTTGTTTCCATGTCTTGGTGAACAGTGCTACAATCAACATAGAGGTGCATATATCTTTGTGAATAAATGTTTTCAATTTTCCAGGTAGATAACAAAAAGAGGGTTTGCTGGATTATATGGAAACTCTATTTTTAATTTTTTGAGAAACCTCCATACTGTTTCCCACAGTGGCTCCACCAGTTTATATTCTCCTAGCAGTAAATGAGGGATCCTTTTTCTCCACAGTCTCTTCAACATTTGGTATTACTTGTCTTCTTGTAACAGGAGTGAGGTGGTACTACATTGTACTTTTGATTTGTATTTTCCTAATAGCTAGTGAAGTTAAGATTTTTTTTTTAAATATCTGTTGGCTATTTGTATGTCTTCCTGGGAGAAGTATTTGTTCAAGTCCTCTGCTCATCTATTAATTGGATTATTTGTTTAGTGTTGAGCGGTATAGGTGCTTTATGTATGTTGGATATTAATCCCTTGTCAGAGCAGTTGTTTCCAAATATATTCTCTTATTTGTTTGGGTGAAATTTTGTTTTGTTGAAAAAGAAATGAAAAACAAACAAACAAAACAAAACACATTCATTTTGCAATTGCAACAACAACAACAAAAAGTAATCTACCTAGGATTAAACTTAACAAAGCATGTGAAGGATCTATATACTGAAAGCTACAAAGCATTATTGAAAGAGATTGAAAAAGACACAAAGAAATGAAAATATATTCTTTGTTCATGGATTAGAAGAATCAATGTAATTAAAATGGCCATATTGCCCAAAACAATACATAGATTTAATGCAATCCTCATTAAATCCCAATGACATTATTTAAAGAAACAGAACAAAAATACCTTATTTGTATGGAACCAAAAAAGACTCCAAGTAACCAAAGCAATCCTGAGAAAAAAAGAAGCTGGAGATATTACACTACCTGATTACAAACTATATTACAAAGTGACAATAATCAAAACAGCATGGCATGCGCGCACACACACACAGACCAATGGAATAAAATTGAAAACCCAGAAATAAACCCACATGTATGTGAGTAAATACTTTTTTACAAAAGAGACAAAAACAACATACAACAAAGAAAAAATCCTTTTCAATAAATGGTGCTAGAAAAATAAAACAGCCAAATGCAAAAGAATGACACTAGGCTATAGTTTATCCCCATATATAAAAATTAACTCAAAATCGATCAAAGACCTAAATATAAGACCTGAAACAATAAATTACATAGAAGAAAACATAGGTACTAAACTTATGGGCCTTGGTATTAGAGAAAATTTTATGAATTTGACTCCAAAGGCAGGGGAAGTAAAGGCAAAAATAAATGAATGGGATGATATCAAACTAAAAACTTCTGCACAGCAAAAACAAACAAACAAACAAAACTGCCAACAAAACAAAAAGGCAACCAACCAAATGGAAGAGATATTTGCAAATATCCAAAATATATAAAGAAATCATACAACTTAACACCAAACAAGCAATCCAATTAAAAAGCATATTGTCTTCTTTTGCCAGAGACCCACTCTGGCTTGGAAATCAAACCAGAAAAGAGAAGGTAGAGCTAGTAAATTATGGGAGAAGTGCTGGAGACCTTTTCACAGTTCTCAGCAAATTTGACTTTCCTCTTTACATTGCTTCTTCTATCATGTTCTTCTAAGATAGCTGACATAACTTATTTATTACTTTGTCAAATATTTATTAAACACCTACTATGAGATCAGTTCTCCACTATAGAGCATGAGTGTAATACAGGGATAGATGTGGGAAGTGAAGGATTCTGGTATTGCCCCTGGTTTCTATCATGTTGCCCTGAGATTCCCTATTCTAGTTTTGACTTTAAAATATGCTCACTCATATATTCCTTGAAGATTTTTGAGATTCTTTAGGATGTGCCATATGCTAGAAAAGTAAAGTTTAAAAATATGTTTTTCTTGCTTTAGGCATTCCATAATTTATAAAAGACACACACAAAAAACTTGACTATTATCTCCAATTGTAAAAGTATTTGCTTTATCTATCTTATTGAAAGTCAGGAGAATTTCTTATTCTGGAATTAGAAAAATGTCAGTCACTTTTATTGAAGAAAATTTTAAAAGAAGAGAGCTCAGGATTAGAAATCAAAGAGTATAAAATAAAACTAGAGAAGAAGCTGAATGGGCAAAAGTAGGTTTTCATTTGCTCGTATGGGAAAAGACATGCAGGTTATGGTTATTGCAATAGCTTTATTAACTGTATTTCATGTACTCACAACTATAAAATTACTTTTTCCCACCTCTCTATATATCTATATATATATCTATATATATATCTATATCTACATAGATATACATATATATGGAAGTTAAATTTGGTCATTTGTCTACATTTCTCAAACACCTATGTGAAGACAATGAGCTAGATAAGCCATGTAGATACTCGCTAATTTAATGATCACAAGTGGAAGTAGATTTTAAAGAAGTCTTTCACAGAGTTATGAAAGAAATGACCAGACGACAGTAACAATATATTTAAAAGCAGCATTTACTTACCACTTTATATATTCTGGATATTGTGCTAGATACATCAATATAATTTGGTACAATACTCCTAATAATTCAGTACATTAAGACAAATTTCCTCAAAGACAGTACAAAAAGGATTTTCAGAAAGGTCTTGCATCACACACCCACTTAACAATTTAATTAGTTTTCAAACAAATGAATGAAGCCCAAAGCTAAAATGAAAGTCAGAAGAGTTTATACTGCAAATATTCTTCTGGTCTCTAAGACAATAAGGTATACATTCTAGAAAAATATAGTTTACAGCAACCTTCATACTATTTTTGGACAATGGAATCTATTTTTCATAAAATATATTGTTGTGTTAGTATAATTAGTGCCCTGAAAAATATACTTTGGAAAATGTTCTGATTAGGCATTAAGACGGAAAAAAAGAAAAACTGGAAACAGCAAATAAATGACTCTTAATATTAATTTACCTGTACCAAAATAACATAAATTAGGAGAAGAGAACTCCGAAAGGAGTTTTTACTTTGCACTTGAATTGTTTTGCTAATATATTTCATTGTTTTTATTTTGATTTTCTATCTTTATTGCATTATTTTGATAAATTTAAGATGACATTATATCATGGAACTTTTATCATTTTAGTGTTGGGCTTTAGCTTCCTCAATCACAAATTCTTTTGCCATGGGAAATTTCAGAAACTTAATTCCTAAATGAGAAAAGAGTCACTTAATGACAAGAGTCATGAACAAAGTAACTTGCACACAAATGGTTATGGCATCTTTATTCATGATTACCAAAACTTGGAAGCATCCAAGATTTCCTTTAGTAGGTGAATGGGTAAATAAACTATGGTATGTTCAAACAATAGAATATTATGCATATTATTTAACACTAAAAGGAAATGAGTTATCAAACCTTGAAAAGACATAGAGAAACCTTAAAATCATATTACTTAGTGAAAGAAACCAATCAGAAAAGGCTACATACTGTATGATTCCAACTATATTACATTCTGGACAAAGGAAAACTATGGATATGGTAAAAAAGATTAGTAGTTGTCAGGGATTGGGGAGGGGTACAGATGAACAGATGTAACATAGAGGATTTTTAGGGCAGTGAAGATACTGTATGATACCATAATGATGGATTCATGGCACTATACATCTGTCCAAACAAACAACTCAATAGAATAGAACCCAAAAGGGAACTATAATGTAAACTGTGACTTTTGAGTGACTACAACATGTTAACCTAGGTTCATCAATTGAAACAAATGTACCACTCTGGTAATGGGGAAGGCTATACACCTGTGGGAACAGGGAGTGTGTGGGAAATCTCTGTACCATGCACTAAATTTTGCTATGAACTTAAAACGTCTCTAAAATAATTGAAGACTTGATAAAAGCAAAATAATCTTAAAACAGTAAAATGACGTTTTGATTGAAACAACTGTCACTTGCTTAAGTTTATCAATGACAGGATAATATGTTACATACATAGTTCAAGAAGAAATGTCTTGATTCTAGTAAGTGTCTCAATTATTACATATTAAGCAGCCCTTGAAAAATAATTCTTAAAACACACACACACACACACACAACTACTCTTTCTCGTTCTTCGGAAATCACACTCATCTTTGATATCTCACACCCTAGGGGTCATAGTACCACAGGTATCATGGATTATAGTGTCCTCTCTAAATTTTTTAGATTATTTCATGAAAAGTTCAGTCCTCATTATACTAATGGCTTGAGAGACTAAAACTAAGTTGAATGAACATTAAATCAAGACAAACCTGAAGCAAATCTCCACAATAATACCACAGCACCAGTCTGAGTTGGAATCGAGCCATTAAGTGGTTAATGAATTCTCAGAGTGGGAAAAGACATAAATTTGCCATATGTTAATTGAGTTGTAGAATGTTTGAGAACTAAAAGAACTTTATCTTTCCACATCATATAGGCTGTAGGTATCATGTTCCCTCACTTGTATATATCACTATCAAGAGTATTAGGAAAAAGTTCAGAAAATCTCAGCAGTCATCAGTTCTCGTCCATGGTTAATTACCTGAAAAATCTAGACAAGTTTGAATCATCCAAGCCAGTGATATTCTCCATAAACAACTGTTTTTAATAAATATACATGATCAGAAGCAGTTATGTTTTCTTAACCCTCAGCATTTTGAAATATCTATAGAGAGAAAAGCAACGTTGGAGAGAGCACAAAATATGCCCTGTGGGGTGTTTCAAGGCAATACATTCATTAAGTACTTCCTATGACACTTTAAATATTTTACTCATAAACACCATATAAAATTACAGTCTTTTTGTTTTTGTTTTTTTTTTTCTTTATTGATTTTGACAGAGAGAGAGGAAGGGAGAGGGAGAGAAAGATAAAAACATCAATGAGAGAGAACATCAATTGGCACCTCCTGCATGCCCCCTACTGGGTATTGGGCCCACAATCTGGGCATGTGCCCTGACCAGGAATTGAATTGGTGATCTCTTGATGCTCAGCCACTGAGCCACGCAGCCAGGTTAAAATTACAGTCTCTATTGCTGCAATTACAGTTGCTTTACTTGTTAGATATCCATCCCCTCCCCATGATTTTTACCCTTGACTCTTCCAAATTTTCCCAAAAGCTTACTTTATATAAATTCAGATTGGTTTCACCATTTCGGGAATAACCATACCCACAGTTGTTCATCGCTTTGGAATAATCCTTTTATATTTGTTAAAAATAATTTATCACAGTTCCCCCATTAAAAAATTATCTGATGATGGTGTAATTGAACAACAGTTGGAAAATCATTAACTGTAAACAGATACTGATGAGCTCTTCAAAAATCTAGATGACAAATTATTTGTAATCTATAACTATGTGAAAAATAAAAACACAAAGTAAAGGAAAATTTCTATCTAAATTAACTCTAAAGGGAAATTATATTGTACAATCTCCAAGATATGGAATAATAAAGCAAAGTTTGCTTCAATTATTGAATACCTTACGGAAATGCACCATAAGTACATTCAAGCAAATAAACAATGAATAAGACATGCTTAATTTAAGGTCCTACTTTTCTCATCTAGAGTAACATCAGAATAAAAGGGCTATTTTTAGACTTGCCCCTTGAATTTTTAAAAATACATTGAGGCTTAGACAAATCTTTTGTTCTAGCCACAGAGTGGTGGCTCCTATTTTTCTCAGTCCTGTGTTGTTGTGGATACTAACATAGAATCTGTAACCCACTGAGTATTTGCCTTCCAGGATCTTTGAGACCAACGAAGGGGATAAATAAACAAAAATTGCAGTATAATGACATCATGTTATATTAGGCAGACATACAAAATATCAAAGCCACAGATGAGAAAGAAATTGTAGTATAGTATATTGCTCTCTTATTATTTTGTTCTAATTAACTTTAGTATATAAGCAGCAACTAAAACCAGCAAGTTAAGCAATATTAGCACTGAAGTGCCATTTTCAAATACTGATCATGAATAACCTTTAAAGAAATTGCCATCTTACAATCTTTAAAAAGTTTGTGTAATATGGCTTCTTGAGATTGGTGTACAGAGAGCAGGACAGTATGACAGGGAAATAAATCAAAGACTTAGTTCCCTAAGGGTCCTAATAAAATATGTTTCTACAATTAGCTTGATCCCGAACCTAAATCTTTTTAATAGTAAGAATATTTGTTATTACACATACACTCTCTATATAACTAATTGCTACACACTGAGACACTGGCTAATAAAATATCCTGGGTAATCATTCATTTTTTAATGCACGTATTTTATGTCAAGTATGACTTAAATAAAAAGTGAGGGATACATCTCTTTTTTTGTTGTTGGATTTCAGTCATTCCCAGGGGTCTCAAAAGTGTATTGCCATTTTGTTTATAAACACGAAGGATCAACGTTCTACTTCCTTGGCAAGCCTTGTGCCACATGAAGCCACAACCCTCCTCTTGCTCTGATGTGTGAGTGTCCATTTGTACTTTGTGAATTTTTAATCAGATTACATGGTTTAGTCCTCTTGCTCTAGATGTGTGAGTGTCCATTTGTACTTTGTGAATTTTTAATCAGATTACATGGTTTAGTCAAAGTAAAGTTATATAATTTCATGAGATTCTATCCAAAAAGTACTTGCCATTAGAGGTTTGCTTTCAAATATGCATAACTAATGTATTATGGTATATATTCACATAAGCAAATACAGGCCCTTTCCACCATTTCATTTATATAAATCTAGGAATTGATGCTAAAGTTTTAGACTGAGATAAAATGGTTGCCATTTTCTAAAACATCACATGAGAAATCTTTAAAGATATGTTAGTCACAAGTAAAAATATTTTACTGTATTGATTTCTCATCAATTATTTTTATTAATTATTTATTTGCTTATTATCATTTTTATTCATTAATTTTTGTTGCAGATGTTTCTCCTTTCCTCCCCATTGACACTCTCCTCCAGATTCACTCCCTCTCCCCAGCATTGTTGTCTACGTCCTTTGGTTTTGCATACATGCATATAAGTTCTGTGGTCTATCTCTTTCCTCCCTTCGCCCCCTCTTCTGAGGTTTGTCAGTCTGTACCCCACATCCATGTCTCTGGGTCCATTCTGTTCATCAGTTTGTTTTGCTCATTATATTACACAAATAAGTGAGATTATGTGATATTTGTCTTCTCTGATTGGCTTATTTTGCTTAGCATAATACTCTTCAAGTCCCTCCATGTCATCGCAAATGATAAGAGATCTTTCTTACAGCCGCATAGTATTCCATTGTGTAAATGTACCACAGCTTTTTTATCCACTCATCTATTGATGGACACTTGGGCTGTTTTCAGACCTTAGCAATTGTAAATAGTGCTGCTATAAATATAGGGGTACATAAATTTTTTCTGATTGATGTTTCAGTCTTCTTAGGATATATTCCTAGGAGTGGGATCAATAGGTCAAATGGCAGTTCAATTTTTAATTTTTTGAGGAAACACCATAGTGTTTTCCACAGTGGCTGCACCAGTACTAGAATCCCCTTTTCTCCACACCCTTACCAGCACTTGTTGTTTGAGGATTTGTTGATGGCAGCCATTCTGGCAGGTGTGAGGTGATTCCTCATAGTTGTTTTAACTTGCATTTCCTTAATTTGATGATTAGTGACGTTGAGCATTTTTTCATATGATTCTTGTCCATTTGTATGTCCTGTTTGGAGTGGTATCTGTTTATGTCCTCAGCCCATTTTTTTAAAAATATTTTTTCTTTATTGATTTTAGAGAGAGGAACGGAAAGAGAGGGAGAGATAGAAACATCGATGAGAGAGAACATCGATTGGCCGCCTCCTGCATGCCCCCCACTGGGTATCGGGCCCACAACCTGGGCATGTGCCCTGACCGGGAATCAAACTGGAGACCTTTTGGTACATGGGTCGATACTCAACCACGGAGCCACACCGACCAGGTGTCTCTGCCCATTTTTAATTGGATTCTTTGTCTTCCTTTTGTGGAGTTGTATGAGTACTGTATATAGCTTGGAAATTAATCCTTTATCTGCTATCTCATATAGTGGGTTCGCTTTCCATTTTAATGGTTGTTTCTTTTGCTGTGCAGAAGCTTTTTAGTTTGATATAGTCCTATGTGTTTAATTTTTCCTTTGTTTCTCTTGCCTTAGGTGTTGTATCAGTAAAAATTCTGCTGCATGTGATGTCTGAAATTTTGATACCTACATTTTCTTCCAGGATATTTATGGATTCAAGAGTCACATTTAAGTCTTATCCATTTTGACTTTATTGTTGTATATGCTGTAGGTTGGTGGCTAGCTTCGTTTATTTTGCATATAGCTGTCAAGTTTTCCAAAAACCATTTATTAAAGAGGTTGTCTTTACTCCACTGTATGCTCTTGCCACTTTGTCAAATATTAATTGAGCATAATGTGTTTGGTCAATTTCTGGGTTCTCTGTTCTGTTCCATTGATCCATATGCCTGTTCTTGTGCCAGTACCAGGCTGTTTGATTACAATGGCTTGGTGGTATAACCTGATATCCAGTACTGTGATCCCTCCTACTTTCTTCTTTTTTAAGATTGCTATGCCTATTCGGGGTCTTTTGGTTCCAAATAAACTTTTGGAGTATTTGGTCTAGTTCCATGAAATATGTCATTGGTATTCTGATGGGTATTGCATTGAATCTATAGATTGCTTTGGGTAGAATGGACATTTTAATGATGTTGATTCTTCTGATCCATGAACAAGGTATATGCTTCTGCTTTTTTTATATCTTCCTCTATTTCTTTTTTCAATGTCCTATAGTTTTCTGAGAATAGGTTCTTTACTTCTTTGGCTAAGTTCATTTCTAGATATCTTAGTTTTTTGCTGCAATGGTAAATGGGATTTTTTTTAGTTTCTCTTTCTATGAATTCATTGTTGGTATATAAGAATGTCATTGATTTCTTGATGTTAATTTTGTGTATCCTGCTACTTTGCCAAATTCCTTTGGCTCTAGTAGATTTTTGATGGAGTCTTTAGAGTTTTTGATGTACAACATCATGTCATCTGCAAATAAAGACAGTTTTACTATTTCCTTTCCAATTAGGATCCCTTTTATTTTTCCTTCTTGTCTAATTATTGTGGCTAAGGTTTCCAGTGCTATGTTAAATAAGAGTGGTGAAAGTGGGCATCCCTGTCTTGTTCCTGTTCTTAAAGGAAATGTTTTTAGTTTTTGCCTATTGAGTATGATGTTGGCTGTAGGTTTTTCACATATGGCCTTTATTTTTATTTTTCATTAAAATTTTTTTTTTCCTTTGATGATTTTAGAGAGAGAAGAAAAGAGAGGCAGAGAGAGAAACATCAATGAGAGAGAACATTGACGGGCTGCTTCCGGCATGCCCCCCACTGGGGATTGGGCTCACAACCTGGGCATGTGTCCTAACCAGGAATCGAACCTGCGATCTCTTAGTCTCTTAGTGCATAGGTCGATGCTCAACTGTTGAGCCAAACCGGCCATACCATCTATGGTCTTTATTATGTTGTGATATGATCCTTCGGTTCCCACATTGCAGAGTGTTTTTATCAGAAATGGGTGCTATAATTTTGTCAAATGTTTTTTCAGTGTCTATTGATATGATCATATAGTTTTATCTTTCATTTTATGTGGTGTATCACATTTATTGATTTGCAAATATTGTACCATGTTTGCATCCCTGAGATGAATCTCACTTGGTTATGGTGAATAATTTTTTTGATGTATTGCTGGATCCGATTTGCGATTGTTTTGTTAAGAATTTTGGCATCTATGTTCTTCAGGGATATTGGCCTGTTTTTTTTCTTTCTTTAAAGTGTCTTTTTATGGTTTTGGAATTAAAATTATGCTGGCCTCATAAAACAAGTTTGGAAGTCTTCCTTCTTCTTATCCTTTTTTTTTTTTTTTTTTTTGGACTAGTTTGAGGAGAATGGGTGTTAGATCTTTTCTGAATGTTTGATAAAACACACACATGAAGACCTCTGGGACCAGGTTGTTGTTTGCTGGGAGTTTCTTGATTATACCTTCAATTTCCTTAGTTGTTATTGGTTTGTTAAAGTTTTCTATCTCTTCCTAGTTCAATTTTGAGAGACTATGTGTTTCTAGAAATTTGTCCATTTCGTCTAGATTGTTGAATTTGTTGCCATATAATTGTTCATAGTATTTGTTAACAATCCTTTGTATTTCTGTGGTGTCAGTTGTTACTTCTCGTCTTTCATTTCTGATTTTGTGTATTTGGGTTCTCTCTCTTTGTTTCTTGGTGAGTCTAGCTAAGGGTCCATCAATCTTGTTTATCTTTTTGAAAAACCAGCTCCTTGATAACCCATTCATTGTTTAATAACATACTATTCAGCCATCTGTTTAAATATTTTAGTGTGTTTTTATTGTAATTGATTTCTAGTTGCATGCCATTGTAATCTGAGAAGATGCTTGATATGATTTCAATATTTGGGAACTTGTGGAGATTTAGTTTGTGTCCTAACGTATGGCCTATCTTTGAGAATGTCTGATGTGCACTTGAGAAGAATGAAAATTCTGCAGTTTTGGGGTATAATTCTCTGTCTGTTAAATCCATTTGACTTAGTGAATCATTTAGAGACGCTATTTCCTTGATAATTTTTTGTTTGGAGGGTCTGACCAGTGATGTCAGAGGGTTGTTGAAGTCCCCTGCAATGATTGCATTGCTGTTGATTTCTCCTTTGAAGTCCTCTGGAAGGGTTTTTTTTATTAGTATTAATTAATTTTTGTTACAGATGTTTCTCCTTTTCCCTCCACTGATTCCTCCCTTCCCCTCCCTCCCTGCCCTTTCCCCAGCTTTGTTGTTCACGTCCATTGTTCATGCATATGTGCATATAAGTTCTGTGGTTTATGTCTTCCCCACCACCCTACTTGGGGATTGTCAGTTTGTAACCCACTTCCATGCCTCTGGGACTAGCCCATGCCTCAGACTGTTATGTGCATTATATTCCACAAATAAGTCAAATCATATAATACTTGTCTTCTCTCTTTGGCTTGTTTCACTTAGGATGATACTTTCCAGGTCGCTCCATGTAGTCTCAAAGGATAAGAGATCTTTCTTTCTTACAGCTGCATAGTACTCCATTGTGTATATGTACCACTGCTTTTTTATCCATTTTATCCAAACACTTGGGCTGTTTCCAGATCTTAGCTATTGCAAATAGTGCTGCTACAAACATGGGGGTACATATATTCTTTCTGATTGGTGTTTTAGGCTTCTTAGGGTATAGTACTAGAAGTGGGATCACTGGGTCAAATGGAAGTCCAGTTTTTAATTTTTTCAGGTAACGACATAATGTTTTTCCATAGAGGCTGCACCAGTCTGCATTCCCACCAGCAGTGTACTAGAGTCCCCTTTTCTCCACACCCTCTCCAACACTTGTTGTTTGATGATTTGTTGATGGCGGCCATTCTGACAGGTGTGAGGTGATACCTCATTGTTGTTTTAATTTCCATCTCTCTGGTGATTAGTGATGTTGAGCATTTCTTCATATGTCTCTTAGCCATTTATATGTCCTGTTTGGAAAGGTGTCTATTTAGTTCCTCTGCCCGTTTTTTAATTGGATTCTTTGTCTTGCTTTTGGTGAGTTGTATAAGCACTCTCTATATATTGGAAATTAACCCCTTATCTGATATATCATTGGCAATTATGCTCTCCCATACAGTGGGTAGCCTTTCCGTTTTGATGATTGTATCTTTCGCTGTGCAGAAGCTTTTGAGTTTGATGTGATCCCATGTGTTTATTTTCTTCTTTGTTTCTGTTGCCTTAGGTGATGTATCAGTGAAAATTCTGCTGTGTTTGATGTCTGAAATTTTGTTGCCTACAGTTTTTTCTAGGATTTTTATGGATTCATGAGTCACCTTTAAATCTTTTATCCATTTTGAGTTTATTTTTGTGTATGGTGTAAGTTGATGGTCTAGTATCATTTTTCTGCATGTAGCTGTTCAATTTTTCCAACACCATTTACTAAAGAAGCTAACCTTACTCCACTGTATGCTCTTGCCACCTTTGTCAAATATTAATTAAGCATATGGCCTTAGGTCCATTTCTGGGTTCTCTGTTCTGTTCCACTGGTCTATCTGCCTGTTCTTGTACCAGGCTGTTTTGATTATGGTGGCTTTGTAGTATAACCTGAAATCTGGTCATATGATCCTTCCAACTTTGTTCTTCTTTTTCAAGATTGCTGGCAATTCGAGGTCTTTTTTAGTTCCCTATGAACTTTTGAACTTGTTCTAATTCTGTGAAGTTTGCAGTTGGTATTTTGATGGGGATTGCATTGAATTTATAGATTGCTTTGGGTAGTATGAACATTTTAATGATGTTGATTCTTCCAATCTATGAACAAGGTATTGCTTCCACTTTTTTATATCTTCCTCTATTTCTTTTTTCAATGACCTGTAGTTTTCTGCAAATAGGTCCTTTATTTCTTTGGTTAAGTTTATTCCTAGGTATCTTAATTTTTTTACCACAATAGTAAATGGGATTTTTTTTATCAGTTTCTTTTTCTGTGAATTCATCATTGGTGTATAAGAATGCCATTGATCTTGACATTAATTTTGTATCCTGCTACTTTTCCAAATTCATTTATTAAGTCTAGTAAATTTTTGATGGAGTTTTTAGCGTTTTCTACGTATAGTATCATGTCATCTGCAAATAATGACAGTTTCACTTCTTCTTCCCAATTTGGATCCTTTTATTTTCTCTTCCTGTCTGATTGCTGTGGCTAAGACTTCCAGTACTATGTTAAATAAGAGTAGTAAAAGTGGGCATCCTTGCCTTGTTCCTGTTCTTAAGGGAAATGCTTTTAGTTTTTGCCCATTGAGTATGATATTGGCTGTAGGTCTTTCATATATGGCCTTTATTATGTCGAGATATGATCCCTCTATTCCCATATTGCTGAGCGTTTTTATCAGAATTGGATGCTGGATTTTGTCAAAGGCTTTTTCTGCATCTATTGATATGATCATGTGGCTTTTATTCTTCATTTAATTTATGTGGTATATCATGTTTATTGATTTGCAAATATTGTACAGCCTTGTATCCCTGGGATGAATCCCACTTGGTCATGGTGGATATTTTTTTTGGTGTATGGCTGGATCCGATTTGCTAGTACTTTGTTCAGAATTTTGGCATCTATGTTCATCAGGAATATTGGCCTGTAGTTTTCTTTCTTTGTAGTGTCTTTTCTCTTTTTGGAATTAGAATTATGTTGGACTCATAAAATGAGTTTGGAAGTCTTCCTTCCTCTTGAATTTTTTGAAATATTTTGAGGAGAATGGGTGTTAGTTCTTCTTTGAATGTTCAGTAAAACTCCCCCAGGCCTGGGCTTTTGTTTGCTGGGAGAGTCTTGATTACATCTTCAATTTCTTCTGTTGTTATTGGTATGTTCAACTTTTCTATCTCTTCCTGGTCCAGTTTTGGGAGACTATGTGTTTCTAGAAATTTGTCCATTTTGCTTAGATTGTCGAATTTGTTGCCATATAATTGTTCATAGTAGTTGTTAACAATCTTTGTATTTCTGTGGTGTCACTTGTTACTTCTCCTCTTTCATTTCTGATTTTGTGTATTTGGGTTCTCTCTCTTTGTTTCTTGGTGAGTCTAGTTTAAGGGTCCATCAATCTTGTTTATCTTTTCGAAAAACCAGCTCTTTGTTTCATTGATTTTTTGAATTGTTTTTTTGGACTCTATGTCGTTTTTTTTTCTGCTCTGATCTTTACTAATTCCCTCCTTCTACTTGCTTTGGGTTTTTTGTTTGTTTGTTTGATCTCTAGTTCTTTAGGTTGTGAGGTTAGATAGTCTATTAGAGATTTTTCTTGTTACTTAAGGTAGGCGTGCAATGCTATGAACTTCCCTCTCAGAGCTGCTTTCGCTGCATCCCATAGATTTTGTGTTGTTGTGTCTTCATTTTCATTGGTTGCCAGGAAGTTTTTATTTTTTTCTTTGATCTCCTCGGTAACCATTCATTTTTTAATAGCATGCTATTTAGCTTCCATGTGTTCAAATATCTTTGTATGTTCTTCTTGCAATTGATTTCTAGTTTCATGCCATTGTAATCTGAGAAGATGTTTGATATGATTTCAGTGTTCTTGAACTTGTAGAGACTTAGTTTGTTCTCTAACATGTGGTCTATCTTTGAGAATGTCCCATGTGCACTTGAGAAGAATGTAAATTCTGTAGTTTTGGTGTGTAATTCTCTGAAGGTATCTATTAAATCCATTTGATCTAGTGCTTCATATAGTGTGTGTGTTTCCTTGTTAATTTTTTGTCTAGATGATCTATTTAGTGATGTCAGCGGGGTGTTGAAGTCCCCTGCTATGATTGTATTGCTATCAATTTCTCCTTTGAAGTCCTCCAGAAGATTTTTAATATATTTTGGTGCTCCTATATTGGGTGCACATATGTTTATCAAGGTTATATCTTCCTGTTGGATAGATCCTTTCAATATTATGTAGTGGCCTTCTTTGTCTCTAGTTATGGCCTTCATTTTGAAATCTATTTTATCAGATATGAGTATTGCTACCCCAGCTTTTTTTCCCTAGCCGTTTGCTTGGAAGATTTTTTTCTTTCCCTTCACTTTCAACCTATGTGAGTCTTTTGTTGTGAGGTGGGTCTCTTATAAACAACATATAAATGAGTCATGCTTCCTTATCCAATCAGCTACTCTGGGTCTTTTTTATGGGAGCATTAAATCCATTTACATTTAAGGTGATTATTGATATGTACTTATTTATTGCCATTTTTGTTTAGTGTGGTTATATATTTTTTCCTATTTCTCCTGCTAATTACAGCAGTCCTTTTACCATTTCTTGCAGTGCTGGTTTGGTGCTAATGTATTCCCTTACTGTTTTGTTTTGTGTTTTTTTTTTTTGTCTGAGAAGCTCTTTATTTGACCTTCTATTTTGAATGATAACCTTGCTGGGTAGAGTAGTCTTGGATTCAGATTCTTGTTTTTCATGACCTTGATTACCTCATGCCATTCCCTTCTGGCTTATAGTGTTTCTATTGAGAAGTCAGCTGAGAGCCTTATTGGGGGGGGGGTCCTTTGTAGGTAACCTGTTGCTTCTCTCTGGCTGCTTTTAGGATTCTCCTTTGTCTTGATATTTTGGCACTTTGATTACTATGTGTCTTGGTGTGGGTTTGTTTGGGTTCTTCTTACTTAGGGCTCTCTGTGCTTCTTGAACTCGAATACCTTCTTCCTTCACCAAATTAGGGAAGTTTTCTGTCACTATTTCTTCAAATATATTCTCTAACCCTTGCTCATTTTTTTCTTCTTCAGGGACGCATATGATGCAAATGTTATTAGGTTTTCAGCTGTCCCACAGTTCTCTTAAGCTGTTTTCCTGTTTTTTAATTATTTTTTCCTTTTGGTTTTCTGATTGGCTAATTTTTTCTTCCCTGTCTTCTAATTCACTGATCTGGTCCTCAACTTCCTCTACTCTGCTATTTAGACTTTCCAATGTGTTTTTTATTTCTGATATGTCTTTCTTCATTTCTTCCTGGTGGTTTTTAATTTCCAACTGGTTGATTTTCAACATTTCTACATCTTTACTCATGGTGCTCATGTCCTTACACATGCTGTTGAGCTTCCTCAACATCATGGCTCTGAATTCTAGTTCTGTTAACTTGCTTAACTGCACCTCATTTATCTCATCTTCGATAGAGGTCTCTTGTTCTTTAACTGGGCTTTTGTTTCTGTTTTTCACCATTTTGGCTATCACAGTGAGCTTTGGAGTCTGCAAATTTTTCCTCTGGGTGTTGGTATTTTGCTGTTTGTGGATCCCTCCCCTGGGTTTGGATGAGGCAGGGAGGACCCACTTTAAACACCCCTGTCAAGTCCTAACTTTTCTGGTTAGAGTTGCTAGCCCAGGGAATGGTAATTATCCTCTAGCTTTTTTGCTACTAATAGTGGTCACCTGAAGAACCTTGGTTTCTGAGTTGACTGAAAAAATCCCTCATGTGCTCAGTGTAAGAGGCTTTCCAGAGGGTGGATCAGATGCTGTTTGTTAATGGGCCTCAATTAGCATTTCAATGGCCACCAGGTAGGGTTGAATCTCTGAGGGAGGGGCCACCGCTTCTCCCCAGGGTCCTGAGAAGGTGTAAGATGACCCCAGTCCTGCATGGCTGCACTCAGCAAAAGCTCAGAGCACCCTCAAAATCCAGAGTGTCCCCACACCATTCCAGTCTAGTCAGCCCTCTCTCTGCCAGAGTCCAAGGTGAGTGGCTGCTGCCAGTTTAGCCTCTGTCGGGGCTCTGCACCGTGGAGCCGCTTGGGACTTTTACCTGAGGGCGGCTGAGGCTGCAGCAGCTCCCAGCCGAGGGCATACCACCCAGCCCCTCACAGGACCCAGCCGAGGCAGCTGCTTGTCCCAGCCGAGGCCATAGGACACAGCCCAGGCTGCAGCAGGTCCCAGCCCAGGCCTCTGTGCACCGTGGACTCTTGGCCCCCTCTCACGTCCTTGCAAGCCTACCAGGATTGAGTCAGTGTCCCTGGTTATGTGGTCCTTCCAGCTCCCTGTCGGTTGCCCCTTCCTGATGATTTGTCTTTATTTTCATTGTAATTCCAGTTTGGTCCTTGAAGATGGTCTGTGTAGCTTCCATTCACTCTGCCGCCATTTTTTCTCTTGCTCCTCTGGAAGTTTTTAAATATATTTTGTTGCTCTTATGTTGGGTGCATATATGTTTACCAAGATTATATCCTCCTGTTGGATAGATCCTTTCAATATTATATAGTGGCCTTCTTTTTCTCCAGTTATGGCCTTCAGTTTGAAGTCTATTTTATCAAATATGAGTATTGCTACTATAACCATTTTTGTCCTTTACATTTACTTAAAATTTTTTGCCATCCCTTCACTTTCAACCTATGTGAGTCTTTTGTTGTGAGGTGGGTCTCTTGTATGGTTTCTTTTCTATTCAGCTACTCTGTGTCTTTTCAATGGATCATTTAATCCATTTATGTTTAAGGTTATTATTGATATGTACTTATTTATTCTCATTTTTGTTTATTCTGGTTATGTTTCTCTTCCTATTTCTTCTGCTTATAGCAGTCCTTTTAACATTTCTTGGAGTGCTGGTTTGGTGCTACTATATCCCCTTAGGCTTTTTTGTTTGTTTGTTTGTTTGTTTGTTTGTTTGTGAAGCTCTTTATTTGACCTTATATTTTGAATGATGGCCTTGCTGGATAGAGTAGTCTTGGATTCGGATTCTTGTTTTTAATGACCTTGATTACCTCATGCCATTCCCTTCTGGCCTGTACTGTTTCTGTTGAGAAGTCAGCTGAGAGCTTTATGGGGTTTCCTTTGTAGGTAACCTGTTGCTTGTCTCTTGCTGCCTTTAGGATTTTCTGTATCTTTACTCATGCTATTGAACTTCCTCATGATTATTACTCTGAACTCTCCCTGTGATATCTTGCTCATTTCCCTTTCATGTATTCGATCTTCTGTTAAATTATCTTGTTCTTTCATTTAGGCTTTGTTTCTTTGTTTCACCATTTTGGTTGTTTCAGTGGGTTTTTGAGCCTGCCAAATTTTCCTTGTTGATATTGATGTTCTGCTGGTTATAGCTTTCTTCACTGGGCTTGGATGAGTGTGGGAGGAGCCATGTTAAACACCATTGTCTCGTCTTACTTTTCTGGGCAGAATTGCAAGCCAAGGAAAAATTCAGTTATCCTCTAGCTATTAGCCTGGAGGCTATTTGTCTCAGTTACTTGAGGAGCCTCAGGTGAGGTTCTTGCTGCTCATTAAATTGAGATGTTAATGAGCCTCAATTTCATTTCTATAGCCTGGCCTGTTGGTATTGGATTCCTGCAGGAGTGGCCAGTGCTTCTCTCCAGCTCTGGGAAGGGGCTCTTTGAGTAATATGGCTACTGTCCTGTGATAGAGTAATTCAGTACAGAACTCCCAGTGTCCACTCCTCCAAAGCCAGGAACCCTGGACTTTCTCCACTCAGTTTCAGTCCAGTCTGCCTTCCCTCTGCAAGAGCCCAAGGTGAGTGACTGCTTTTAAAAACCCCTGCTTCATCAGTGGGAGGTTCACACCACTAATACAACTCTCTGCTGCTATCTGTGGTCTCCCAGCCTACCCCCACATACCTCCACAATTCCTACAAGGCTTGATTTGGCATTCCTGGTTGTACTGCTTCTATCCAGCTGCTCTTCAGTAAGCTTTTCCCAATGATTTGTCTTTAAAACTCCTAGTTTCTCAGCAGGAAGTGCACACCACTAATACAGCCCTCCACTGTTGTCTGTGGGCTCCTCATGAATTATTTTTACATTTTGGTTAAAGGATAAAAAATTATCAGAGTCTTTCATGATTTATCTCTCCCCAGTATAAGATGACAATTTTTAAGTTTCTGCTGCAGTATTTAATAGATGTATAAAATTGCATAAAAGGTAGGGTAAACTGGTGTACATAAGTAATTATGGAGATTAAAGAAACTGGATTTAAAAAAGATACTCATGAAATTTTGCTAAGTCACAAGTGGCCCTCCAAATCTGCTTCTTTCTTGATGTGAAAATGGCCGTGAAGTGAATGGAAGCTACACCGATGATCTTCCAGGACCAAATGTGAATTACAAATAAAATAAAGACAAATCTTCAGAAAAAAAACAGCAGAAAAGCAGCAGGACAGGACCGTGTAACCAAGGACACTGGTAGGATCTGCAGAGGAGCGAGAGGGTGGCAGGCTGGGAGCCCATGGACAGCAGCAGTCTTAGCTTTGAGCAGCACCCTTGGGGCATAAAGACCAGGCCCGCTCCACAGCACAGAGAGCTGGACAGAGTGCTAAAATAGCCACAGCCACTCACCTGGCAGAGGGAGGGCACACTGGGCTGGAACTCTGTGGGGTCAACCGGGATTTGGAAGGCACTCAGAGTTTTTGCTGAGTTGTGACCACAAAGGACGGTGGCCAGTGTGCTCCTTCCCAGAGCTGTGAGGAAAAGCAGCAGCCACCCCCCCCTCAGAGATTCAGCCTTTCCCAGGTGAGGCAAAGAAATAAAAATTGAGGCACATTAACAACCAGAATCTCTCTTACCCTTTGGAAATTCTCTTAAGTAGAACAGCAGGGCTGCATGCCAAAACACTGAGTAACTGAGACTACTAGCCTCCAGGAAAAAGGTAGAGGATAACTGGACTTTTCCTGGGCTTGCAAATTTACCCAGGAAAGTAAGACTTGATGGTGGTCTTTAACAAAGGCCCAGCCCTGGCTGGTTGGGCTCAGTGGTTAGAGGGTCGGCCTGCGGTCCGGAGAGACCCGGGTTCGGTTCCCACTAAGGGCATGTACCTCGGTTGCAGTTTGTCCCTGGCCCTGGTTGGTAGTGCGGGTGGCAACCACTCGATATGTCCCTTTCACATCGATGTTTCTCTCTCTCTCTCTCTCTCTCTCTCTCTCTCTCTCTCTTTCTCCTTCCCACTCTGTCTGAACAAAAAGTGGAAAAGGGTCCTCAGGTGAGGATAATAAATAAATAAATAAATAAAAACAAATAAAAATAAAAAACGAAGGCCCACTCAGGCTCATCCGACCCAGTAGAAGGAGCCACAAACAGCAGAACACCGACACCCATAAGGAAAATGTGGCAGGCTCCAAAACCCACTGAGGTAGCCAAAATGGTGAAACAAAAAAACAAATCCCAGATGAAAGAACAAGAGAACTCTATCAAAGATGAGATAAATGAAATGCAGTTAAGCAAATTATCAGAGGTAGAGTTCAGAACCATGATCTTGAGGAAGCTCAACAGCATAAGTAAGGACATCAGCACCATGAGTAAAGATATAGAAACATTGAAAACCAACCAAGTGGCAATGAAGAACAACATAGCAGAAATGAAGAATACATTGGAAGAACTAAACAGCAGAGTAGAGGAAGCTGAGAACTGGATCAATGAATTAGAAGACAAGGTAGAAAAAAATAACCAATCAGAAAACCAAAAGGAAAAAACAGGAACATAGCTTAAGACAACTGAGGGACAACTAGAAACATAACAGCATTTGCATCATAGGAGTCCCCAAAGAGGAAGAAAAAGGGCAAGGGTTAGAGAATATATTTTAAGAAATAGTGACAGAAAACTTTCCTAACTTGGTGAAGGAAGAAGGCATTCAAGATCAAGAAGCACAGAGAGCTCCAAGTAAGAAGAACCCAAACAGTCCCACACCAATACACATAATAATTAAAATGCCAAAAATTAAAGACAAAGAAAGAATCCTAAAAGCAGCAAGAGATAAGCAACAGGTTACCTACAAAGGAAACACCTTAAGGCTCTCTGCTGACTTCTCAACAGAAACACTAGAGACCAGAAGGGAGTGGCATGAAGTAATCAAGGTCATGAAAGATAAGGATCTGAGTCCAAGACTACTGTATCCAGCAAGGCTATCATTCAAAATAGAAGGTCAAATAAAGAGCTTTCCATACAAAAAAAAAAAACAAAACTATGAGAATATATTAACATCAAACCAGCATTATAAGATATGCTAAAAGGACTGGTGTAACTAGTAGAAGAAATAGAAAGAAAAATATAACCACACTAAACAAAAATGGCAATAAATAAGTACATATCGATTAAAACCTTAAATGTGAATGGCTGGAATGCTCTGATAAAAAGACACAGAGTAGCTGACTGGATAAGAAATCATGACTCACATATATGTTGTTTACAAGAGACCCACCTCACAACAAAAGACTCACATAGTATGCATGAACAATGAACATGGACAACAAAGCTGGGGATAGGGCGGGGAGGGAGGGGGAGGGGGGAATCAGTGGGGAAAAATGAGAAACATCTGTAACAAAAATTAATTAATTAAATTTAAAAAAAGACTCACGTAGGTTGAAAGTGAAGGGATGGATAAAATATCTTCTGAACAAATGGAAAGGAAAAAGAAAGCTGGGGTAGCATTACTTATATCTGATAAAGTAGATTTCAAAGTGAAGGCCATAACTAAAGACGAAGAAGGCAACTACATAATATTGGAAGGATCTATCCAACAGGAAGATATAACCGTGGTAAACATATATACACCCAGTATAGGAGCACCAACATATATTAAAAATCTTCTGGAGGGCCCTGGTCGGTTGGGCATGTACCTTGGTTGCAGTTTGTTCCCGGCCCTGGGTGGGTTGTGCTGATGGCAACCACTCAATATGCCCCTTTCACAACAATGTTTCTCTCTTTTTCTCTCTTCCTCTCTCTACCTTCCACCCAATCTGAACAACAAACAAAAAAATGGAAAAATATACTCAGGTGAGGATAAAAAAAAATAAAATAAAAGCTATCTTTAAAAAAAATAAATCTTCTGGAGGGCTTCAAAGGAGAAATCAACAGCAATACAATCATAGCAAGTGACTTCAACACCCTGCTGACATCACTAAATAAATAATCTAGACAAAAAATTAACACGAAAACACAGACACTATATGAAGCACTAGATCAAATGAATTTAATAGATATCTTCAGAGAATTACACCCCAAAACTGCAGAATTCACATTCTTCTCAAGTGCACATGGTACATTCTCAAAGACGAACCACATATTAGGGCACACACTAAGTCTGTACAAGTTCAAAAAGATTGAAATCATATCAAGCATCTTCTTAGATCACAATGGCATTAAACTAGAATTCAATTGCAACAATAACATGCAAAAACATTTGAACACATGGAAGCTAAATAGCATGTTATTAAACAATGAATGGGTTACCATGGAGATCAAGGAAGAAATTAAAAACTTCATGGAAACCAGTGAAAATGAACACACAACAAAACAAAATCTATGGGATGGAGCGAAAGCAGTTCTGAGAGGGAAGTTCATAGCACTATAGGCCTACCTCAAGAAACAAGAAAAATTTCTAATAGATTATTTAACCTCACAACTTAAAGAACTAGAAAGCAAACAAAAAGAATACCCCAGAACACAAAGAAGGAAGAAAATAGTAAAGATCAGTGCAGAAATAAATGACATGGAGACCAAAAAAACAATTCAAAGGGTCAATGAAACAAAGAGCTCGTTCTTTGACAAGATAATCAAGATTGATGGACCCTTAGCTAGACTCACCAAGAAACAGAGAGAGAACCCAAATACACAAAATCAGAAATAAAAGAGAAGTAACAACTGACACCACAGATATACAAAGGATTGTTAACAAATATTATGAACAATTATACGGCAACAAATTCGACAATCTAAGTGAAATGGACAAATTTCTAGAACACATAGTCTCCCAAAACTGAACCTGGAAGTGATAGAATACTTGAACAGATCAATAAAAACAAAAGAAATTGAAAATGTAATCAAGACTCTCCCAGCAAACAAAAGCCCAGGCCGATGGCTTCATGGGGGAAATTTACCAAACATTCGAAGAACTAAGACCAATTATCCTCAAACTATTTCAAAAACTTCAAGAAGGAAAACTTCCAAACTCGTTTTATGAGGCCAGCATAATTCTAATTCCAAAACCAGAAAATGCCACTAGAAAGAAGAAAACTACAGGCTAATATTCCTGATGAACATAGATGCCAAAATACTGAACAAAATACTAGCAAATCGAATCCAGCAATACATCAAAAAAATTATTCACCATGACCAAGTGGAGTTCATCCCAAGGATTCAAGGCTGGTACAATATCCGCAAATCAATAAATGTGATACACCACATAAATTAAATGAAGAATAAAAACCACATGATAATATCAATAGATGCTGAAAAAGTATTTGAAAAAATCCAGCATCCATTTCTGATAAAAATGCTCTGCGAATAGAGAGATCATATCTGGGAATAGAGAGATCATATCTAGACATAATAAAGGCCATATATAAAAGACCTACAGCCAACATCATACTCAGTGGGCAAAAAATTAAAGCATTTCCCTTAAGAACAGGAACAAGATGAGAATGCCCATTTTCACCACTCTTATTTAACACAGTCTTGGAAGTCTTAGCCACAGCAATCAGACATGAAGAAAATATAAAAGGGATCCAAATTGGAAAGGAAGAAGTGAAACTGTCATTATATGCAGATGACATGATACTATACGTAGAAAACCTCGACGACTCCATCAAAAATCTACTAGACTTAATAAATGAATTTGGCAAAGTAGCAGGATACAAAATTAATGTCAAGGAATTGATAGTTGCCCTGGCCGGTTTTGCTCAGTGGTTAAGAGCGTTGGCGTGCGGCCCTGAAAGACCCGGGTTCAGTTCCCGCTAAGGGCACGTACCTCGGTTACAGTTTGTCCCCGACCCTGGTTGGAGTCGTGTGGGTGGCAACCACTCAATGTGTCTCTCTCACATTGATGTTTCTCTCTCTCTCTCTCTCTCTCTCTCTCTCTCTCTCTCTTCCTCTCTCTCCCTCCCACTCTATCTGAACAAAAAATGGAAAAATGTCCTTGGGTAAGGATAAAAAAAAACAAATGATAGCATTCTTATACACCAATGATGAACTCACAGAGTGAGACTAAAAATAAATCCTATTTACCATCGCAGCAAAAAAAATTAAGATACCTAGAAATAACCTTAACCAAAGAAATAAAGGACCTATTCGCAGAAAACTACAGGACATTAAAAAAAGAAATAGACAAAGATATATAAAAGTGGAAGCACATACTTTGTTCATGGATTGGAAGGATTAATATCATTAAAATGTCCATACAACCCAAAGCAATCTATAGATTCAATGCAATCTTCAGCAAAATACCAACGGCAAACTTCACAGAATTAGAACAAGTACTTCAAAAGTTCATATGGAACCAAAAAAGACCTTGAATTGCCACAGCAATCTTGCAAAAGAAGAACAAAGTTGAAAGGATCATATGACCAGATTTCAGGTTATACTACAAAGCCACCGTAATCAAAACAGTCTGGTACTGGCACAAGAACAGGCAGATAGACCAGTGGAACAGAACAGAGAACTCAGAAATGGACCTAAGGCAATATGCTCAATTAATATTTGACAAAGGTGACGAGAGCATACAGTGGAGTAAGGTTTGCTTCTTTAATAAATGGTGTTGGAAAAATTGAACAGCTACATGCAGAAAAATGAAACTAGACCATCAACTTACACCATACACAAAAATAAACTCAAAATGGATAAAAGACTTAAATGTGATGCATGAATTTATAAAAATCCTAGAAGAAAATGTAGGCAACAAAATTTCGGACATTATATGCAGCAGAATTTTCACTGATACATAACCTAAGGCAACAGAAACAAAGGGAAAATTGAACACATGGGACTACATCAAACTCAAAAACTTCTGCACAGCAAAAGAAACAGCCACCAAAATGGAAAGGCAACCCACTCTATGGGAGAGCACAATTGCCAATGATACATTGGATAAGAGGTTAATTTCCAAAATATATAAAGTTCTCATACAACTCAAACAATAGGAAGACAAAGAACCTAGTTAAAAAATGGGCAGAGGAGCTAAATAGACACCTCTCCAAATAGGACATACAAGTGGCTAAGAGACATATGAAGAAATGCTCAACATCACTAATTACCAGAGAGATGCAAATTAAAACAACAATGAGGTATCACCTCACACCTGTCAGAATGTCCACCATTGACAAATCATCAAACAACAAGTGTTGATGAGGGTGTGGAGAAAAGGGCACTCTAGTGCAGTGCTGGTGGGAATGTAGACTGGTATAGCCACTATGGAAAACAATATGGTGTTACCTCAAAAAATTGAAAATTGAACTGCCATTTGACCCAGTGATCCCACTTTAGGAATATACCCTAAGAAGCCTGAAACACCAATCATAAAGAATATCTGTACCCCCGTGTTTGTAGCAGCACTATTTACAATAGCTAAAATCTGGAAACAGCCCAAATGTCCATCAGTAGACAAATGGATAAAAAAGCAGTGGTACATATACACAATGGAGTACTATGCAGCTGTAAGAAAGAAAGAGCTCTTATCCTTTGAGATGACATGGAGGGACCTGGAAAGTGTCATCCCAAGCAAAACAAGCCAAACAGAGAAAGACAAGTATCATATGATCTCACTTATTTGTGGAATATAATGAACATAACAGTCTGAATAACAGGGTAGTCCCAGAGAAGTGGAAGTGGGGTACAGACTGACAATCCCCAGAAGAGGGGGTTGGGGAGAGATAAACCACAGAACTAATATGCATGTATTTGTGAACAATGGACATGGACAACAAAGCTAGGGACAGGGCAGGGAGGGAGGGGGAGAGGGTATCAGTGGGGGAAAAAGGAGAAACATTTGTAACAAAAACAAATAAATTAATTAAATTAAACAAAATATGTGCAGAGGTGCCTCTTTGTGATTAATGTTAATATATATTAATATTGTTCTTCAATGATCCCTACTTAATACATCTTTGAGTTTTTCAAGGTTAAGTATCAAAGCAAAATAGACATATACACCAAATATATTTAGGCAACAGAACTAATGAAAGTATGTTGGTAGCAAAATAGTGATAATTTTAGAATCTGAAGAAAGTTCATAATAAGACATACCTTTCAAATCTATCTCTTCTAATAAGCCTTCTAGTGGACTCTACTTTCTCCTCCAAACTACTATTGTCTTCCGTAAGCATGGTACACTCAGAAAGATATGCTATGTGTCCTATCAATTACTCTGGTGTCCCAAAATGTTTATTGTAATGACTGTAATAATCAAAAAGGGTATCCTTGGTGAGCTCTCTCTCTCTCTCTCTCTCTCTCTCTCTCTCTCTCTCATATTTGGTATATTGGTGTATTTATATACTATTCATATCTATATAACACCATACGTCTATCTTCATAATAAGGAAATATTTTCTAAGATGACCAAAAAATGTAACCAGAATGACCGAGCCTACCTCCTGTTACAAAACACCATATACAATGTGCTGAACATGTTAATATTTATAAATGTGGTGTAATAGACAATAGCAGTCTATAATTTCTCTTTAGTAAGGAACAGGAGGTAACTGTCAACCAGGGTGACTGAGCATTGTCCTGTCACCAAGCTTGTCTGGGTGTCCCTGGTCTGTGGTTCCACGTAGCCGGTTTTGTTTCAGAACCCCTTTGACTGATCACACAATGCTATAGCTCTCCTTTTATGCACTCTAGGGATTACGCATTCAGCATTATGCTCCATCATTCTGGTATTCATCTGTATGATAAGTGTCTACTGTGTTGGCATGAGGGTGGCAGTTTGTGTTAATGAGGTGGAAAAGGAGCAGCAGTGGGGTAAATGTCTTTAGTGGGATTTCTTAATTTGTTAAGTGAGAGTTTCCAACTGATCTCCATTTAGGCAGCACTGTGATGTATCCTGTGAAATAACACAGCATTCCCTCATGTCTCATTATATATCAGTTACATTTGCAGAATATATTCTAAAGCTTCGTAAAATCAGAAGAGCATTGGGATGAAAGAGGTCAGCTAAATCACTGGCTCTGAAATCATCTATGTGGTTTAATCGCAAAGCCACCATTTGTCATCTGTATAAACCAGGGAAAGTTACTGATTTCTCAATTTTCGCATCTTTAAATTTCATAACGCTTACGTTTTTTAGTGAAGATTCACTGAAATATTATAATGCACTTTGGATACTGTCAGGAATGAAGGAAACACTATGGAAAATCAGCTTGTATTTTAATCATAAATCTCATTAGCAGAAAGGGGCATCAAGAAAGCTTCTTCTAAAGGATAAAAAAAAAAAAAAGAAAGAAAGAAAGAAAGCTTCTGCTCAACTTCTTTCCTGAGTGGACTGACAAACATCAAATGGTGGAATGTGGTCTGAAGAACAGAGCAGGGCTTTCTGATCTCTCAGGGTCAAGTACTCCTTCCCAGTTTATTACTTTATTATGTAAAGGCCTATATTGTTCTCTAATTACTATCTTTGTGTTGACCTTGATTCTCCAGTTCAAACCACGTTAGATCAAGTCACATAATATAGCTTTAATTCTCTAAATGGTCTAGCACAATGTAGTACGTGTAGCATGTTCTCAATACATAGTTGCATGAAAATGTGAACTTTTATACTGGAATGAATCTATGGCTGTCAATCATCTATGTTTTAAATATATCTTTTTATAGATAGCCTTTTAAAAAAATGTAATAGTTTACTGATTTTTAGAGTGAGAGGAAGGGAGAAGAGAGAAACATCAATATGAGAGCACAATATCGATTGGCTGCCTCCTGCATACCCAATACTAGGGATCGATTCTGCATATGCCCAGACCGGGAGTCAAACCAGAAACATTTAGGTGCCCAAGACAATGCCCAACCAACTGAGCTATGCTGGCCAGGGCTCTAGACAGTTTTAACACCCACTTTGGTAGTGCATTTCTGCCATGCTAATGTTTATGCATAATTTTATTTGCCTTCTGTATCCCAACCCCGAAAATGCTTGATTCAAAAAAACACTAAATGCAAACGTATATTTTAAAATTTCTAAACTGTCTCATCTTCTTTGTTTTTTCCTCACATCTAAAATGGAAAATGCCTACACTCTAAATTAATAAATGGTTAGTGTGAGTATGTCCATTTGAAGAAGATAGTTTATCCAATTTTGTGCTCCAAGATTCATTCTATTTATTACTAGCTATTTTTGTATATGGTGTCATATCAGAAAGGACATTGTTAAAGAATATATTTAAACTATTATCTGAATAATAGTATCTGGGTTTAAAAACATTTATTTATCAACTAAAAACTTAAAAACTATTTATCAAATACTTTTAATTGTATATTTCACCCAAAAAATCTTCTTTGGCTTAGGCTTGAAAACTATATTAAAGAAGGTCAAGTGGTCAAAAGAAAGCAATAAAGAAGTCAATTTTTCATTTATTTTTAATTATTGGAATGAATATCATTGATGTAAATTTTTCTAAAAAAATACTGTTGGCAGGTATCATTGATTATTGGGAATTAAATATCACAATACGCTATATCCCAAACTTCAGTTCTTCACTATCACCTTTTATGCACTAAACCTGCTTGCACTCCATCCATCAGCCCTCTTGTGTTCCTTTTCATTTTATATTACATAGCCAAGTGTTTCTTGTTCTATCTCTTCACCCTTTTTTAATGCCCTTTCTCCATCTCTGATTTACCCCAACCATGTTCTCTATCAATCTCACTGGTCATAGCTCAAGGGATTAGAAACTGTAACTGTTTCTAAACACTCTCTAACTAAAAATCTCACATCCATCATTGTTTAGTTTCTGCTAAACATACCTTAGTTATGGGAGAAATCTGGGCCTACAAGAAAAATCTGATATTCTAGCCCAACATTGGGCAATGTACTACAGGTGTTTGCCCATGCTTGGAGTATTTTCTTCCTGGAATTTTAGGCTAGGGCCGTAGAACATTAGCAAATTTTCATTATTATGTTCCTTCAATAGTTGGAGAAATAAAGCTTGACTAACTTAATCAACTTCGCTTTGTTGGTAAATGACAGATTTTAAACAGATGGAAACCTTGGACTCCACATATTCTTTTACTGCTTCACCACAGGGCTTTAACTATTATAACAATAGCATGAAAGTTCACTTAAGTAGGATATAACTGTTATGGATAGTAAATATTTCTCATATAAATATACATTTAAGATTTATGACAAGTTATGATTGCAAATCTACCCCCACAAAGAATGAGATAGTAATAATAAATAGCCAGAGGCCAAGAACTGACATCTAATTAATATTCGTATGAAATAAATAAGGTCTAATTTATGTATTTTATTGCTATTTGCTTGGGATGCTTTCATAAGAGAGTACCAAAATTGGATCAGGATTATTAGTGTCATTTTACAGAATGGTTTAAAATAAAGGCAAATGTACACTGAGAGCAAAGAACAGATAAATGGATAATTTCAGTGGAAGTACTAAAAGAGGCCTCACTCAAAATCTACCTAAAAATGATGAGCAGTGAAGCTATAGGAAAGAATATTTATTTTTGCAACTGCAATGAGAGTCATGCAGTTGCTGCTAAGATTTTGTAAACATTCCTGTGGATGGTTCATAACCCAAATATGTTTCCTTAACACTTCATAGCCTAGCAGCTGGCCCCTTAACTACTGTTATGAAACATTTATCATGTACACCTGATTACTAACAATGTTGAAAACTTGATGAAATAGAAAATTATGTGCAAATAAAAATTATTAAAGTTTATCCTATACAATATAGAAAAGCTACATTGATGAATAAAAAGAAAAAAGAGACAGAGATAAAGAATGAGACAGAGATAAAAAATGAAACAGAGATGGAGGGAGTGAAGTAATCATGGTAAAGGGCTACCATTAGATAAAAACAATAAGTGTCCATGAACTTTAACAACAGTGACCCTTTCCCATTTAAAAAAAAAAAAAAAAAAAAGTCATTAGGAAATCAAAATATTCACCTAAAGGATATTATCATAGGTTAAATTGATTTTTATTATTTGGCTTCCTCAAGCTTAGACCTTTCCTTTTTTGTTATCTTATTGATTAAGTGCTGAGACTGATAGCTGGGCAAGGCAATCCACCAGGTCGACACCTTGTAAAGAGAATTAATGGCCATGCCAATATAATAATTTTACTGAGTGCTCTAGTTCAGCAATGAGAACATAGCTTAGGCAACCCAAGGCTACAGCTCCTTTCAGGTGCCACAGCTCAACTAGATCTGAATAAGAAAGTCCTGTGAAAGGTCAACCTACATGTGTTTGGATCAAAGTATTCTGTAGCTTTCATATTCATACCCAACTTTGATGCAGGGACTTCAAATAGAGCCTTCCACGATGAGGCTCGTGAGGAGGGAGGCACAATTACCTGTTCCTGGAGAAGCCATTGCTAGTTTTTAGAAATACTTCCAGTATACTTCCAGTATACTTTATTTGGTGATTGAGAAATTATTAATTATTGATGTCATCAGATATAGCAAGCTACTTTAGTATTTCCGTATAATTCACATTACATGGATATTTGTGATGCGGTCCCAGACCTGCCTCCTCACCTTTGTCATCCACTCGGTCAGTGGCCAAAGCAGTTCAGGAAAAGCAGTTGTTCTAGGTATTCTGAAAATGGTGCCTTGACTTTAGATAATAGAAGCACTCGTGCCATAATAACTTTGGCAAATATCAATGTCCATTAAATTTAGCAAACTAAAAAATCTACCTTAAGTGCCAAAGAGTATTTAGAGTTCCTCTCTTACACAAAAAGAACACTTTCAGTATTGGAAAGGACAGTATCATTACAGTACCACATTTCTGAAAAACAACAGATGCTGGCTTCTACATTTAAAAAATTGTATTTGTCAGTGGTTTATGGGGTGTGTAGAAAAACTAGGACACACTGATGTAGGACCTACTTATCTCTTTGATAGAAAAATCCCATGCAGCACCAACAGAATGTTTAAATAAGTTATTTTTGAATGAGGGCTTTTATATCCAATGCAGTGCAGTGCCGTGCCTCAGGCTGCAAACTCCAGTAACTTGGGTTGAAGGATATCTAGTTTCTGCTGAAACAAAACTATGAAATGAATTGTGTCAAGAGAAACCTTCATCTATGTGCTGGGCTCTGGCTTACTCATAGAGGTTTCTTTATAAAATACAGTGCCTGAGGGTGCAGGCAAGGAGCAGATTCTAGTATTTCTCTGGTCAGTTCCAAACAAACAAATGAAAATAAAATAAAATGGCAGTAATGGAGTCTTGCAAGCGTAGGGAAGCTTGATCTTTCTGTCAGCCTCTTTAACTTCTTCCAGTTGTGTTCAGTGTTCTTCTTTGATTATTTATTGACTTAGAAGCAAAGCTTTCCTTTGCACTGTATCTACTGGCTGTACAAAAATTAAATCTCCAAAATAATGCAGCTAGTATGTCCCAATTTTTAAAGCATTGTGGGGAGATCTTCATGAACATGAAACACTCCAATTTCCTAACTCCTTTCCTGGCTCTATCTTTCTCTAAAGCATTACAAGGATTGAATGTACTGTAAACTTGGCCAGTTTGCTTCATGGATTGCTTGCCTCTCCTTCACCGTAGATTATAAAGTCCATGAAGAAAGGACTTTTTTTTAGTTACTGCTAAATTTCCAGTGTCTGGCACATACATTCCTAGCCTTGGATTGGGGGCCTCAAAGCTGAGATTCATGGGGCAAATAGGAGAGGTGGAAAGGTGGGCTAAACACAACAGGGGTGGTGTGCGTGATCTCTATAGAAGGTTTCCTTGCAGATTCTGGGGGAGTGATTGCCCGGAGGAAATGTTAAACAAGCTATGCTTATCCTTTAATATACTTTTTATCTCTTTCCTATGCTCCTATTTGCTGTATCTCCAGGCACACAATGCTCTTTCCTGTCTTACTTTCCCTCGTAGCCCCCATATTTCTACTTTAGAAAGGGGAATAAAGAGAGGCTTTTTTCCTTTAAGGTATGATATGCCCCTAACTCCAATTACTTTCTCTCTGACCCCTCCCCACATCAAACCCCAAACTCCCATTTGCTTTGAGCTTATAACAGATGATTTTTAGGGACAGAGACATAAATTCAAACAAATTCATTTTTTAAACCCTTGGAAATCTCGGGATCTATTTGCCTATGTATTTTTCTCGTTAGAAAAACTAATTTTTAAGTTTTTGAAATATCAGGAGTACGACAAAGCCAAACGAAATATTCTGAATTGTTTTAAAGATCTATCTTTGAGGGGAGGGCCTCGGATGACCAACATCCCCCGTCTGTTTGGGACTCTTCCTGGTTTAGCACTGGAAACCCCACATCCAGGGACACCTCTCGGTGTCAGGCAGACTAGGGCAGTTGGTCACTATAAAAGGACCTCAATATATGGGCATGGTTTCCCTGCTTGGGAACATGTCCCTGGGCTTGGGTCTCTTAAATGGCTTCCACTAGTCTCCTCCTGCTCCTTCTGTTCTTCTAAAGCTACAGAGCTTTGCCCAGCAACCAGCAGGGCACTGGCTCCTCTGCTGGCTTGATGGCGGGGACACGGGAGTGAGGACTGGAAAGAAACCAGATGTCCGTACAGCTTCAGCTCTGTTGGAAGTCGTGAACTTCTATTTTGACTAGCTGTCTTGGATGCTCACTCAGGATAATTCATTCAAATTGTCAGTGTGACCCAATCCATAAGACAATGTGCCACTGAAAATCAATGCAGAATTAAATGTTACCTTACAATCAATGCACAAATATTATCAAAATGCATTTTAATCTATACGAAGTGATATACGCTGCGTGCAAAGAACAATTTGACACTAGATCTTTGAAGGCTACAGCATAGTTTTTTTGTTGTTGTTTTTTGTTTGTATCACAGATGGTGAATATTCTTTATTGGTTGAGAAGGTGCCATAAGCTTTGTAAGAGGGCAGCACCAGCTATACTATACCCCCCAGTCCAGGGGTGGGGGGTATTTCAACATAGAACTTCACTCCAAGTGCCTCTGGCTCTTTATCTTGATCTATATTATGGAAGTGCACTAGTTTAGCACTTACAAGGTCAACTTTGGTCCTAACTCTGCTGTATATTAAATATGAGAACTTGGGCAATCACAGAATATTTCTAAGGTGATAAATAAACAGAGAACAGCAAGAACTAACCTGCACTCTTTACATAGCTGTTGTCAGGTCAAGAAAATAAGGACCTTAGAAGGTTTCTTATACATATAAAGTATTATTGACTATGCTCCCTAGGCTGTACCATATATCCCTGTGACTGTTTTTTAATGCCAATTTGTACTTAATCTCTTACCTTTTTACCCAGCCCCCAATCCCCTCCTTAATTATTGTTTTTTGAAACTCATTTCAGTGTGTGTGTGTGTGTGTGTGGGTGTGTGTGTGTGTTTACATATATACATTGGATCACAGTGTAAAATATATTTCTGACTGTGGTTCATGGTCAAAGCCACTTTCTTTTTTTTTAGATGTTTTCTTAGGTCCTTTGCAATACTTGTCTTCCACTGATTCCAGTATGTCCTCCCTGGTTTTAAACAAATAGGCATCACCTAGACTTCAATTAGTTTCATACTTGATTTATTAGTTTAAAACATTTTACTAAGGTCCTGTGGCATATAGTCAATTTTCTTACTCTTTTTCTCCTTCTTAATCTTCACTCCTGCCTTATTCTTGCTTATAAATACTTCAAAATCCTATGTGTTTTAAGAAATATTGTGTAATAATGATCTTTTCCTGACCACAGATTAATTGTAGTAATATTTTACACTTGAATGTTGATTCTTTGGAATGCATTATTTTATAAATATAATACTTAAAAGTTAAAATTTATAATATCCTGTGTGTGAAAAATAGCCAACGGCAACTCTAAGGAACCTGCTTTTGATGTTTTCAAATGTCCCTTTTAATGAAATGCATCTAAAAGGCAGACGGAAATAGTCTCTGGGAAATAAAAGTGATCTAAAGAGTTAAATGGTCATCACAAGCCATGATTAGCAAAACAGAGTCCCACCCCCCCACATACACATATGTTCAAGCTGAGATAAACATGCACATACTTCAATTACAAGCAAAACTTTCCTGAGAGACAAGCGGCAGGAGCACCGAAGCTGAAAGCCATGTGACAACACAGTGGCACCCAATGGTGAGAAACAACTCAACCCTGTAATTAATTTCTATCCTTCAAGTCCCATCAATATCATTTAGTTGGACGACTCTGACAGGATGGAAATATTACCTAGAGACAGATTTCCTACTTCAAAGGTTATAGTACTGTTTGCATATGTACTTTGGAATAAATTACAAAAGGTGAAAAATGTAAAAGGCATTATGTATAACCCGAGAATAACTTAGTAGAGCATAAATATATGTGCTTGACATTGGCTGTGATGACTAGAAAGCTTTGCACAATTTTTCTTCCTCAAAAAAGAAATACACAGTTTCCATTCTTAAAATAGAATTGAGAAAACAATGTACATAAAGATTAATTTATCCTGAGTCCTAGTAATTTGCGTTTGTTGTCTGTGATGGTTAATACTACTAACAAAGTATACAAAATTATCTCACACTGGAATTTTTAGCAAAGGAAAGAGAAGGGAAGGAGACATGGGGTTAGTTGTAGCCAGTACCTTTTAGAAAACAGTTGATTAAATGATGTACACTAGACAATATAGGAAGAAAAAACCCCTCCTTTGCAGCTATACCAGTGTGGCTAGACAAGGCAAAACTGTTTGTACAATAGCGGTCAGCATGAAAGAAGTTATATGAAAAGCTGTAAAAATTTCCCTTAGGCTCGAAATGAAGTTTTTCTCATCCTAACCAAAGTCTCTCAAGTGATTTATTTGACAGACATCCCAAGCTCCCCCAAATGAAGAATACCACATCATATAATCCTCTCTGTCTGAGGTATATTATTCCATAGGTTTATTGTATCTTTCCAAGCATAGACACATTACTTAAAATGACTTCTAATCCTCAATCTAGGTATCCATTTCACTCGCTAGCTTTTTTTTTTTTTTTTTAATCTAAGTGAATTCCAAGTAATAAAATAAGGATAACTGAACATTATTTTATGAGATGTGACAGGTTCTGGAATTAAAATTACCTACAATTCAAACTTAAAAATTAATATGTGAAATAAATCAAACTTTTAAAATCTTTTCTTCAGACTAGATCAATGTAAACAACAAAATGAATTTTTGTTGGATATTTCTGACTTTTACATAAAATTTGCACCTTGACAAAATATACCTTAAACATGCTTCAGGCATATGTATGAATAACATGGTGACATTTTCTTCAGCATTTACAAAAATGGAAAAATGTTTAAAAGGTGATAAGATGAGTTACTTGTGGAGAAGAGGTTCATATTTCTTCTTAACTTTGCTTCAGGCTCACCACCTTCATTATACTATCTCTCAGTTTTTAAATAAGTTTTTGAATTATCTCATTGTGAGACTCAAGATCAATTGAAAGTAAGCTGGTGGAATTCAAATACCACACTCTCCTTAGGCAGGTCAAGTTCAGAACTCATATTCTACAGTGTATGTACCAGATGTACGGCATATGGTAACACTGTTTATTTGTTAGTTTATTCAGAAAATATTTTTGAGTGTCTAAGATATACCATGTACTGTCCCAGACACTATGGTAGGCACTAGAAATGTAATAATGAATATGATATCTATGATCCCTGTGGAAAAACAAAACAAAACAAGCACATATGAGCAATGAGAAAAGATGGGTGTAATGAAAGAAACAACTAGGATTCTGGAAAAGAAGTTAGCAGGAGAAAACCAAACGTATATGGAAAAGTCAAGATCTCTCAAGGAGATCATCTTTAGGCTGAGATAGCAAGGATGAGACAGCCAAGGGAAGACAGGGAGGGGAGCTCGTTCAGAGTGGAAAAGGAGCTTATCCAGAGTCCTGAGACAGAGAGAGCTTGAAGCATCGTAAGAATTGAGACAAGTCCAAGAAGACTGAAGCAGAGGTGAATGTCCACAAATGTGAGCAAAGGAAAGAACAGCACACGGTGACTTTGGCAAGTCCTAGGACCATGAGGTCCCTATCTGCCAGGTTTCCAGCTCCAGTTCAACACAGAACACAGAAACAAGCTCATATTGGCATTTAATAATTATTTTTGAATGCATGTATAGAATGTTATTATTCTCATTTTTATTAAGATTTTCAGATATAGAAACACTCACCTTAGAAAGATCAGAGTCATTTTAGGTTGACAAAAATTAGTTATATCTTAGAGGAAAACCAATCCATTAATATAGCTAAAGAAATTACAAGCCAAGACAGTAATTCAAGAGTCCTGATGGCCAGGCACTAAACTAAAGCAGCTAGAACTTCCCTCCAAGAGAAACAGAAAACTCAACCAAAGATCACAAGCATTTTATTCCCGCTGGAAATGACCTTCTGTTGCAGGATCTTTATGACTGTTGGTTGAGCTTATCCTCGCACCACAGGATGCTAAATTCACCTGACTCACCCCATTTGCTCATAGAGCAATCTTTTGAAGGTGACTGAATCCCCCTCACTGGACTACCTTTGAAGTGAATGGCTGGCCAGCAATCTGAGATCTTTCCCACAACAGGTATGTTTATCATTATTAATAAATAAATTTTGTGTTTTTCAAAAATACAAATGTCTTAACTGTGTTAATGTGGATTCATATCTGAGAGTGAATAACTCTTTATAATCTAAAAGTTAGTATTTAGTTTCCTAGTCTGCAAAGATTGATAACCTACACATGGACCATGGAAACTGCTTAAGGAGTACCTCTCACCAAGAGAATTGGAAATCAGCTTGCTGAGATCTTCTGATATGGATTTTCATCTTCTTGTCTATCATTTTTGAAATCCTACATTTGGAATTTGAAAAATACCTTCTTTTAATAATGATTTGTTTAAAGTAGAAAGCAAATATACGATAATAAATTATTTAATAAAAAATCAAAACATAGAGGTTAAGAGCTGAACATAAAGAAAAACCTCTTTAAAGTAATACATAATACTGTCATTAAAATAAAAGAAAATAAACATTTTTTTTAAAGTTTGTAAAAAAAAAAGTGGTAAGAAGAAAATAACAAATTATAAAATAGGACATCAATACAAATGATAAAACCAAGACTTCTTTCTTTGAATGTTTTTAAAATGGCATGATTGTATTATGGGTTGAATTGTGTTCCTCCCACCCCCAAAATTCACATGCTGAACTCCTAACCCCAGGACTGTGGATTGTGACCTTATTTGGAAATAGGGTTATAGCAAATGTAGTTAGCTAAAAATGAAGTCAGATTGGAATAGGGTGAGTCCCTAATCCAAATTAGCTGGTATCCTCATAAAAAGGAGACATTTGGAGAAAGCATGCACACAAAGAACATACGTGAGCATGAAGATGACTATTTCCATGGTGGGAGAGAGGCCTGGAAGAGATCCTCCTGTCCTCAGGAGACAAACCTTACCTTCAGACTTTTAGCCTTGAAACTTTGGGACAATACATTTCTCTCATATAAGCAACCTAGTTTGTCACACTTTACTATGGCAGTTCAAGAAAACTAATGCAAATTAAATTGAGAAAAACAAATAAAATTATACTAAGAAATTTGGTGATTAAAAATGGACAATATGCCCTGGCCAGTTTGGCTCAGTAGTTGGAGCATCAGCCTGCAGACCAGAGAGTACTGGGTTCAGTTCCTGCTAGGGGCACATACCCAAAAAAAAAAAAAAAAAAAAAATAGACAATATTTCGTATAAAAATAGATATTCAAAAATGTTTTTTCTTTATTGATATTTAGAAAGAGGAAGGGAGAGAAAGAGAGAGATAGAAACATCGATGAGAGAGAACATGGATTGGCTGCCTCCTGATGCTCCCCACTGGGGATTTGGCCCACAACCTGGGCATGTGCCCAGACTGGGAATCGAACTGGTGACATCTTGGTGCATGGGTCAACGCTCAACCACTGAGCCACACCAGCCAGGTGTATTCAGACTTTTTTAGAATAAAAAATTAAAAGACAGATAATTACAATAAATCCTTAAGACAAACAAAAACAAAAAATAGTAAAATGCTTCCTGCATAAAAAACACAAAGGCCAGATTGTTTTGCATATATGTTATATAAAACTCTCAAGAAACAGATAATTCCATTTAAAAAATAAGCTCTTACTCAATTCAGTACTATGTTTATTATATAACATTGACACTGAAATCTAACCAAGTTATATGCTTATTAATTAAGCTCTCTTATGAATATACATATAAAGCTCAACCTTTACAAGAAATATGCTAGGTTGATGCAGAAAAATATCTATGATTTTTTTAAAACATATAGGAGCTCAACTTGTGTGGCTCAGTGTTTGAGCGTTGACCCATGCACCAAGAGGTCACTGGTTTGATTCCTGGTCAGGGCATATGCCCAGGTTGTGGGCCAAATCCCCAACTGGGGGCATGCAGGAGGTGGCTAGTTGATGTTTCTCTCATTGATGTTTTTATTTCTCTCTCCTTCTCTTATCCTCTCTCTAAAATCAATAAAGAAAAAATATTTTAAAAAGGAATATATATATGTGAGAATATCTAAATAATTCAGTGTTCATGATGGAAACCATATGTCAATATTTCCTTAATCTAGAGTTGTAAAGAAATCTAATTTCATTGAAATACCATTTTTAAGGATTTCTTAGTTATTCTAAAGCATATCTGAAAGAATAAATATGAGATATTAACAAAACATTTATTTTTTTATGCAAAAATAATGTTTTTGGCATATAATTTGCCACACTAAAATTTTACAAACATTATCTGTTTAATCTCACAACAATGCTGTGAGGTGGCAATTCATCCTCTCAATTTACAGCAGAGGAAACTTTGTTTTACAGGGTTGCATAAACTACGGAAGATCACATACTTAATAAATAGAAGAATAAGAGTTTGTCTGTCCTCATATCCCCCCATAGTAAGTATGTACTATACACACTTCTCATATGTTCAAAAGCTACAGAAGTTGGAACATCGTGCTACTTGCCTCCAGATAAACAGAGGACTGATAAAGCCTAAAAAAAATAAAGACAGCCCTGGCCAGTTTGGCTCAGCGGTTAGAGCGTAGGCCTGTGGTCCAGAGAGACCTGGGTTCAGTTCCCTCTAAGGGCATGGACCTCAGTTGCAATTAGTCCCCGGCCCTGGTTGGGTTGTGCGAGTGGCAGCCACTCGATGTGTCCCTTTCACGTCGATGCTTCTCTCTCTCTTCCTCCCACGCTATCTAAACAAAATATGGAAAAATGTCCTCAGGTGAGGATAAAAATAAATAAATAAATAAATAAATAAAATAAAATAAAAATAGACTGTAAAAGTGGACTACAGAGCTAACTGCAGCACAGTCACATCTGATTTTGTTTATTTCTTTTCCTTTTTTTTTTTTTTTTTAATTTTACTGCTGCTGCAGAGTGTTCTTTTTTGCTCTGCAAATATTCCACTGTGGTTCTACCTCAGGGCCTTTGCACTCACCCTTTTCTCTGAAACTTGCTTATCCAATCTTTCCATAGCTGATGCCTCTTTATTTATGACTTAATTTAAATGTTCTCTTCTCAGATGAATCTTTTTAATCACCCATCCGAAATGAGAAGTAAAAAATTAAAGCATTTTCCTCACTACCACCTTCCAGCTGCTCTTTATTGAATTAGGGTGTTTTTCCCTCTCTTTCTAACATGTATTACTTTCTGAAATTACCTTGTTTCTTCCCATATTTAACTGTTAACTCTCCCCACTCCACTCCTCTACACAGAAGGGTCTGTGAAGGCTGTTCAGCCTGTCTTCAATATTTGCAGCAGTGGTTGATACACAGCAGGAGCTCAAAAATATTTGCCAAATGAATAAACAAACTAAAATAAATTGTTAAAAGAATAAATGAATAAATATATGTTAATGGTGTTGTTTCTGAGCATGGAAACTGAAGGAAGGAATGAGAAGGGAGATTGGATTTTTCACTCTTTATTTTAAAGTTTTTGCTATTATGTGGACTTTTACTTTACTTTCACTTTTGTAATGAAAGTGTTCTATTAAACTAAAAGTTATTTTCTCACTCCAAACAGTAGAATGAATTCTAGAAAGATAAAGTAAGTTTAGAAATAGAGAGAGAATGAGAGAGATAAAGAAAGACTGATAATAGAGAGAGAGAAAGGAAAAGAAAAAAGTAGGAAAAACTTAAAGGAGAATATATGAGAATATTTATGTGATCTCTGAATTAGGAAACATTCCTAAGTGCTAAAAATGAATAAACTTCCCAAGAAAAATAGTGATAAATAAAAGCACCTAAATATGTAAAATTTCAATAAACACAAAACATCTCAAAGGTAATAAACACAGTGAGGAAAATATTCATCAGTTTTGTTCATTAGAATTCACATATAAGTGCAATCAAGTGATATCTGTCTTTCCCTAAATGGTTTATTTCACTTAGTATAATACTCTCCTAAAATATTTTAAAGTTGTCATTTTTCTTTGACAATGACAAAAATAAAATGTATCTTATTATAGTTTAAGTACAAACATTTTATTAGATTTCAAATTTCAAGCGACTCATTATAATAAATATTTCTATTTATTAATAAACTTCTTATGCAAATTAAAAGAAGTTGCTAAAATTTAAACAGCAAATTTAAATTAAATTTTTAAAACAACTTAAAAATGTTCTTATATTTTTAACCATTACTATGCAAATGCTGTATACTCAATTTTTCAAGCTTTGTGAATAAAGCAGTTAATTACACTTCATAAAGACCATAAACTAAATAACATAATAGGGAAAAAATCTGCTTTTATATAATACCCAAACTGAGAATAATACAAAAAGGAAATGATGAACTTGAAGAATGAAGATAGACTGGATTTCAGAAAGCCTTTCAGTTTTAAACACTACAGTGTTGTTCGTATCAGGAAAACCTAAAACGCACAAACTATATTTTGTCAGTGCAACATTATTTTAATTGGTTTTCTTTATTTTGCAGTAATAGACATTAAGATCACATTTTCAACATTTTTGAAAAGCTTGAATCTAAAGCAGAGTTTTGTTCAGTGAATTACTTGCATAATTTTAATTGATTTGATTCCTATAAGAATCAGTTTTAATTTATTAATATATAGATACCATAAAATAATTCATTCAGACCCTGGAATGTATTTACTATGTCTTTTCTATTGTTTCTGAACTGTCTGGATGAGATGCTTCTAATAAATATGTATCATTGTCTTCATTATTCTGGACAACATTAACCAAACAATGTATTTTCTCCAAGGAAAAATGACTCCATATTAAAACAACAACTTGACTATAACATTTTATTTTAAAAGTATTTCAATATTTGTATATTTAATATATATTTTATATATATATAATATATAAATAGTATATATACATACACAGTAAAATATTATTCAGCCATGAGAATAAAGGAAATCCTGTCATTTGTGACAATATAGATGAACCTTGAAAACATGCTAATTGAAATAAGTCAGATAGAAAAGACAAATACTATATGATATTACTTATATGTAGAATCTTCAAAAACCAAGCTCAAAGTAAAGAGTTTAATGGTGGTTACTAGGGGCTAGGGGTTGGAGGAATTAGGGAGATGTTGGTCAAAGAATACACATTTCCACTAGAAAATGAATGAGTTCTATGGATCTAATGCACAGCAATCAAAACTCCTGGAGCTGGGGCTGGGAGATTTAGAAGCATTTGTTTCTAAAGAGGGGATCTGCACAGCATCCCACAACATCCACTTGAGCTGCTTGGATCTACTTGCTTCATATGTTAAATACATCTTATCTGGAACAAAGCTGCTTCAGGATCCTGAAAGAGCTCTTTCTGTGGGGAAACTTACAAATGGATATACATTGAGGTCACAATTTTCACTCATCTTTTTCCATTACTACCTATTCTTGATTTTACTTACCCTCAGCTAGTACCTCCACTGGCCTAGGCACCATAAGGCACTGGGCAAAATGATGTGGACTCTTATCACTGGTCATCTTGTCCTTCTCATGCTATGCTAATGTGCTCGACCATTGATTCCCAACACTGGACAAGGAAGTACAAGGAAAGCTCTAGTAGATAACCTGAGCCCCATAGATCATTCCTCCCTGCCTAAATTATGTAATAACACATCCTGATATCCCTACCATATCCTGTTGATTAGAATCAATTACCCCAGCCAGGACTACTCTTTTCTTGTCTGCTTAACTCTTGGTATAAGAATGCTAAAGGAGCAGGCAACGGACATAGCTTAAAATTTAATGGGATTCTCATTGTGTCCCACATTCGAAGTATTTCTCTTCTGGAAGAAGAACCTATGGACACAGACAGACTAGAATTGTGAAAAAGGAAAGCAAAAATTACCCTAGTGACTCACTAAAAGTGCTAATAAGCAAGAATACTCCACCTTCCATCCTCTATTTTGGAGACTTATTCTATTATTAACCTCTCAGTCCTGGACAAACCAAGAAGGTTGGCCACTCTAAGATGAAGTGTGCCAACTTCTGAAGGACACCAGCGATATCTGATGTCAAAGTCGTAGGTATTAAAAACCAACTTGTATTTCAGTCTATACTTGTAGGTTTCAGCTTTTTTCCTTCTTTCCTACTGTACATTCATTTGCATTTTCCAATCACCTGTCCTGTGAATTTGAAACCCCCGAACCAGATATGAAGGCAACAGATTTACAGAGACTGCTTACCTAGTTCCCACAAATGTGAATCGTGGTGTTCAAAATGGGGTTCAAATACTTGTAAAAAGAAGTTTCTGCTTCTCTGGTTGACCATTGAATGACACAACAGGTGTCCTCATAGTCTAGAAGTCTCCAATTGCAAATGCATCAATTTTGCCATAGTGTCTCTTGAAATATTCTGCATGGTAATTGAGGACACTGTTTTGGGGAACAGGTACACAAATATTTGAATCCATCCTGTGTCATCTTCTGGGTTTGAGATCATGAACAAGTTACATAAATCCCATATGACTGCTTCTTTATCAATAAAATGTGGAAAAACTCAAAGGTTCTTTTGAGCATGAAATAAGATACCATTAAAAAGTGAGTAATACTCTTTCTGCCGTATAATTACCACCCAACAAAATATTTTGATTATGACTATTAAATTGTGTTAGCTTTCTCAAAATCTAGTAATTTAGGGAATTTGCCCTCATATCAACAACAAAAATAACAATAAAAAAACCAAACCCTCTATAATCTGCATGAATGTAACACAAAACTTTTCCAAAATTTTCCAAAATTTGCCCTCTAAATTTTCCAAAATTTAGAAAATTTCCAAAATTCTAATACCCTTTTCAGTAAATTGTTACTTTTTTAAATTATAGGAATGGAGGCAGTAAAATCATGTGAGGAGGGAAAAAATTGTTATCCCTTTGGAATTCCTTTAGATGCATTACATCATCAGGTTCTGATTGCAAATCAGCTGTAGAAACACACATATTTCCTTTTCCCCCAGCTTTGAGAAAAGAGCTCTAAGACTCTATAAGGGCTCCCACTTCTCTATCTACCTAAATAGCTTCCATTCAGCAGAATTGACCATTGTTGATTCTCTCATGGCCCCAGTAAGTACTGAGATCAGTTAAGTTTTACATTTTTTTTCAGAATAGCAAATAAAAGCCTCTCTCCTAGCTGTCTCTTATGGTCTATTTACTGACCCCCATAGATCATTCTGACTTTTTTTATCGACCTACTGCTGAAGCACAGCTAACTCCTCCCTTGTTGCTTTTGTTGCCTGAGAAAGGTAAAATTACCCTTAATATAAATGAGTTTTGTTATCCAATACTAAAGTAAAATTGTCTGTCAGAAAAGGAAGTTTTTATGCCATAAAAACTTAAGAACTAATAGAACATCGCACATCCTGTAGATTTTTCTACATTTCCCAGCATTTTACAGGCCATTCTGAATCTCTCAGACTATTCCAGTTTCTTTTACCAGCATCAAAATACAGTTATAATTAATGAAGGTTGGGGATAAGAGGATCATGAGGGCCTTATGCACTCTTACAAATCATCCTGTCATGAAATTATGCAGGCCCACCACCTATACTTTATCCCTTCAACTCCAGGATCTTATACAGGCAATTTTTTTTTTTTTTTAGTGAAAAACAGTCAGTATTATAGGGTGATCCCCACTGTGATTTGCTTGAAAGGCCCAGTTATACCACTCAAAGTCCCACATCCTAGGACACATTTCAGTTCCAGGCAAACTAGAGCAGTGGGTCACTCAATACAGACATTAGAAATACGAGCCCTGTTAAGCCAGTCAGAGAAAGACAAGGATCATATAATTTCACTCATATGTGGAATCGAATGAACAAAATAAACTACAAAGTAGAAATAAACATAGATATAGAGAACAGAGTGACAGCTGTCAGAGGGGAGGGGTTGCAGGGACTGGGTAAAAAGGGTGAAGAACTAACTCATAGACATGGACAACAGTATGGTGGTTACCAGAGGGAAAGAGGGGTGGGCGAGGTAGAAGAGGGTGTAAGGAGGATAAATGGTGATGGGAGGAAACTTGATTTGTGGTGGTAAACACAAAATACAATATACAGATGATGTATTATAGAATTGTACACCCAAAATCTATATAATTTTATTCATCAATGTCATCTCAATAGATTCAATGAAAAAATAACAACAACAAAAAGGAAAGAAATTTCTTGTCTCTTTCTGAGACAAGAAAACCAGAGAGCAGTTCCTGGCTCTATTAAGAAACAGAGTTGTGTCTTCATGGACAAGGAATTTAATCTCTTTCAAACCTTAATGCCCTCAACTGTAATTAAGCATAAATACCCTTTAAAACAGAGTTGCTCTAAAGAGAAAATTAAATAATAAATTTAATTATTTAGCATAGCTTCAGGCATATTATAAGTTATCAAAAAATATCAGCTATTGTGAGTGTTTGTGATGAGCTATTTGACATAAAGTATCTCTCAGGTTTGTTCTTGTAGCCTTTGGAGACACTGATAGAATGGGAGCACTATAAATTTACTCTTGGGGACAGTGAATATGTGGTTCCAGAACCAAAACCTTCTGGATTCCTAAGCAATTTCTCTACTGAGAAAATCCTGGACCAAAATTTGACTCCTGGTTTCACCTTACAGATTGTGGAACTTGATCTCCTTGAGGTTGGGTTTCCTTATCAGCAAAATAGAGATGATAATATTGATCTTTTAGGAACTGGGGGAATTCTTAAGTGAGGTAATGTTCATAAGTTGCTTAACACACTACCTGACCATGGAATTACTCAGTATATATTATAAAGTAATAACAGATAACATTTATTAAGTGCTTATTAAATGCCATTCACTGTTCTAAAGGTTTTAATGTGTTGACCAGATTAATTTTTTTTTTTAGCCTCACCTGAGGAAATTTTTGCATTTATCTTCAGATAGAGTGGGAGGGAGAGAGGGCGGAAGAGAGAGAGAGAAACATCGATGCAAGAAAGACACGTCGAGTTGTTGCCACCCACAGGACCCCAACCAGGGCAGGGACAAATGGCAATCAAGGTACGTGCTCTTAGCAGGAACCAAACCCAGGACTCTCTGGTCTGCAGGCCGATGCTCTAACCACTGAGCAAGACCGGCCAGGGCTGACCAGATTAATTTGCAAAATAACAGTGAGACATAGGTATCCCTACTTTTTGCATGTGATAGTTTTGAAAACCAAGGCATTGAAGGATTAAGTAGCATGCCCAAGTTACATAACAGAAGGTGTGTGATTCAGATTAAATCAAAACCATCAGGTTTTAGAGTCCAAACTTTTAAGCACGGTACTGTTATTAGACCATCCTGATGGTAGAGCACACAAAGGTGAGGAGTTCAGAGATACTCTTAAATATCTACCTTTGAGATGTAGGAGTTCAGAGATACTCTTAAATATCTACCTTTGAGATGTAGGATGTATAGTGGAGCTACAAGAGATTGGAAGTTCAGGGACCTCAAAGTGTGGAATTATACTCACAATTCCACTACACATCCTAATCAAAGGACATGTTTCCACTCACCCAAAAATGTGCTCTCAGGGAAATGACTCTTAAATATGGACATTGAGTGGTCGCTTCATGTACATATCTGAAGGGAACAAATTAGCTGGGCTACCAAAGGCATATAGATAAGAACAAAGCATCTTAACATTTCTCTCATTCAGTCCTATGAAAAACCAATCAGTTTTTTTCTCCTCACTAAAGTTAAAAGTTTACAATAGGTTCCCATAGAATTTCTGTTTTCACACTTAGATGATTTTTATCACCATTAATTAGTGACAGATAAATAAAAAACAGAAGAGTATAATATCAGAGAAGTTGCTTTTTCGGCTGTAGGAATAACTCCATGCTACTAAAAAATTGGATGCTTTTCTGCATTTACTATTTACACCACAATGACTTAAAAGCAGCATAACGATTTTGGTCTTCTGCATCCTGTTAGAAATACTGTTGCTCCCATGCTAATAATGAGAACAAGCTTGATAAGCTTCAGTATTATACTTTTATCTTTAAAAATTGCCAGAAAGTCAAGGTCACAAAAAAATGGATGACTTACATTCCAGAAGCTAATAAACAATTCCAGGAGAGGACACCTGCAGTTGCTTTCATCAAAACCACACAAACTTCAGTAAAGAGAAGGCAAGCTAAATTTTAATGAACTTTTATTGGCCACATGTAAGCTGCCCTGATAAATTGAAATTCTAAGGATGCCCAGCCATCTGGAATCTACAATCAGCCATTAACACTTGCTTATGAGTTCAGTGAGCATATGAGTAATTGTAATGCAACAAGGTCTGGGAGAACTGGTCAAGTAGTGTTCTGTTCCCCGAACAATAGACCTTCCCCACAAGTATGAAGTGAGGCTATTGCTTGCTTGCTGAAGACTGGTGATAGGAAAGATGCTGTTATGAATTACACTGCAGAAGCCCTCGGAGAGCTGAGGAAAAGTCGGTAAAATAGAAAAAGATCTATTGTTTAAAAAGCCAGAGGTGGAACTGGAAAACAAGAACACCTCAGTAAGTAAAATCTGAGTACCAGAATTTAAAGCACAAAGAGAGACAGAGAGAGAGAGAGAGAGAGAGAGAGAGAGAGAGAGAGAGAGAGAGAGAGAGAGAGAATCTGCTACGATTCAGAAAGTGCACCTAAAGTGTTAATCATGAAGAGATTCTTGAACTTGGCATGCTAAGATCTCAATCCCTGATAAAGAAAAAGTTCTGACTCTCAAAAATTTGAAACCAGTTGTAAACTAAAACTAACTAAAGCTGTATCAAAGCCCAAAGTCAAATAAAGTACCTATTAGATAAATTCAGCTCCCCATGCTAACAGCCTGACTGCAGGAGGAGTGTGGCTTCTCTCGTGTAGACGTTTATCTGTCTCTATTTCACACATAATTTCCAGCATACAATGGAAGGGTACACGATACACAACTAAGAATAAAAATGTAATTCACAGTAAAAGGAGGAAACACTTTGCTGAAACAGACACTGAGATGGTCCCAGGTGCAACAATTACGAGATGGATGTTTTTAAATGTTTATGTTATTCATTTTTATTTCTCCTTCCATGTGAATTATCTTACATACATTAAGTAAAAAATTAATTAAGAAAAGAAAAAACAGTAGCATCAAAAAATATCAACTATTTAAGAGTAAAACTAACAAGATATGCAATACCTCTATATTTTAAATGTTTAAATAATGCAAATAGTAATTAATAAAAACATAAATATTATGTGCTAATTGATCCTAAGACTCAATATTATTGATATGTTCATTTCCTCAAAATTTATCTTTAGATTCAATGCAATACCAACAAATTCTAGAAAAATTGAAATTGACAAATGTATTCTAAAATTGATATGAAAACTCAAAGTATCTAGAAGAGTTAAAACAATCTTGAGAGAAGAAGAAAAAAAATAGAGAACCTTTTATATTGATTATAAGGCTTACAGTGTGGTAATAGCATAAGAAAAATCAAGAACAGTGGAATACAGTGGACTACAAAATAGTTGCTGCACATCTCTATGAAAAACTGATATTTGACCAATTTACCAAGTTCTTTTAATGAGGGATAAAAAGCTCTTTGAAGAAGTGGTGCTGTAACAATTAAATATACTCATGGAGGGGAAACAAAAAATAAAGATGGACTTCTACTTTATTCCATACCCATGGATTCATTAGAGAAAAATCATGGACATAAAGAGAAAATCTAGACTCTAAGCTCATACGAGAAAACATAGAATACCTTCATGACTTTATAGTAAGTGTATTAGAGTTTTTCAGAGAAATAGAACAAATAGTGTGTGTATGTGTGTGTGTGTGTGTGTGTGTGTGTAAAAAGATTTTTTTAAAACAAAGAATTGGCTTACACATTTATAGAGACTGGCAAGTCCCAAGATCTGCATGGTAAATTGACAAGTATAGACACAAGACAACCAGTGGTTTAGTTCCAGTCCAAGTCCAAAGGGCTGAGAACCAGGAAAGCCAATAATATAGTTCCAGTTCTAAGGCCAGTAGGCCCAATGTTCACAAGGAGCCGATGGTTCAGTTTGAATATGGAGGCAGAAAGAGAGTCAATGTTCCAGTTTGAAGGCAGTCAGACAGGAAAAATTCTCTCCTAAGGAGGGGAAGGTCAGCCTTCTCTAGTCCCTTCAGGTTTTCAACTGCATGGGCCAGGTATCTGATTGTGGGGAGACAACAGTACTCTTTATTCAGTGTACTGATTTAAATGTTAATCGCATCCAAAAACACCCTCACAGAAACACCAAAAATAATGTTTTACCAAATATATGGGCATCCTGTGGGCCTATCAAATTAACACAAAGTTAGCTTACTGTGATTTAAGCAATATTTTCTTAGACGTGAACTAAAATGACTAATCGCAAAAGAAACAAAATTATAATTAAACTTCATCAGAAGATGTATCCCCACTCATCAACAGACATCCTTAGTAAAATAAACAAACAAGCCAAAGAATGAAAACTATTTGCAACACATATATCTAACAACGAAACCATATCCAACATACATTTAAAAATTTTCCACAGATCACAACAATACAATTTATATTTTTAAAAGTGGCTAAAATCTTTGAAAAAGGAACATATACAAATGTTCAATAAGTACATGAAAAGGTTGTTAACATCATTTGACACTATATAAATGCAAATTAAAACCACTATAATATGCTATTAAATATTAGGTATACTAGCTAAATTTTTAAAAAGTCTGACAATGCAATGGTGCTCAAGAATATGAAACAAAAGGAATCCTATATTATCTCACATTCTAACCAGCAAGGCTTTGGAGAAGTGTTTGGAAATTTATAATAAAGATAAACATACATCTACCATAAGACCCAGTTATCCCACTAGGTATGAGGGCATATGTTAATAAAAAAAAAAAAAAATGCTTTTTTATTGTTGTTGTTAATTTTCACCTGAGGATATTTTCAATTGATTTTTAGATAAAGTGAAAGGGAGGGAGAAAGAGAGAGAGAGAGAGAGAGAGAAACATTGATGTGAGAGAGACACATCGATTGGCTACCTCCCGCACAACCCTGACCAGGGCCCGGATCGAACCTGTGACCCAGGTACATGCCCTTCATCAAGAATTGAACCTGAGACCCTTCAGTCCATAGCCAGATGCTCTAACCACTGAGCAAAACTGGCCAGGACAAAATTTGCGTTTTTTGATAATGAGTCAAAACTTGTTAAATGATTTTAAAATTATAAGCATATATTGAGAATTTGTTATAGAAATATAAAGGTCATATGATATAGTTAAATCTGTTTGACAAAAGCTATGTTCTTATTATGATCTATAAAACTGAGACCTACTAAGAACTAACTACCATGTATGAAATCAGAGGACATAAGAGAGTCCTAAAGGTGCTAGACTGAAACATGTTCTGAGGTCAAATTGATCATTCAGAATGTTGTTGTACCATTATCAGTTGTATTAGTTTTGTTTTGCTTCTTTAATTACCACGAACTTGGCAGCTTAAAATATCACAAAAGTATTATCTATCTTATACTTTTTTAGGTCAGAGTCCAACCCAGGTCTCCTTGGGCTAACTTTAAGGTGTCAGTAGAACTGTTTTCCTTTCTGGAGGCCCTAGGGGAAAATCACGCCCTTGCCTTCTCCAGTTGCTAAGTGGTGCCCATTTTCATGGCCTCACAGCTCACTTCTTCCATCTTTAAGCCAACGACTTTGAATTTCTCTGATGATTTTTCTACAGTATGACATCTCCCTCTGACCATATGCCAGAGGGGTTATTTTGGGGTTCTAAGACTTTTAAGGTTGCATGTGTTTAAATTGGTCCCACCTGGAAAATTCAGGAAGTCAATCATCTCAGGATCTTAATTATATCTACATGTCCATTCTGCCAGGTAAAGTAATATATTCACAGGTTTCCAGGATTAAAACATGACCGTCTTTGGGAGACCATTATTCTGTGTATCATAGCAGTAAGAAAATGTGAAATAAAGCAATAAGCCAAAAGATAAATGTATTATTGTTTCAGTATTATCTCGAGCATTTCTATATTTTACAAAGATTTCTCTGTGACTTAACACAAAATATTTACAGTGCTCAATTCTCTCTTTTGTACAGTGCTAGTAAAAAGACCATGTTTTATAACCTTTATATTACTTTCACAAATCCATAAGGAAAAAATATCTTACTCTCACTAAATGTACCATCAACGTACTTAATAGTATCACATTATACTTTTAGTATCTGTTAGTGAGTGCAGTCATTGGCAATAAATGAGCATCTCCAAAAAATCAGCTGTTAAATACCTTCTCTTTGAGCTGAATTGATTAATTTAAAGTGTGTTCTGAAAATAATGGTTGAGTGAGATATTTATTTTTTGTTATCCATTTGATTTTGCTAAAACTTGGGGTTTCTGTGAGCCAAAAAGAAGAGGGAGTGATTTTAACAGAAATTCTGATAAAATATGGCTAAGTACCCACTGCAGTGAATGTATTGGTCAGGTTGGGACGAGGAAGCCATGGAGGTAGAGGATAGGAGGGGACATTTTTCCTTGAACTGAAGATGCTATAATGGTCTATTAGATCATGATCTGTTCCAAGCTTACAGTAGCTTATACACTTTTAACATAATGGACAGTATTGCAGCTTTTATTTTTAGAAAAAATAATTAAGAAAATTTGAGTTATGAGGATTTTTTAAAGACTCTATGTTTACATGAAAATCTTTGAGAATATATAACTTCAAAGTTGCTTTGTTAAACATTACAATACATAGTTGGTAAAAACAACAACAGTAGAATATATATTCCAATTTCATAAAACTGTGACTTAAAATGTACAGAATACTCAATAATAACATTCTAAATTTGCAACGCTTGGAAATTTTATTTCCTGTTACTAGCATACATAAAATTTTGGAGGCTACTGTCATTAAAGTAATGTGTACTAAAATTGAAGTTACATGATCTTGTCCTGTTTTTAGCTTCATGGTTTATAAAATACTATTAAAAGCCTAAAATTATAATGTCCACCACTACCAATTATGAATTCTTCATTGAGCATATATTGAATTTTCTTATAGTGCTTGATGACCTTTAAAATTCTGACTATATTTTGTCCTGACCAGTTTTGCTCAGCGGTTAGAGCATCGGCCCATGGACCAGAGAGTCACAGATTTGGTTCCTGCTTAAGGGCATGTACCTCAGTTGCAGTTTGTCCCCAGCCTAGGTTGGAGTTGTTTGGTGGCAGCCAGTCGATGTTTCTCTCTCACATCAATGTTTCTCTCTCTCTCCCTCCCCCCCTCCCTCCCAGTGTATCTGAAGATAAATGCAAAAATGTCCTCAGGTGAGGATTAAAAAAAAATTCTGACTATATTTTAATGGATTCTTTGGTCCTGCAATGAATAATTTCTAGGGCTGTGATAGGGCACATAACAAACACAATTACTGTATTCTTTTAGTTTGATTATTTTAATATCTAAAATTATTATTGTTAGTAGTTCAATTCTAAAGGAATCTTTCTATCTCAAAAATGTAATTCAACAATTCAATTATTTAAATTATTTTACTTTATAGGAAAGCAGAAACATCTCACAATACAGTCTTTCATTTTATCAATGCTTTTTTTTTTTTTTTCATAACAAAATAAGGAAAAGAGGAAATTATCTAGAGACAAGTAGTTTCCAACCTAAAAATTGGTTGTGTTCCAAAAGGTCATTCAATGGTCAGTTGAGTACATTAGACTTAGGGAAATTCAGGAGAAAAATGCCAAGACCCAGCCAGTGACTCTTAGATAAAAGGGGGAAACTTCAGTCTTCAAAGGTAAGTCAAGTTTCTAGGCCAAGAGAAAGTTGACTATTAGCAGGTAAGACCTCCTAGCACAGTTGGAAAAGCATGAAGTCCATGTCAATCATGGCTGACCCCTGCATTTTCCTGCAAGAATAACCAAGTTCTGGCCCTTCTAGGCTGAGTCTCTTCCAGCAATGTGGCTACCTTTGAGTATGACAAGGGTGCATGAGCAGCCTTTTCCTTGTGACAGTTGTAGCTAAGGCCTAGTCAACTCATGGCAAGTAAAATATCTACCAACAGGATATCTCCTCTCACTCCCTCTGTTAAATGTGGAGCTTCTGCCCTTAGCCATCTTTAGCAGTTGAATTCCAGCCCACACTATGCTTGGTGCTTTCATACATCCTATAAGGTATTGCATTATGGCAGGTACATGGGAATAACAATGTAATACTTGTGGATCTATTTATTACCCAAACTGGTTGGCTAGCTATATGGAACAATGGTAATCATTGCTGACAAATCTGGAATAAATGCACTACTCAAATCACAATACATACATAATGTAAAGACCTTAGAATTATTTGAAAATATTAAAATACCTCAGAACATTTTAGTTTTAAAAGAACTACATAGAAAAAGGATTATGGTATACCAAACACACTAGAAAAGGAATGTGTTTTCTAAATTCAAAATGATATGACTGTGTCAGGGTTTGGTTTCCATCCCCTCTGGTATTTCTGAGTGGGCCCTTGGAGGTCAGGTGTTTCATTCTACCTCTTGTGGACCCCCTTTACTGACCACTGCATTGCCACTCCATTCACCACCTCCTGAGGTCCTTCAGACCTTAGAGAGATGATACTTTGGGATGGGGGTGGTGGGTCAAATGTCCCTTTATCACTCTGTATTAAGCACAAGACAAACTTTTACTCTAAATCAAGAGATGGCAAACTACAGCCTTCCAACCCTGCCACCTGTTTCTTTAATAAAGTTTTATTGGAACACAGACACACACCTTTGTTTCTGTATTGTCTATGGGTGCTTTCGTGATACAATGGCAGAGTTGAATAGTTGAGCCAGAGATCATAGAGCCAAGAAAGATTAAAATATTACTATCTTGCCTTTTATAGAAAGAATTTGCCAAACTTTGGCCTAAGTTAGCACAACAACAACATAGCCTGCAACATCTTAATGTACTACCTATAGGTATAGGGAATACAACGTAATATAGAGAGCTATTTGATGAGACCACACTCAGGGTACCCAGGTCTGATTTGCTCAGTTTCCTTCCAAGAAGCTCTACTTAGTTCCTGATTAATCCCTTTGGATCAGTTTATGAACATTAACATAGTACATCTTAGAGTCCAGACCAAATATTGTGTCGCTCACATGAAAGAAGAGTTTCTCTCTCCCTCCAGTGTAAGTTCTATATCTCCAGTCTTATATTTCAGCTCGAGAGACCCTTTTACAGAATAATAAATAGTTGATGAGAAAATCCACATCCTGCAGGAGAAATTGTGTCTCCTTCCCCAAGAGATGAAGTTTTATTCAATATCACAATGAGTGATTCCATTCATTGTACATTGCATCATTGTTTTCAATTATTTATTGTTTTTACTTGTAGTGTCTTCCTATGCAACTAAAGTTTCTCATGCATCTGACTTCAGACTTGGCATAGTAGATCTCAAGTAGTCTGTATCCTAGCAGACACTTAAGAGCCATCGCATAGTTTAGCATTTCCACTTTTTCTTCTGCTTTGAGAAGATCATGTTCAAAATAATGACTGCTGATACAGTCAGCATCTTGGCATGAAGAAGACACATGAGGACTCATAGCTCCCTCCACTAACACATAACGTGAATGAGAAAAAAAATGTGTGTTGTTGTAACTTGATTTTTTAAATTTTTGTGCTGTTATTTAGCATAATGGAGAAAGATTACAATCTTAGTCAACTCAGGCTGCCATATGAAATACCATAAACTGATAGGCTTAGAAAACAGAATTTTTTTTTTTTTTTATCCTCACCCGAGGACATTTTTCCATTTTTTGTTCAGATAGAGCGGGAGGGAGAGAGAGGAAGAGAGAGAGAGAGAGAAACATCGATGTGAAGGGACACATCGAGTGGCTGCCACCCGCACGACCAACCAGGGCCGGGGACAAACTGCAACCGAGGTACGTGCCCTTAGCTGGAACCGAACCCGGGTCTCTCTGTACCACAGGCCGACGCTACAACTGCTGAGCCAAACCGGCCAGGGCGAAAACAGAAAATTTTTTGTCACAGTTCCGGGGGCTGGGAAGTCCAAGATTGAAGTACCAGCCAAGTAAGTTCCTAATGAGAGTGCTCTCTTCCTGGTTTGCAGATGCCTCCTTCTCTTTCTGTCTTCACATTATCTTTCTTCCATGTTCCTCTTCTTATAAGAACTGCTAATTCCATCATGAGAGGCCCATCCCTAATATAACCTTAACTACTCCCAAAGGCTCCATCTCCAAATACCATCGCATTGGGGAGACATAAACTTTCGTCCATAACAATGACTAATATAAAAATTGGTATCAGAAGTGAAATGCTGACATAATTAAAAACCTAAAACATGTAACACTAGATTTAGTGACAGAGATAGCAAGACTAACTATCACTCATGATGATTTAGAAGGCTTTGAAGAAATAGAACAGTGACCTTAGACCAGTGGTTCTTTGCCAGAGATAATTTTGCCTCCCAGGCAATATTTTTCAGTGTCTGGCAACATATTTAGTTGCCATGGCTGGATAAAGGGGTGCTACTGGCATCTAGTTGATAAGGACCATGGATGCTGCTAAACCTCTTACAATGAATAAGATTGCCTCTTACAACAACAAAATACTGATACTAAAATGTAAATATCGTCAAGGTTTGTAAGTCCTGCTTTCGAAAAAGACATTGAGAATAAAATTATTAGCATATCTGGTTAAATTTGACAGGGTATTACAAAAAAGAAAAGATAAACTCAAAAAGATTGGGCAACTTGCAAGTAGATATGATTCTGAACATGATTAATCTAAAATCAAGACTTTCCAAGTTTTTATATTATTAAGGTCATAACTCCGATATCAACGAAAGCATCTAAGCTCAGGTACACAAGGAATAGCTCATTTTCTCTTTTAAAAGCTTTCATATTTTATACTTTTCTAAATTTCAATTCCTAGTAGCTTGTACTTTTAATGAGTAAAATAGCTTAAAATTTTGGTAAACCTGAACAATAGCATTGTAACGGTATAGAATCAGAAAGTTTAGACCAAAATCTTTTACATATTTGTTTTTTAATTAACAATATGGCCATAGGTTAATTAACTCAATAGTGGGAATCCTTTCAGAATGTATATGTGTATCATATCAGCACATTGTACACTTTACGTATATTATGATTTTGTCAATTATACCTCAGTAAAGATGGAGAAAATGTTCAAATTTTTATAAAGAAAACTTACTTTATGTTTGATTCAAATATTTATCATATACTTTATTAAAATATTCTCTGCATATATAAAGTACATTGAAAGGACAATATACAGAATCCATTTTGAAAAATTATTTTAATTTATTATATAATATTTTTTGTTCATGATAGGTAATTTTTTTAAATGACCAAGATAACTGCTTCCAATAAATGCCTATGTTAGAATAAATAATCAATTTATTAAAATTATTTATTAGAACAAACTATTACTAATAATTATATAATAGCATACAAGTTATAAGTTATTTTATAACTAATGTTATTTTGAGCTTAGCTTTCTACTAAAGTGCCCTACAAATTCAGGATTTTATTTATCTATTAATATGCCAACTATTATGCAATTTTCTGTGATTCAAAATCCAATGGCTCAATAGCTCTCAATAACAGTCTTGTACAATAAGCCAGTGGAATTATGCTTATTATAGAAATAATAGAGCTGTCTCTAAAACCTTTCCATATTGCTTCAGCTTTTCCATTCTTAAGGGAATTAGAAATTATTAGACTCTATTTCTAGCAAAATTTCAATTGGGAATAAGGATGACTTAAAAGAAGGAAATAAATCTGGTTATTAAAAAAAGATAATCAAATAGATTTTGAATAATATTCTCTCATGTCTTTTTCCAAGTATAATAAAATTTTGCCATAAAATGTACGACCCATTAATCAGTTAGAAATAGAGTAAAAATGTAAAATATATGTATGCTTCAGGTAAATTCAACATAGCAGATACCTGTGGAGAATAAAATCAAACTTGAATCAAATCCAAAAGGTACAGACATTTTTTTTTATTATTTTGCTGATTTGAGAGAGAGAAACATTGATCTTTTGTTCCACTTATTTATACTTTCATTGATTGATTCTTTCAACTACCTTGACCAGGCATGGAACCCACAATCTTGGCATATCGGGAGGACGCTCTAACCAGCTGAGCTACCCATCCAGGTCTTGATGTTAATAATCTATATTCTTATAAATTGATTTTTTCTTTCTTTCAGGTTGTTGGATAACCATCCTTCCTACAACCTTTGAAAACAATAATAATCAAATTTACCTAAAAATCCGTGAAGATCTAATACTGTTTTCTTTTCCCAATTCCTGATTTTTCACCCATGGCTGAAAGAACATACAGTCAATAAGATAATAATTATCTGAAAACTTAGTCTCTATTGTGCCATTCCAGGCGGTGGGCTCAGGAAAGCCCCTCCTGAGCACACAGGTTTCAGAGCAGGCAAAGAGAATACCTTCAAGTTAATGGGCTCTGATCTGGACCACCCACTCAAAACCAACTACAGTGCAGGGGGCCACTGAGCCAAATATCCAGAGCCAGCCAGCCAGGGCACACCTTGTTCCAATATGTAGAAACTACAAAGTCACAAGCAGCAGAGCAAATCAATGGTTCTTCAAATTAGAGAGTTTACAGAGTTTTGCCTGTTCAGCTGTGACCCCATTTAAAACTCAGTACCCCAGAATTTGCTCAGATGCACATGAAATATAAGCAGTATTTTTTTAGTGTGATGTAAGTATGATCAGTATAAATAAAACCATATTTAGTCCTGGCCGGTTTGGCTTAGCGGTTAGAACATTGGCCTGTGGACCAGAGAGTCCCGGGTTCGGTTTCTGCTAAGGGCACATAACTTGGTTGCAGTTTGTCCCTGGCCCCCGTGGATGTGTCTCTCGCACATCGATGTTTCCCACTTTATCTGAAGATAAATGCAAAAATGTCCTCAGGTGAGGATAAACACACACACACACACATAAAATACCATATTTATATTCTCAAAGTGTCAGGATTAATTCTGAAATTTTTGGCTACAATAAATTAATATTACAGTCAGTTAAAATTATTTGTATAATAAAGTAGAAGAAAAAATAAAGGTAAAAAAGTGGAGGAAGGAAAGACAGATAAAATAAATTAATTTATTGAATTACTTGACTCTTTATGTCTTATTTTATCTTTAAAAATACATCTATATGGCACCAAGGCAACTAATTAATTCAGTTAATCAATATGTGGAATTCAGAGAACAATTCTATCTATACCAAGAATTAGAATATTTTTGGAATATTATATATTTTAGTGTTTATCAATATCAGGCATATAGGACCAAAATGTCTTTGTTTTTTATGTCTCTCAAGCTCCTTTAGTTGTAATTTCTTTAATTAGTCTTTTATATTTGTTTATCTTCTCTATTTAAGGTTTTAAGACTATGTTCTTAGTGTAAGAACAAACTCTCCAATAATATAAATCATCTCAAATTTAAACAAAAAAGCTAGCCTATTATCTATTATTTGTACATCTACTTTATAATTTAATTCTAATACAGATGTGTGGTAATACTGAGATGCAGCATTAATCCATTAATTAATTTGAATTTTATGGATGTTGATGGAATCTTAGCAACATTTTTATACCTCTTGATATAACATTGCAGTCTAAAAAGTACAATTTCCAATTATCTGTGTAATTACCTTCTTAGCTGGCATACGTTGTTATTCTTGTCATTGTTGCTATGAATAATTTGTTAAGCCCTATAAAATAACATTTCAGTTTTCAGTTATTCCTAACAAAGCTTTTGTGGCAAAATCTTGCCATCTTTATTATAGATGAAGAAAGTGACAAGCAAATTGTTTTCCTGTGATTTAATCCTTTAGCTCACACCAAACCTCATCCCCTATAGTAACAGCCAATTTCTGATTGATAACAGTTTGAGGAGACCACCTGTCAATTCTGTTTATGACGAGTCTGAGATGGTCATCTCCATGCCTTTCTTAGTGGATATGTTTTCAGCAGCCAGTGAACATCACACTTGATCCTAATTGATACCCAAGTGAATAGCCTCAACAAAGAGGCCTATAATTAAAGAGCCACATGACTGAAAATGATGAATTTCCTCCTTACCTACCATGCTGCTTTTTCTTGAACAGGATTGAAATGCATATTGTGGCCACAGGCTGAAATCCCACGACAGCAGCACCGAAGCCATTTATCTCTGTTCCAGCCAACCAAGACTTTTAACCAGTATTACATCCACTTACAGTGACAAATTAATAATTACTGAAAAATGGTTTAAAGTGCAAAGAGAACACAGTAGGTATTTAATGTACGATAAGATGTTCCATTTAAATACATCTCTACTCAGTGCCCAGCAATAAGTCTGTATATACAAGGTTATAATCTGATGTTAAAAGAAATGCAAACATAAAATCTTCACATATAAAATTGTCTAAATAATATTATATAAATTTTATAAGATGAGAAGTAGTCAGAACTTGTCACAAATAACTGAACCATTGATGCCTTAAAAACTCTCAAGAAGAAAAATTAAAATTTCCTGAGTGGGGTGATAAAGGCAGCAAGATATGAATCTCAGCTGAGTAGGATTTCTCCAGGGTGCATGCATGGTCCAGCAAATCTCCTCAATGAAGAAATATTTATTATTTCTTACAGAGTCACTCTCATCCAGAACCAGGCTTGATAAAAATTCAACAGAATGTATTTTTTCTTTCTTTCAGATTTAATTTTTCTCTATTTTTGAAAGCATTACAGATGTTCCTCCCCCCACACACACACTGGACTCGCTCTTCCTTGCTCCTCCCTGAATGTGTGCATATGTGTGTGTGTGTGCACGCGCGTGTGTGTATGTGTTATTCTAAATTAGATAAATGTGTTGCCCCCACCCCACAGAATCTTTGTCAAAGGATGCATGGTCAAAGTTACAGGATTTACAGGAAATGAAGACAAAGTGTTTGAAATAAACATTTAATGGGCACAGCCAAAAGAAAGAAAAGTGAAGAAGATGAAACTCAATCTTTCTGGGTTGAGTTGTCAGGCCAAAGTCACTGAAAAATATAGAATCCTAACTGAAAAAGACAGCCAGGTGATAGTTCTTTTCAAATGCTTATTTTTCTCAGTCTAGGTGGTAATTAGGACACTTAAAAGTCTGCAATTAAAGCAATATCTGATAGGCCCTGGCCATGTTTTTTCTTTCCAAGATGGTTCCTTACCTTTCTTCCTGTATTACACTTCATTTTTTTTTTTTTTTTGACATGTTACTCTTCAAGGGCAATTATATTTTTTTTCTCTCTAAATGATCTTAATATGAAGGACTTATGAAGTATAAAAGGGAATGATATGTTCTGGTCATAATTTTTTTTAAGTGGATTGACCATAAATTATAAATTGTGTGGTTTTACAAATGCTATTTCCATCCATTCAATTCTTGCTATCATTCAAAAAAATAAGATTCTCAAAAACATTTTATCAAATGAATAATGGAGCCATATGGACACCATATAGGAAAATACAATTAAGAATAATTAATTTTAAGCAGTTTTCATAGTAGATGGATACACATGGTCACTCACATTTGGCATTGTTTTAGAAAAATACTTTGCATCTTTTCACTAATGCTTTTTGCCTTAAAGCATCTTGTGGTATCCTCATTAATCTGCACAAACCCAACAAGCACAGAGCAAGGCTGTTTTGGCAGAAGGACAAAGGACACATTCACCTCAGCTCATAACAAATTGCTTTCATTAGAACAAATGGTCTCAGAGCATTATTCTACTTGAGTCTTTACCTCATGACAAGCGCAAAGGGTAGACCCAACGTTCACTGTAAACAGTAAGAATGGGTCTCAGCAAGTGAAGTGTCCTTCTGCTGTTTAAAAAGCCCATGTTCTGAGAGCATGAGCTAGACCACTTCCAATCATGGATTCAGACTGTTTCTATAACTAAGACAATTTTGAATAAAAGGGATATGATAAATTGGCACAAATTTTTTATATACTTCATTTTTTAATTTTTTAATAAAATGTATTTTATTTCTTTACATTTCAATTCACTGAGAAGTTCAGATAAACTGTGCTCTCTAAAAATTTAATTTGGCAAATTTTTGTTGGGGTATTGATTTGAAATTTGACAAGTTCAGGTATATATATTTTTTACTGTTGGTAGTATTATAGATATTCATCATATTTACTCTCTTTGCCCCCCTCCACCCAGCCCCTGCCCTACCCCTCGCCTTCCTCACACTATTGTCTGTGTCCATGGGCTATGCATATATACATATATGTTTTTTGGTTAATCTCTTCCTATTCCCTCCACCCCCTTCCCTCTGAGCTCTGACATTTTGTTTCATGCTTGCATACCTCTAGACTTATTTTGTTCATCAGTTTATGTTGTTCATTAGATTCCACATATAAGTGAGGTCATGTGATTTTTTATTTGTCTAACTGGCTTACTTCACTTAGCATAATAATCTCCAGGTCCATCCATGCTGTCACAAAGGGTAAGAGCTTCTTTTTTCCTGTCACACAGTATTCCATTGTGTATATGTACCACACCTTTTTTATTCACTCATCTAGTAAGGGCCACTTGGGCTGTTTCTAGACCTTAGCTATTGTAAATAATGCTGTTATGAACATAGGGGTACATAAATTGGTGTTTCAGGGTTCTTAGGATATATTCCCAAAAGTTGGATCACTGCGTCAAATGGTATGGATACTTGATTTTATCATAAAAGATATCACTTCTGAAGTTTTGTTAAGGAATGAGTAGTTTATAATATCTTAAAAGGAGCATCTAGTTTACTTAACTTATTTTAAGATCTTTCTACATGACCTAGAACTGGTTCTTCAAGAAAATATTCATTTCAAATGTCTTGTAGAAAATTCTTGCAAAAATTAAAATGTGTGACACCAAAAACAAATTTCAGCTTAAGTGAAAAATAATGTAAAAGAAAATGACAGTACAATATAACAAAATATTCTATGTCTATAGTTTTATAGTTTTAGCTGATATTTGGAATCACTGTTACTGTTTTTCTTCTGAGACAAAAAAAAAAGACTATAATTCATAGACTTTTCATAATGTGATCTTAACTCTTTTCCATTTTTAACCATGTCTGATTTTAAAATAACTCAGAGTCAGTATTTAATATTTGAAAAATAGGTTTTAAGCATGCATGTCAACTACTCTTGATGTTATTTTATTAGCTTCTATTGCTGCATAACATCTTCACCATGCATTTATAAATCCTAAATTTCAGCATACTATAACTCAGCAGTTTAAACTGAATCAGATTTCCAGATACAAATGGTGTTTTTAAAATGAAGATTAAGAACCATCTAAGCCAGCGCACTTCAAGCACTCATTGGCCTTGCCCTGAGCGAGAGATTGAGGAAAGAGGAGGAAGTTGTAAGAAGCACATTATATGCTTGAATAAGGACTTGATTTGGGGAAGAACTCCAGGCTAGTTGAGACCAAGGATCATAATTGTCTATTCTTCCAACACTCTGTCAATAAAAGAACATTAGAGAATTTGTCCTCTAAAAAAGCAGCTTTCTTCTGGTTTCATCATCACCAACAAAAAGCGTTTAAGTTATTCACACAGAGGTTTCTCCACAGGAAGCAGTATAGATTGCTTTAAGTATGGGAAGGAACCACAATGGAGTCACCATTATTTAATAAATCTTTACATCATCTATAAGGTAGGTAATAAATGGTATCTTTACCTTGACTCTCTCTGAAGCCTCATATATACATGCCAAGAAGAAACAAACATATAAATTTTAAAAAACAAATTAAATCAAAACAAAGAAAATTTAAGTGCTTTTATCAAAATACTGTAGATAAATTAACATTCTTCATTTATTTTTCCTATGTAAATGATCACTCTTTAATTCCAGAAGTTATTTACTTCATCCCCACAACTATTTAGGAATACCTAGTATATGCAATTCAGAAATGCAAAAAAAAAAAAAGCCCCAATTGAAAAAAAGAAGCTTGATTTCTCGTCAATGGCCAATACTTCCCAATTTTATATACGACTGCAAGAGAAGACATTCTTCTATTAAACTATTAATAATGTGCTGATAATTATTTTTATAAAAACCAAAAGGCTTGAGTTTGAAAACTTTTCAGCTGAAGTACATTATAAATTAGAGAACAACAATATTGTTGAAACATTATCTGAAGCTTAATTCTCCCTCACTTTTTAAATAACTAGGGAAAAAAAGAAGAGCTCAAATGATCAGAAGGGAAGAGATGAAGTTCCCATTGTTTGACAGAAGGTAAGAGTGGTTCCAAGTTTGGGAATGCATAGACCTCCTTGTCCACGAAGTGAGGCAAATAGCCTTCTTTGGGGTCTAATTCCCACTGCAGGTTTTGATTGCCTAAGCTCCCAGCTAGCTTTGTCTTTGAAAGCAGGGCCCATCCTTTGGAAAAAGCAGGATTTTTCTCTGAATCTTGCTCAATGACATTTTCCAGTTCTTCACAATTCTTATTCATGGTCACTGATTCTGACTATGTGGTAAGCTCTATCCTGCAAGTTTGCTGATTACAGTTGATCTCCATTGAACCTGGAACAGTGTTTCATTCTCTCCTTCTGTTGGTCTTTTTGACCTGGTCAAAAAGTGTTCAGCCTGAGGCAGACACTTTCTCTTGCTCTGCTCTCCACCTGTCAGAGTATTTACAATGGTTAATGAAATGGACTGTTATATCATATTTTATCAGAAGGTCCCAACCAATGTTAACCAGCACCCTAACCAATGTCACCATGCACTTCAAAATATTAATTACAAACAAGGTTTTTAGATGTGACATAAAAAATGTTTTAGAAGTCAAAAAAATTTGTGAAAAAATAATGAGTAAAATAAATTTAAATTTCTTCATCGATGACTGTCTCAAAACTCTTTAATACACTAATATGCATATGGGTATCTAAGGGGAAGTGTGTTGGTGCACGTCTTCCATATCTAAACTTGTTAGATTAAGGTGTCCTCCACTTTTATTTAAAAAAGACTCTCAAGGCCCATGCAGAACCCACTTTGGAGTAATTCTTTTTTTCAGATAAGTAAAATCAGCCAGGCTGAAAAGTTCTCAAGTCTATATTTTCAAGATATTTGGAAAAATGTGTTAATCAAGATTAATTTTTTATAGAAATAGCTTTTTAAAAATAAAATAATTGAAATGTTTAAGATTGATCAAATACAATTGTTTTCATTTAAAGTTTTTTCATAGTCTACAAACCATATCTCCGTGCTCTTGATCAAATAAGAAATAATCACAATGCTGTCATATCTAAGTACTATCAGATCCAGAATGACAAAAACCTAAAGTAATTATGAGACCATTGTAATTAGCTAGTTATTAATAGTAGAAAAGGAGCAAGAAAAGAGGCCAGATATTATAGGCATGTCATTTGGGCAGCTTCACCAGGAAGCTACAATTTCACACTTCCCAGGGAACCACCAGCCCATTCCCTGCAGGTCACTGAGGGAAGGCGTCCAGCAAAGGGGAGACAGGTGCAAGCACAATGAAGTTAGGGTGACATAGAGAAGGTATTTACCTGTCAGTCAAACCTGGAAACAGAGCCCTGGCCGGTTTGGCTCAGTGGTTTGAGCGTCGGCCTGCGGTCCGGAGAGACCTGGGTTCGGTTCCTGCTAAGGGCACGTACCTCGGTTGCATTGTGTCCCCGGCCCTGGTTGGTCGTGCGGGTGGCAGCCACTCGATGTGTCCCTTCACGTCGATGTTTCCCTCTCTCTCTTCCTCTCTCTCCCTCCCGCTCTATCTGTACAAAAAATGGAAAAATATCCTCGGGTGAGGATAAAAAAATAAATAAATAAAAAACCTGGAAACAGAGATCATTGGCCAGAGTAGACAGGGCCATTGCAAATCCATGAAAATTTGGGAATGCACCATCCCTTAAACAAAGGAGCTCGCTCACTTGTTTTCTTGGCTCTCTTGGCTTGTGGCTCACTTGGCTCTCTGGTTCCTTTGGCTTTGCTCCTGTCTCTGTTCCCTCCACAGCCATGTGGCCATGCGGACCCCTCATTCAATGAACTGATGGACTGCAATGGGGAACACAAACTAAGCTAGCCTGATGCTGGACTGGATACTGCTCCAATATGGAGCAAAAATTCTGGACACTGCCTTGGCCAGTTTGGCTCAGCGGTTGGAGCATTGGCCTGCAGACCAGAGTCCCAGGTTCGGTTCCCGCTAGGGGCACATACCAAAAAAAAAAAAAAATTCTGGACCCTAGCTTTGATTCTAATTCTATTAAAACCACAGCTACACTTCTTCCTTGGTCCAACAAAGGGAAAAGGGACCTTAGAAACTCAGGGGTTTGATTCCACAGAAATAAAGCTTTCTACAATATCCCATTCTCCCATGAGAGTCTTAGAAAATTCCTTTTCTCAGTGTATGTCAAGAAGGCCTCTTCTGCCAGCAAGTAGCTGGGATGCGAGCCTCTCCCCATCAATAACAATTATGTGACACAGTCTTCTATAAATCAATGTAACTAGACCATCACTAAGTAAGACAACTGAATATTTTGGTATAGATAGATATATAAATAATATTATTATATATTATATAATGTATATTTCTTCCTGGGTCCAAGTTACAATGGGTAACAGTAATTAGTAGTAGGCTATAAATTTACTGAGCTCAAAAACCATGTCTTTCTTTTTCGCTTTTGTTTTCAATATAGCAATTATAGTGGCTTGTATAAAGTAGGTAGTCAGTAAATATAAAATATATAAAAAACACAGGGATCCTACAAATCTTGTAGTGATGGAAGAGAAGGAGGGGAAGAAAAAATAAGGGTCATACAATATCTGCAGTTAGTCATTCTCTAAGATTTTTTTTTTTTGTAACATCTTCAGTTTCCAGACCCTACTGTAAACCCTAACACAAATAAAAAGGTGGCCTGGACACCTCACCTAGTAGAAGAGACTGATATTTTAATAAATCGCACATTAACAATGTGATAGGTCTGTAAGAAAGTATGTAAAAATATAATGAGAGTAAGGAGAGAACAATAACCCCTACGCAGAGAAAGAGACTTTCAGAAACAATTCATATCTGGATTGGGTTGCAAAGAATTTTATTAAGTGGAGCAGAGAGGGAGCACATTCCAGACAAAGAAAATTTCATCAGCACGGGCAGAGAGAACAGAAAGGTATATTAAATTCAGGAAACTGCATTTTCAAGGAAGTATAATTGGAGAGGTGATGGGGCTGAAAACCAGGTGACGAATGAGAAATTCCTCAATGCTATGCTGAGAACTTGGACATTATTCCTACAGATTCCTATTTCCCATATTTATTTGATCAAGAGATTTTCTTAAGTATTAAAGAAATATCAACAATGATTCATGACATGAATAAGAACAAAACCCTTCATCAGAGACTAATTAATTGCATCATAAAAGTATCAATAAAGACCCAAATAATATCACCAATATGTGATAAATTATTGGGATAATGCATAAGTAATTTATGCCAGTTTAATCCATTAGATACTATACAACTTAAAGGAAAGTTTATAAATTATGCATATTCATTAAGAGCCATATATCATATGATCACATTTGTGACTTCCTGGAATTCTTAACTATGGCATGTCATTTCAGCACAACTGTTTAAACCTCCAGTATATAATTCAAAATAGATTCTTGAAGGAAAACTTTTCCCATCACATTTTCTCTTTTCTTCATGGAACAGGGTTTGGGCATCACTGCAGTGGACAATGAGAAAATAAAAAGAAGCAGAAAGGTTCACCTTGACAAGAAGACACATGTTATATGGAATACAATTGAAAAACAACGTCCAGAAAAACCCTAAAGAAGTGAAGTTACCAATAAAAATTTCAAGTGCCACAAGAGCACAACATATAATCATTTTTTTTATTAGAAAAGTCCTATGATGCCAGCGGTGTGACTGCCCATTTATGGGAGGGTGAATCCTCACAAACAAGTGACTTGGGAAAGAAACCCAATTTAACTTTGAATTACTGTTTTAATTAAGAGAACATTTTTACAAAGATAAAAACATAAGCAAGACAATTATCTTTGAAAACAGATGGAAAATGGTCAATTGAAATTAATGGCTATGCATTTTAACTTATAGTTATTATTCTCTAGATATTCTATTGTTATCACTGCTACTTGTCATGTTTATAATGATTCCAGGAAGATAGTAAACTTTGGAACTAGATACACTGAGAATAAAATCCCAGGTCTCTCACAGTCTTGAGTTATTTTCATGACCACTCTGAGACTTAGTTTGGGGGATTTTCTTTATCTTCAAAATAAAGTAATATTCATTTCATTTTTATTTTAAAGATTAAATAAAATAATATTACATTACTAACATTATGTCTGATACATACTCTCCTAGTTTGAATTGCTACAGAAAAAAACCCTTAGACAACATCAAAATTTAAGTAATTTATTTGCAGCATGATCCCAGAAAACACTTGTACATAAGTGTAGAACTGAGAAAAGTAAAGAAACAAATAAACTTGAAAATGTGTTATCAGGTCTGCTACCAATGAGGGTACTGCTGCTCGAATTTGTTGGGTACTCTGTGAGACAATGTAAATGTTCTTCAAAGTTGTCTCAACAAAGGGGTGAGAAAAATGGGGTGTCTATCCACTGAATCCCCTTTATTATTGGCTGATGTCTGGGTTCCTACAGCCAGGGAATGGGAGGCAGGTGAATACACTCAGAGCACTATAGATGTTAAAAGCTAAAAGTTAAAATTCATAGTCATTCATTTGAATTTGCCATTTTCTATCTACTTGCCTTCATCAAGTGGAGGGTACAGCATCTTCTACAGCTACCGATGCTGGGGGTAGGCAGGCACTGGGTGTTACTCAGATTTATGTCCCCAATACAAGCCTGTCACGAAAGGTGCCAAACACATGGGTGAATGAAACAAACGACTGAACAAATAAATGAACATTATTTGCAGAACAAATATTACTCATCTTTCCCCAGAACATCAAGTTTACTTTTCAGAGGTATTGAATGCAAAAATGAATATCAATCACCTATAACTGTGAAAAGGTTATAAAATTGTCAACATGTTCTGAGTAGAGCTCATAAATCTAAAAGGCTTAAAGCCTTTATTTTGTTATTAGACACATGTTCTCAGATTGTCCACATAATAAAAGTCCAGAGTAATTTGTAAATTCACCAGGGAAACAGAATTTAAAGTAAGTTATTAAGCTCATAGTAGGTCACTTTTAGGTTCTCAGGTAGCAGGTAGTTTCCTCAAAAAATTAAAAGTAAACTACCATATGACCCAGCAATTTCAATTCTTGCTATTTATCCAAAGAAATAAAAACACTAATTCAAAAAGATATATGCACCCTATGTTCATTCATTGCAGCATAATTGACAGCAGCCAAAATATGGGCACAGCCACAGCGTTTTCTTTGTGTGTATGTGTACATTCCTGGAGCAATGGTCAATGCCTTTCATAATATTTACCAATGGATCACTAACCCTCCCTGCAAACTGTAAAGAAGCCAGCCACTTTCAACATTGGTCTTGTTTGCTCACACATTGCTTAGTTTCTGTGGTTTGTCCGGGATGCTACCTATGATTCACAGCATTCTTTCTATGAGAAAGTATGTTCTGCCAGGCAACTGACTTTTCAAGAAAAATGGTGGAATACATCCTCTTTGTAAGGCAGGGACTGTCATTCTGCCAGGGCTACCACTGGAATATGAGCAGATTATGAGGGGTCCACAGCAATCTTACCCTCCCCATCCCTATACTCCTTTTTCTGCTTTCTGATCTCTAGTCTCAAGTTATTCAGTTCCCATATTCATTATCCTAGGGTGTAGGGATTCTCAAATGCAAACAATATAACATTTTTAAGGAAAATTATCCTCATATACTGACAAGCATATGCTTTCAATAAGGTTTGGAAGACCAAACCTTATTCAATAACAATGCACATCCACTGTGACTTATCATAACAAAGGAGGAATTTTGCCTCTAAAACCGGTAACAAAACAAAACAAAAAAATCCAACTTATTAGATTACAGTGGAAATGTAATGCCAATTCATTTTTAATTTTTATTATGTTTTACTTGATGCATATAAAAGAATGTCTATAAAAATAGTTATCTTCTAAGGCCTGATGATAAAATGAATTCAGTTTATTTTTAAAAGGAAAACATTCTAATTTTCTTGCTCTAACAGTTCTCTGGGTAGAAATCCATTACTGCATTGATGCTTTCCAAAGATTAGCCCCCAAATGACAATTCCAGGAGCACTTCTTATCTTTATGCACGCATTTTCTCATCTGGTATCCTAAGTTGCCTTTTCTTCAAATGAGGCCCCTGTCCACTCAAGTAGGGCTTGCCTGGAACACCTACCTACTGAGAGGATGTCCGTCATCTCTGCTTGTTGAAAAACACATGTGAGTATCTCTGGTCACCATGCCAAACCCTCACCTGCACCCAAACAGGACTACATGCCTGGAAACAAAGAAATATACTATTTTCTCCTCATCTCTAGACCTCCTAGATTCACAATCGTGAACACATACCTATGAGCATTACATAGAAAATGCTTACCTGGGCTTCCGAAAGTCCTGATTCTTTTCTCCTAAACATTATACATGTTGTTGTTTTTTCAAGAAAGGGAAACTTTTAAAAATGTGTACATTAAAGTATATTTTGAAACTCATTAATGTAAAAAATTACACTATTTTTGCTGTTTTGTATAATTGCACTGAAATAAATTTGCAGAAAAAAATATTTGGAGTATTGTTTGTGATCAGGCTGGGCAAGGCTTTTTCACGATTTTGTAAAGACTAAGCTTTAAAATGAGGAAAATGGATTACCTGTGACAAAGTACCCACAAAATATAAACACTCTGGTCAGTTTCTACTTATCATTTAAAGGTGTGCAATAGGTTAAAGTTGTGGAAATCTTTGACAATATAAAAATGCATGATTATCTTATGGCTTTCTCCCTGAAGTATGAGCAGAAAGCTAATCGTATCCTCTGCTGTGCTTATTAAATATGAAAAGTCCTGGGCCTCCTGCAGACACTCCGGTGAGTCAGAATCTCTCAGAGAACTGCTCAGGAATATGCATTTTAGCAAGAACCCTGGGTGATTAATATGCACAGTGAATTTAACTACCACTTCTTCCAGTCCAAGGTTCGGATTACATTTTCTTTTCCATCGCTACCAGGAAATCTCTTATAAGATTGCTTTGTCATCTCTACCCTCCACTGCACCCCAGATTCACCCTAAGGTGCTTGCCAATGGTCAGGTCCTTCTGAATAGATCCAGTCCACCACTTCCTGTGTCTTACCAATGACTCGCCTCCTACTGGAGGCCACTCTGAAAGGGTAAGCAATGGCAAGCTTGGCTTCTCAGCCCTCCTGCTCCTGTATCAAGTGACTTTAACTGACTCAAGGGCTGGCATGAAGTGATGGTAGCACAGTCTATAGCACTGGACTCCTGGCTTTAAAACCCTGCACTGCCACTGGCTAACTCTATGGCTTTGGACAAGTTTTGCTACCCCTTTGTTTCTTTTCTATAAAATGTGAATAGTGGAATATACCTCTCAGCATTGTTTTAAGGAGTTAATGAGTTAATATATGTAAAGCCCTTAATACAGGGCCTGGCACCCAGGAAATTCTGCAAAAATATGAGCCAGCATCGTATTTTTACCTTGGTCCTCCTTACAGACCATAACTTAACTGGAAGAAATGGATCCTTCTAAAGATGAGGTAGTATTCCCCAAGCTATAGGACTCTGGGGTGCTTCTCAAATTATGCCCCATAGACAAAAAGACTCGTTAAAAAAAAAATGATTGACAGTATTATAGATGTCTCCCATTTTTTCCCTCTTTGGACCCCTCCACCCAGCTCCTGCCCCAGCCCAGGCCTTCCCACATTATTGTCTGTGTCCATGGGCTATGCAAATATGCATATATGTTCTTTGGTTAATCTCTTCCTGTTCCCCCACCCACTTCCCCTCTGAGATCTGTCAGTCTATTCCATTCATCCATCCAGAGGGAGATTAGTTAGGCTCAAATTTCTGACTTTGGGCAGTAGTGTGACAAAATAAGCTGGTGCTGAACCAGAATTTCAGTATCTGTAGAGCAGTATAATTGTGTAAATGAAACAAGATGTCCAATGTGGTGGACTACATTCCAGGAATGGCTAAGGGAAGGGAACATAATAAGATGAGAGCATCATCCCCAGAAAGAGCTGTGTGTGCACTCACATGTGTGTTTAACCTTCTCTTTATTTCTATTTGACTCACTGAGGCAACAGTAATCCAGGACATGGAACTCCTACCTCTCTCAAACGGTCTTGACCTAGGAAATTATGTCTTTGTTCCTTAACTTAGCAGCCAATCAAGTGAATTTATAAATATTTTGTCAGAATTCAGAAGATATTCAGCTGCCCGTATCAAATTCTGGCTCTTCATGGTAGGCGTAGTTTGAATTCATGGAATCACTGAGTTCTGTTGTCAATTGTACTTTGACTTCATTCCATACTTGCACTTCCAAAGCCATGGTCTCTACATTCATAACCATTAAGTACAACTTTACATAAGATTCAGTATGATACATGTCTGTACTCAGATTGAAACAGTATAGAAACCTTATCAATTAAAGTGTTCACTCTTAATTCTGTTACCGCTTCATGGAATACCCTCCATATTATTTGCATAATGATTAAAAGAATGAGTATAGTGGGTGGCATGACTCTCAAATGCGGAAAACATTTTTTTAAATAAAAGGAATGATAACCAAAGTTACATATAACAGTGACTAGCACGTTATTTTAGGATTGGGTGTATGAGAAGTATTTCTTATGCCTATGCTAGAGATAAATGCTAAGCCACTTAAGAATGCTTCCTCCACAAATGTCCTAACCCCTGAGAGTGTTCTGTAATTCCCTATGATGAGTGTAAATATTTTTTAAAATGCACAGAATATGATAAAAAAACAAAAAACTGATAACTTCACTCAATACAAGAAATCAGAGAAGCCCTAATGGATAATCTGATGATAAAGTAAAATCTCAAAAGAGGAGGAGAGGTATTTTTACTCCTAGATAAGATTAGGTCACAGAAGCTCAATGCTCCACTGTAACATTTAAATAAAATCTGAGAAATTACAAAATCATATTTTTACAGACATTGGAAAGCTATGGAGACATTAAAGACTGCATGAATTGGAGTTTTACCTTTGAAGGGCAGAATCAAATCTACAATCCATAGACATGTTCTCAATAGCCCTAGGAGGACACGACACAATCAGTCAGACATGAACTGAGTCTTTCTAAAACTGCAATCAAGCATTACTCAACATGCTACCTGACTTTAAAATTTTTTTTTTATTGAATTTTTTTTTATTGATTTTTTAGAGTGAGAGTATGGGTGAAGAAGAGAGAGATAGAAACATCAATGAGAGAGAACATCAATTTACCACCTCTTACATGCCCCCCACTGGGGATCGGGCCCACAACCTGGGCATGTGCCCTGACCGGGAATCAAACTGGCGACCCTTTGTGCATGGGTGTTTAACCACTGAGCCACACTGGCTGGGCTGATTTGATTGAAGTTATCATCTGTTCTTTCTACCTAACTTTTCAAAAAATGAGTAAAAGGAGTACTTCATTGCTTTTACTGCTATAGTATACTACCTTTTAAACTATTGTCGGAATACAATAAAAAATTAATAGAATTATGAAGCAATGAGAAAACGTGACTAAGAAATTATATAGTAGAAGCAGATCTGCAAATGATCCACATATTGGGCTTAGTATATAGAGATTTTAAAGTGATAGCATAATTTGTTATGGGAAGCAGAGCAAAAACTGAACAAAATGAAGAAAAGATGGGAAATTTCAATAACGAATTAGATTTATACAGTGAGTCGAATGTTCTGAAACTAAAAAAAAAATTATCTTAAATTAGAATTTATTGTTGGGAACTAAGAGCAGGTTGGACATAAGAAAAGACAAGATTAGTGAATTCTGAGACAAATCAATAGAAAATTAATAAAAATTAAAGCAAAGAGAAAAATAAAATGCAATGCAAGTCACAAGTGAAACATAGTCAAAGAGGCAAATATACATATACAGGCATACCAAGTTTTATTGTACTTCACTTTATCGGACAATCACAGATATTGAGTTTTTCACAAGCAATCAATGCAGCAAACTTCATCAATGTTTTATTTTTAAAATTGCAACCACTAACCCAACCATTAACCACCACCACCCTGATTAGTCAGCAGCTTTCAACATTGACCCAACGGTCTCTACCAGCAAAAAAGACTATGTCTCACTGAAGGCTCAGATGATGGTAAGCATTGTTTAGCAATAAAGTATTTTTAGTTAAGGTATGCACACTTTTTAAACATATACTATTGCAGACTTAATAGGCTACAATATAGTATAAATATAACTTTTATATGCGCTGGGAAACCACAAGATTCATGTGGATGCTCACTTTATTACAATACTTGCTTTATTGCAGTAGTCTGGAACCAAACCTGCAATATCTCTGACGTATGCCTGTAATCGGAGTTTTAGATATAAATGAAAGAGAATGTGGTAGAAGGAATATTTGAAGAAATAATTGGTAATCATTTTTCAAAACTGGAAAAGACATCAATACATACTTTCAAAAAGCTCTGCAACTCCCAAGAAAGAAAAGTATAAAGAAAATACAGATAGGTATAGAATAATTTAAAATGCTGGGGGGGAGGAGAGACAAAGAAAAATCTTTAAAAAAATAACAGAAAAAAAAACAAGACACATTACTTTTAGAGAAAGAAATACGAAAAGATAGCGGACTTCTCAACAGGAATGGTCAAACCAGAAAGCCGTGAAATGACAGCCTCCAAATGTGGAAAGCAAAATAAAACTGCTAACATAGAATTTTATGTTCATAGGAAGTATCTTGAAAATATAGGCAAAAAAAGAGGTTTTCAGACAAACAAATGCTGTCTTCCAAGAAATATTGGAGATTTTTAGGCAGAGGGTACTATCCTAGATGGCAGCACAAAATTTCAGAAAGGAATGAAGAGCAATAAAAAAAACAACAAATAGGTAAATAATTTTTTGATCAAAATGTATAAATAAATATGTTAAAATGAATTTCAAAATAACTAGAAAAAATAGCATATTAAAATTTTTGACAAATCTAAAGAAAAAATAACAAAGAAACAAAATATAACAGGTAAAAATAAAATGAAACAAAATGATAGATATGAGTTAAAGTACATTAAATGTAAATGGACTAATAACTTCAATCAAAAGACAAAGAATTTCAGACTAGATTTTAAAATCTCACATATAAATTGTTTACAAGAGATAACATCTGAATATTAAGAACACAGAATGTTTAAAAGAAAAAAAATTTTTAAAGAAAGCCACTTTATTAGTATAAAACGCATTAGCTATTAAAGGCAAAGAAAGAAGTATCTCTAAAGTGATATTTTATAGCCATTTCAATAAAAATATAAAAATCTCAGAAAATTATTAAAAATATATATTTCATTTCATAATTAGGAGGTACTTAGTGATCTTATGAAGGGTGGTGGCTGCAGATACCAGGCTGCCTAGAATTTAGAGACGCATGAAGGTGAACAGGGGCAGGGAGTAGATCTTATGCTGTCAGTGTTTGGATGAGAAGGAAAAGAAAGAGACAGGTCATAAGCTACTAGAAAATGAAGATCTTATAAGATGAAAGAGACCTAAATGTAAGTTAAGCTTACAACATGAAAGCCTTTGAGACTTAAATAAAAATATTGCTACTGAACAGTGCATTGTTCATCTGTGTTGCACTGGGTGTAAGAGCAGGGTTATGTCACAGCAGAGTGCTGATGAGAATCCTGTCTTTTGTATTCACACTCCTTTTGACCTGCAGTAACTCACATATTCTCTGAGCCTCTGTTTCTCTTTTTATAAAATAAGAATATTAATACTTATCTTATGGGGTTTTGTAAGAAGTAAATATAATTTGTAAATGAAGCATATTACAAACATAATACATCAGAAGATAAATGCAGCTTACAGATCTAAGGAGAGACATGGTAATGCATAATGGCAAAAGTATTAGAAACTCTATTCCCTTTAGAATTTCATAAAACAAATTTTCGCAAACATACTTGAGACAATGACTATATTCTCTTGCTGCCCAGGTGCTTTGCCTATAAAATATAAATATTACTTGGTGCCAAAATATTTCCAAGGGTCCTGCATGCTCCATCATTTGTGGTCTCTGATATACCCAGGACCTCAGCATGTGCTTCACCATGCAAAAGCCATCTCTGCCATTGTGATCTGCTCGCCAATTAAAACCAGTCTAGTCTGGAAATCCCATGAGTTCTGATAATGGAGTTCTTAGGCTCGTGCAGAAAGATAACCAAACAAAAACAGTGTTTTCAAAATAGATTCCTATTTAGTATTACCTTGTCATAGTACATAACCAGAAATATCCCCACCATCATTCCACAGGTGACAGGAGCCAAGTAAGCTGCAGTAGGAAACTTGCTAGATAGATACAGGATCAAAGTCATAAAAAACGTTTCTACAAAATAAAATAAATCTTCAGTGGCATATTCCTGACATTTTCAGCTACCTTAAAAATTATATGTTCAAGCTCAAAAAATTGAAAATATACATAAAGTTATGGTTTTCACATGGCTTAGATACCAAATTAGACAGCTTTTGTAGTCATTATAGTCATTAGACACATTTTTGTTAATTTTAATTTTGAAGAAACTCTAATGAGGCAGAGGTAACTGAAATTGTCAGAATTCTTAAAGACAGTTATATTCAGAAATAAATAATAAATTTTATATATCACATTCAAAAACTATGAGGGCAAACAATAAATTGTCCCTATAAATAAAACATTACAAAATATTTCAATTGCCTTGCTATTATGAAGATCATGATTTTTGCTGTCTTTAATTTTTTTTTTTTTTTTTTATCCTCACCCAAGGATATTTTTCCATTTTTTGTACAGATAGAGTGGGAGGGAGAGAGAGGAAGGGAGAGAGAGAGAGAGAGAAACATCGATGTGAAGGGACACATCGAGTGGCTGCCACCCGCACGACCAACCAGGGCCGGGGACAAACTGCAACCGAAGTACGTGCCCTTAGCGGGAACCGAACCCGGGTCTCTCTGGACCGCAGGCCGACGCTCTAACCGCTGAGCCAAACTGGCCAGGGCGATTTTTGCTGTCTTTAAAAGTATTAACTAGAGACCGGCTGATGTAGCTCAGTGGTTGAGCATCCACCCATGCACCAAGATGTTACCGGTTCAATTCCCAGTCAGGGCACATACCCAGGTTGTGGGCCAAATCCCCAGGAAGAGGCACGCAGGAGGCGGCCAATCGATGTTCTCTCTCATTGATGTTTTTATCTCTCTTTCCCCCTCACTTCCTCTTTCTCTATAATCAATAAAGGAAAAACAATTTTTTAAGTGTTAACTAGATTTCTACTATAAAGTTACACTAATGTAAATTGTAGCAATCTAGTTATGTTTGAAGACAGTTGCTTATATACAAATATAATTTTAATATGGATTTTTTATGATGTAAAATGTTCTTTTGTTTCTATGTGTAACTATTATAAATATCACTAATTTACCTGTATTTGAAAGAAGGATGGTGTGATGGTTAATTTTATGTTCCAACTTGACTGGGCCATGATGATTAGATTAAATACGATTTCTAGGTGTGTCTTTGAACATGTTTTCAGATGAGATTAGCATTTTATTTGGTGGACTGAGTAAAGATAATGGCCATCCCCAGGGTGGGGGGTCATCATCTAATCCACTGAGCGCCTGAATAGAACAAAAGGCCCCTGCCAGCTGGAGCTGGACTTTGCTCTGTTCTTGCCCTTGGACTGAGATTTATGTCTTTGGCTCCTGTGATTCTCTGGCCTTTGGACTCGCCCTGGAATTACACCACCAGTCTTCCTGGATCTCTAGCTTGCAAGACAGCAGATCATGGGTTTTCTCAGCCTCCATGATCACATGAGCCAATTCTTTACAACAATAAAGAAATATAAAAAAGAATCTGTTTTTCTGGAGAACTCTAACACAGGTGGTATAGTTTGTGTCTGATCAATGTTCTAGTCAAGAAAAATTAAAAAGTCAAATAGAAAAGAAAGATTTTCTGCTTCAGGGCATCAGAGAGCTGTGAGAGCCGAGGACTGGAGCAGCTACAGCTGTGGAGATGCAGGGATCCTGGAGAGGCAGCTGGCCGGTCTGCAGCCGTGCCTCCCCCGGGACACTTGCTGCCTGATGCAGACAACCGAACAGTAGAAGCCTGGTTCAGACGTGGGGTCTCACTGGTGGACAGAAAGACGGGCAGAGCTTTTGGTGGCCTCCTGGTTCTGCAGTGACAAGGAAAATGAGACTTGAGAAATTTCAAATGCAAAAACTATCTCCCTCAGACTTGTCAAATTCTAATGATGATTTGAAGACACACATAAATGGGATTTATCATAAACTGTCCCTCTCGAATGAGGAATAAAACAAGAATCACCATTTCTATTTAATTTTATAATGGGGGTTAGAACAACTACAACAAGATTTTTAAAAGGAAATAAAGCGTGTTAGCACTAAAAATAAATAAAACCGTCAGTATTCACAGATGACTCTTTGTAATTATAGTAAGTCAAAGGAAATACAAACTATAATAATGAGAATGATCATTAAATCAAGGTTAAAAAAATACTTGTGTTTCTATATATTAATGTATCAGTTAGTGTTTGATTGCAGTGGGGCAAGAAGCACTCCAGAGGGATGGAAGGAAAGGGAATAAAATGATTAAAGCTACATTTGAATCTATCTTCCTCTCTCTCTTCCCTCAATGCTTTTAGGTCTGGCCCTTCATTAGTTCTTGCTTGAAGCTCTGTAAAAGTCTCATATTCCTGAGACACCCTGTATATATTCATCCAGACTTGCTTTCTGAGATGTTTTGTAAACATAAATTTGACTGCTACTCCGATGCCCCCAAACTATTCGTTGCTCCCAAAATTCTTATCAAAGCACATGGGCGCCTTATTGTAAATCCAATACTTCTTTCCAGACGTACCTCTCACCACCGGCAATCACGTAGACTCTTGATTTCATAGCTACAACCACCTTCTTGTGGTTTCTCAGGCTTCGCTCCAGTGTTGAGCTGCCTAGTTCTGTGTGATCCTATACACAGGGAAATGCAAACTGCAGATAATTAAAAGTATTCGTTTCAGAAATCACCTCACCACAAAACTATTTCTAATTGGTAAAATATAATCTAAATTTTTATTTGAATATTAGAAAAATCATTTTCCAGTGATTAATTTTAAAATCATCAAATTTTTTAAATCATTAGAGATTTGTAGAACATAGTAAAATATTTAAACTTCAGAATGTCAATTTTCTCTCGAATATTTTTGCTACTTTATACATGTTGTACTGAAAGCATATCAGGAAAAATAGGGTCATCCAAGGAATAAAATTTCTTTCACGTTTATTCTGCTTTTTCATCCTGGTTTAAATAAAATCTATTTATTAAATTCTACATGACTGAAACAGTAATCTGAGCAAATTCTGTGATTATAGGCATCTACTGCAAAAATATTTTATGGGTCTTCTTTTTCAGAAGTTTACACAGGCATCTAAACACCCAAGGAAGAAAATTACTCAAAAGGACCTTTTGAAATACTATAGGAATTGATTACCTCTAGCATAGAATCTACCTATGACATTTTGCCCTTCCAAGTATTAAATCAGTCTCCAATACGAAAGTAAACACACAGTCACCAAAGTAAACATCTGGTTTCCAAGTAAAGAAAACACAGATGATTTTTAAAGGTCAATTATATAATTTTATATTAGTTATCTAGAATTTTTACACTAAATTTATAAGCAAGGTTTCACATTTAAACTATATATTAATTTTAATATGATTTGTAAAATATAATGCAATCAATGTGTTTGGAAACACTGAGCCAAATTTTCCTAGCTTTGGGCATAAATGGATTTGTTTCACTGTATGAAGAGAAGAGGACTGCTTCTCTCTTTACCTGTGCTATATATTTCTAACCCCCTGCATGTAATCTGTTCTTCTTATGATTCTGTGTGGACTAAGTATTTGATTTACAGTCTTTTATATTTAATGGGCAGTTTAATTTTTAAGTAAATTAGAGGACATGGAATTGTCAACTTCTTTTGAAAATTAAGCATGATGTAAAAATTAAAAAAAGTCCAGCCAGTGTGGCTCAGTGGTTAAGCATCGACCCATGCACCAAGAGGTTGTCAGTTTGACTCCTGGTCAGGGCACATACCCAGTCCTCAGTAGGGAGCATGCAGGAGGCAGTCAGTGTTCTCTCTTATCAATGTTTCTATCTCTCTCTCCTTCTCCCTTCCTCTCTCTCTAATATCAATAAAGAAAGAAAAAATTTTCAAGAAGATTTATGCATTATTGTTAAACAAATTAGAGAGAATCATAATACTTCCCAAAAAAGTACAGTTGGCAATCTTACAATGCTTTGTTTTTCTCATTTCTCACCACATATTAATGAAAGTATCACCATAGACAGCCAACTACATTTATGGGCTAACATTTAGGAGCCAGTGGACTGAGAAATGTTAGTCAGAAAGTTATTATTCAAAGCATTTTATAATGCCTTTTAGCTTTTGCTGTTGAGCTAATGATTATAAATAACTTTCATAGCACTACCAAAAAAATTTTTAACTGAGAGTCCAAGAAGGAAGTGATCCCCACCCCCCCACCCCCCCAACCATGAAATAGATCTTAAAGGCTGTCCTCAACACAGTTGTCAGACAAGGCTGTTCTTAGGGAAAGTCAAAACCAGCTGATATGTATCTGCAGGGATCCTGGTCACAATCAAAGTGTGTTCTGCTTAGTCTGGGAAGGAGAGAACTACATCACAGGGCCACTCTCATAACCTAGAAAGGCAGGCTATCTGTATGTTTCAAAGCTTGAGCTTGTTGGAGGAAAGCAAGATACTCAGTAGAAACTAATGAATTAAGAACTCTGCTTAAAGACAGTACCTCACCAAGTTGCAATGTGTTTAGAATACAACTAAAATACATTTTTGAAATTATCATCAAGATAACTAAGTAAGAAAGCCAAAGCCGGTCTCAGAGTAACACACTTATTCTGCAACTTAGAAGAGTGGATTCTTAACACTGGTTTAGAATTATTACTACTTCCTGTGAGGACCTGAGAACTACTCTCAGAAGCCCTTTATAATTGTTTACACAGTAAAGTGTTCAAAGCTCTGTTTTATTTGGGGTTTAGTCATTCTCAATGAGTCTTTAAAGGTGTTACCCATCTCAGCTTAAAAGGCCTTCTCTAGGAATTCTTATAAATTGATCCCTGCAAATGAAAGTCTGTCTATTATATTTAAGACTCTCATCCAAATTGGGTAAAACCTGGCAGATAACACTCACTTTTTAAAATCCTAACTTTAATTTACATCGTAACGTTTTGATGCTCTATTTGGTGTGGAAGTGCTACAAATATTACCATAATAAAATATAATTTTATTTTCATAAAACATGTTAACTAATTTCAATTTAAATGCATGCCCACAAATTAAGAGGACCTTTAATGCTCTCTAATCATACTATACTTGACCAGTCCACTCTCCTGACCCAGGTATATGTCTCATGACTTCTCCTTTATCTTCAAACTCCAAATATTCCCTTGCCTATTCTGGATTGCAACTGTGACCTGGTATCCTACCTCACTGAAAAAATTGAGGCAATCAGAAGAGAACTTCCACTGACCCCCATCACTTCCTCTACCTCCACACTATTCATCATCATATTTTCTGCCTTCCTATCTGCTTCTCTAGATGCCAAGCAAGCTTCATTCCTACATGTGACTAGTTGAACCCATCACCTTCTATCTAGTCAAGAACATTGTTCCAGCAATTAATCTCTTTCTCTAATACATCACCAATATTTTCTTCTATATGGGATTATTTATACCAGCAATATCAGAATGGATTGCTCTCTCCTCCCCAAAATACTTTTCTTCATTTGGCTGCTAGCACACTATTCTCTTGATTTTTCTGCATCTACTCAGTTTTCTCTTCTCATTCTTTTTTGCTATTCCCCCTCTTCTTTCTAATCTTTATAAAAGTCGATGTGCCCCAAGCTTTCTTGTAGGAGGGGCACAAAACTTTTATCCTTCTTTATCTATACTCACATCTTTTGTAATAGCATTTAGTCTCATGGTTTTCCATCTACATGCTAATGACTCATAAAATTTCAGCTCACAGACATACCCCAAACTCAGAAATCCAACTACTTTGCAACTCCATTTGGATATCCAATAGACGTTTAAAAATTAACATGTTATGGTTACCATATAAATACACACTTAGATACAAATTTAACCAGGTGGCCTGTAATTTTATTTGCTAAATCTGGCAACCTTCCAACATGTTCAAAGCTGAACTCTACTCTGCAGCTTTTCCCATTTCATGTGATGTCAATTCGTCTTTCCTGTCACTCAGGCTCAAACCTTACAGCCATCCTTACTTCAGAGCCATCCTTGATTTCTCCTTCACATTCCCCGTTCCACAACTGATCTACATCTTGGGGGTTCTACTTTCAAAATACAGCCAGAATCAGACTATTTTTCACTGTGACCTCCTCCCCACCACCATATCAGCATTATCTTTCTCCAGCACCATTGCACTTGACCCCTAATCAGGCTTCCTCTAACACAGCGTGCCTCCTACAATCTACTCTGCACATAAAGTCCAAATTATGCTCTTAAGACATGAGATAATGCTTAGAGTAAAAGCCTTTCTTACATGGACTATAACGCTCTCCTTGCTTTTTCCCTTTCTGACCTCATTTTCTATAAATCTCTTCTCTAGCCTTGTTTACTCTGCTTCTTGAACACATCAAGCAAACTCATACCTTAGATCCTTTGCACTAGTTGTTCCTTTTGCCTGGAGTGTTCGTTCTTCTACTCTCTGAAAAACAAACTCTCTTAGCTCCTTTAAATCTTTACTTTAGTATCATATTCTTGCTGAGGGCAACAGGATCACGCTATTCAAAATGTTATTTGTTCCTCCTCCCTCATCACTTCTAATCTCTGTATTCTGTTCTCTCTTTTATAGCACTTATCCTTCAACATCTTTTTATTCAGGTTTATTGTCCATTGTCTATTTTCCTGCACTAGAATGTAAAACTCACTTGTATAGTGATTTTTCTCTCTGTCGGGGTCATTGTGTGTCCTTAGTGCTTAGAACCTGGTATGTGGTAGTCATCAGTACATATTCATGTAAATCAATGAAAACTAACATCAGATTAGGGTATTGGGGCCCCGTTTCTAAAGCAATGTTCAGAGGGTTTGCTGGAATTGCTATTTCCTCCATTCTTTCCTGGAAGACACAGAATAAAGGAAACACTACATGGATTCAAATTTCCAGTTTCTTTCTGATACACTGTCAGTAACAAAACTACTTCCAGTGAACAAGCACTTGATTCAGAATGGAACAGGCCAGCGGAAAGAGTTTCTCCTCAGCACCTTCACACGACATTCACTGCTAGTCTGCTTTCCTAGACACAAAACAATAGCAGAAGGCTAAGCGCAGCAGAAGTAGAAAATTCAACAGGAGAATTGTAAGCACTTAACTATATAAAATACTTCCATCTCATTTTCCTTTACTGTAATGTTTATTAAATGTATACATTTGAAACTAGCTTTGTTTTAAGACAACATCACCTACATCTGGTTGCAATAAACATTTTCCTTATCCATAATATTTGATTGAAAAAAGTTCAACACAATATGAAATTTTAGCTGAGTCTGCATCTACATAGCTCAGATAAAGTTTAAAAATCAGCTAAAACATACCAGCAATTAGAAGTTTAGTAGATCACAGATTTGCTGATTCTTTTGTTCTTGGCCCAATAGAATATTTATTCAACAGATGACTACTGGCATTGTTAGGAGGCAGTAATGCATCTAGACCATGTTTGCTTAGCCTAGCAAAATAATAAATTGTGCTATGTTTATCCTTTTGTTTCTAAGGCCAACTGTTGGCTTTATTTAATACCCTCTTAACATACTAATAGCTCCTAATGGTCACATCAGCCATCAGTTAAACAAACCATTAGGTTGAGAAAAGAAATTTCAATAAAGACAATTTACTAATTTGTTGATTGTTAATGGACATTAGCCCATTCAGGACCTTAGTTCAGACATATAGTTTAACTCAGAATCTATTATAGCAGTTTCTCTACACATAGCAAAGAGGCTAATTCAGCATTCTAAATACTTTTATTTCCAGAAGACTTGCTACCTAGATTTTTATATGCAAATTTGATGTTTTCAATCCTCAGCATATACATAAAGAAAAGAACCTGACAAAAATAAATTGACTTTCAAATTATGTAATTTTCACACTGTTTATGATTAAGGATAAATTTACATGGGTTTTCTTAATCTCTTTCTCAATTATTAAAGCACTGTTACTGCTATTTTAGTTTTAGAGCTAGTCATTTCTGTTTTAGATTCAAAGTATCCTTACTACAATCAAAACATCACATTACTCTGCCAGAAAAACCAATGTCAAAGACATATTTGTAAATAAGACTTTGCTGTTCACTTCATGCTTGCCTTCACTGACAAGAGTTTAAATTGCTAAAGAATTTTTTTTCTGTCACACTTTTAAACTACCTTGTTTTTTTTAATTTTTAAATAGAAAACGAGTTTGATGACTATTTTCAGAACAGTTGCTCAAAATCTGATATTTAAGGTAAGAAAAATTAATCATAGTTCTTCGATCTTACAAGGTAAATTAAGATACTTCTATGTTTCTTTTTGTAATTGAATTATTTTTCTCATGATAATTCCAGGATTTATATAAAGCTACTCAGAAGCCCTTTAATTCAATGTAAATTCAATTACTACATGCATTGACAGACATCAAAGCACACACATGACTGTGAAAAACCATTTGATTGTACTTATGCTTTACACAGATGCCATTCACATTATTCAGCAACAGGGTAACCAGTGCACAATTAGATTTGGTCATGTAATACATAAGCCAAGCAATGGATGCACTCAAGATTTCACTCTTTTTTTCTTCTGTCTTCAAAAGGAAGTATCCTGAGAGATAGCTGAGGTTAGCCTGAGAACTCCAGACATTGTGAGGGTATTATCACCATACCCTATTATAATTTGTTTTTAAAATAATTCATGATGAAAGGTTTCAGGTTATTAAAACAACCAGATGTTTAGGAATAAAATTTCTCAGCTTTAACATTTGAAGACATATCTTATGGACATGCAGTGTTTTCACAAATTAGCAGGAGCTCCAAGAGCATTCTCTCTCTTGCCACAAAGTCATTTAATTGCCTCAAAATTTAGAAATGAAATGTCCTGGTCATACAATTACTTAGTTACCACAATTGGAACATATGCCAGCTCATGTGTACACATTTTAAAAACCATAATACAATATAGTAAAAAATTCTTTAATGCACTTTATATAAATCTCCAAATTTATTGTATAAACTAAATGAAGTGTTCATAAAATAATTTTCTTCTTTTTAATCTCAAAAAAAAAAAAAAATGACTAAAAGTAGATACCACTGTGTAGCAACCCCTATATTTAGGTATTAAACTCATAAAACTCTTCCTCATACTCCTTAGGAGATCAATTATTTGCGTATTTTAATCTATACTCTACATCTTAATCATATATTACTGTTATTTCGTTGTCATATTGTACTTTCAACATATATTGAATCCTTATAAAATATACATGTATAGTTTTTAACATAAATAAATGTATATAAAATTTCAACATAAGATATATTGAAAAAAGTATCACTATTTTCCAATCCCGAACTGTTATAAATAACTGCCATTTTCAATAATCTCAAATTCATTATTGTATTTACTCAAAAATTCAGTTCATAAACATTGAAATTGCAGACTTTGTGGGGTTGCTATGAGAATTAAATATGATACATAATGTGGTTTAGTACTGAAACTCACTAAACTTGAGATAACTATCTGGATGTAAAGACAAAACCTAGATGGTGGGGAGCTGGACTGAGTGGATAATTATGCCACACTTTCAGAGAAGAATGAACACTTTTTCCCTAATTAATAAAAAGGAGCAAATCCTTTTATTTATTTTTGTTTAATGCTGTCTCTCATTCTACCTAAGCATCATAGTCATGCTTAACTTGTTATTCTCATTACAAGGAAACCAGCTGAGAACAGAGAGTTCATTTTTCATTCTACCATTGATAATGAAATGATAAGTTGGCATCTGTAATTGTTTCTCCCCTGTAGATCATCACAAAGCCACCATGTTGATATATCAAGTCAGAGTAATTCAGTTGTTGATTTTAATCTATTATTAGATTCGATGGCCTTAAATGCCTCTCTTTCCAAAAAAAACAAATATTTTTAGCTGAGATATTCTATATGACCAGTATACAAATGTAATCTGATTAATTCAGTAAGATGCTGAGTTCTGTTTGGACTATGAAATCCACACCGATCATCATTATTAATGGTAAATATAATCACTGGGGGTGAAATGGCAATGACTTGGAGAATCTTATAGACCATCACTTGTTACTTATTCAGCTCTGAAATTTTACCAGCTGATTTTGTATTTATCACAAATCTAATCTTGGCACTTTTGTCTTAGGCTGTGAGAGATAGTCATGATTCAACCCTGTTTTTAAAGGAAGAATTAAAAAATATTTCAAAAACATCTATCTTTACTCAGCTTTGTCACATTGTTTCTAACTATGTACTCTGGACTCACTTATATGACAGCCCCCCAGTCAGGTTGAAACTGGCTGTTGTTACCTGGCACACCGCTCCACACTTGTCCCTGATGCACAAGTAGACCTCTTTCTACAGATATCTTGTGACTGTGTTTTTCTTCTTCCTCAAAGGGATTTTACTTTAGGATCATTAGCATTATTTGCTTACCCTCTCTAAAGATCCTCTCATTTCATTTCATTTATTCACCCAAGAAATGTAATTGAGCACCTTATTACATGCCAGCATTACTCAAGGTCATAGGAAATATGCAGCAAATTCACAGACTGGAGATAAAGAAAGCAGAGATTATAGTTTTCAGTACTTTCTGGTACAAAGGAGAGCTGGATCCAACCATTTGAATTCTCTGTTCATGCTTTACTTTCTTTCACTGATGATTTGATTACCTATCTTATAAGGAGTTATCAGGGAACAGTTCACCCAGAATATTTCCTAATTTGGTTAAAGAACTCCAATAAACTTGTTAAAATCTTGAAAGGTGATTCTGCTAGAGATTGTGTAATGATTGATGGAAAGAAAATGGCATTATAATATTAGTTCTTCCTTTGCATGTATAAGAACTAGTTAGAAGTTACTGAAGTATAATCATTCTTTTTATATTTAGACTGGATTATAAAGCTGTTTTTGCCTACAACTATAAAATGAAAAATATTTCACATTGTACAAAACATCCATAAATAAGTATTACACTCAAAAATAGCAAAACCCAGTAAGGTAGAAAGTGAATTATTTCATTCAGCTTTGGGAGTATGGAAAATGGAAACTGAGAAACATGACTATTTCCCTTTGTTCAAATGATTATTAAAATTTCTATTATGTTTTTAATTGGAAATTTTATGAAACATTCTATAGTCTGTTTTTGTTTACTAATGAGAAGAGTTGGTCTAGCAATGAAAGACCAGGTTTTCCGTATGGGAACGTTCAGTGGCAGCTGAGTGATGGCATCCCTGGCAGGTAGCGTATACACTTTCCAGACGACCACATCCTCATCATTCATTGCCATGCATGCAGCTTGTTTCATTCGTGTTTATCATTTGTCTAATCCCACAAGCATTTGATGACCCACTTTAGAAAGTGTGATAGAGAAAGAAGCCACTGAGTGTTGAAATTCCAAGTAATTAATTCATGAGGTGAGGAATGGGAGACTTTCCCAAGTAGTTTTCAGTCTGAAAGTTATTCTATTCATGCCCAAATTCAAAAAACGGTTTTCCTATTTCCCCATATATCCGAGCTGAGACAACTTTTTATGGTATTTGTTTTTGTAAAGGAAGTATTCACTGCAAAAGTACAAAAGCTATAGGAAAGCATGCCATACAGTCACTGGATTTATTCGATGGTGTTTTAATAATAGTGGAATTCATTCATTCTCAGAATGAATTATCTGAGAAGCCGTTGTCAGCTCAGATACAAGTGATCAGGCTAAAGTGGTTTGTTATGGTTTAATATGCAACCAGTGAGGGAAAACAACCAGCAAGAGATACAGAAGAAGGTCAGCTCCAAGATAGTTTGTGTCAGCTTTATGAGGGTGTGCAATATAGACTGAGCTCAATACTTTTTGCATAGTAAACTGTCAATAAATATTTTGGGATAAATGGATAAAAAAGTTACTAATCAAAAAAATAACCCCCAAATTGCGAATATTTGTTAGCAATTTCTTTCAATGGTTACATATACCCCCTAGTTCCTACTAACTTTCAACCACCCTAAGAATATCATCGAAGTATTAGCTGAACATTATTTCTTTCTATGTTGTTGAATAGAAGTTTATGTTTCACTTATTTATTAACTTCTCTATACTATATTTCATAGGAACAGTTAAGTTCTTTAAGGTCTTCAGAAGGCCATTTGAAAAGGTGCATTTAAAAAGAAACCCCCCTTTGATGTTCACAGACATTATTCTGGAATACGGGGAGTAAAGAGCACACCTTACTGTGTGGTACCTAATCTGAACCTATTTCCATTTAGGAATAATAAACATTGAAAGTGCGCTATTGCAAACCACCTCATGACATTAACTGAAAGTAGAATAGTCAAATACAATTCAACAGACTTTAATATAGATAGTACAATGCCAGACTTAAAGGATCTGGTGTTAAACTTTGTCTTTCCCAATTCTTCTCAGCGGGAGGTACTAGAATCTCCCACCACGGACCCACCCACATTCAGGTTCTCAGCTGGCAGACAGAGGAAAGGCGAATGCCGAGCATCTGCTCTGAGGGGATTAAATCTCCCGCCCGCCCCTGCCCCGAGTCTCTTTATTTCTTACTTGACACTTCACTTTCCTGTTGTGCTGAAAGTGCTCTCTCAAGTAAGTTTACAGGCTACTCTTATTGCCAAACCACTGTCATTTGGGGTCAAATTGATTGTCCAAACCACATTATGGCCTCTAGCCTTATGCTGAATACTGTTTGTAGCTGAGATCCCTACTGCTATGACCCAGGGGTGGATATTGAACTCTCTTTGATATGGTGACTCCATGAATAATCCCGAGTTTACAAAGTCCCTTTGGGCAGTGGCCTGCCTTCTCCTGCTGGAGTCAGCAATCGAAAGGAGGCCACTTCCTGTCCCACTGTTCCATCCTGCCTCGCCTCGCTGACTTATGACACCTGACAGCCTTACCCAGGACTTCTCCTCAAGAAAGATCTGTATGGCCGTGCTTTGAAGCATTTCTGTTGTTCCAGACACATAGACAAATAAAAAGAAGAGAAAAACCAGACATCATCAGGAACCAAACACAAAACAAAGTAAAGCAAAACTAAAGCACACGTGGGAAGTAGTGAGCGGAACTGAAGCCACTACTTGCTGGGTTTCAGGACATAACTCAAATGGGCCTTGCATCCAACTTCCTCGGTGAGCAGAATCCAGGCCCCGGTGTAGAATTGTTTGCACATGAAGGGAAGCAGAAGACACAGCTGACTACAGAGGCACGGCTAGTAATAAACTGCTATCTCGGGGAGCAGGCAGATGCAGACGAAGCAAGGTCAGGACGTGACTCAAGCCATCTTCTGACTCAGTCACTAGTTTGGAGATGTAGCCAACATCACCAAGGTGCCAGAGACTTGAAATGTCACACCAGACCCGGTTCTAGATTAGAGGCTCTCCTGCCCACCATCTTCATGTACTGGGCTCTTTGCTTCTTCCAAGGATCTGATCAGACACGATTGCCTCCATAAGACACTCAGAATTTTTTACCAAACAAAAGTATGTCTTCCCAGCAGTTTTTGACACATGCCTTTTAGGAAGCACATTTCTAAGTGTATGCCACACTGGTAACTCTGGCCTGTGTGTATGAAGACCTCAGGTTGACTCCTGGTTCAGCCACTCAGAGCTGGATAATGTGAACTAGTAAGCAAATCTCTCTGAACCTCAGTGTGCTTATGTGTAAAAATTGGATTGTTCTGAGGGTTAGTAGGAATGTGAGCAAAGCCATTAGCACTGTACCTGGCACAGAGTAAGTCTTCAATGGGTATGAAGCCACATGTCTGCTGGGCACTACTACTGAAAAGAAAGCTACCCTGAAAGAATAAAATATTCCACTAGTAAAATCAAGATTTGTATGTCCATCCAGTCTCTATCACAAATTAGTAATATATGTGATTTCTCTAAAAAAGCGACCACTTCAAACTCATTTTAAAAATGTTATTAAAGCCCTGGCTAGTGGCTCAGTTGATTGGGCATCAACCCATGCACCAAAAGGTTGCCCGTTCGATTCCCAGTCAGGGCAAATGCCCAGCTTGCAGGCTTGATCCTTGGTAGGGGGCGTGCAGGAGACAGCCAATCACTAGATGTCTCACTCTCACATAGATGTTTCTCTCTCTCTCCCTCTCCCTTCCTCTCTTTCTCTAAAAATAAAATAAAATAAAATAAATTTTTAAATGCTATTTTAAAAAGAAAAAATAAGTACTGGAGAGGATGTGGGAAAATGGAGTCCTTGTGCTTTGCTGGTAGGAATACAATATGGTTCATCCATTATGGAAAACAGTATTTTTCAAAAGAACTACCTTGTGACCCAGCAATCCTACTTCTGAGCATATAAACAAAAGAATTGAAAGCAGGGACTCAGCCCTGGTCAGTTTGGCTCAGTGGTTGGAGTGTTGGCCTGTGGACCAGAGAGTCCCAGGTTCTGTTCCCACTAGGGGCATATACCAAAAAAAAAAAAAAAAAAAAGCAGGGACTCAAACAGATATTTCTATACCTGTGTCCATAGCAGATTTATTCATAATAGCCAAAAAGTGGAAGCAAACCAAGTGCCCATCAATGAATGAATAAATAAACTAAATGGTGTATATACATACAGTGAAATATTATTCAACCTTTAAAAAAGAAGAAAATTCTGACAAGTAAAATGACATGGATGAACCTTGACAACATTATGCTAAGTGAAATAAACCCATCACAAAAGGACAAATGATTCTATATGATTCCAGTTGTATGCAATACTTGGGTAGTCACAATCACTGAGACAGAGAATAGAATCGTGCTTTTCCGGTCCATGGGAGGGAAGAATAGGTGTGGAGTTTCAGTTTGGGAAAATAAAAAGTGTCCTGGATATGAAGGTGGTGAGGGTTGCACAACACTGTGATTGTACTAAATGCCACTGAATTTACATTTAAAATTATTTAAACGGTACATTTTCTGTTTTGTATGTTTTACCACAATAAACAAAAAAGGTGGTAAAACAGTAAAATCAGAAGTCTTCAAAAGAATCATACAATTCCTCCATCTTTTCTTTCCAGCAATTTTACTAATTATTGCTGCTTAACTTTTATTTCTATGAGCTTACATTTCTTTCTTATTCAAGTTGGAAATTACAGTATAGATAGAATTAGGATTATCAATCAAGTGTATTTCTAAATACCCCAACTTCCTGAATTAGCTTCTGTTACCAATCCCAGGACAGCTTAGTGATGTGTGACTTTTAGGAAAGAGTGAAAATGAAAGTTCACGTTAACATCTGATCTCTAGGAAAAATCAACCATGGGTTAAAGAAGCACAGTTGTGAGTATTTTTCTACACACACACACACACACACACACACACACACAGTAAGCTGCAAATGACAATGTAAACAATTACTTTAGTATAAAGCTTAGTAGAATAACTGTTCCAAAGGCAACAACCTATGCAGAGGAAAAGAAAGCGTGTTTTTAAACCCCCCTCCTCAGTGAGTTACTAAGCGCAGTGAGCACTTTTGGTAGTGCCAGTGGGGAGCACCTAGCTATTTAAGGTTTCTCTGCTGGGAGATTTTTTTCTGGTGTCTGTGCTGTATATATTTATCCCATCTGAGAGCTGGTCCCTCACACCCTTTTTCTTTTTGGAAGTAAGTCTAATAGTCTTTCTCCCCTGGGCAGAGACAGGAGATTTGTGTTTTCCCCACGGCCTGCGTGCATGCTCCATGGACCACTCAATAACCAAGTAGTGAAAAGATATAGGACTCTCCATTGGTCTTTCTTACCCTCCTTGCCAAGTTTGCTACTTCAGAGACTCATTTTCCAGGATTCTGATTATTTTCCTTTATTACCAACATTCCCTTTTATTACTTCCATGAATTTTTTGATCCTCAAATTTTTCTTTAACATTCCTCCAAAACATCTCTCAGTTTGGGGACCCATGTTAGCCTGGGCCTGTGTGAGGTTCAAAGTCACACTGTCCACCTGGCAGAAGGAGAAGGTGTCTTGCCCCACACTGGTCATCATAACTGGTCCAGGGGCTGACACTGTGTTTTGGGTGGTAAACGATAACAATAACAAAGAATTTCTTTTATACTTCATGTTCACTGACTTTCATCTAGCAATTAAGAATGGGTCTGCTGAATGTTCACTGATATATTACCTAAGGCAACAGAAACAAAGGAGAAAATTAACACATGGGACTACGTCAACCAAAAAACTTCTGCACAGCAAAAGATAAAATCATCAAAATGCAAAGGCTACCCACTGTATGGGAGAGCATAATTGCCAATGATATATCAGATAAGGGGTTAATTTTCAATATATATAGAGTGCTCATACAACTCAACAAAAGGAAGACAAAGAACCCAATTAAAAAATGGGCAGAGGGCCCTGGCCGGTTTGGCTCAGCGGTTAGAGCGTCGGCCTGCGGTCCTGAGAGACCGGGGTTCGGTTCCCGCTAAGGGCGCGTACCTCGGTTGCAGTTTGTCCCCGGCCCTGGTCGGTTGTGCGGGTGGCAGCCACTCGATGTGTTCCTTTCACGTCTATGTTTCTCTCTCTCTCTCTGTTCCTCTCTCTCTGTTCCTCTCTCTCCCTCCCACTCTACCTGAACAAAAAATGGAAAAAATGTCCTCGGGTGAGGATAAAAAAAAAAAAAAAAAAAAATGGGCAGAGGAACTAAATAGACACCTCTCCAAACAGGACATACAAATGGCTAAGGGACATATGAAGAAATGCTCAACATCACTCATCATCAGAAAGATGCAAATTAAAACAATAATGAGGTATCACCTCACACCTGTCAGAATGGCTGCCATCAACAAATCATCAAACAAGAAGTGTTGGCAAGGGTGTGGAGAAAAGGGGACTCTAGTACCCTGCTAGTGGGAATGCAGACAGGTACAGCCACTATGGAAAACACTATGGTGTTACCTCAAAAAATAAAAAATTGAACTTCCATTTGACCCAGTGATCCCACTTCTAGGAATATACCCCAAGAAGCCTGAAACACCAATCAGAAAGAATATATGTACCCCCATGTTCATAGCAGCACTATTTACAATATCTAAGATCTGGAAACAGCCCAAATGTCCATCAGTAGACAAATGGATAAAAACGCAGTGGTACATATACACAATGGAGTACTACGCAGCTGTAAGAAAGAAAGATCGCTTATCCTTTGAGACGACATGGAAGGACCTGGAAAGTATTATCCTAAGCAAAACAAGCCAAGCAGAAAAAGACAAATATCATGTGATCTCATTTATTTGTGAAATATAATAAACATAACAGTCTGAGGAATAGGATAGTCCCAGAGACATGGAAGTGGGGTATAGACTGACAATACCCAGAAAAGGGAGTGGGGGGGAGAGATAAACCACAGAACTTATATGCATGTATGTATGAACAATGGACATGGACAACAAAGCTGGGGACAGGGTGGGGAGGGAGGGGGGAATCAGTGGGGGGAAAAGGAGAAACATCTGTAACAAAAAATAAATAAATAAATTTTTTTAAAAAAGTAAAATAAATTAATTAATTAAATTAAATATCAAAAGAATGGGTCTGTTTTTATTTTTTAATTCCTAGATACTCTCTCGCATCTCGAGTATTACTAGAACACATTATTAAAAACTCTCAGCACCATTCCTACTTTCAGGGTTTAGCAGTAATGCATGATGTGGCCAAAGGGCAGTGGTAAAGGACAGGAAGGGAAAGACAAGCAGGAGATGGTTGGTGGAGGAGAAAAGGAAGGAGAAAGATGAGAAATGTGGTACCCATCCTGAGAAGGTGACAGGAAGGACTGAGAGTAGGATACCAGTTTCTCACTGCTGTTACCTTCTGCCCTCACAGCAGTCATAGGACATTCACAGAGACTGGAAGATAAACCACCTTCACTCTAAGCTAACTTACCATTCTCTGCTCCAGTATCTTGGTAAGCGGAAATACTGCACATTGTTGACCACTAAAAATAGTTAATAGTACTGAGATTTGGGGGTTGTATTCTTTACAAATTAAAGCTGATTTGAGTCCTGTAACATGCTTCCCACTGAGTTCTGTGGAAGCAAAGGGGGTAGAGCTAGTTTGCAAGGAATTGTGCCGATACTGCTAAATAAGTAGAATAAGCAGGATGTAGCCACAGATCAGAGTGAGGTGAGCAAAGGTGCTTGGCTTGGATTTTAAAATGGCAAGAAATAGGGAAGGAGAAGACATTGTTGAGTATAAGAAGTGTGTTTTGGAAGCCATCTTCAGGTGAAGGGTAGATTACATGGAGAATAGAGTCAGCAACTGGAAACTGATGGGAGTGAACGTTTTCATGGCTTCCTTTGTGACCTATGTGCTCAAATCATGTTTCTAAAGGTACCAAGCCCACCCCTCACCACTCATACAAAGGTCTACAGCTTTCTACTTCTAATTTTTTGAAATATAAATCTCAGTTTGTGGCACATTGGTAAATATCATCCTCTACTCTACAGTGGGGGAAAAAAAAAAGGTTGGGACAATGCTTCCTATCTTCCACCTCTCCCCTTGGCCCTTATTTCTGGTGTGTAACTTGTATAATTCTTAGAGTTATAAAGCACCACCATGGGCTTTGATTCTCATAGCGCTGAGGTGGCGTGTTGTGACTCTTCTCCATATGGTCTATCTTTCACCTGAAGACGGCTTCCAAAACATACTTCTTATACTCAACAATGTCTTCTCCTTTCCTATTTCTTGCCATTTTAAAATCCAAGCCAAGCACCTTTGCTCACCCCACCCTGATCTGTGGCTACATCCTGCTTATTCAACCTTATAGTTACTGATTTTTACTTAACAAAGAGTCAGGCATGTTCCTGGAGGAGAAAGACCTTCATGTAAAACTAAACACATGAGGATTTAAGTGTGCCAGGACTACCTCCACCAGACAAGCACTATAATGATAATATCCCCAGGTAATTGATGAGACCACACACCTAATGAGAGAGAAAAACGGAGTTTGAACTGAATTCTGTCTTTTTCATGTTCACATGCCATGTTAATATGTCCTCCACATATGATCACCTCATATTCCTTTGAGTTTAGCAATCCATCACTGCCTGAAAAGAGCAGACGAAACTAGATGGTTAGAGTTACAACTGAGAAGATGAGTTCAGATGTGCCCTGTGACAGCCAAATGTCAGCAAACCCTATCCAGGAAAAGTATTTTCAATTCCATTTTTTAAAGAAATAAAATCAAAGAGTGGGCCTCATCTTTCTAAGACTAAATTCAAGTTTCAATTGGGCTTATAAAATTGAGAGTATTTTTTATACTGCTTTGGGCGGGGGGGGGGGGGGGGGGGGAGGGGTGAAGCCTTCAGAGAATAAGACCTGGGGATTTATTACACTGCTATTACTTTGCAGCTTTTTATTTTTACATTTCCTCTTAATTCTATTGAAAAATCTATACTCTGAAAACAGATTTTTTATTAGATTTTCAACTTATGTGAATGCTCTCCACCATGTTTTAAATATCACAGTATTATATTTCACTCCTGGTTGAGGAAAAGGAGGAGAATATATTCTTTTGTAGCCTTAGGCATCATTTCATAGAAATTGGCAAACACAGGAAATATGCAAACAAAAAATATGTATTGTTCCCACTTTTTAAAAAAATAGTACTAAACAAAGTGTTATAGAAACAAAAGTATGCATTGGCTAAACATGGGTTTTATTCATCCATCTCCGACAACCTTTCAGAACTGAACACAAAGATTTTTTAGTATAGCCCCATCGTGAAGTTTATTAGTACCGGAAAGACAGCCAACGACATAAATATCATCAAATAAATAGTGAGTAAAGCTGAATGAAGATCTTTTGATATAGTTTAGAAAGGTTAAGTAGAAATATAAGTAACAGAGAAATTTAATTATGAACAACAGAGCCATAAAATTAAATTAGAACAATATGGATATGAGAAAAAGAATGAAAGAGAAAACACTACAGTAGCCCCCGCTCCCTGTACTGGTTTTGCTTTCTATGATTAGTTACCTATAGTCAACTATGGTCTGAAAATATTAAATAGAAAATTCCACCTCACTTCATCTCCTCATGTCGGCATTGTATCATCTCACATCTCACAAGAAGAAAGATGTGTACAGTACAAGATATTTGGAGAGAGCCCTGGCCGGTTTGGCTCAGCGGTTAGAGCGTCGGCCTGCGGTCCAGAGAGACCCAGGTTCGGTTCCCGCTAAGGGCATGTTTGTCCCCGGCCCTGGTTGGTCGTGCGGGTGGCAGCCACTCGATGTGTCCCTTTCATGTCGATGTTTCTCTCTCTCTCTCTTCCTCTCTCTCCCTCCCGCTCTGTCTGAACAAAAAAATGGAAAAATGTCCTCGGGTGAGGATAAAAAAAAAAAAAAAGATATTTGGAGAGAGATAGACTATAGTCGCATAAGTTTTATTACAGTATATGGTTATATTGTTCTATTTTATTATCAGTTATTGTTAATCTGTTACTGTGCCTAATTTACAAATAAAACTTTATCGTAGATATTTATGCATAGGAAAAAACATAGTATATTTAGGGTTCGGTACTTTCTGCTTTTTCTCATGGTTTCAGGCTTTCAAGCATTCACTGAGGGTCTTGGAACAAATCACCCCCCCCCCAGGCAAGGTAAGTGGGGTCTTCTGGATACAGACACAAGATCAGTTAACAGCCATCCAGAAAATGAATTTTGGCATTAGTATTATAATAAGTAGAAAAGGAGACAATTTTAGTTCAAGCTAACCAAAACTTAAATAGTATGTATGTGGGAAAGTTATGTAAGACCCAAATGTGAATTCAAATATATCCCTATCCTTAAGGAGAGCTCTATCTAATACCACAATATCACAAGTGCATAAACATTTAAAATCCAAAGAAGAGCATAATCATGGGTTCTTGGACAAACAAATAAATGTGATGTAGAGAAAAAAGGTCCTATTAAGCCCATTATAAGATTAGAAAGTTGTATCATAGAGTTTCAGCAGAAAAAGAAAAAGAAGAATTGGTCATGCAAACTCCTTTACTCTATAAATGTGGAAACTGAAGACCAGAGATGTTAGGAACCAAAATTTCTTGAAGAACACAGAGTCAGAATTAGTAGCAATACTAATTGGCCATGAACTCAAGTCTCAAAGTGCCAGGTACAACATATTGTCACTAAACTCAATGTTAAAATAATACTTAAATAATAAAACATGCTCAACTACTTTCTGGTGAATATGCATGCTATTATAGTCTTAGCTCTTCAATGAAGTTTCTCCTCTCTGAGGAGTCAATGAACTTTAATGTAAATTTGCTCAATTTGGGGGTGGGTGAGTGTTTAAGGGGACCTGAAGAAAAGAAATCCCCCAAAACTTAATCTTTCATAATTGATAATTCTGAGATGGAAGAAAAATTTCTGACTTCTATTGTACCTCAGAGGAGTGAGTATCAAAATTTTATGCTCATATATCCCCTAAAAGAATTATGAAAGTCTAAATGACTCTCATATATTTTTAAACTGAGAATAAAACATTTGCTCAGGTCAAAATACTTGTGAAGGATGTAATTTCTAGCATGTGGCAAATACTGAAATTTAAAAATATTACATTCAGGCATTTATAAAAGTAATTTATACCACTATCCATTAAAAATTGCATCTTCTTAATGGTCAAAAATTTAACTTTTTATTCTCTCCTTAAACTTGCATTATCAGTCTACCTCTCCCATAGAATTTTTTCTAGAGTACTATATTGTTTTTCTTGAATATTTATTGTTACTCAAGTTATCATGCTTTCCTGCAAATGTATATGCATATATCATGTACATATATTATGCATAATTTTAATATATTATATATAATATATATCACATATTACATGAGCATATAAATATATATTCTAATACACATAACATATTTTTTTGTGACTCTAATTTTGGATACTCAAAAGTTCTAAGTGTTCAAAAGAAAAAACTTTTCAGTATTGTTTTATTGTTAATACATTACTGTTCAAAACAATATAAACATGATGGATAATAATTAAAATAAAAGTAAACTTTGGGTCGAAGATGTGTTTCTTAATGTGATGTACAGAGGTCTCACTCTTTAATCAGTATGTATAACCTTGGATATTACTTACTAATAAAGATGAGAGAATTCAGCATTTTAGTTTTTTATTTTCATTTTTTAGGTGTTAACATTTGATTACATAAACAATTAGGTGGGAATGGAAGGAGTTTTGTTATAATAACATCTCCCAATTTATTATACTACTTCTGAGTTACCTGACAAAAATCATCACAGACAGCAATTCAACTGGGTCCTCCTTCAACTGTGTTGAAAACAAAGAAGTGTAATCAAATTCACCTGTAAACAGATTTGTTACTAAGCAACTATAATTACTCACTTTTTTAATATCTACATCAATATTTCCCATGAAATCTTCACACAATGTCCCAAAGGTTTTTACACAGTGTGTTCGCCCACCACAGTGTGATGCTGGACAAGTAAGACTTTTTCTTTTCTTCTGCAGACTAGGAGAGAAGCGTGAAAGATGGGAATGGACACTTAGCGTGACTTCAGGTTTATGCACAGGCAATCAGTCTCAGGAAAGAATATAGAGAATTTAAATTATGAGAAATCAATTCCTTTGAAACTATTAGTGTCCCTGTGCCCTGCGGAGAAGGTTTGTGTTGCCCCGGGTATACTTACATCCAGTGGGAGGGAAGACTACTGCCTTATGGTATCACTTAACAAAATAGAGACAGAGGTAAATTTTACTTTAATTTTCCTAACTTCCCTGTTTTTGTTTTGTAATAGTCCTTTTACTTTCCTCAGCTTCTCTGAAACCATGAAGTCTAACCTAAAACTCTTATTTTCAAACATGATGATTAATAATAGCCCAAAATGATACATTTTATATGTACGGTTTTGTGCAGTAAGAGGAATCAGTACCTTAAGACAGAGAAATGAACTTTGATTATGTGCTTTTAGGCATTAGTCAATTGAGACAAAACTTGAACAACTGATCGTCCTCCGAAGGCTCTTTACACAGGAGTGTTTATCTGCTCAGAATCTCTCTTTGACTCATTGGCTGCTCACTGAAAGTGATAGTAATGTATACCTGCTTTAAAATATTAAAGACAATGTCACCTATCATTTGATATTTAATGCTCAAGTATATCACTGAAAAACAAAATCTTTGCAAAGAAGGATATCTAAGCTGAATCCAAAACAGTTTTTCCTAACATTTTAAGAGTCATAGCACCTTCAGAAAAATCTATATGCCTAAAATTGGATCCCTTGAAGATTATGTATAGATTCTTCTACATGTCTGTAGCCTTTAAGGACAGAATATTTGCATGCTTCAAAGGAAAAATGTAGACTTGAAAGGTAGATCAAGAGAGAAGAGTATTTCATGCAGAGAAAACAGCACACACGAAAACCAATACATGGCATATTTAGATTAATTGCCAGTAAGTCTGTGTAGAAGGAGAATAAGATGCAATCCTAGGAGAGGAGGATTGAAAATAATATAAAGATAACAAACTAGTCTATGAAGGATCTAAACTGGCTGTGAATATCTTTGGCTTCATTTAACGATAGAGTGAATGTAATGTTTGAATAAGAGTAGTACCATGTTCAGATTGCTCTTTGAAAGTTGACTTTGGTTATAGAGTGAAAGCTGATTAAAGGGAATATATCACCAGTTATAATAAGGGCACATATTACACAGTGGCCATGGAAAGAGGAGTGTATTACAGAAATATTAAGAAGGTAGAATTGGCATGATTGCATAATTAATTATATGAGAGACATGAGATAGAAGCAAGAAAGGTAGAAATCAATATTGTTGTTGTTTGCGTCAATGTCTGGATGACGACAATAACTACTATTTACTGAATACCTCCTGCTTATGAAACAGTATGTTAGACACTGCATTCATTATCTCCAATCATCACAACTATCCTGCAAGGTCAAAATTATACTGCACCAATTTACGAGAGAAAATTTTGGCTCAAAGATGTTAAATGCTTATTTAAGATCACACAATTAAATAATATCTAAATTATAATCCAAAACAGATTTTCCTAATTCCACAATCAACAACTTAAGGAAGAGGTAAATATTTTGGGAATGAGATAGCATATGTTTACATAGAAATTACAGTTTCCAAAGACTTTATACATCAATTTTCTCTTTGGGTCCACAAAAATGCCACTTCATTAGAAGATAAAAAAGATATATTATCAATCTCCATTTTGCAGTCAAAATTGACTTGCTCAAGGTCATACAGTTCTATAATGCCAAGGGTAATGATGGGTCTTCTTTCTGGTCCCTATTTTATTTCTCTGCTATATCATCTCACATTTTTTCTACCTTCTATGTACAAATGGCTAAGCAGCTGGCTAATTTGTGACTGTGTATTAGTATCAAGGAAGACCTGGTAAGAATGTAAAATAGTTCAGCCTAGCTCCTCACCAACAAGTTTGATCCATGAATGAATGTCATACGAGTGATAGACATCTAAAAAAAGAAGAAACTATAGACTCTCAGTCTCTCTCTCTCTCTCTCTCTCTCTCTCTCTTCCTCTCTTTCTCTCACTCACACACACACTCTCTCTCATACACACACATACACACACACAAGCCAACTTTGCCCTATAAAATGTAAAACAGTAGAACCTGATTTTCTAAGTCTTTTGAAAATCTCAGTTTTATTTTCAAATCTCATCAGGGATTGAGGTCATGGGCTTAAACTTTTGCATGAGAAATTTAAGCTAAATATAAGGAAGAATTTTCTGACATAGAGAAAACATAAAAATGGTTTGCTGCTAGAGATTATAGTATTTCTGTCTTTCAAAAACTAAAATAGTAGAGGCTGCCCTTTGCCTGCAGTGGTTTAGATATGGTTCTAAATGGAGGTGGCTCTTTGGGAAAGTAGTGGACCAGGTGACCTTTCACAGTCTCTTTTCGTTTCTAAATTTCATTGCCCTGTAATCCTATTAAAAAGATCAAATACATTTAATAATGTCCACTCATACAGAGGTCAAGCTTCTGAAACCCTCGGGAGTTGATATATAGCCTTAAACTTAAAAGGAAAAAGAGAAGAAAAATGAAGCTCTCAAGTGTGAAGAAATATTAACTCTTATACTCAGAACAGGATATTATTCTACTGAAAAGCAGAGACACCCTCAGACCTCTTCTACACAACTCTGTATAAAATAAGACGTGGGAGAACAGTGTGAGAAAGAAACAAATCCAAAAGAGCAAATAGAAGAATTCAGCTCATTTAAGGGACGTGAGTTTTCTATACCCCAACAGTCCCTGAAAACATCACTGTGCTTCACTACGGCTAAATTCTGTTTCATAATAATTACCCTAAATTTGTAAAGAAAAAATTCTTGAATTATTTTCACTACTAATTGCCTAAGAAGGCAGAAACATATTTTATGTATATTTTTTATTTATTTGTAAAAAATTACAAAAATTATTAAAATTAAAAATTAAGACCTTTAGAGGAAGAAGCCTAAAATACATGAAAAGTTTGTTTGTATGAAAGAATTTATTCTTCAGTCATGTCAGGTAAATGTAGGTATTTTATGATGTATTATTAATAACATATTTTGATATTCTATTAGTAACAGAAAAAAAAAATCAATGTAACATCGAAGAGGAGATCTCTAAGATGAAGAGAGTAGTATTGCAACGGCTTGAGTTACTCATACCATCCACTTTAGATTTCTACTCTTATTGATGTGCATTAGATTATTTTAGACATACATTTCACATAAACTCATTCTTCTTTACTTACCTTTCAAAAAATTATTTATTTATATACCATTTTCCCAAAAGAGTTGAGGCAGCTTATAGAAAAAGTTACAACAAAACAAAGTAAAAATAAATATATAAATAAATAAGGAGATCAAAATGAAAAAAAAAAAAAATAGAGGTGGTAAAACAAGTTGAATCCAGGTATAAAATTAGAACACAAACTCTACCCGATTAGATCCTGTCCTGTTGCAGGAAGCGGGATAAATTGGGTATGCTTCTTGTTGTTGTTGTTTAATTATCTATTAGCAATTCACTCTTACTACCAGCTTTTCCAAATTCTTCTCTGTACTGCGCACCAGAAGTTGCAAATACATTTCACCACGTTTCTTTTCCATACTGTTCAGGTTAGAGTCTGCCAAGGAGCAGCACTCACGTGCATTTGGGAGGCAAAGACAAAAAGAGGTAACAGTGCATGGGACCTGGGGCAGACATGGGTGTAATAGCTTCCTACCGACTTTTTAGAGAATTACTAACTTTGTTGCTTAAAACTGAAATCTTCAGTAGTGACAAACTTCACAGCCCTCAGATTTTCCAGCAGTTGTGTAAAACTTGAACTCTCCTAATTATGATCCTTTATACTTGGAAAATATAGAGTGGCTTCTGTTTTCCTGTCCAAATTCTGGCTGATATAGTTCCTTAGAGGCCAAAGCAGAGAGAAAGCCTACTAGTCATTCAATTTACTGTCTTTATAAGACAAACACAAACCATTTGCTCAAAAGAATCTCAGTTTTCCCCATTATAGAATAGCAATTCTTCCAATGACTTTTTCTTAAAATCTCCCTCAACAGTAGCTGATGATATAAATCCAAAATGCAATTCAGAAAAAGCAAGTCTGCAAAAGGCTGAAACAATGCAAAATACACGTGTAGTTGTCTGATGGCCTGGTGGAATCCAAATATAAAATTTAGAACAACTGCCCAGCTGATGTGGCTCAATGGATTGAGTATCGTCCATGGACTAAGAGGTCCCGGTTTGATTCCCAGTCAGGGCACATGCCCAGGTTGCAGGCTCAATCCCCAGTAGAGGGCATGCAGGAGACATCCAACCAATGTTTCTCTCTTTCACTGATGTTTCTATCTCTCGTTCCCTTCTTCTCTCTCTAAAAAACCAATGAAAACATTTAGAACAACTGAAAGAGTAGATTTATAGCATAATCTTCAGAAATTTTATAGACAAGATTTCATACTATAAGAAAATATTACCTGCAATAGGGGGATAAAGGGATTAAACTCCATGAAGTTTCAAATGCCAGACAATGATTTGCAAAAATGGAAAAAGTCAGCTTTAAGGTCTTTATTTCTACAACCTCACCCATGAAATCCATCCTCCAGAAATTCATGTTCTTTCCTGATTAGTAGTTTGACTAAACAGCTCCATAATAATGAGTTCACAATTAGATTTTAATTTGAAAATTTTTCAAATGATCTCTTTACTAGCCTCACCGAAACTTTTTTCCTTCAACCTAGCGATCCTTGTCAAATCAGGCACTAAAAGAATAAACCTAACGATTGGGGCTTATCAGTGATTTTTGACAAGAATGAAGTAGGTAATAATCTTAGACAGCTGACGATCAGAACCAGATTGAGAGCCCTTCGGCTCACTTACATTTCCTTGTCCCTTTTATCTTTTACCATTTCTACTACGAGAGCAAAGAGGCCCAGCAATATTCCTGCCAAGTATTCCAGATTAAACTGAAGGGGAAAATGGTTACTTTCTTCACAGTTCAAAATGTCCAAATTATGAATGGATGGCAGTACAAAAAGAGGTTTCCCATAATAAGTTATTTGGATTTAACATTGAAAGAGAAAAAAAAGAATAAAACATCCTAAATAGTTTCATGTGTCTCTATCGAGTTATTTTTAAATAAATAAGTTTAGTAAAAAATATTTTCATGTGATGTTGCTCCTATCCCCAAGGATATGACCTATAAGACTTCAGACTTCTCTTCCTCAGTAGCTTTAGCCATCAAACTCAATGCCATTCCTGGCATTTAAATAATATAACACAATTATCATTTCTTTAAGTAAACATTTGTTGAGTATCCACTCTGTGCTTAGCACTGTTTAAGATTCTGAAGATACAATAGTTAGCAAAGCTAACAAAATTCCTTATTCTTGAAGTTTAAACTTTGTTGAGGAAAGAGAAACCAAAAAATAAGTAGAATTTGCATACGTAAAATGAATGTAGGTACTATGAATTAAAACAAGGCAACAAAGGGGAATAGAAAGTGTTGACACTGGAGAGAGGGAGGTGTAAATTTGCAATTTTAAAGACCAGAGGGCAGTGAGAGAGCAAACCACATGAATATCCAGAAATTTCTTGAGCCTCAGGTGAAAAAAAAAAAAAACCCTGGCCAAATCTTTAGAGTGCACAACTCAAGCCTAGGCCAATATTAGGGTAGAATTGTTATCTGCACATTTTGGTATTTATCTCATAGCATTGGTGCTTTAAAGGAATGAAAGGGTAAGGAAAGTGATTACATGTAGGACAAAACTGTGCACAGGAAATCCAGTGGCCATAGGAATGGAGGTAAAGACTGGGATGTAGCTGTACAAATGATGGTTAGGAGCCGCACTATTAGGGAGAAGCAAGCTGCAGTGCGGATTCACCTAGAAGTAGAAACACATATCCCCAGGAAGAGTTGGTAAAGCTTATTATTCCTGAAATGAGTCTAACACTAGGCTTTGCTATTATGTGAATAGAAACCAGCCAGATGCACACAATGGGGTTACAGTGTTATTGATAAAAGTCAGGATTACTCTCTAATTATTCCATTATGCTATCAATTGCTATAGTTCAAGCAGAACACAGGCCATTCTAGAAGATGAGAAACCTCATAGTATAGTACAGTTTAAAATTACAGAACTCTAAATTATAATCCTAGACATGGATAGCTATGATTGGATAAATTGGGTAGATCTCAGTTTCTCATTTCTAATACAAGCATAATATCAAATGTGTAGAGGTTTATAAACATTATAAATGATGTAAGTAAAATCTCTGGCACATGAAAAAAACATACTAAATGGATTATGTTATAATAGGGTGACTCTAAGAAAAGTTTAGAAATTATTAAAGTTTGTTTGGCACTTTGAAGAGTTACACTGACCATTCTGTATTCTCCTGTCTGACATGTTATTATATTAAAAGAAAGTACTTCCATGTATCACAGTTAACAGACTTTCATTAAAAGTCTTCCCTCAAAAGAATGAATAAAAGTGGAAATTTTTGACAATGTGCCAGGAGGTGAGAGGTGATATTGTTGAAATTAATATTTTAATATATGTGAAGTCATATCACAGAGATGAGTGCCTAATTTGTCTATGTATAGTCACAGCCTCAGGAACAATTTCTTTATTATTTCTCCTTCGTTTTGCTGTGGCTGACGGCCCCCTCTCTAATCCAGTCCTAACTGACAATCTTACAGGATTGCAAATCACCTTCAAGAATTAAGTAAGAGAAAGAAGGAGGAAAAGTTGCTCAACAGGGATTCAGCCAATCAATGGTTAGTTAATAATCACTGACCATTCTGTTCAAATCAACAAACATGAGTTATGACAGGCAATGTGGATGGGTATAATTATAAGAATGTCTATTTTTGTGCTCTAGGGACATATCTGGCTGCAGAGATTGGAGTTAACCACATAAATCAGTTAGGGAATAATAATAATAATGATAATACATATTTTGAGCCCTTGCTGTGCCTCATATTCTAAGTGTGCAAAATCCAATCCTTACAACAAACTTAGGAAGTAGATATTTGTAATGGTGATTTTATAGAAGAAGAAATGAACTCAAACAGGTTAAGTAGCTTTTCTAGTATATGATGGCATATAATACTGAAAGAATGAGTTAACTGTGAACATGACATGTTAGTACATGTACTATAGATCTTCTGAAGAGCACAAAATAAATGACCAAATGAGGAGGCAACATATGCAAGAAATGAATGCTAAGGGACAGAAAGAGGAAACATACCAATTAAATTAAATGATGTATTGGTCAATGGATACATGTATTTTGATTACATCAAATATACAAGTTTTTATGGTGTATTATTCAGAGTTCTCCAAGAAAAACAAACAAGATAGATAGATAGATAGATAGATAGATAGATAGATAGATAGATAGATGATGATAGATAGATAGATAGATAGATAGATAGATAGATAGATAGATAGATATAGATATAGATAGAGGTAGAGGTAGAAAGAGAGAGAGAAATATAGATATAGATATTCTTATATATAAGAAGATATTTATTATGGAAACAGGCTCATTTGGTTATGGAAGCCAGGAAGTCCCAGGATCTGCTCTCTGCAAGTTGAAGAACCAGGAAAGCTGGTGGTATAAATCTGTCTGAGTCCAAAGGGCTGAGAACCTGAGGGGCTGCTGGAATAAGATCTGGAGTCCAATGGCCCAAGAACCAGGAACTTCAATGTCTAATGGCAAGAGAAATCAGACATCTCAACTCAAAAAAAGAGAGTTTTGTTCTAGTCAAGCCCTCAATGGATTGGACAATGCCCTCCCACATTGGTGAGGGTGGATTTTCTTTACTCATTCTACTGGATTCAAATGCTAATCTCTTCCAGAGACTCCTTCATAGACACACCTATAGATAATGTTTTACTAGCTATCTGGGCATTCCTTAGCCCACAAAGTTGACACATGGAATTAACCATCACATATGGAGTACAGATTGTGGTCAAGAAACTACGTTAAACGCTATGAAGATTCTAAGAAACATTTCCATCTAGGTAGGATGAGAATAGCAGAGAAAAAAGTGTCATTTTAATACTAGGAATATGTATGAGAAAGTTCATAGCAATGTTGTTTATTATAATGGAACTGGAGAAAAACCAAAATATCTCTCAATAGAAAATCAGATAAATAAACAGTAGAATATTTCTAAAATAAAACATTCTACAGCAGAAAAATAAATTAACTACTGCTTTTTTAAATAACACATATAACCTTCTAAAGAAAATTTTGAAAAACAAAAGCCACTTGCTTTTGAACAATAAAAGATACATAGAATGTGACAACATTTATATATATATTTTTTAAAAATCTAAACCAGAAAAACAATAAATATGATCAAATTTCTGACAGAAAGTAAGAGATATACACTGAGAAAAGGTACATAGTTGTTTTAGTGATATTGGGGAAGTTTGTTTTCTAAGTGTATACTTATATATATGTATTAGATAATACATATATCATTTATCAGTTATTTGAATGATTATATTTCATAATAAAATTTTAAGATAGCTACAAATACATGACATAATACAGAACAATATTAAATAGCTAATAATAATAGTATGATTTACATATTAAGAGCTAGGAACTTAATTCATGCAATTCTTACTGCAGATCTTTGATGTAGATGTTATTATTATCCTCATATTATAGAACAATATCAGGAGAAAACAAAACACAGAGAAATTTAGACTGTCTGGCTCCAGAATCCAGACAGTAATTGCTCCAGGAGCTCAAGGAAGTCATGTTTGGGTGGGAAGTTCAGGACATCTTTATGGAAAAGTATGCTTTGTAGGGAGAAGGCTGAGTTTGGTAAACAGAGTGAGTTAGTAATTCACTTCAGCCTCTAGAATAAATTCTGTTTTCTCTACTTCATGTTAATCTTTATTTAAATGAAATATGCTATGAAAAGCTCACAAAACCCATGAAAGAAGAGCAGCTCTGATGACAGGGTGGAAACCTCTTTCCCTCCTGATGCCCTCTCATTCCCCATCATCAGCATTCTCGTACTCCAAATGCTGCTCAGCATTTGAAAACAACGGCTTGAAGATAAGTTTAATCTCCTTTTATGCCTCATGGTTACCTTCAGGGATATTAAGTTTTATTATTAGATATTATTGAGCACAGATGCTTTGGGGTGACATTTCTGATAGAGGATGGATGAAGGTATGATTTCTCAAGAATTGTAAGATCTAGAGCACCAAGCTGTACTTGTGAATCTAAGGAAAAGGATCAAGACTAGAAAAGCAGGAAGCATCTCAATAGATTCTTTGTGGTCTAATTTCATTCACCAGAAGTATGGCTCCATCACAGGAGCTTGGGGATACAGCCTCATAAAAACAGGCAGAGGTTTCCCTAGAGCATCCACACTGAGTATTATCTCTTGATTCTGTGGTAGAAATAAGCCACCATTCCCAGATGGCTTGGGGGGTGGGAGAGAGATTCCTGTAAATACCTTTTCATAAAAACTCATAAACAAAAAGAAAGAAGAAGATGTTTCTTCTGGATCTAACAACATAAATAGATAAAATAAAACATGAAGTAGAAGCAGTACAATATGTACTGAAGAAACATGTAGAGAGCTATTACAACTAGTGTGAACAGTTGTACAAAGCTGGAAAGGCTGGCTGGTAGAAAGAAAAGCTAATGAGTTTAAAGTTTTATGCACTTTAACAATGGGAAGATCCTGAGATATTTTTGGCAGGGGATCCCCATGTGGTCACAGTAAGGCACCTTGGTTTCATCTTCACATCTGATTTTCCATTCTTTCCAAGAGTGAGAACTTTTACCTATAGCCCATACCGTAGATAAGGTGAGTTAAAGGTACAAAACATCCACCAGAGAAAAATAATCATGAAATCTTGTAAAAAATAAGTCTAGAAAATCATCTCACTTGGGCCACAAAGTTCAAAGCCCAGCTGAAATGGTAAGGAATATATCTATTGACAATCATCTTTCTTTGTCAAGTACTTCGGGTGGGAGAGATTCATTGCAAGGGAGAAGAAAGGTTATCTAGACAAAATCCAAGAAACCTACTGTCTATTGTCTATCTGTAAATGCCTTTTCAACATTTAATTAAATGCTAAATGTTATTTTCAGTACCAAGTTTTGCAAATTATAAGAATGTGTTTACAGCAGTGCGTTTCTCTAACGCATATAAACAATTCAGCATTTGATCTATTTGATACCAAGTAACTTTGACCTTCACAATGCTGACATCTTGTTTTGTTAAGGCATAGGCACAGTTTATGCCACAGGAAAAAAAATTTTTTTTTTTTAATTGCAAGTCCTATTAATTCACAATTTCTGCTGTATTTGAAGATTTTTACATTTTCTTCTAATTGAAATTAAAAAGAGAGATGAATGCACACAGTATGTTATTGTAAAATTGACCCATTACCTTCTCTGAGCTATAACGTTTAAAGAAGAGGGTATCTGGAAAATGTCAGAGTACTTAAAGAATAATACTTCTGAAATTTTCATTATACAGGGTCATGATGGAACATTAAACTCACCTTCAATGTGATTTTCTGACTCACTCTGTTATTGAAGAAGACAATTGTAGCTTGGTTTACCAGAACAAAAGATAAAACTTGAGAAAAATTAAAATTAGCATCTACAACCAGATACCAGCCCCTGCACATTCTTTCTTTTTCTTTAAAAAAAAATATATTAACATTTTGGTATGACATTCCTTGTCACAAATTTCAATAGGATCTTGAATTCTATGTGGATACAACATATAACTTCTGTAATCATTAAAGTAGATATTAAATGGGTAAGGCATGTGGAATTCACATATAACTGAGTAATATCTAATATTCTACACTAGCAACAAACATCTGGCAACAAAAAACAATTTATTTACAAACAATTTATTAATACTGTATTCCTCATGAATAGAATTTACCACATTCTTATAATTTATTCTTTGTTGTTTGCCATGCAATAAAATATTATGAGATCAGTGTATATCTACCAGTGAATATACTTATCAGTGAGTTTATCTGCTCATATTGCTATTTAATTATGTTAGACATCATTTAAATGTATATTGTTTTTTTTAATATAGCTTTTTTGATAGCACCTTAACATAGTTTTAAAATATTCTGTTTTTTCCAGATAGTCACATGCAAAAGAATGAAACTAGTCCACTATGTTACACCACACAAAACAATTAACTCAAAGCAAATAGAGACTTGAATGTAAGACCTAACTAAATCCACAAAACTCCTAGAAGAACACAGGCGGTAAGTTTCTTGACATCAATCTGATGCTAATTTTTTGGATCTGGCTCCAAGAACATGGGCAACAAAAACAAAAATAAACAAAAGGTACTACACTAACCTAAAAAGCTCTGCACAGTGAAGGAAACCATCAAGTAAGGGAAAAGGCGACTACCAAATGGGAGAAAATATTTGCAAATCATATATTCAATAAAAGATTAATATTCAAAATATATAAAGAACGCATACAACTTAAGAGCAAAAAAATAATAATTAAGAAGTGGACAGAGCATCTGAATACACATTTTTCCAAAGAAGACATACAGATAGTCAACAGATATATGGAAAGATGTTCGACAAAAATAAATAAATAAATAAATTTTAGAAGATGTTCAACATCACTTATCATCAGGGAAGTGATGAGAAGGTGCTGCCTATAAACCAAGAACAGGGAGGGCTCTCCCCTAACCAGGTTGGCATTCTGATCTTGGACTGCCCACTTCCAGAACTGTAAGAAACAAATGTATTTTGTTTATAAGCTACCCAGTCTGTGGTATTTTGTAATAGTGACCCAAGCAGACTAAGACAGATTCCTGAAGATAGAGAGGTAATCTGGGACCAGATCGCCAAGGTTACTTTATCCTGAGGGTGTTGAGGATTCACTAATATGCATTATACAGTTTAATCTCTTAATCAGATTCTAAAGTGAAGGTTCGAGGGCTGCAATGTGGAGAACATATTAGACAAAGATGAACTTGGAAACAGAAACTAAGTAAGAGGCTGTGCTGTAGGTCATGTGTCCGGGACAAAGGTAATGGAATCCTGATGAGAAGAGTGAGAAAAATTTGAAAATACTTAGGTGGTAAAGTGACTATGACTTTGTAGTTACTTAGGTATGAGAGGTGATGGAAATAGAAAGCATTGAGAATGACCCCCATATTTAGTTTAGGAGGTTGGGTTAATAGTAATGCCACTGACTGAGGGACATGCCACCACCCAGAGGTTTGTAAGGAAGATGAGGTCTATTTGTTATTGCACGTCAAGGCACATACTGATTACTGTGGGCATACAAACACATGGTGATGTTTTCTCCTCTGGAACAGCCACACTTCCCTTTTTTAGATATCTAAATGCTACCTTAAGTAGGATATAATTCTGAAGACAAGAAGTAAGATTTGTAAACAAATCCCTCTGGCAGCATTCCAGCTCAATAATAGAATGTATTACTGTTTTCTCTAAACAACTGGCTCACTAATAAGCACATCCTAACTACATGTATATGCAGAACTGGCCACAAATAAAGGGTGAGGATGTTATAGTCTCTAGCACTCAAGTTTTTTTTTTTAATAGAATTTTTTAAATAATTGAATTATAATTGATATACATTATGTTAATTTCAGGTGTACTAACATAATGATTCAACATTTGTATACATTGAGAAATGTTCACCACAATAAGTCTATTTACCCTATCTCCCCATACAAATTTACGAAATCTCAATCTGCTGTTTTCCTCTTCCAGGCCTAAGTTTCTCACCTCTAGTACCTTCCTTCCTAGTTAAAAGACACCTGATCTATGTCATACCCTGAATACTTCCATTGTGTGACATCACAAAGCTCTGGATCTACCAAATTAAATCAAATCCAAAATCAGTTTTATTTCAAGTGCCTGCTTTTTTAAAATCAAATACATCCTACTTTCAGACCATGGTGTCTCCTGGGAGTTTAAATAAAATATTTCTGTTGACTCAGACAGAATGTTTATTTTCCGCTGTATTCACTTTCTCCTTTTTATTTTCCACTGCAGTAAGTTTCAGCTTATAGCCTAATGTGATTGGCGGAAGGTTATAAGAAAGAAAAAATAAAATTAATTATCCAGAAAAAATGTTTAGGTGAGATTTCAAAGTATTATTTTCCTGTTGCTCATTATCACCCTCCAAACCTATTTATTACTCTGTAGTTCAAGGGAAAAAAATGTAAGGCACCAAGATGCAGAGAACATGGTGGTAGAAATGTTCCTCGGCTCTTGGGTGTTAGGGTATACACAGAACCTTTCCAAGTTTCTGTTTCCTAAATTCCTTCCCTTTGTAGCTCTAATTGGTAACTAAAACTTGTAGCTAAGGCCAGTGCTCAATGTGGCCTTCTCCAACCTCTATGGGACATAAGAAGCCAAGCTCCGTGATGCCTTCCTTCTTAGAAATCCATAGCCATGACACTTCACTTCGCTCTATGAGATACTGACCCATGAGCAAAAAGAAAAAAAATGGACTAGCCATCCTTTATTCCTATCATAAAACAGAAGACTTCCTCCTTCAACTGCTTAGAGTAGAAATGCCAAACTCTAGTTGTGTACTTTGGACTAGGACTTTGCATGTTGTCAAACCAGAGATAGTTATCATTATGAGTGTCATGCAGCGTCAACATTTGGTCCAGCTCCTGAGAAGCTGAGCATCTGAAAATGATACCTCACCACATTAGCATGCTGGGAACGTTCATCAGTAAAATAGGTGTGCCTTCCACAGAGATAGGCAGTGTGTGGTTTGTGGTAGCGCATCAAAAGATGACATACTGAGCTAAACTTGATTTTACTCCACTTTAAATTCTCATTTAAAAGAGATCTGCCATTTTTGTCATATTAAAATAAATCACAGATTTACTATTTGGTTTGTTGCTGTGACTTGTTAATTAAATCACAATGTGGTTGTGTTTATTAAGTTACAAATTATACCTTTTGGGGAAGAATAAGTCCTGAAGTGGAACATGTTTACTTGATGTTTTCCCTCCCATCTGCCTTAAGGGGAGATATAATTAAATCTAACAAAGCAAAAGGCAAATGAATGCAGGGGGAAAGCATTGTGAGCAAATTTCTTCCAGCTGAACAAAGCTGTAACATTCTAAAGGCAGACAAATTGATGCAGACGAAAAGCTAACTTGAATCTAAACTAAGATTTCAAACTAGGAGAGCTTACTTTCAACATCTTTTCTTGAACTTTCAAAATTGTCTAAAATATAATGAAAATTTAAGAGCACTACATTGTCTCTTCCTAGTCTAGTCAAACATCTCCCCATCACCACACTAAAAGCTCCCAAATTTTATGCATGAACCAAGGGCAAAGTTATATCCAACTTCATTTAGGGGCTCCAGTAATTAAAAATGTGTGATATTCCAGAAATGTACTGCCTAACATGGTAACCATTAGCCATGTGTAACTATTTAAAATGTTAAATTATTTAACAAATTTAAAATTAAAGTAAGAATTTAGTTTCTCACTAGCTGCATTTCAAGTGTTAATTTGCCACATGTACCTAAGTGACTGTCTGGGACAGCATAGAGAGAAGACATTTCTATCATCAGAGAATGTTCATTGGCCAGCATCATTCTAGCTGAACATTAGATTCAAGTTTATCTGTTTATGGGCGTCTACAAAGCTCTTTCCAATAGGACTTTCTATGGTGGTGGAAATGTTCTACTCTTGCAGTTAGCCACATCAGGAAGAAGAGGCAACAGGAAAAATTCTTCCTGAGGCTGAAACTATGAGTAGACCAAAACAAACAAACAAACAAACCACCTCTATGGTATGACTTAATACACATTAAAATACTCTGTTATAATATGTCCCTTTTTGCCTGCCTACACAATCTAAAATTTCCAGTTTCAGTCAATCTTCTGAGTTAAGACAATAAAAGTTGTATGTCATATAGAAGTGATAACCCATACCAACCATTAACACCTTAACCCCAAATAGAACTTTCTGTGATGATGACAATGTTCTCTAATTGTTCTCATTACGTGGCAGCCACTAGTCACATGTGACTATCAAGAAAGTAAAATGTGGCTAGTGCAACTATAAAAGAGAATTTTTCATTTTAGGTCATTTTAATTAATTTGAATTTAAAGAGCTACAAACATGTAGCTCCTCACTAACAAACACACTACACAGCAGAGGTCTGTCAGGAAGAGCTGTAGGAAGTGACAGGCAGGTTAGAGAGTGTAATAGAATTACAGTTGGCTCCAAGATTCCACCACCAAGGACATACCCCTGTGTGACCCTCACTCTGAGAGAGGACAGGACTTGCAAATGTGATGGGTTTCACCCTCCTGATTAAGTCGCTGTTTAGTTAACTTTGCATTAATCAAAGGAGAGATTACCCTGGGTAGTCCTGATTTACTTAGGTGAGTCCTTACAAGGGACTGTGCCAACAACTTGACTGCAGCCTTGGGAGACCTTGAGCAGAGGATGATGTTAACTGGGCCTAGACTCCTAACCCAAGAAACTGAGATAATAAATGTGTTTATTGGTTTAAGCCACAAAGTCTGTGGAATTTGTTATGCAGCAACAGAAAACTAATAAAGAGGATTTATGCTTAACCTACTTAAGAGAAGGTGATTTTTAAAAACTACAGCAAAATACATTAATGTGTGTGTGTGTGTGTGTGTGTGTGCATGTGTGTGTATACACACACATACACATATAGCTGTTTCTTAAAGTAGATAGTAAGGTACTTCTTTGGCTAATGTTGTTACAGTGACTTTTGTGAAATAGAAGAGGAGGATGAAACGGAATGAAAGGAAAACTGCATGACAATGACAATGATAGTGATGACAATAGTAGCATTCAGCATGATGATGGTGATGAAAAAATATACATTTACTAATTCATGTCATGCTTTGAATAATAGTGTGACCGGTGAGGTTATACCCTATATTTATTTCAATGACTCCTAATATATAGTGAGGGAAGATGACTTGATTTGGGGTGGTGGGCATACAGATCTTCTAACATAGAATCTACACTGAAACCTATGTGATCTTATTAACTAATGTCACCCCAATAAATTTAATAAAAAGTTATAAATATTTCAATAATCAACATGAGATTGCTGAGAAATTTTTCTTGTCATCAATAAGGGATATTTTAGCTTCGAATCAGACATTGTTCTTTTCATTCACCAGGTAATAATCAATATGTAAAATATATGTCTGAGTTCAAAACATTATATAGTTAAGATGTTAAACAAAGCAAAGCAGAAATATTTTAACAGGAATTTATATTTGAAAATAACCTCAAATTAGCATTTATTTTTTTCATTTACAGGGTCTATTTCTAATTTCTTGGATTGGAAGATGAAAGGCATTAAGATAACCTTATCTTTAACATCAAATAGAAAATATTATAATGCTACAAAAATATTTAACCTCTATTTATTTAGTTTATTCATTTTATAAAATTAAATGTTGAATATGAAGCAAAATATATAGAAATATTTTCATTGTGAGAATATATTTAATTATATGTTGGGTACCTTGACCCAATAAAAACCAAAGATTTTATATACTTACACACAAATACATAATCTCCCCTTTTAATAAACCATAAGTATAATGCATTGTTCACTTACATGACAACAAAAATACAAAATGTAGGTCAGACATTCAGAGAATTTTTTTTTTTAAAAGAAAACATATCTTTATCATTTTCTTAAAAAGAACCAAGTGTACCAGGTCAGTTCCTGTTCTTCAGAACAGAAAGATGGTGTGCTGATGATCAACAGGAAGGTAGACCAGGCTACCAGCAACCTGAATAGCATGAGGTTAACCAGATTAGACCATCTGTAAATACTAATAAAGCTCTGCTTACCTCAAGATGGATGTTCATAGACCAGACAATTTTTGAGGTCCTGCGTTCTTTTTAAATCCTTGTCTATCAAAACCCTAAAATTACGTGGGTGTCAGTACTCAGAGGAATCTTCCAATCAAAGAGCAGTTGGAGTGTGGATAACATTTATGACTGTCTTTCTTCAACCTAATGCATACTTGAAGCAGAAGTACTGTACTGTTCTAATCCTAAATTCTGGAAAGTAACTGTCCCTCTCTTTTCATCTTTGTTATTCCAGAAAGACGTCATAACTCTAGTTAGACACTGCTGTATCACAAGGCAGCAGAAAAAGCATCAAGTCAGTGTCACAACCCACAGCATTGAACACATGCTCTCTCCTTTTGTACAACTGACTATCTCTGCCTTAGAGAAAAGATGCAACTTTAGTAAAGACATCTGCTCCTTGTTTCCAAAGGAGAAATTTCCTGCCCTAAAGTGCTGGTATTTTGTGCTTGTGTCTGGGGAACAAAGAGAAAAAAGGCAGCAGCATCATCTTTCTCCATGACTCTAAGCCAGTCTCTTATTTATGCAATAACATTTATGGAGAACCTACTCCCTGCAGATTGTTAAACAATGGAGAAATACGGCGCAAAAGCATCGTCAGAATAAATTCTAGAGGCTGGCTGTACACCAGTGTGCTTATAGTTAACAACATTGACCTGAAAATTAAGAACTTGTTAAGAGAGCAGTACTCATGGTACTCATTTTTACCACATTCAAAAAAGAATATATCTCATATTTGTTATCCCAGTAAATATATACAAACAAATTAGGTCATCAATACTTTTTGATAAGTTAAAACAGGAAATAATAAAAAAAATAGCTTCATCGACTTTGCCTCCTCATGGATCATAAAGCCATAGGGGGAGGCCAATATTAACACATAAACACAAAAAAATATATATTATTAGAAATGTGATAAGTATAAAATGCCGAAAACAATAGATGGGATCTAGTTTAGATTAGAAAGATGCACAGTGATGCCAACACTTCACCTGAGAACCGGGGGAGGTTCTGTGAATGGGAAGGAATGTTCAAAGCAGAGGGAAGAAGGAAGGGTTGTGGGTGGAGGCCCTAAGCAGAAGCGAGCTTCATGTAATTAAGAGCTAGAGGGTCAGTGTGGTGGGAAATGACAGACGAGGAGTCCTGAGAAGTGTCTGGAAAAGAGCTGGGGCCAGCTCCTGCAGAGCCTTGTGGGCCACATAAAGAGCGCAGATTTTCCCTAAGAACAATCTCTTCAAGTGTTCTGAGCAGATGAGGTCCATAATTCAATTTATATTTTTTTAAAAGTTTTTGGGGAGATATTTATGAAGGTAGCAGGGCTCATTACACCTACATTATCTTGCTAGTTTAAAAAGCTTCTTAGCAATATATTCTCTAAGATCATTCAGTTGTCATTACACAGGTTTCTGACTTCATGAAATGAGATTGCACGTGAAGCAAAGTAAGGACTCACATGTCATTACCTGTTCCTCAGCCTAGGCTCTCGCACTTGCAGCACGGCTGACATTTGGAGCTGAGGAAGTCTTTACTGTGGAGGCCATACTGTGCATTTTAGGGCAGCATCCCCAGCCTCTCCACACCCCCACCCCAGCTGCAACAATAAAAAAATGTCTCCAAATATCCCTGGGGGGCTAATATTGAGTCCAATTGGGAAGCACTATGCTAGTTGCAGTCTAAGACGCAATGTTATTATCTTAATGTACATGATTTGTGCAGGAGTCAGCAGCTAAAAAGGACAACAAAAGCCATCTCACATATTATCTTACCTGTTTCTACAAGCAACAGAAGAGTTGCTCTGAATGTTATCAAAATCACCTTGAAGTTCTCTGCACCTAAAATCTACATCTCAGCCAAATCACTGAAATTCAGGAGAAATGGGTTTGGTGAAGTTATCTATCTGGCTTTGGGAAGAGCACTCTGCTCACCTGTCCCAGGGCCCTGCAAAGGCAGATGGAGCAAAGACAACCCTGCCAATACCCACTCATTTACTCTTCTCTCTATCTGCTCTGAAACTTTTTACTTAACACCTTTATTTCAGAGGACTTAACATCTAATTATGGTCGAATATCTTATTTAGGAAAGCCCTGGAAATCAGTCATTCTAGACAGCTCACTTTAAAAGATAAATTGGATTGTAAGAAGTGGAACTTGCCCAGAATCATAGCCAATGCATTTTCAATGTTGGTAAAACAAAAAGCAAGATCCTTTCCAAATGTGTGAGTCAATGTCCTGCAACCAAACCTACCCTGCAAACGGAACGCTCTGTAAGGTTCTCAGGGCTGAATGTGGCATAATCATGACCACTCACGTGCATTGCTGTGTCTGAGTCTCATTGACTAGGATGCTTTGAAGTCTTCTTTCGCATTCAGAATATTAGTGACATTTCCTTTTCAGACTTATTTATTCTTACAATATGCAGAAAGAATCTCCCCTGGGATCTAAGGAGAAGCCCGTTTAAAGCATTTTCCCTCTCACCATAGTGCTTGAAGTTTCTATTACTCTGGTCCTGTCCCCTCGGGTGTCTGTAATGGTAACAGTGGACCCACGTTGAACCAAAAGAGTTCACTTAGTCCACGAAACATCATCAGCTAGTCGAGAAGCAACCTGTGTAAAGATAGTGCATAGATTTGGAGGCAGGTTTCAAGGGCTGGAGTCCTGGTTCTGCCACTATTTGTTTGGGCAATTATTTAATTTTTATATGCCTCAGTTTCCTCATTTATAAAATGGGACTACTAAGTATATGTTATTTGGTTGTAGTGAGGAACAAATGAGTTCATGTGGTTCATGTGTGTAAATACGAATTAATATATGTGAAAACAGTTGCTGGAATATTGCGTATAGTATATTTGTCTTATTTTCATGATTAGTTTATAAAAGACTAGCTGTGTTAACCATCTTGTATTTAGGTACATACATTTATAAGAGCAATTAAAGAATAGGTAAACCTGGATGGAATAAAATAAATCAGTAAAAGCCTAGAACATGGGCAACTGGTTAGAGGCCACAAATCAAACTGAAACATAAATCAATCTATACACATAAATATCTGAGGATTTCCTATTATATCAATGTTCTGTGTTTCACCTTAAGAGAGAGGGAGGGAGTAAAGAAATGTAAGACCTAATTCTACTCTCCAGAGGGCCTACACCCTACATAGAGAAACCGAACATATATTAAAATGTATACCAACAGCACCTGGTGCAACAAAGAGCATAGCAAAGAACCAACAAAGAAATGTCAGGGAGACAAAAAGAGAGGTGGTGGCAATTTATTGGGGTGCAATAATGGTGTACCATGCACAGTCATGGGTGCCTAATAGACTGAAATAATTTAAAACTTATTTTGAAACACAACCTAAGTGTTCATCAGTAGATGCCTAATTATGTCATAGGGTGTGCATTCATTAAAAATGATGACATAGCTTTCTTTCTTTGAAACCAATTCTCAAGGCATATTATTGTGGAAAAATGAAGGTTATCACATAAAATGTATGATATGATCCAACTTTATAAATTTGTATGTATATGTGTGCACATTATCTATGAATACCTACAGAAAAAAAATACATCAGTTTCAGTAATCATTTCTTTAGATTAAAAAAAATTTGGAGGGCACTACTACTTTTTTTTAATATCTACCTTTAACTTCTTTTTTTACACTAAGCACTAAAACTCTTATTTAAAAGAGAAATTGGGGGAGAATGGGAATAAATAAAAGCAAATGTGTTTTCCTAACACTGACAATAAGGTATATTATAGAGCAGACATGGTGCACATTTTATTTTGTAGATCTCTCAGAATTTATTATAGAGCTACTCAGTGTGCTGTTTATATAATGATTAGCTTGTATTATGAAGTCCTTGAGTAGAACTTGGGTAAGCCCTGCATGCTCATTATTTGTGCAAGAAGCCGGAACAGCCAACTTTCACAGCATGAAAAGTATTGATACCACTGATGGATGTTTGCTATGCTTGGAAAAGGCACTTTTAAAGGGTAGAGGAAGCGGCAGGTTTCCTGGTCACTGGAACATATATAAGGGTCATTCAAACAGTACGACTTCCAAATGCTAACTCTCTAATCAGAGCACACAGTTGGAGAAGAAAATAGTCAGAAAACACTAGAATTTCACGGCCAAAGTCTTATATTTAGAGCTGTGGTTCTGAAGCAAAGAAAGTTTGTTGCTTGAGACACCAGAAAGTCCCAAACAAGTTAGTGCTTCTCTAGTTAAATAGTATCCCAAGTTACAGATTGTGAATACTTCTTCTTTGGGAGGAAATGGTTCAAAACCTGAGGAGACTTGACACCAAACTATCCCTTTTTTCTGCATGGTCATAAACTAACTGCAGTAAACCAAACTGAGAAGGAAGGGAAATTCCCCTTTTATTTCTGTCTTCCCCCTGCCCCCATTCTGTCCCTTTGTCCCTACATAAAGCCCAGGATTGTCAGGCCCGTGGGAAAAACAATCCATTATCACTAAATAAAAGCAACTCACCAACATGCATATAAACTGTGCTAGTCTGTGTCTGCATTTGGACAAGGGACCTAAACTGCCAGGTGCATTTGAATCTCCAAGTTTATTTTTAGCTCCGTAATTCCATGCACGCTTCCATAAGGATTAAATCCACAGGAGTTAATAAATAGAAATCTTAACCACATCAAGGGATATCTGGATTTCAGGTCAGCAAGGATTGGAAACAATTAGTTTTTGAAAAATGCTTTCTTCAGAATAAAATTGCAAGTGCTGACAACTTGGGCAAGGGAGGGAATTTGGAGCCTTTATAGAGTCCTTCAGACGATGTGGCGACCCACGGCCCCACCCACTCACATCACTGTGCTTAGATGGTGTACTGTTCATAATGCCTTCTAAAGGCCCAGAGAATTCCGAGCGGATCCAATAAGGAAACAGTGACAAACTCATTAAAAATTGTTCTTCTTTATGTTTCCAGTGAAATGTCTAAACAATTTCATTTCAGATGAGGTTAAACTTATGGCAGCTCATCAGAACTAAATCCTTTCAGGATTTTCCCCATTACCAACGGTTACACATCAAAGTATACATATATTCTTAAGAAAGAGCTCAATGTTTTGTGGTATGTTTAACATATTGAAGGAAACATTTTTTGTTTGTAAGAAAATTATGCTGACTGTAACAAACATGTTTATTCTAAGTAGTTTGCTCCACATGTTGTGGAATATCTGAAAAACACAAATTAAAAACTGAGATTCTATATGAATTGGCACAGTGCGTCTGTACCCTTTCTTCTCTGACTCAATCCAGGGCTGATTTCACATGTTAGGAGCATTCAATTACTTCCTGCTCTCTGTCCATCCTTCAAAAGAACATCTTTTCATCTCGCTTTACGCTTCTATTCTGTTTTCTGTATTTCTTTTGTTCAAACATCATTTTCTCTAAAGCTTTCTGTTATTTGCCACCCCCCCCCCATCAGCCTATTTTTCTTGCAGTGCTGTGGTCTCTCTCTTTAAGAACTCAAGAATATGTTTGTTTGTTTGTTTTTCAGATGGCTTCCATCTCACCATTAGTATTTTTCTTCTTACTTTCAGTATGTACTTCTTTCTCAGCTAGTATGGACAGAGAAAGTCTGGAGACATAATTTTGACTCTGCTTTATGCTCTCACTAATTGAAATTGTCATCTCTTCCCGATGCAAGTAAACTAAGCCATGGCTATAAAACTGAGCTACTTTTGCTCAGGTGAGTTCTGCCGCTGTTGGCTTTCTAAATCTGTAAGTGGGTCGTATCACTTCCTAGTTAGAGGGAAGAAAAGCTTCAGCAAGTCCCTGTCCTCTCCAGATGGGCCAGGTAACTCCTTCCATAAGCTATCAGCATCTACACTACCTGGCCCCTGCTGATTCCTTAGGTTTCTCTTCTCACAGTTTTCCTGTTATACTGTGCTCAAGTCCTGGCAGTTTCCCCAAATACCATGTTCTCACACTTCCTCAGTCTCTGCTCCTCCTTCACAGAACAGCCTTCCCCTTCTGCGATTTCTCTCCAGACTCCCTGCTCTGGAGAGCCTTCCGCCGATTTCCATCCCCCGCCCCAAACCTGGACTGGGTTGTGTCACTAAAGTCCCCGTGTTTCTCTCTCACACACGGCCTACCTCCAGGTCTAGTGGTGGTGGCAGTCTTCCCCGCGTGGACTCCAAGCTATTCCGAGTAAATTCTGCCTCTCATTTGTTTATACCACAAGGATTCAGTTGCCACAAAATCATGTCCGTGGAAGAAATGTATGTGGACTATGAAATGACACATGAGAACGGCCACTAGAAATCCTCAGTGGCACACAACACGATCACCACGGAAAGTGATCGCAGTACCATCATAAGTGGTTAAAGGGGAGAAGGGCAAGGACCAAGGACGTAGGTCTGCTGGCAATCTCTGACACTCTGGAATCGTAGCTCGGGAACAGCCACTACTGCTTTGAACTTTGAGAGAAGGCAGCGCTGGGGCGAAGCCAGCTGAGATTAGGGTTTGTGTTTCTCCTGCCTGGGCAGCTTTCCACCCTCTAGTCAACACGAGGTGTTCCCGAACCCCGAAATCTGGCTATTGTTCCAACAGGCTTATTCCGGCAAAGCATCTCAACCCATTTCATTCTCCCCACCTCCCTCTTTTCTGGAATTCTCTTCCAGTGGACTCTGCCCCTCTGCCAGTGTCCTGTCTGTACTCAGCTCGTGCGATGGACACACTCTGCTAAGCATCTTACAGTTATCATCTTATTGAAACCTCACACCAATCCCATAGGATAAATTCTATTATGTACCACTATTTTACAGTTGAAGGAACCAGGGTTTGAGTCAATTAATCATCTTTTCCCAAAGTGAAATAGGCAGGAAGAGGCAGAACTGGGATTTAAACCAGGTTCTGACTGAATCCTGGTCCTGAGTTCTGAAGCACTGCTCACCATGACTTCTTCATTGTTTGATCACAGTGTCAACAAACTCTTCACTGGGCGACAGACTCCATGCTTGTCTGACACCCCTTATCCAAACGGTCAAGAAATGAACTTTTTCACTAATACGTCTTTGTTTTTCCCTTCTGTTCATCTTTTCTTTACTTGTCTTGCCACTCAGTAAAATATGTTTTATTGGCTCTGATTATAAAAAGGATTGCTGGGGATGGACAAAAATTGAAGTTACTCATAGTTTCAGTTCTCTAGTTAAGATTGTCTCAGGAAGTTGGTTGGGACCAAACCTGAAGACAATAATGAGAACTGGAAAGACAAACATTTTTTAAACTTTTGTTATATGCTCTGAACTTTGTATAGATTGTCTATTTCATTTAATCCTTATGTCAAATCCAAAAGTAGCTGTTTTTATTATCCTCCTTGTAGAAATGAGGACACTGAGGCCAAAAGGCTTTACATAAATTATTCAAATTCACATATTTGTAATTTTTGAAACCAGTTGTCAAAATTGAGCAGACTGACTTTAGAGGCCAAGCTCCTTGTTATTAAGCTATGCTGACCCCTCTGTGGTTGACTTCTGTGACTCAGCAAGTTTCTGGGGAAAACAACAGTAAAGCAGAGGAAGGTGTGGCAGCTGTTAGTATGGCTCCCTCAAGAGGTAGTCCATTTCCCATCAGTGGAGGCAAACGTTGGAATGGCATTTTTATTTATTTATTTTTATATAAATTTTTTATTTATTTTTTTGTTACAGATATTTTACCTTTTTTACCCCATTGGCACCCCCCTCCCTACCCTACCCCCACCCCATCCCCGGCTTAGTTGTCCATGTCCATTGGTCATGCATACATGCATATAAGTTCTGTGGTTTACTCTTCCCACCCCCCCCCCACACCCTCTTCTGAGGGATGTCAGTCTGTGCCCTACTTCCATGTTTCTGGGTCTACTGTATTCCTCAGACTGTTATGTTCATTACATTCCATATATAAGTGAGATCATGTGGTATTTGTCTTTTTCTGCTTGGCTTCTTTCACTTAGGATAATACTTTCCAGGTCCCTCCATGTCGTCTCAAAGGATAAGAGATCTTTCTTTCTTACTGCTGCATAGTACTCCATTGTGTACATGTACCACAGCTTTTTTATCCATTCGTCTACTGATGGACACTTGGGCTGTTTCCAGATCTTAGCTATTGTAAATAGTGCTGCTATGAACATGGGGGTACTTATATTCTTCCTGATTGGTGTTTCAGGCTTCTTAGGGTATATTCCTAAAAGTGGGATCACTGGGTCAAATGGAAGTTCAATTTTTAATTTTTTGAGGTAACACCATATTATTTTCCACAGCGGCTGCACCAGTCTGCATTCCCACCAGCAGTGTATTAGAGTCCCCTTTTCTCCACACCCTCGCCAACACTTGTTGTTTGATGATTTGTTGATGGCGGCCATTCTGACAGGTGTGAGGTGATACCTCATTGTTGTTTTAATTTGCATCTCTCTGATGATGAGTGATGTTGAGCATTTCTTCATATGTCTTTTGGCCATTTGTATGTCCTGTTTGGAGAGGTGTCTATTCAGCTCCTCTGCCCATTTTTTAATTGGGTTCTTTGTCTTCCTTTTGTTGAGTTGTATGAGCACTCTATATATATTGGAAATTAACTCCTTATCTGATACATCATTGGCAATGATGTTCTCCTATACAGTGGGTTGCCTTTCCATTTTGATGATTGTATCTTTTGCTGTGCAGAAGCTTTTTAGTTTGATGTAGTCTGGAAGGGCATTTTTAAAAGAAATTTGCAGTAGGAACATTTACTGCTGCAATAGAAGAAGTCCATGGTATTCCCCCAGAACAAGAAAGAAAAATGCAACCCTAAAATCTAGAGAACTAATTCCACAAATTTTCTGACATTTAGACAAATAATTAGGACAGATCAGTTAGGTTCACATGGGGTTGCTATACAGTAATCATATCATATATATATATATATATATATATATATATATATATATATATATAGGCATAAATATCAAAAAGTCTATTTTAACCTACTGTGTTGGGTTGGCAGGGCATTGAGGCTGTATGTAGATTTTCCTGTGCTGAATGCAGATAGCAAAATAATATTCTGGTCTGTATAATAACATTTACCACAGTGTATTATTACAATAATTTGTTTATGTGGCCATCTCCCCTCCTAAACTTTTAGGTTCTTGAAAACAGAACTACCTTAGTTCTTGTTAGCGTTCCCCAATATCTGACACAGGGTAGACCCTCAATATGCATCTAGAATGTTTTTGTTTGTTTGTTTGTTTTTATTGAGTGGGAGCTTTATTAAATAGATTGCATAATAATACTGTTTAACTTGAAGGATGAATCCCTGGGTTATCAATCACCATTGTGAAGTTAAAGAAACAAGAGCGTCCAAGGTCCTGGAAGCTGCCGCTGTCACCAAACCCCGCAAGATAGCCACGAAGCAAGCAGTGGGCAGGATGCAGCTGCCGGCAGAGGAAACCTCCACAGTGGTGTCTGGTCATGGCAAGAGCAAGAACATGAGGAAGAATGCTGACGCCTTACCTAAACCCTACAGAAATCACAAGGACCATCTAATTGCCAGAGCCAATTTACACCTCAAGTTTTTTCTAGAAAAAACATCTAGAAAATATACTTTTCAAGCTTTCTAGCCTCTGCAGCACAGTTAAGCACACTGGAAGGAGGTGAGATCACTGTTGAGGGATGATCCAGCATCACCACCACAGCACCATGACTTCAGTGTTTTTGCATATGAAACATACATGTATACATGTAGGTTTCAAAGAAAATGCACTAAAATATTAGCAATAAAATATGAGCAAATTTCACTTTCTTTGTTATATATTCCAAATCTTCTACAAAAAGCACATATTACTTTTATCATAAAATATAGGAACATTCTTTTAAACTATAATAATGTGGTAATTATTAACAATTTATCTATTTTTATTTTTGAAAATTGCTATAATTTCATTCTTTAATTCCACCACCCACAATTGCCCTCAAAGAAAGACCCAGAAAAGTGTAAAAAGAAAAGAATTGTTGATAAATTCTAATCAATGAGTTTGTTACTATATATATATATATATATATACACTATTACAAACTATGTGATTTGTCTCCATAACTAAATCAGATACTATCTTAAGTACAGGAACCATTTTTTGCACACACACAATTATGTTAAAAAATGGATTATTGATTAAGCTAAGTAGATTTTTCCATGATTAGTAATGATATAAAAAGAACTTGTCAACAAAGCTTATAAAGAAAAAAATACAGGTTTAAGAAAATATTGTTATTCTGGTAATAGCTATAGTAGCAAAACAAAAAACAGACAAACCAAAAATGTGTGTGTGTGTGTGTGTGTGTGTGTGTGTGTGTGTGATTCACTTCAGAAAAGGGAATGGTCTTATCAGTGATTTCCAAAAGGTAAGCAGTCTTATTGTGTTATTTTCAGTAGGCCAAAAAAAAAACATAAAAAATGAACAGTTGATGATTAAGTGTGGCCAATTCTAGACTCTCAACTTGGTGAAGGGAATTGTGGTTTTTCAAGCAACATTCAGAATCCATTTTTCTGCCATCATTTGTCTCTATTGCATATCGAATATTCTATCTTTCCAGCCAGCCACTCTGATAAAATGTAAGTAAAGAACTACCAGTGATGTTATAAATGAAGTTCTTAGAAGCTTGCAGTAATAGGGGATATTAATAATAACCTTAATGAAAATTTGTAGCAACTCGATTTATCATTTGAAAAAGTAGCAACAAATGGTATTTTTCGTTGTTGTCAAGAGATCAGAAAGAAAATCTATTAATTAAAAATGTGTAAACACAAAGTTGCAAAACCATAACCTCCACTGAGATATATGAGTATATTGTAAGTTACCTCTCAATGTTCCTAACTATTAATATTCCTGAGATATTTTTCCTGTAGAAATAAACTTAGAAGCTTCCAAAACAATGTATTTAATAAAAACCCTGCTCAATCTGCTAGCAGCTACAACAAAAACTATGGCAGTTTGTATTTGCCCAAATCTCCCATCTTTTGGGTTCTTCTAAAGTGTGGCTTCACCCTCCTCATCAAGCTCTAGAGTTAATCCCCCTCCCCTGGGATCTGGTAAGAGCTGTGGCTGCTTTAACCAGTAGACTATGGAGGAAGTTGTGGCATTTACAACTAGGTCATAACAAGCCATGTATCCCTGCTTTAGTCTCTTGAAATGCCTAGCCTGTGGATATTCTCTCTGGGAGCCTTCATACTGGGAACACAGCTACCATGAATAGAGACGTCCAGGTCAAAGTGGGGCTGCCGGTAGTGCTCGGGGTGATAGTCCCAGATGAGTCCAGGCTCAGGCAGCTGACTTGGGGTCTTACATAAAATTCAACTCCAAATGAAATAAAGACTTAAATGTAAAACCTGAAACCATAAAACTCCTAGAAGAAAGCATAGAGGAAAAATCCCTTGACATTGACCATGACAATGACCATTAGGATATGATACCAAAAGTTCAGGCAACAAAAGTAAAATTAAACAAGAGGAAACTAAATAAACTAAAAAGTTTCTGCCAGCAGAGGTAACAATAAAAAAAAATGGAAAGGCAACCAAAGAAATTGAAGAAAATATTTGCAAACCATGCATCTGATAAGGGTTTTATACTTAAAATATACAAGGAACTCACAAAATTCCAGAGTAAAATCAAAGCAAACACAACCTGATTAAAAAACAGGCAAAGGACCTGAATATACATCTTTCCAAAGAAGACATACAAAGGACCAGCAGATATATGAAAAAGTGCTCAACATCACTAATCATCAAGGACATACAAATAAAAACCACAAAGAGATATCATTTCACATCTATTAGGATGGCTATTATTAAAAAAAAAAAAAAAAAAAAAAAAAGATAATTATGGCTGAGAAAGTGAAGGAAAGGTACTCTTGTACATTGTTTAGAGGAATGCAAATTGATGAAGCCATTATGGAAAGCAGTATGGGTAGTTCAAAAAAACTAAAAATAGAAATGCTATATGATCTAGCAAGCCTTCTTCTGGGTATAAACCCAAAGGAAATAAAATCAATACCTTGAAGAGATATTTGCACTCCTATGTTTATTGCAGAATTATTCACAATAACCAAGATATAGAAACAACCTATGCATATATCAATAGATGAATGAATAAAGAATCGTGGTATGTATATGCAATGAAATGTCATTTGGCCTTAAAAAACATGGAGCTCCTGCCCTTTGCAATACCATGGATGAATCCAGAAGCAATTATGCTAAGTGAAATAAGCCAGACACAGAAAGAAAAGAGACAATCTGCATGATTTTACTTGCATATAGAATCTAAAAAGTCCAGTACACAGAAGCAGGGTGCAGAATGATGGAGAGGCAGGGGAAAATAAAAGATATTGGTCAAAAGGTACAAAATTTCAGTTATGTAAAACAAGTCTAGACATCTAATGTACAGGAATGTGACTACAGTTACTAATACTGTGTTGAATACTGGAAATTTGTTAGAGAGTAAATGTCAGGTGCTCTCATCACACAAAACATGTCAAAATCATGTGAGGATGAGATATGTTCACCAGATTGACTACAGCAATTATTTTCTATGTAGCTGTGTATCAAATCACCATGTTGTATACCTTACATATATATGCTTTTAATTTTTTTAATTAAATAAAAGAAAAGAAAACAACCTTATTACAAAGTCTCAAATTATCTGAATTGGTATACAGTGTTCTTCATGAGCCCGGCCGGTATGGTTCAGTGGACTGAGCATTGTCTCATGGACTGAGAGGTCCTGGTTCCATCTCCAGTAGGGAGCATGCAAGAGGCAGCTCATTGATGTTTCTACCTCACATGGATGTTTCTCTCTCTCTCTCCCTTCCTCTCTCTAAAAATCAATATAAACATAAAAAAACAATGTTTTTCATGATTCTGCAACCTTATTTGCCACCTCTCCTCACACTGCACTTTATGCTGTAGTAACACCAACTCTCTTGTAGATCCCAAATGGAACTCACTTTCTCTTACTTCCATTCACAACTTTGCACATTTTGCCTAGGTCTCAAATGTTCTCTTCACAGTTTTCCAGTCATCAAACTTTTCTGGTTCTTCAAGTGGCCACCTAAGCAGAGATTTTTCTCAATTTCCAAAAGATGTTATGCCTGTATCTCTACTACACTCGATATATGTCTTATAATTTAAGAGCCTACCACATATTTAGTACTATTATCTACCCTGTGAATCCTTGTTGGGTTACTAAATAAGTGGTTGGATGGCTGGCTGGATGGATAAATGGATGGATGGATGGATGGATGGATGGATGGATGGATAAATGGATGGATGGAAGAAAGGACAGATAAATGGACACTAGAGGGAGGATGATCAAAAGAACTTCCTGAGGCGATATATTTCAGTCTTCTTATTAATTACTGGTTAGAACTGAAAAGATTGTAATGAAGGAAAGAATAGATTCCAGGTGGGTAGAATAATTGGAAAGATGAGGAAGAAGAAAAAAAGCTTTTGTGGAGACAGTGACTTCATCTGGGAAAAAGCCCTTGTAAAATAGAGTAATAAAAGAGATATTGAAATTGTGAAGGAACAAGGGAAGAAAAAATACAAATGTCATGTTGTAAGGCATGTAAGCAGAAGTGACGAGATCAGTGGACAACAAGCGATTATATCTGCATGCAGAGAATGTTGCATGAAGTGGGTTGCATCTGCTTTTAAAATTGCATGGGTCGATATATGTTTAACCCCGCTGAAGGCATGAAAAAGTACTCCCATTTTTAAATAACAATGGAAAAACATTAGGTTAAGTATTTAATTTTGTTATAAAAATTGTCAGATCTAATTTTGCATCTACTTAAAATACTAATATCTGATACATATATATTTAAACAGGAATATAGATATGTCTTACAAAAATCTTTTTAGCTACATATTACTCACAATCCATTAAGCTAGAACATTATTTTGATACATAATGTAAAACAATAAAGTTTCAAATAAAAAAGGTCCAAAGAGTTGCTTGCTAACATAACTAGAAAAGCAACCAAATACTAAATAGAACTATGAGAATCCTTCTCTCTCTTTTCACTCAGGGAATCAATCTATTTAGTTCTGAAAGCTGAATGGTTTTATTTTCTTTGAATAGTGTGGTATGTTTTTGAAGTTAGGCAACAGGGAAGCTGTTACAGTAACAAGAACAAGAATGGAAAATTATAAGTCTTCCAGAGCCATAAGGAAGAAAAGTGAGGGTGGCATTGTTATACATTCAAGAAGCGGCAAGTAGCAGTAGAATATGATAAATGTAATAAATTCAAGATGTTTGGAGGCAAGATAGTCATGAAAGGAATCTAATAATTTCATAAATATTTTTAAATGGTGGCACATTTTTATATTTCAATATAATAGCAGTAGCCTACTATTTATAGGGAGTCTGGAGAGAAAGAGGGGGTCTTGGTGGAAAAGTTAAAGCATCAGAATAAGGGAGCACCCTGGCCTCAGTGTTCTCATCTGTAAAAGAGTAAAATACAAACGTCAGAGGAGGGGGTAGGGGAAAAGGAAGAAATAAACCAAAGAACTTGCGCATATAAGCATAACCAATGAACATAGACAACAATGCTGGGGGAGGGGCGGGAACCGGAGGAGAGTGTCAATGGGGAAAAAGGAGAAAACATCTGTAACAATAATTAATTAATTAAAATATATTTTTAAATGGAATGAAATAAAATGTTCCTTGCATAAACAATTGTGAGGACCTGAGAACAACTATATAACATTTTTGGTGCAAAATAACCTATGATAAGTAATTATTATTTGTGCTAATATCATCACAGAGTTTGATGTACAAATAAGAGGGATTTAAAACCTCAAAAGAACGAAAATGAGAGATAGGATGGCGAGTCCGAGAAATGCAGCATCAGGTCGTGGATTTTATGTTCACGAAGGACCCTCTGGAGAATGGCTGCGTAGGCCCGCGTCCCCTGGTCCTGTGGGAGAGGAGTTAGTCCAGAGCAAAGCAGCAGCGGGCGCACCGCGGGCTCCTCCGCGGCAGCGGGCAGCGGGCAGCGGGCAGCGGGCAGCGGGCAGCGGGCAGCGGGCAGGGGCTGCGGATGAGTGGGGTGGAGAGGAGCAGCCTGGATACTGCCCATGGCACCTGGTTCCGGCGCAGCCAGCACGGAGATGCCATCAGCGGGTTTCCTTTGAAAAACACGAGTCTCAATGTACAAAATTCCCAATAATTGATTTTAAATGTGTTGGCTCTTTAAAATGTTTTTCTTACTACAGCTTCAACTCTCAAAAAGAAAACCAAAACCAAAAAGCTTTTATCTCCACAGACAAAAAATTAACGTTGGCGTAAACCTCACAACTCGTACAAAAATTAACTCGGAATAGATTCCTTTAAAACGTAGACCTATAAAACTTTTAGAAAAATAGTCCAGAAAATTGTCAGGATGTAGAGCTAGGCGTGGAGTTCTTAAACTTGACCACAAAACATGATCCATGACAGAAAAAAATCGATGAGTCTGACTTCATCAAAATTTAAAACGTTTCCTTTTAAAAAGATACTAGTAAAAGGATGAACATACAAGCTGTAGACTGAGAGAAAATATTTGCAAAACTCATTTCCAACAAAAGATCTGTATCTAGTCTTAGCATCTAGATCTCGCAAAACACTGAAAACAAAAGAACTCACTTATAAAATGGGCAAAAGATATAAACAAACATTTTGCCAAAGAGGGTATACCAATGGCAAATAAGCACATAAAAAGAGGTTCAGCATCAGTATCAGACAAATGCAAATTAAAGTCCCAATGTATTAGCACTTGACATGGGTCAGAATGGTTGACATGGTGGAACCACAGATGCTGGTGAGGATGCAGAGAAACTGGATCACTAAGACATGCTAGGTGCGAATACAGACCCCTAGAGCCACTTAGACTGATTTAATAACTTCAGTTTAAAAATAATTTTAATCTTTTTGATTGTATCAACATGTAAAAATAATTCAAGCATAACAATCTAGTTTATCCAAGTCTTGAATGTCTTTCCTAATGAACAGTCCATTTTGAATTTTCTAAACTTATTCTGCTGGTTTGATGCATCCGATAGACTAACATCACAAAATTTTGTATTCAACTAAATTAACTAATAATACGTGATGTCTTTTCTTTTTTTCCATTTATCATCAGATAGAGTGGGAGGGAGAGAGGGAGAGAGAAACATCGATGTGAGAGAGGCACATCGACTGGTTGCCTCCCCCACGACCCAACCAGGGCCAGGGACAAACCACAACTGAGGTACGTGCTCTTGATCGGGATCGAACCAGCGACTCATCGGTCTATGGGCTGACACTCTAACCACTGAGTCAAACAGGCCAGGGCATAATATGTCATGTCTTAATCAAAAGAGATCAATGCATACAATGCTATAAATCATAAGGATTTCATAGCCTAGATTTTAATATCCAGATCTTTAGTTAATTTTGAGATCTTAAAGTAACCTTAGAATGAGTTAGGTACTAGTCTTTATATATATATGGATAGCTTTTTAAAAAATACCTGTGCTCTTATTTACTTTATTATACAGTAGCCATCAGTTAACAGGTTAAGAAGGCAAATCTGAGTGGGGCTGGTAGGGTGGGGCAACTATTCTGAACAGCAGTAATCCTGTTGCTAGGGAGACATAAGGTGTGTATAAGAGAGTCCTCAAAATGAGAGGAAGAACAAGAGTCAAGGCACGTAATAACAAAGCACTAACTTTTCTCCCTGTGAACCTAAGATTTTCCTTAACAGCACATATCTTTCTATCATATTTAAGAACTGCACATAAGAAAAGACAATTCTTCTTATAGGAAAAAATCTAGAGGTTATAAAAAATATTCATTACTGCCTTTCTAGAGAAGGCTAAAAATGTTTTTAATATCTTTTTTTAAGTAAAATCATACATTCCTCAAATATAAACAGATTTTTACAGTGAGAGGAAAGTAAATACCAGCATGTTTCCCTCTGCTAAGACCAGATTCAGCGCACGCTCACGGAGGGTCCCTGTGGTCTCCCATCTAGGACTGCCATTTCTGTGTGAGACTTTGCTTCGGCTGCTCTGCTGTCAGGGGATTGGTAACGGAAATAGAGTTCATGTTGTTTCCCTATATGCTTAATTTTTAATGGCAAGTCTCTGAATTACCAGATTGTGTCAATTACCCCCCCCCCCCAAGAAATCTAATTTTGTTAATGAAATTAGTTGCTTGGAAGAGAAACAGAAGCATTAATTTCAGTTTAGCATTTTCTCTTAGAGCTGTCTGTCGCAGGTGCTGTTGGACTGAATCGCCAGCACTTTAGGAGTTTATCAGCCCCCACACTGAATCAGATCATTGCTGTCCCAGCCCCTCTGCGGCCAGCAATGTGGCCCAAGGCGGCAGGGCTGGGGAACAAGCGGTCTGAACTGCAAGTACGGCACATGGTGATGTCTCTGAAAATAAATAAATAAATAAATAAATAAATAAATAAATAAATAAATTTTAAAAAGCATGCTCCCCCCCCCCAATCATCCCAAGTCTTAAACTTATAAATACAAGAAAAAGGGAAAAGTTAAAGAAATTAGCTATGGTAGTTCTTTAACTTTTCCCTTTTTCTTGAATTATCAAGACAATTCCCTGTTTATTGTTTTACATCTTGTTGGTAGCAGAACACTCTTGGTATAATTTATATTCTGAATTCTTATGTCTTTTAAAGCACCAATGCGGGGAGGCCATGCAATGATCATTCATACAGCAAAATCACAGGATGATTTTTTATTCACATGTGTATTCACTTATTTTTGTTCCCAATTAACTTAAATATTATGTCCTTAACAGAAAAATATGAGAGTCCACATTTCCACAGAAATGCAACATTTCTTTACCATGACACAAGAGTACACTGAATTCTTAAAATAAAAAATAGCAAATCTTAATTTCAGTCAAAAATTTTAACTATCAGTAGACGAATGGATAAAAAAGCCGTGGTACATATACGCAATGGAATACTATGAAGCTATAAGAAAGAAAAATCTCTTATCCTTCGAGACTACATGGAGGGACCTGGAAAGTATTATCCTAAGCAAAACTAGCCAAACAGAGAAAGACAACTATCATGTGATCTCACTTATTTGTGGAATATAGTGAACATAACAGTCTGAGGAATGGGATAGTCCTAGAGACTGGAAGTGGGGTACAGACTGACAATCCCCAGAAGAGGGGGTGGTGGGGGAGAGATAAACCACAGAACTTATATGCATGTGTACATGAACAATGGACATGGACAACAAAGCTGGGGACAGGGCAGGGAGGGAGAGAGAGGGGAAAATCAGTGGGAGAAAAAGGAGAAACATCTGTAACAAAAATAAATTAATTAATTAAAAAAAAAAAAAAAGAATTTCAAATATCAATTTTTTTCTCCATAGCCGGCTAAAAAGACCATCTCTCAAGCAACAAATATTTATAAATCAGGCATTGTTCTTGGTTCCAAGGTACAGCAAGGACTAAAATCCCAGTCCCATTTCTCTTGGAGCTGACATTCTGGTGAAAAGCTTACCAGATGCAGCAGTCTCTGCCCTTGAGCTCCAGCCCAGAACCTAAATAGAGTGGGGAAAGATTGATTCCCTGAGAAGACCTCATGTTCTGAAACAGAAAGAATAAAAATGAGCATGAGGAGGGAAGACATCACAAGAAGCAGGAACTGTAAAGGTAGTCAGGAAGGGCTTTGCAGAGGAGGAGATGCCTGAGTAGGTCTTATGGAATGAATATAACTCCATAAAATGTACTCCAGGAAGGAGAAGTTAAGTGTCAAAGGCTGGGAGGCACTGCCTACTTGATTCAGTCAAGAAGAGGGCTTCCGGGGTAGTGGGAAAAGCTAGGGCTGAAAACATGGACAGGTCTGGACTTTGATGGGCCCGTGGAGATTCAGGAATATGGGATCCTTCTTCCCCAGCCTCTCTACTCATACAGGGACACTGATTAGTGGAATAATTACAAGAGAGTAGGAAAAGAATGAAAGCATTGTGCCATTGTTTGATTGGATGATTGATTTTAGAAAAGTTCTGCCTAATATGTATACTTTTAATTTCATTCCAATTTTAAGGCATTTAGTAACATTCTAATTGTTTTTAAATTATAGCTTCAAAAGGAATTATAATACCTAATATTTACTTGACACTTTAGAGTTTACAAAAATACTTTCTCATATATTATTGAAGCATCACAGTAATGCCAAAAGGTAGAAAAAGTATGACTGACTTCACTTAACATGTGAGGAAAGTGTCAAGGGTTTGTCTTCCCTGGGTTAGACTTCCAATGGTGTTCTTCTCCCTCCAAGTCTGGGAATCTTTCTACCGTCCTAGATTAACTTCTACACAAAGTTTAGTTGTTTTATTCCATTAAAAATTTTCCCTTTAAAGTAAAGATTTGAAAACTACAACTCTGGGCTCCTCTGGGTTTGAATCCCAGGTGTGCTGACACCATGTGGGGTGCAGTGTTGTCGATCACATCATCTCTCCACTTTGCAGCCATGACTCCCCAAAGACGCTCCAGCAGCTTCACACCCTAAGCCTTTGACGTACTTCTAGACAGATATTTTGTTTCTAAACTTGGCTCCCATTCTTTAAGACAATTAATCTTTTCTTATTATCAATGCTGCCTTGGGTTGGGTTTTTAATCCTCTGGTCTCCAAGATCTCCAATGGATCCTTTAACAGGATTCTCCCTTTCTTTCTTTCTTTCTCCTTCCTTCCTTCCTTCCTTCCTTCCTTCCTTCCTTCCTTCCTTCTTTCTTTCTTTCTTTTCTTCTTTCTTTCTTTCTTTTTTGTTTGAACTGCTAGGTGAAACCCAAACTCTGCTCTCAAGATTTACATTCTCTTGATAAATAAATTAATTGCCTACATAAAACAATTTAAAAAACTATTCAAAATGGTAAGTAAAGAATTCAGTTTAATATACTCTCACTTTGTCTTGATTACAACTGATTTTTAAAGAAAGTGCTTTGGAGAACTTTATAAAATTCTCATTTCTGGGTTAAAAATGTGCTAATGCATCATGTTCCTGAGAATTTTCTGCTTCCTCTATTACTTTGTATGGCAAATATAGCATTATATTAGAAACAGTTTGGCTGGTAGCACAAGACATTTAAAATAAAATGCTATATATGTCTCTGAAATTATGAAATGTATATCAAACCTGATTCTTATGGAAATTATGAATCTCTTGTTACCATGAGGGTATTCCCATGGTGAACATGTCACTGTGGATATTCACCAATATCCACAAAGTGAATTTGGATGGGGGCTAGTTAGGAACCGTTAGCTCAGTATTGAGCCGTCCCATCCAGAGGTGAGTCATTGCTGTTCTGTGTATCCTTCAGAACTGGCTCTCTCCCTCTTGGTTCCCTCCTACAATTCCTCTCTGGAGCCAATCTGTCTTTCCTGCTTCATTCTGACCTGAGGAAACTCAGCTGAGTCTCCCCCACACATTTTTCTTTGCTGTGCTGCTTTCCTTCTTCTATACAGGAGCCGTTCTATTTTCCATATACCTCAGTGGAGTACAAGAAACTCTAAGTCAATTGTAGATCTATCTGTCTACATATACTACGTAGACATACTGAGCTGAAACTTCCTGAGTTGGGCCCAGCAAAAGTGTCCTCTGCTCTGCGATCTTCAGAAGTCTGTGGGGTGGTTGTTTCCTTTAAGTACAACAGGTCCTGGTTTCTTAGGGACCACGGCCTCCACTCAGTCCTGCTTTCCTTTTCATCTCTCCTCCATATTTTTGCCTGTGTCAGAGAAAGTGGTCAGCCAGTCTGGAGGTAGACATTGGTGGCAGACAAGTTGAGGTGGAACTTTATTGCTCTTTTTATCACTTTGGTCATTTTGCATTATCCAAATTTTGTGTCATTCTCTGAGACCTAGGCTCATAAACCCTCAAAAATTTATTCTTTTTGTCTATGCTTTCTACTGTGTTTTTCCCCCTGAGGCAATGAAGTAAAATGCCCACCTGACCAAATAGGGGGGTTATTAGTTAAAAAGAAGTATGAAAAAAAAAACACCCAGCAATTATCATATTATCCCTTTATACAACTGGTATAATCAAATATACAAATATTAACCAATTTCTAATCTTAATGGGCACAATCAGTCACTCTATGAAAATTTTTTGTGTTTAACTCTTATATTTACTACTAACATATTGTTTTTACAGGTTTGGAATTCTTTTTTTAAAGAACATTAAGAAATGTTTTTTTCCTTTGTTATTGATTTTTAGAGAGAGAGGAAGGGAGAGGGAGAGAGAGAGATAGAAACATCAACGAGAAAGAACCTTGATTGGCCGCCTCCTGCATGCCCCCGACTGGGGATCTGGCCTACCACCTGGGTTTGTGGAATCAAACCGGCAACTTCTTGGTGCATGGGTTGATGATCAACCACTGAGCCACGCTGGCCAGGCACAGGTTTGAAATTCTTTTTGAAAATGAAAACAAAGCTTTCTTTACCAAAGGAAAACTTTTATGTAACAAGTGTTAAATTTGACCAAACAGGCAGTGAAAGGACAAGATATGCATTAACCACTAGAAAACATTTCTATTCTCTTAAAGCTGAGAAATCCTGCTGGCTCTTGTGTTCGGAAGGCAGGGCTCTGATGAGCAAAGTAAGGCCCTCCTACTTGCACTTTTCAAGTTCTTCCTCCATCTCAAATTTTTCCCGTCTTCACTCTCTCTTTCTCCCCTTGTCCTGGATCTGAAAAAGAAGTCCCCCTCCTCTTTGTCAAAGTGAATGTCTCTCTTCACGAGCACTTCTGATGACCTCACTCCCCTCTCCTCCTGGTGCTTACATCATAGTGTCACCACCCAGTTTTGGAAAGAATAGCTCCTCTTGTCATCTTTTTGGATGAGTCCAAATTTCTTAACTTTCACTACTGGTGTTATTGAATTTGCTCCCCTCAAAGGCAGCGTTGACCTTCCAATCACTGAGTCTTGTGTCTTTCCTCTAGTTTTACATTCCTGAAAACATCTGTGCCATTCAACATTGTTCATTGTCCCTTTGAAATAATTTATCCATCAATCTCTATTATTGTACAGTATCTGTGAATCTTTGCCTGATCATTCGTTCCCTTCCTACCTACAAATGCAGCTGCTTCCTAATTCCTTTCCTTGACCCTCTCCTTTTATATGTACACAACCCTTCCTGAAATGTCAGCAAATCTAACTCCCCTATCTGAATGTCCCAAAGAGTCGGGTTTTCATATTAAATTAGGAATCTCATTAATTCTTTTTGGATATTCTGCCAGACCTTTGAACCCAAGACACCCCACGAACCAAATCATCCACTCCCCCAAAACAGCTCTTCTTAATTCTGTGTTAAAGATATTGACATTCTCCCTGGCAACCAGATTCAAAATCTTGAAGTTACTTCTTCTCCTACCATCTCCTATCACCAATCAGTCACCAATTCTATAATTTCTAGTTCCATAATATTTTCACATTTATCATTGTCTTCCCGTTTAATTGTCAACTCCATGGTTCGGGATTTATTACCTCTTATCTGAACTTCCATAATAACCTTCTAATTTGTTCTAACTCATCTTAAGTCTCTCCCCTAAGCTTCCCTCCCCTACTTTCATTTGTGAACCAATCCATCATCAGTGCAGATAAAACCTCAGTTTAATTTCATAAGTGTTTATGAATAAGAAACTTGCAACAGAGAGACAAGAGGGATTAGCATTTTGGTACAGCAGCTGTGTGTCATGCTATATATTTTGTTACATTATCTTACTTAATATTCAAAACAAATTCTTATGGACATACTTGGTTCCCCATGCAATATCTATTCCTTCATCCTCCTTCCAAACAGAGCCCTGATTTTATTCAGTTGTCATGTCCATCCCTTCCAAAGGAGGATTCTAATTAGTTTATACTCATTTTCTGACTATTATTTGCCTATGGGTAACTGTGTGTCCCAGAATGACTCAATAGGGTAAAGGGAAGGACTTGTATTTTATGGTTGGCTAAGAATCTCTCTCTCTCCCTTTAGACATGAAAAGGGAGCATCTTGCCCAGGTTGCCCAAGCCACCAATTTGGGACCATGAGAGGAGCCAGGCTGAGAAGAAAATTGACAGAGACAGGCTAAACCCAAAGAGTAGTGAAAATAAGAGTCAAAAAGAACACACTCCACCTCCCTATCCCTGCACCACTGGTTATACAAGGTAAAGTCTTTCTTCATTTGCTAAGTCATTTTGAGTAGGGTATTGTATTACCTGTGGCCTGACTCTGCCTGATGAGCAATCCGGTGATGTGGAGACAGGCTCGGAGCAGCCGAATTTATATGGCTGGTAGCGGCAGAATGAGTATCTGAAACCATATAGGCTTAACTTCAAAGCCCGTGCTTTTTCCACTAACCCATATTGTCTTATCAGGACTCCCATCAGCTTAAAACCTGCAGAAATATTTCTGACACTTATTGAGACATAGCTGTACACTGTGCACAGTTACAGTACTTTATAGGTATTAACTCATGACTCCTTGAAAGAACTGCATGAGGCCCATACATTATCATCATTTTACAAAGACCGAAAGAGGTTAAATAACTTTCTCAGGGTCACACAGCAAGTCATTATCAGAGCATGGAACTGAGCCAATGCATTCTGACTCCAGATCCCCGGTGGTCAATTGCTAGCTTTCCACGTTTCAAGTAGACTTTGCATGTGCACAAAGCTTACGAAACAGGTCATGTGTCTTTGGTACACTGTGTTTATGAGAGAAATTGTGGGCGCCTCCTGTAAGAAGAGTGGGCTTTTAGTGTCAGTGCCTGCCTGGACCAAACGAAGGCTGGCAGGAGGAGGGTTGGGGGACTGTTTGAATGGAAACAAGGGGTCTGAAATGAACTAATCTTTTGGCTGAGAGGAAACAGCCCCCACTCTCACATCAGGGAGGAAGGCTCGTAATGTTGAAGGTTTCTCTGAGATGGTGTAAGTCGGAATCTGCAGTGATACCCAGAAACCCGGGCCAGCTACTGTAAGGGTTGTCCACAGTACCCGAATTAATTCCAAGCTCCTTAGCCCAGCGTTTATAGTCTGCTTCCAACCTCACCTTCCATCCCTCACTCCCGCCCAACCCCTGCCCCGTACTTCTCTTTCATAGATGTCATGTCCTCTAGTGCAACTTGTGTAATCAAAACTGTGGTACCCTAGCACCAATCATTCCTCAATGGGAAATTTGACTTGCAAAGAGATAATTTTAGAAATACAACTAGCATCTATTTTCTAGAAACAGAAATAACTTCAGCAGTGGGGCATATGGTGAGGGCGATTGTAGAATCCTCCAAAATGAGGTTGGCTCAGTGGGAAACTCCGGTTTATGTTTCCAAAAAACCCTTGCAAGTTCTACTCAACAAACAAATGAAATAAGGTTCCTGTTCATGCTGCATCAGGGAAATGTGCATTATCTGTCCCTGCTCTGAACAAGAAGCCAGAGGAGCAGATTAAACGGGCCTGGGAGAGCTCCATGCATCTGTAATTCAGTAACTGGAGAATAACAGCTGCAGGGACTATGCCTAACTCTTGATTTTTTTTTCTACTGGGGACATAAAACAATCCCTCCCTCCTAAGCTTCTGTTACAAGGATGTCTTGAGAATAAGTGAAATGTCATTTATTATCTTCATTCAATAATGGTTGGTTTATCAAGGTCTTGTTTGTCAGGAATAGTAGGCCTCATCAAAAGGTAATATTCCAGTTTTTTTCTCAAGATTAGAAATGTTCTATCTGAACAAGATGACTATTAGACGTTCATCCCTCTTAACTGTCACTAAGATATTGGGGAACAGTAAAGAGGAAGATGGATAGTTTTATATTGTCAGTAATATACGGCATGAGGGAAACTTTTTCAGTTCACTGTCAATCTAAATTTTTTTTCTCACAGAAATCCAGAAGCTTTCAAATTCCTCTAAACACTACAAGCATTAAAGGGAAAACAAAAACAAGACCTGGTACTATGTGGAGGTTTGTGTTTGACTAAGTTTTCCTGGCTCCCCACAGAAAGGTAATTCACATTACATAGAGCGTTACAGCACACTAGATTTTATTCATGGAAACCCATTATCTATCCAGTTGGAGAAACAAAGAGGGCAAATAAGTTAACACTTTTCTCTTAACTATTAATTAATGTGCCTCAGGTGGTCTCCTTTCTATTAATTCCATTGTACTACAAAAATATATAGTGAGAGCACGCTGTACATGTTAATCAGTGCTGCTTGCAAAATACTACAAGACAGAGACCTGAATATTTCCCTCTAAATCAATTACAATAACAACACCACCATCAGAGCAGAAACTAATAAACACTGCCCATGCCAGAACATATCCCACGCCTAATTCTACCAACATTGACGTTTCTAACTAGATTAGTGTCTGTGAAGATAACCAAATCAATACAGTGTCTTACAACTCAGCTCTGGTCTGTATTAAAGTTGTAGCAACAAGAACACAAGTTAAAGTATGCAAATATAACTTGAATTATGCTGATTTTATTTAGTTGGGAATATGTAAATATTATTGACATTTTTAGAAAAAGAACATTTACCTCAACCTGCCTTACTAACCCAGATTTAACATGTGGCAATCAGAATCTCAAAGTCTTTTTTTTTTAATAAAAGAAAGGTATGTTAATATTTCCCCCCAGAAAGTTATAAGAAATCCTAGCCAGGAAAGGGCTGTATTTCACATAATTGGGAAGGGAGGAGCTGTACCCAACTTCAGAGATCAACCGGAGGCAAAGACCAGCTTCTCAACTCTTTTTTTTCATTTATCCTCACCTGAGGACATTTTTTTTTCCAGTTTTTGCACAGATAGAGTGGGAGGGAGAGAGAGGAAGAGAGAGAGAGAGAGAAACATCGATGTGAAAGGGACACATCGAGTGGCTGCCACCCGCACGACCAACCAGGGCCGGGGACAAACTGCAACCGAAGTACGTGCCCTTAGCGGGAACCGAACCCGGGTCTCTCCGGACCGCAGGCCGACACTCTAACCGGTGAGCCAAACCGGCCAGGGCATTCTCCCTCTTTTTTTTTCTTGCTTTGTTTTTTTTCTTTTCTTCTTTCTTTTCTTTGTTCCTACCTTTACTCTGCAGTGACCTCATTCTCTTCTATATTTTTATTTTTCCAACTTTATTGAGGGATAATTGGCAAATGTAAATGTATATATTTAATGCGATGATGTAGTGTGGATTACCGAGATCAAGATGATTAGTACATCCATCACCTCACATAGTTAACTCCTTTTTGTGTGTGTGATGAGAATACTTAAGATCTGCTTGCAGCAACTTTCAAGTATACAATACAGAATTGTCAACTGCAGTCACCATGCTGTACATTAGATCCTCGGAGTTCGGTCATTTCATAAATAAAAGTTTGACCAACACCTCCCCATTTCCCCTGTCCTCAGCCCCTGGTAACCACCATTCTTTTCTCTGTTTCCATGAAATTGGTTATGTATATACATCTCTCTCTCCACATGCAATCACACATGAATGAACATAGGTAGAAAGGCAAGCATCAAATGGTTGGAGTAAGAGAAGAGCAACTTCCCAAATGAAGTTGGGAGGGAGGGTGGCAGTTGAAGGGATGTTTTACAAGAAAAGAAAAACTTGGACAGAAACCTAAAACAACAGAAATCTTTTATGAAATGTTTCTCCAGACCAATAGCATCTTCATCACCTGGGAAGCTATTAAAAACGCATGTTCTCCAGCCCTAGCCCAGACTTACTGAATCGAAAACTCAGGGTGGGGTTTAGCAATGTTTCCACAAACTTTCTAAGTGATTCTCCTACCCACTGAGGTTTGAGAGGCATTGTCCTATGCAAAAACTCCTCAATGTCATCATGAACAGACATCACACTTATCCACCTGATGCATCTTCGTTGTGTACCTTAAATCCCAGGGGTTTATGTTAGAGCACCTCATAATCTGCCAAAGTCACTCCTCCTCTGATATTTCTATTCTCGATACCACAATCCATCTGGAAAGTTGAGATTCTTCCTAAGTTCTCTTACCCTCCCCTCCACTTACAGTGAAGTATAAAGTCCTATCTGTTTTACCTCTTGTGCATTTATATCAGTCCCTTCATTGATTTCTCTGGCATCTGCTTTTCCAATAACTGTGCAGTCACTTCTTCTCTACAGACACAGTAATATAATTAAAGTGCGAGTTGGAAATGTCTCACCTCTGTTGAAACACCCTGAAGGCTGGCAGAATAAAGCCCACAGGGAAATTGCACACACCTTGGCTAAGGCACTGATTATCTTTGAGGACCTCTGCTTTGCTCCCCCATACCCCTTATATCAGAGATTGGTGAACTCCCCAAGGTTCTATAAAAAATGCCACGCCATGTTCATATGTCTATTTTTCCAGGAAGGGGGTCTTCAGCTTTCATCAGATTCTTGTTGACCAAAAGTTTAAAAAATATTGACACAGCAGACAGGAGAAAAGTAATTTGGGTTGTTGGGTACATGTCAATGATTGCAAAGCCTCTGAACAAAAGTGAAGTCTAAGCTAACATATCATGCTGTAAGAAGCGATTCCTGTGCTTTTAAGAGAGTGCCAATATGTGTAAGCTACAATATAAATTCCTTGTACCCAATTAACCATGGTAAGAACAATTTTTCATAAAGGTAAAAACACCTTAGTTCTATTTGTAATGATTTGAATCATGCCAATTATTTCCTGAGAAGCTTGATGGAGGGGCTGGAATACAAGCAAAACAAAACAAAACAAAACAAAAATGCTTTGAGAAAATGCATTTAATTTGAAAACAGATTTGGTTAGGAAATTGAGTAAAGATTGTGATAGCTATTTGGGGGAATTACTCAGCACATTTCCTGCTAAGACTCGTCATTTCTCTGCATCCTGCAGTTACTCCCTCCCCTTCTCAGGGAGTGGTGGACATGTCACCCAAGCATGACCAATTATTGTGAATAATTTTCCTACCACAGTAATTGACCCAGGGGTGACCATTTAACAAATAAGCAAGGCCAAACAGATGTCTTCCTAAATTGACAAATGGATATTGGAAAGACATCCTCATTCAACTGGATGTGCTAAGACAGGGCCATGTAAATGTAAGGTTGCGAGGGGTTGTTGAAAACTTGTCAGAAGGAGAAAATTGAGTCAACAGACAAGGAAAAGCTAAAACAAGTAAAACAGAGAAGCAGGAAGAGAGAAGAATCCTAAGGACATTGTATGAACCCTCAGATTTATTTACCTATATTGAAAGTCAAGTTCACTTTGGACTTTCCAGCTACATGGGTTAATACATTACCTTTTGTTGCTTGAACTACTTTCAGGAATTCTATCTTTGCAGCAGACAGAGACCTGCCTAATATACTAGAAGTCTGATCTATGCTTTTGCTGGGACAGACACCCAGTATGAATCCCAGCCCAATCTTTTCTTAAAGAAACTCACACTTTACTACTGATGAAAAGCACCATGACGAGGTGTTCTCCTATTGATACTTTAATGTCATCACTTGCTATATGTATGTTTTTCCTCCATAAGTTTCAACAATGTGTTAAATACTTTATCTGATCTGTGCACAGAGCATCACGGGAGCATAAAATGCTAGAGGCAGTATGTGCTGGGGAAAAGTGGTGATCACCAGATCTATACATGTGGACAAGTTATGTAACCGGCTAGGCCCAGGTTTTCTCAGGGTTAAATGTATATACTGTTTATCTTAAAAAATAATATGGATAACAAGGTAAATATTACAGGTTATTACTGTGTCTGTTGCATACTTATATTAATAAATATTCTTTGTCACAGATACATACAAGCATATAGAAGACAACTATCTCTGGGAAGCACTGTGAGTCCACACAAAATGTTTCTTCTAAATTGAGTCTTGAAGAGTCATGAGGCTTTAGCCAAATTGAAAAGTAGGGAAGGGCATGAGAGATTGAGGACGGCATGTGTGTCTTGGTTATTTTCATTTTCCTCTTCAGATCTTTTTGGTGCCTATCTCCTTGTGACCTGAGAGCATGACACCTACAGCCTGCATTACCCAGACTGCCTTGCCCCCTGGTTTCTGCTGGAATTAGCCAATGGTAGGCACTGCAGGATAAAGGAAGGTGGGACGAGAGTTCAGGATGCTAATCTTGCCCGTCCAGCTAACTCTCATGGCAACAACTCTCGTGGTTTCTGTTAACAACTTCAGGTCCAGGGTGGTAACATTTTTTCTAGCCTCTCGCCATCTTTGGTTGGTATCCTGTCCTTTCCCATATTTGTATATAGTCCCCATACTTAGCACTCTCCAGTTAAATCCTTTAAGAGTGCATCTCTCTTTCCTGTCACTATCCAGAAACATACACTGTACACAGATAGGGAGCAAAACTGCTTGGTCTACATTTAGGAAATGATAAATAGTTCAATTTTCTCCCATTTTTAAAGTAACTAAAATAAAATTTAAAAAATCTTCCTAATATCTTTCTGGAACTATCAACATTTTTCTCCTTTCCTCTCATTGCCAATCTCAGTAAAAACCAGTTTCTGTTGAGTCCCTAGTGTTTCATTGTTTTTCAGACAACCTTCAGCCACCACGTCATCCCACAAAAATACTCGCCAAATGTCCGTAGCGACAGCTGTTGAACTGTACATGGCTTTTGTCAGATTAGAAAGTTCTCTTCAATTTCTAGTTTATGAGCATTTGTATCACAAATAAGTGTTGAATTTTATCAAATACTTCTTTGTATTTATTGAGACTATCATATGAGTTTTTAACCTTTATTCTATTAATATGATGAACTACACTGATACCTTTTCAAACATTCAACCTCCATTCATTACTTTCCTTTCGATAAATAACTGGGTTCCAGTTATATACAGCTCCACTCAAAACTTTTTAGTCTGCGTTCATACAGAGCATTGGCCTATAATTTTCTTTCCTATTGTCCTTTTCGAGTTTTGGTATCAGGATGATGCTAAGCTCACACACCGAGCTGAGAAGTGTTTCTTCCATCACTATCTCTTATTTTTTCCCCCAAGTATTTTTCCACAGTGTTATTTCTACTCATCTATTTTTTTCACTTATAATTCTGTGTTCACCCTTTAATTTTGGAATTTTCCAAGGTTCTCTTTATTGACCTAGTGTGTAAAAAAAGAGGTAGAGTAAATAAGTAGGTTGGTCCTGATTATAAAGAAATTTTTATTACACCTTGTTACATTTCATCAAGTGAAAAACACCCATAGAATTGTATGTGACCTGCTGAGGTATTTGTCTGAATTTGTCTTAAACACCACTTCCTAAAACACTAATCTCTATCAAACGCATTCATAAGCACCCAAATTGTTGGCAAAATTAGAACTGCATTTGGTTCACATTTTTCCCACCTACAGATATGCCTTTCTTTCTTTCTCTGTTTTTAAAAAACTTCATTAGTTCCAATATCGATTTCAAAAATAGCTTTCTCACAAAGGTTTAATAATCCTCTTGACCCTGAAAGAATGGCATCTTCCAGTGGGCTCTTCTCATTACAACACTGTATGGCTAGTCCTTCAACAATACTTGCTTATTCTTGCCTCCTAGGGAAGTTACATATATACAAGGTATATTGCTTCGCCCCAACCCAACCAAACATAACTCACAGGAAGAAGTGTATCCCATATGTTTACCTCCTGCCAACTCCAGTCCAATGTTTTATAATTTTTAGATCATTAATAAAAACTGTTTGGGATTCCAAAATGGTGGCAGAGTGAATGGAAGCTATACAGACCATCTCCCAGGACCAAACTGGAATTACAACTAAAATAAAGACAAATCGTCAGGAAAAGGCAACAGAAAAGCAGCTTGCAAGGACCATATAACCAGGGACACTGAACCAATCCTGGTAGGATTACAGAGGCATGAGAGGGGGGCTGAGAGACCATGGACAACAGCAGTCTTAGCTGTGAGCAGCGCCCTCAGGGTTAAACTCCCAAGTGGCTCCACAGAGCAGAGCTGGGACAGAGGCTAAAATAGCCACAGCCACACGCCTTGGGCTCCAGCAAAGCGAGGGCAGACTGGACTGGAACTATGTGGGGACACTCGGGATTTGGAGGTCACTCGGAGCTTTTGCTGAGTTGTGGCCACACAGAACTGTGGCCATCTTACTCCTTCCCAGGGCTCGGGGTAGAGGCAGAGGCCCCTCTCTCAGAGATTCAACCCCACCCTGTGGGCAATGGAAATGCAAATTGAGGCTCATTAACAACCAGCATCTGCCCCATCCTCAAGAAATGCTTGTACTCTGGACAGCTGAAGAGAACTGTGGGACAACTGGAAACATAATAATATTCACATCATAGGATTCCCCAAAGAAGAAGAAAATGAGCAAGGGTTAGAGAATATATTTGAATAAATAGTGACAGAAAAATTCCCTAACTTGGAGAAGGAAGAAGGCATTCAAGTTCAAGAAGCACAGAGAGCCCCAAGTAAGAAGAACCCAAAAAGACCCACACCAAGACACATAGTAACTAAAATGCGAAAAATTAAAGACAAAGAGAGAATCCTGAAGGCAGCAAGAGAGAAGCAACAGGTTACGTACAAAGGAACCCCTAGAAGGCTCTCGGCTGACTTTTCAACAGAAACACTGCAGGCCAGAAGGGAATGGCATGAAGTAATCAAGGTCATAAAAAACGAGAATCTGAATCCAAGACTACTCTACCCAGCAAGGCTCTCATTCAAAATGAAAGGTCAAATAAAGAGCTTCCCAGACAAAAAAAAAAAATGGCTAAGGGAATACATTAGCATGAAACCAGCACTGCAAGAAATGTTAAAAGGACTACTGTAATTAGTAGAAGAAATAGGAAGAAAAATATAACCACACTAAACAAAAATTTGGCAATAAATAAGTACACATCAATAATCAACTTAAATGTAAATGGCTCTGATAAAAAGACACACAGTAGCTGACTGGATAAGAAAGCATGACTCATCTACATGTTGTTTACAAGAGACCCACCTCACAACAAAAGACTCACATAGGTTGAAAGTAAAAAGATGGAAAAAAATCTTCCAAGCAAAAGGAAAGCAAAAAAAAAAAAAAAAAAAACTAGGGTAGCAATACTCATATCTGATAAAATAGATTTCAAAATGAAGACCATAACTAGAGACAAAGAAGGCCACTACATAATAGTGAAAGGATATACAACAGGAAGATATAACCTTGGTAAACACATATGCACCAATATAGGAGCACCAAAATATATTAAAAAATTTTCCAGAGGACATCAAAGGAGAAATCAACAGCAATAAAATCATAGCAGGGGACTTCAACACTCTGCTGACATCACTGGATAGATTCTCTAGACAAAAAATTAGCAAGGAGGACTTCCGGTCAAGATGGAGGCATAGGTAAACATGGTATTGTGTCCTCCCACAACCACATCAAAGTTATAACTAAACTACAAAACAACCATCATTCAAAACCGCCTAAAATCAAGCTGAATGGAAGTCCTACAACTACGGAATTAAAGCAGCAGCTGCATCGAGACTGGTGGGAGGGGCGGAGGTGCAACGGGCTGGTCCCACACCCACGTGTGGTAGATAAAAATCAGGAGGACACCTCGGCTGGGAAGGTCCTTCGTGAGGACTGAGGGGTCCCCGTCCCACACCAGACACCCTGCTCAAGAAGAGAAGTCCCCATAACTTCTGGCTGGAAAAACGAGCGGGAACTGAGGCTCAGGGAAGTTGATGCGGCTGGAGCACCAGGCAGCTCCTTAAAGGGATCGAACATGGACTTATCGGACTCACTTCCTCTAAGCTGTAGGGGAGGGAGCTCGAGGGGCACCAGAGACATACAGAGAAGAACTGAACTATTTGGCCCTGGAGAGAGGGCTGGAGAGGGGGCTTTCTCTGGGACAGGCGTGCTGTCAGAGGCCTTTGTTCTTTTGGTGAGCCCATCCCGGGGGCAGCAGACAGTCACCATATCTGGGACTCCAGCAACCTGGCTCACACTGGTAGCCCCAGCCTTGTAATTCCCTGAGGCCCCGCCCTACCCAACTTTCAGGCCCACCCAAGCTATTGCCAGTTGCCTAACCATAGGATTGTCCTATCTTGGATCCTGCTTCAGGTTTTCCTAAATTCTTTCAAACAAGTAGCATCTGATCTCAGATAGCCCCATACCTCTCATTAAGAAATACACAGAAACAGCCCTGGCCGGTTTGGCTCAGCGGTTAGAGCGCCAGCCTGCGGTCCTGAGAGACCCGGGTTTGGTTCCCGCTAAGGGCATGTACCTTGGTTGCAGTTTGTCCCCGGCTCTGGTCAGTCATGCGGGTGGCAGCCGCTTGATGTATTCCTTCACATCGATGTTTCTCTCTCTCTCTCTCTCTCTCTCTGTTCCTCTCTCTCCCTCCCACTCTACCTGAACAAAAAATGGAAAAATGTCCTCGGGTGAGAATAAAAAAAAAAAAGAAAGAAAGAAAGAAATACACAGAAACAAACAAAGGGAGGCAGCCAAAATGAGGAGACAAAGAAACAGGTCCCAAATGAAAGAACAGAACAAAACCCCAAGAAAAGAACTAAGCGAAATGGAGATAAGCAACCTAACAGACGCTGAGTTCAAAATACTGCTTATAAGGATACTCAATGAACTTAGTGAGGGCTTCAAGAGCATCAAAAAAGACCAGTAAGAAATGATGGATGCACAGTCAGAAATGGAAGAGACATTAAGTGAAATAAAGAATGATTTACACAGATTCAATAGTAGAATACGTAAATCCAAGAAGCAATCCATTGATTTGGAATATAAGGAAGCAAAAAAACACCCAATCGAACAGCAAAAATTAAAAAAAGAATCCAAAAAAATGAGAATAGTGTAAGGAGCCTCTGGAACAACTTCAAGCATGCCAACATTCGCATCTTGGGGGTGCCAGAAGGAGAAGAGAGAGAACAAGAAATCAAAAGCCTGTTTGAAACAATAATGGCAGAAAACTTTCCTAACTTGGTGAAGGAAACAGACATACAAGTCCAGGAAGCACAGAGAGTCCCAAACAAGATGAACCCCAAGAGGCCCACACCAAGACACATCATCATCAAAATGGAAAAGGTTCAAGACAAAGAGAAAATCTTAAAAGCAGCAAGAGAAAAGCAGTTAGTTACCTACAAGGGAGTTCACATAAGGCTGTCAGCTGATTTCTCAAAAGAAACTTGAAGGCCGGAAGGGAGTGGCAAGAAATATTCAGAGTGATGAACAGCAAGAACCTACAACCAAGATTATTCTATTCTGCAAAGCTGTCATTTAGAATCGATGGCCATATAAAGACTTTCCCAGACAAGAAAAAGTTAAAGGAGTTCATCACCACCAAACCGTTATTATATGAAATGATGAAGGGTCTTTTTGAAGAAAAAGATAAAGTATATGAACAAACAAAATAGCAATGAATATGTATCTATCGACAATGGAATCTACAAACAAAATGAACAGGCAGAGCAGAAACATTCTCATAGATACAGAGAACATTTTGTGGGTTGCCAGATGGGAGGGGGTTTGGGGGAATGGGTGAAAAAGGTGAGGGGATTAAGAAGTACAAATTCATTGCTAGACTGACAAACCTCAAAGGGAAAGGGGTGGGGGAGTGGGAAGAGATAAACCAAAGAACTTATATGCATAACCAATGGACACAGACAATAGTGTGGGAAAAGGCGGGAGGGGGGCAGGAGTGGGGAGGAGGGGGTCAATGGGAGAAAAAATGAGGATCATTTGTAATACATTCAACAATAAAGACTAAAAAATAAAAATAAAAATAAATTAGCAAGGAAACAGAAACTCTAAATGAAGCACTAGACCAAATAAATTTAACAGATATCTACAGAGAATTATACCCCAAAACTAGAGAATTCACATTCTTCTCAAGTGCACATGGAACATTCTCAAAGATAGACCACGTGTTAGGGCACAAACTAAGTCTCTACAAGTTCAAGAAGATTGAAATCATATCAAGCATCTTCTCAGACCACAATGGCAAGAAATTAGAAATCAATTGCAGAACATGCAAAGACATTGGAACGCATGGAGGCTAAATAGCATGTTACTAAACAATGAATGGTTACCGAGGTGATCAAGAAAGAAATTTTAAAAATTTTGGAAACCAATGCAAATGAACACACAACAACACAAAATCTATGAGATGCAGCGAAAGCAGTTCTGAGAGGGAAGTTCATAGCACTACAGGCCTACCTCAAGAAACAAGAAAAATTTCTAATAGATTATCTAACCTCACAACTTAAAGAACTAGAAAGCAAACAAAAAGAAAAGAGCAAGTAGAAGGAAGGAAATTGTAAAGATCAGAGCAAAAATAAATGACATAGGGACCAAAAAGCAATTCAAAGCATTAATGATACAAAGAGCTGGTTTTTCAAAAAGATAAACAAGATTAATTGACCCTTAGCTAGACTCACCAAGAAATAAAGAGAGAGAACCCAAATACACAAAATCAGAAATGAAAGAGGAGAAGTAACAACTGACACCACAGAAATACAAAGGATTGTTAACAAATCCTATGAACAATTATACGGCAACAAATTTGACAATCTAAGTGAAATGGACGAATTTCTAGAAACACATAGTCTCCCAAAACTGGACGGGGAAAAGATAGAAAACTTGAACAGACCAATAACCACTAAGGAAATTGAAAAGGTAATCAAGACTCTCCCAGCAAACCAAAGCCCAGGCCTGGATGGCTTCATGGGAGAGTTTTACTGAACATTCAAAGAAGAACTAACAACCATTCTCCTTAAACTATTTCAAAAAATTCAAGAAGGAAGACTTCCAAACTCGTTTTATGAGTCCAGCATAATTCTAATTCTAAAACCAGAAAAAGATACTATAAAGAATGAAAACTACAGGCCAATATCCCTGATGAACATAGATGCCAAAATCCTGAATAAAATACTAGCAAATTGGATCCAGCAATACATCAAAAAAATTATTCACCATGACCAAGTGGGATTCATCCCAGGGATGCAAGGCTGGTACATTGTTCACAAATCAATAAATGTGATACAGCATATAAACAAAATGAAGAATAAAAACCACATGATTATATCAATAGATGCTGAAAAAGCATTTGACAAAATCCAGCACCCATTTCTGATAAAAATGCTCAGCAATAGGGAATACAGGGATCATATCTTGACATAATTAAGGCCTTATATGAAAGACCTACAGCCAACATCATACTCAATTGGCAGAAAATAAAAGTATTTTCTTTAAGAATAGGAACAAGACAGGGATGCCCACTTTTGCCACTCTTATTTAACATAGTACTGGAAGTCTTAGCCACAGTAATCAGACATGAAGAAAAAATAAATGGGATCCAAATTGGAAAGAAGGAAGCGAAACTGTCATTATTCACAGGTGACATGATACTATACATAGAAAACCCCAAAGACTCCATTAAAACTTTACTAGACTTAATAAATAAATTTGGCAATGTAGGAGGATACAAAATTAATGTCAATAAATCGATGGCATTCTTATAGACCACTGATGAATTCACAGAAAGAGAAACTAAAAAAAAAAATCCCATTTACCATTGTGGAAAAAACTAAGATACCTAGGAATGAACTTAACCAAAGAAGTAAAGGACCTATTTGCAGAAAACTACAGGACATTGGATAAAGAAATAGAAGAAGATATAAAAAAGTAGAAGCACATGATATGTTCATGGATGGGAAGAATTGCATTATTAAAATGTCCATATTACCCAAAGCAATTTATAGATTCAAAGCAATCCCTATCAAAATACCAATGACATATTTCACAGAACTAGAACAAATACTTCAAAAGTTTATATGGAACCAAAAAAGACCCCGAATAACCGCAGCAATCTTGAAAAAGAAGGACAAAGTGGGTGGGATCACAATACCAGATATCAGGTTATACTACAAAGCTACTGTAATCAAAACAGCCTAGTACTGGCACAAGAATCGGCATATAGACCAGTGGAACAGAACAGAGAACCCAGAAGTAGACCCAAGACATTATGCTCAATTAATATTTAACAAAGGTGGCAAGAGCATACAGTGGAGTAAGGGCAGCCTCTTTAATAAATGGTGCTGGGAAAATTGGACAGCTACATGCAAAAAAAAAGAAAAGAAACTAGACTAACAACATACACCCTACACAAGAATAAACTCAAAATGGATAAAAGACTTAAATATAACTAATGAATCCATAAAAATACTAGAAGAAATTGTAGGCAACAAAATATCGAACATCATATGCAGCAGAATTTTCACTGATACATCACCTAAGGCAATAGAAACAAAGGAGAAAATGAACACATGGGACTACATCAACCAAAAACCTTCTGCACAGCAAAAGAAACAATCATCAAAATGAAAAGGCAACCCACTGTATGGGAGAACATAATTGCCAATGATATATCAGATAAGGGTTAATTTCCAAAATATATAGCGTGTTCATACAACTCAACAAAAGGAAGACAAAGAACCCAATTAAGAAATGGGCAGAGGAACTGAATAGACACCTCTTTAAATAGGACATACAAATGGCCAAGAGCCATATGAAGAAATGCTCAACATCACTAATCATCAAATTAAAACAACAATGAAGTATCACCTCACACCTGTCAGAATGGCCGCCATCAACAAATCATCAAACAACAAGTGTTGGCGAGTGTGTGGAGAAAAGGGACTCTAATATACTGCTGGTGGGAATGCAGACTGGTGCAGCCACTGTGGAAAACACTATGGTGTTTCCTCAATAAATTAAAAATTGAATTGCCATTTGATCCTACTTCTAGGAATATACCCTTAGAAGACTGAAACACCAATCAGAAAGAACATATGTACCCCCATGTTCATAGCAGCACTATTTACAATAGCTAAGATGTGGAAACAGCCCAAATGTCCATCAGTAGACAAATGGATAAAAAAGCAGTGGTACATATTCACAATGGAGTACTATACAGCTGTAAGAAAGAAAGATCTCTTATCCTTTGAGATGACATGGAGGGACCTGGAAAGTATTATCCTAAGTAAAACAAGCCAATCAGAGAAAGACAAATATCACATAATCTCACTTATTTGTGGAATATAATGAACATAACAGTCTGAGGAATTGCATAAACCCAGAGTCATGAATGTAGGGTACAGACTGACAACCCTCAGAAGAGGGAGTTGTGGGGAGAGGGAAGAGATAAACCACAGAACTTATATGCATGTAAGCATAACCGATGGACAGGGACAACAAAGTCGGGTATGGCGTGGGGGGCTTGAGGAGGATAGTGTCAATGGGGCAAAAAAGGAGAAACATCTGCAACAAAAATAAAAATAAAATTATTAAAAAATAAATAAAATTAAAAAATAAATAAAAGCTGTTTGTTGAAGTGAACTTAATCAAAAGTGGAATGGACAATCCAGATGTGTGGCCATCTTAATCAGCGCTTTCTTTCCTTTTCTGTGGCATTTTGAGTCCTGCTGTTATAGTAGGTAAGTTAGAAAAATGTGTTTTTTATACGTGAATTGAATGCAGGTAAAATTTTTACAAAAATAAAATGTTGATACTAAACATCCTGTAAGTAGCATCTAATAAATCTATGAGCTGAAACAAAAGTTGCTATAAGGTTCTGTAGCAATGCACAAGGGAATCTTTACAGCCTTTTATGCATAGATAAAAAAGAAGTACTTCATGGTTATTTTCTTTCCCCAATGTAAACATTCTTTCTTTCCACATGTTTGTTATCTATGCTGGATCTTGATGAAAGGAAGAAAAATAAATAAACTATGTCTTACAAAACTATTTCCAGCCTGTAGTTGGTAAGCTGCAATAAAATGTACATATCTATTTATGTAGACTTCATAATCAGAAAAAAAAAAAATGATATACAAACAGAAGCAATGAAAGATCCACAGACCTTCCACCTCCAAGAGTGTTATTAAGGCTTTGTGCTGAAATACAGCACCCAGCAGTTAGGTTGTTGAAGCATAGCATGTAAAGTCTGAGAAACCATGGTATTTCTAAATCAATAAAACATCAAATTGGACCTATTTTTGTTGGGGGGAAAGTTTCTAGTGGTTTAACAGAAAAGTGGAGTAAAATACAGAAATAAAAAATATCAAAGTTTTATTCAGTATTACTTGTTTTATTGTTATTGTTTTTCAAATAACATTTGAATACCCAAGATAAAGTTACATATAAAAGTACTCATCGGAATTAGTGGGGTTTTATTAATAACAGAGGCATCTCTCAGCTAAAGCCAACGTTGGCATCATAACTATGGTTGAAAACTGTTGCTGGGCTGAGTTCAAGTGTTTGCATGCTGCTGCTATTTCTTCCTCATAATTAAGTTGTTCAGTGCTTTTGTAAACACGTGTTCCAAATCTGTCTCCAACTCTCCTCTTGGTCCACACTATATGTTTTCCTCTCTCCCTTGCTTCTTCTAAAAAACTGTTTTTGAACATATTAGTCCAGCTAATGCACATGAAAAGTAATATAATATATAATATATAATATAATATAATATAATATAATATAATATAATATAATATAATATAAAAAAGAGGCCTTCAAAATATACTTCAAATCACACCCAGTCATCTGCATGTTCAGAAATATTTAAGAAACAAATGAACACCCAGATGTTTTGTGTTTCTGCTGATGCACTTTGGAGAAGAACTATCTTATAAATATAAATTAATATGTAAATCTAACTGTCAGTTGAACAGGGAATCACTTTGATGACATCATTCACGGAGAGAAGGAGGGAAGATACGATGAAGCTATGAAATCAAGGAGAAGGAGAGGAGGGATATAGAGCTGTGTGAAGGAAATAAGCTACTAATAGAAAGGCAATGTGTAGGCCACAGGGAATTGTCAAAAAGAGAAATATCGAGAAGGAAGGAATTTGAAGGAATAGAAAGATGCTGGAGACAGATCCAGAAGAAAAAAAAAAAAAGGGAAATTATAGGTCCCGTGAGTATAGATTGGACAGCGTTACTCAACCTTGATACTACTGACATTTTAGACATGAATTCGTGGGCGGGGGGGGGGGGGGGGGGGCACTGGACTGTGCATTGTATTATATTTAGAAGCATTCCTTTTAAGTGGCCCAACTTATGCCTACTGGCAAAGTAGTAATTCTCACAGCAATGTAAATATATACACATATATATCTAACTTGTACATATCAATTTATAGTTTAATTGTTTTTTATATGTCTATTTTCCTCTCTGTTCTGTGAGTCCCTCACAGGTAGGAATTATGTAATTCTAACTCTCCCAGCACTTCAATATATCTCCCGATAAATATTTAGTGGAGGAAGAAAGAAATGAGGGGTGGGTGGAAGGAAGAAGGAAGGAAAAAAGAAAGGGAGGGAGGGAGGGACGGAGGGAGGGAGGGAGGGAGGGAGGGAGGGAGGGAGGGAGGGAGGGAGGGAGGGAGGACGGACTTGAGGCAATAGTTTTGATAAATAAGAGCTAGTGGGATAATTTGCAGACCTGAAAGAAAATGAATGACCTGAATCCAGGAGTCTCCATGAGAATCTATCTAAAAAACATCACTTGATATTGGCAACCTTTTTGACTGAAGAGTATAAAATTAAAATTCTCATTAAGCACCAGACAGTTCTGCTCCCAAAGTGATAAAGTTAATATGTTATTGTTGATTCTTCTTTTTCTTCTTCCAAGTGGTATCAGATAAATATGCACATGTAATTAGAATGAAAAATTGCTCTTACGTTTTATGGAATAAAAGATTTGTTTTTTTGGAGTTCTTTCTTTCTTTTTTTTTTTGGTGGGGGAGGGTGGGTATTTTTCAGTAAATATACCAAAAAGGAATGTCAGACTAATTTTTTAAATTTATAGCAATCTTGTAAAAAGTATGTTATTAAGTCCAAGTGGATAATATAGAATTGAGCTATTTCTGATTTTCATACATAATTCCAAGAAAAAAACTTAGAACAATTGATGTAATGATCACTTGTTATATATCTGTTATAATAAAAAAAACTTTTACTTTATTCCCTTTGGTCTTGATATTTAATTGTCTAGTGTCGTGTTTTAATAAGAAACACAAATAAAAAATGTTAAGGTTAAACTGTATTTAGACAACAGATCAACAAACGTTACTTTTATCTTACTGTGTTAAATATTGTTGTTTTGACAAGAAAAATAAAATTATCAAGGGTGAATTGATTAATTTAACCAGAGAGTTTTATGTAAAATGAAGTAATAAATAAAACCAACACATTAAGATTGAGTAAGTATGTAAAAAAGAAAGAAAGAAAAAAGGGTCTAGGCTACCAGAATGCCTGTAAAGTAACATGAAGTCCTGAAAACAGAAAGCTTTTCATCTGTTCTCAATTATGTGCACATAGTAGGAGCTAAAAACATGTTACGGAGTAAATGATGGTGACAGCTTCACGCTGCTTTTATTTTTCCTCCTATTGATACATTCACTCATACGAAAATGTTCACTGAACATCGGTTATATGTTAAATACTTTTAAGAAGTTAGCCTATACCGATCAGTAAAATATAAAGGTTCTAGCCCTTACGAAACTTAGCCACAAGGCAAATAGACAATACTATAATTATTATAATTACCAAGTAGATGACATATTAGAAGCTGTTAAGTGTTATGAATTAAAGAAAACGTAGAGAACAAGAAAAGGATCAAGGGTGGAGAGGAACCAGTTAAAACATTAAATAGTATGGCCAGGACAGTCCTCATAGAAAAGATGTTAACAAATAATGAAATGCTTAAAGGAAATGGGAATTAGTGAGGCAGATAGTAGTGGGCACATTCCAGGCAGAGGAAGCAGCTAAAGCAGAGTCCTTATGGTATCATATTCCGGAAACAGCACGGAGGAAGTATGCCTGGAACCAGATGGCTGAAGGGGAGAATAATAGGAGATGGCAGAGGACTGAGACCAGACCAGGAAGGGCTCCATAAGCCACTGTGTTCTGTTTGCCTTCTGGCTGAGAGGAATGGGCAGCCATCATAGTATCTTCTACAGAGGATAGACATTAGCTTGCATTTGTTTGTTTTGTTGTGTTGTTATTTTGATTACGTTAAAGTAAAAGCTACACAGTGAAATGAAGGTTGAAATGTACAATTCAATAAATTTTAATATAAATATTCAAATAAACACTTTCCCAAATATGATATAGAACACTTCCATCACTGCCAGAAAGTTCCTTTCTGACCCCTTCAGTCAACCTCCTCTTCCATAAGCAACACATTTTCTGATTTTTTCCAACATAGATTGTTTCACCTGTTCTTAAATTTCATATAAATACAATCAAACAGTATGTACATTTTTTGGTCTAGTTTCTCTTACTTAACGTAATGTTTTTGGAATTCGCCTGTGTTGTTTGTATTAGTACCTGATGCTATTTCTCAGTGGTGTCTTATTGTACAAGCAACCATAAGTTGCAATTTGTAATCCTGCTGATGGATGTTTGAATTACTTCCTATTTGTAGGCAATTAGGAATAAAGCTGTTATGAATATTTTTGTATTAGTCATTTTGCAGACACATGTTTTCATTTCATTTAGGTAAGTACCTAGTAGAATGGCTGAGTGATCATGACATGTTTAATGTTTTAGGAACTACCAGTACGTTTTCCAAAGCAGTGCTATCCCAGCACCTTCCCTCCAGCAAGGTCTGAGGTCCTGCCACTGCACATCCTCGCCAGTACTGGACGCTGACAATCATTTCTCTGGTTGATGTGTAATAAATAGTGTATCACAGTTTTAATTCCCATTTCTCTGATAACTTACAATGTTTGGTACCTTCTCATATACTTTTTGATCGTTATGTGTCTTCTTTTGTGAGATATCTATTTTATTCCTTTCCTCACCTTAATGAATAATTTGCCTTCTTATTATGGGTTTGAAGAAGCCCTTTAAATATCCTGGATATAAGTCCTTTGTTGAAAGTTTATACTTTGCACCTTGTGCTTTTCTAAGAGTTTTATGTATATTAATCCATAAATTTTCTCTTTTAATTTCCTAAAACCTTGCCAAATGTCTAAAATTTGCCTTGGGGGGGGAGGGATACTGACTATGATAACTGGTCTTTTTTAAATAACCTGTGTAACCTGGGCCATACAGATCGTGTTTTCCCGTAAGCGAAGTGCTGTCTCGTGCTCTGGGCTTCCCCATCAGAGAACAGACAGTGGATATTGAAGTGAATATGTCACATTGTTACTCCTTCCTCCATCAATCATCATCCTTATCCCATCTGCTTGAAATAAACATAACTAGTGACTTATGTTTCCATGGACATCTAGCATTGTTAGATAACTCCATTAAAAAGCATTTTATTACCTTGTGTAACTAGGCCTAGTTTGTCAAACCCTGTCTCCTACAGTGCAAAGTGACCTCAGGAGTCTAAATCAATAAAAGGGCTTATCTTTTTTTAAATTATTATTGTAGTATCTGAACTTGGAATGATGCTAATTGTAGGCACAGAAAGGATCAAATAATATAAAGTAACTATACCAACACTGCAAAGTTTGATCTTCTGAGACTTTTTTCCTACGCAGATTGAGAACAGAAAGCTAACATTCACTTTTTTCTTGACAAAGAACAAGTCTGTATTGATAGCTGAGAAAAGAAAACCAAGTTATTTATTTTTACAATCAACAAATTGTAATCCATGGTCTTCTTTCTATACATTACCCCCAAAAAGAGCAACTGATTTCTGTGGTCTAGCAGTTTCAGAAATGGGAGTATTTTATGAGTGATAACAAAGCAATACAGAAGTTACAAAGTAAGATACCTGGAATTGGAAATCCTGATAAAGTAGAAACTACTTTGCAATTTCTTCAAGGTGCTCATTTAACATTGTTCCCTAGTAGTTGGCAGATTCTCTTTCTCATCTCCGTCTTGCTGCACCTGAATGCAAAGATAAATGGACCCACAAAATGCCATCTGAAAAGGAAAGAGAGAGAAAAGGCATTTCTGGGCCTTGTAAGGAATTGTGCCAGGAAGATCAGATGGGCCCCCCAAACCCAGTCATGATGTTTGCTCTGGTTTGGATTTAATCAGAAGTGCTCTATGGAGTTTTAATTAAAAACACAAAACAAAACAAAAAAAACCTATTATTTTCTTGAGCTATTACAAAGGAATGATTATCTAGCAACATATTGTTCTCACCAAACCAGATGAAACTTCAGTACATCCTTCCAAATTCCCTCATGGTTTAATCTTGAATCGAGCAACACAGAACAAAAGAATCAATTTCCTTTTTAAGAGACAAATTTTTAATCATCACACTAAACTCAAGCCAACCTGAAAAATCCTTAGGACTGGCAAAAGTGCAAAAATATAAACCAAGAAGCACTCAAAAACGTTTTCAGAGACATGGCTAGCATTCTCCAGTCTTATTAAACCATTCAAGTTTTTTTTTGTTTGTTTTTTTGTTTTTTGTTTTTCAAATCTAAGTAGCCTACTTTGCTGTCCTTTTTCTTTTCTTTTCTTTTTTTGTACTTGTTATTACTCCTCTTCAGCATCTCCCCTTAAGTTCTTAGAGCTATCAAATCCACCCCTGAACCACAGTTTTAATATGTAGGGAAATAAACTAAATTCACTTTTTAAGAAATGCCAATGGCATAACTTTTTTTTCTAGGGTTTTTGTATTTTAAATTCAATTCTAAAGAATATATCTCCTGTGATACACATGATCTCACTTATTTGTAGAATATAATGAACTAAACAAAATGATGAACAAAACTGACCCAGAGACATAGAGGTAGGATACAGACTGACAAACCTCAGAAGAGAGGATGTTGGGGGAGAGAAATAAACCACAGAATTTATATGCATGTATGCATAACCAATGGACATAGACAACAAAGCTGGGGATGGGGCGGGGGGATCAGGAGGAGGGTGTCAATGGGGAAAAAAGGAGAAACATCTGTAACAAAAACAAATTAATAAAAATAATTTTAAAAAATAAAAGAAAACATCTCCTGGGTACCCATTCGGTTCTAAATTCTTACCAAAGAGAGAAGAGGCCTACAGCCTGCTCCTGGGTCCTCACTGTCTCGCAGGGGAGACAGGCTGTCACAGATGACTGAGCCTGCACTGAGCTGACACTGACAGAGCAGTGGTCAAGACACAGAGAAAAAAAGACATTTTACTCTCTTTGTGTGGGTCACAAATGTCTTGGAAGAAGTACTAAATTCCAGGTATTTTCGGGACTTTAGTCTAGAGGTATTTAGGAAGAACTGAATAGTTGGGTCTGAGGCTCAGCAAAACACCAAGGCTAAAGGCACTAATGTGAAGACATCAGTGCCATCCATCCTCAGGTATTAGAGACAGGTGTATGTGAGTATTTTGAAAAGCCCATAACCTGGACTAACAAGTTCATGAGAATCACTGGAGAAAATAGAGCTCTAGAATCAAATGAGTTTAAGGAATACCACAGGTCTTACCCCTTCCTTTAGAAATCTGTAAATGACATTAACATTTTAAAGGCACTGACAAGTCCCATATTCAGTTAAGATGTAGGAAGGAAATCAAAAAGAAATGTTTATTAAGGAAGCCAAAAGAAAAAGAAATGTTAAGAAGATAAATATGATATAATAGAAGAAGCCCCAAAAGTTAAGAGCTAGCAGAGAGAGTATCTTACTCAGTTTGATTTTCCAGAACCCAGAAGAGACCGTGACATATTGTGTGGTAAATGAATATTTGCCAGAATAACGAGTGAATAAAGACATATAGAAGGGAAAAAGTAATTCCTTATACAATTCATACTCATTCTATTAAATGACTATAAAAATATTGGGGGAAAAATGTCAGCAGTACCAAAAATAAATCAGATAACAGAACATTACTCCATTTTGGAGAAGCTTCATAAAATGCAAATTTAGACATATATTTGTAGAATCTATAGCAGTGGTTTCGAGAGGAAGAAGGGGGGGCAATTTTGCTCCCCAAGTAACTTTTAGCAATGCCTGGAGACATTTTTTTGTTGTCACAACTGGGGGTGGGGTGGCTACTTGAATCCACTGAATAGAGACCAGGGAAATGCTAAACACCCTACAGTGCACAGGAAAGCTCCCCACAGCAGTGAATGACCTTTTCCAAAATGTCAGTGGAAAGGGGCCCAAGTCCCAGAAAGAATGTCAGCATCTTCTGCTCTATCGGATGAAGTGGGATGGGCAGACATCTTACACAAAAGGAGATGAGGAGGAGGAGTCCGATGAGGAGGCTCTGAAGAAAACCAACAATGTGCCCAATCTGGGAGGGCACAGCCAAAGACCGGCGCTTCGGGGATATGACATTCAAACAGTGCCCTGCAGAGAACACACCTCGGGAGCATTTCAAAAAGCTTGGGGCTGAACACTCCGGGAACTGCGATGAGTGAATCTGTGTTGGAGTCCACTGGCTAAGGTCACTGCAAGCCCTGGCCTCCACCCTCCTGCCTATGTCTCTTCCGTCTTCTCTTACTCTGCTTCCCAACTCAGCCCCCTTGTGTGTGTGATCTCAGAACTGGGCCAGGCTGACACTGGGACGAGGGAGAACACATTGCCCCTTCCCGGAAGCCTGGTGCTGCCCTTCACTCCCCTATGTGCTTACCACTGAAGAATTATTTTTAAACTAACACAGACCAGAAATGTGACTTTTTTCCTAGCTGTCAAAGAATCTTCTTTTTTAAGCCAGCCAGAGCCTGTCTGCACACCCATTCAGGACTTCTACCCTCAATGCCATCAGAAGTACATGTCGGCAAGCATTGGCTGAGATGCCTTTCCCTTCAAGAAAAGAATTCCTAAGTGCATCCTTCCTGGACTCATCTCTATTAGAAACAAACATTCTAAGATCGGTGTGAGTCAATCTGTCTTTGGTTCCAGAGTCAAAGAATGGTAGTGCTTGTACCTAGGAGAAGAGCAACCTAGCCTAATGAAAGCAAACAAACAAAAAAACAAAACATCTTTTGGTGGATGCTGCCACATCTCGATGAAAATCAATAGGAAATCTGATGATTTTTTGTTCTATTTCTTTTAAAAATGTCATTAGTGGGGGGATAAGAATGGGGAGGAGGGAGTCAATGGGGGAAGAAGGGGTGACATCTGTAATACTTTAAAAAATAAAAATACTTTGTTAAAAATGTCATTGGGATTTTGATGGGGATTGCATTAAATCTGTATATTGCTTTGGGCCAAATATGTGGTAATGAAAAATGATTTGACTTTGGGTGGTGAGCACCCAGGTCAATATACAATCATGTGTCATAGAAATGCACACTTGAAACCCGTATTATCCTATTAACCAATGTTACCTCAATAATTTAATTAAAATGTGTGAGTGGATATGCAATATTTAAAAAGGAATAGTTGCCCTGGCCGGTTTGGCTCAGCGGTTAGAGCGTCGGCCTACGGTCCAGAGAGACCCGGGTTCGGTTCCTGCTAAGGGCATGTACCTCGGTTGCAGTTTGTCCCTGGCCCTGGTTGGTCGTGCGGGTGGCAGCCACCTGATGTGTCCCTTTCACCTTGATGTTTCTCTCTCTCTCTCTCCCTCCCACTCTATCTGAACAAAAAATGGGAAAATGTCCTCGGGGGGAAAAAAAAGGAATAGGCAAAGTTTAGCAGACTTGGCTTGATGTCTTCAAAATCAAAAGAAGAAAATGTCTCTGGAGTAAGAGGGTGAACACTGAAGAGTGTTAGGTAAAAGCAGAGACGCAAAGAAATCTGACTAAAATAATGAAAGAATGCAGGGAACTCAAGGGCAAGAGCAGAACTAAAATGCCCATTAGAACCAATACAAATGATGTGATCAAGTCAAATCTCTGATAAGGGAGCACATTTGAGAAACCTTAAATCCAAAGGTAAAGAAATGAGAGTGACAGGAAAATGTATCATTATGGAAGAAAAGAAATAAAAATCTAACCCAAAGATGTCTTTCTAACAAAACTAAAGGAAGTTCTAACACACACACACACACACACACACACACACACAAAATCTGCCCAAGGTTTAAAACAGACAAACAAAAATTATTGATTTTCAAGCTTTACCATTAGGCTAAAATAATAAAATAAGATTCATTCTGGAAATAGTGGAAATCTGGTATTATAGAATATCATATGAATACTAAGGCATCAAAGAAAAAAGGAAAGAATTTGCCTACCAATGGATAAAAACCAGGCTAATATTAGACTTCCTGAGTAATACTAAGTACCAAAGGAAAACAGAGCAAGATGCATACGTATATCCAGATATATATGCAAATCTATAAAAAATTATAAGAGAAAAATTACCAAAACATAACTGTGATGAGAAACTTGTATTTACAGTGTCAGTCTATGGCAAATTAAGTATGTAAAACAATAAGAAAGTGTGTAATTTTTATATTTTAATAATATTGAATTAATAGTTATGCATTAAAGAACATAAACCTTGTCCAGCCCGTGTGCTCAGTGGTTGAGTATCGACCATGCACCAAGAGGTTGCCGGTTCGATTCCTGGTCAAGACACATGCCCAGGTTGTGGGCCTGATCCCCAGAGGGGGCATTCAGGAGGTGGCTAATCGATGTTTTCTCTCATCGATGCTTCTATCTCTCTCTCCTTCTCACTTCCTCTCTTTCTAAAAATCAATAAAGGGAAAAAAAAAAAGAAAATAAACCTTTGCAACATCAAATATTACTGACATTTTTTAGAATTATATTTTAATCATGTCTGTACTCTCTGCCTACAATGTTTTTATCATGACCACCACCTCCTCCTTTTTCCAGCTCAATTCAGTGTTGTTTTGGTAAATTGACCCTCTGAACAAAATTTTGTAAGTCCTAATTTGTGGCATTTGCCAATTTTCTTTGGTATTGATATTCCCACTATGGTCAGTGTCAAGTGATCAATGGTTTAACAACCAGTTGAAAGATTCCTGAATGTTTAATGATAGAGCTGGTGGGATCTGTCCCATCACCGAGAAATATTACCTTCTGTGGTGAATGATTCTCTGCTTACTACATTTCTGTATGGCTAGCTGTTTGCATTTATGTTTTTATCACCAGACTAAGAATCACTAAGAATCACATGACAGTAGGGACTGTAACAACAAGAAAAATAATAAAAACTCATTGTTAGTTTGATAACAAACTAAAATACAGAAAAGTTGGCTGGAAATCTCAAATCCTTGACAAAAAGGGCTACTGGCAGGGCAGATGGAAAAGACCAGCAAATACGCACGCTTGATTACTGGAGGCCTCCAAAACCTGGCATGGAAGCCTAATTTGCAGTTGCTAGAATGGACTCCAGGTGAGTCACAAAAACTATGAGTTTCAGGTCTACATGAAAATATGTCAAGTATTTACCTTAATTCCTTTTCCCTAAACATGCTACCTAAGTTCATTATCTTTCCACATTAACAATGGTGAAGCCATGAAAGACCATGTTAAGACCTAGAGCAGCAAGCTAGCACACCACTCCAGTTCTCCTGGACTGGGGACTCCACCCTGATCTCCAACAGGCTTCCTGGGGAGGTTAAGGAAGGGAACATTTTCTCAAAGGAAAAAAGACTGTGGATCCCCCTACCACACTGACAATGGAGGAGAGAATCCAAAATCCCAACAAACCCAAAAGTCCATTCTACAAACACCTGAGATTGTAACTCCTGTACTCACCCCACCCAAAGCTCTGCCCTCTAGAGCCCTGGCACAGTGCCCTCTCGGGAATTCCTATGGTCGCTGACCTGAAGCAGAGTCAGACCTCCAAGTGGAATAGAGAGCTGACCGGTGCTGTGGGAGGAAAGAGCCCTGAACTCTCACCACAGGGTTCCATTTAGATGACCTCTTTAGAACGTGAGGTGTTTCGTCCTTCTTCCAGAATTCCCTCCCCGACACCATTTCTATACAGCTGGAAATACCGCAACAGGGTCCGTCCAGGACTTGCAGCTCTCTCAACAAACAAAGCAAATTGCTACATGGTCAATCAGCTGATCAATGCATAATTGATTGTGAAGATAGCCAGAAATATCAGCCAATTTGTTAACTTGCGGAGATAGAGACAAAGTCAATGAGCAAATTGGAACAAGGAAATTAAAGAATGTAATAAAAATTACTGTGATCAAAGTGACTATTTGGATGAATGAGAAGACCTAAATTATACTCAATTTTTTTCTCTCCTGGAAAATCTTGAATAGTTCATGATTAGGATATTTGACATTTATCAGCTACCTCCAACAATCTCTTCTATGGAACTTGCTTCAATCCTCCATCATCACTTTCCATTATTAAAATAAAAACAAAAACATGAAAGAGTATGTTTTCTGAAGTAGACACAGACAAAAAGGTTATTTAACCAATTGTTCTCCATAAACAATATTATCCATACCAACAAATTACAGAGAAAGAATGGTAAAATAAAGCAAAGGAGAGAGAAACCTACAAAAAGGGTGAATAATAAAATTAGCTTTTAAAACAGCTTGGAAACATAACCTCACTAATACTTTAAAAATTAAATTTTAACAATTAATTCAATGTTGTGCATGACACACATACAAAATTAACTGACATTAGAATTAAATATGTTTATGTGTTTTATTTTATGTGTTACATAATTTTATTTATTTATTTTTTATTAATTAATTTTTGTTACAGATGTTTCTCCTTTTTCCCCCATTGATTCCCCCCTCCCTCTCCCTCCCTGCCCTGTCCCCAGTTTGTTTTCCATGTCCACTGTTCATGCATACATGCATATAAGTTCTGTGGTTTATCTCTCCCCCACCACCCCCTTTTCTGTGGATTGTCAGTCTGTACCCCACTTCCGCGTCTCTGGGACTACCCCATTCCTCAGACTGTTATATTCATTATATTCCACAAATAAGTGAGATCATATGAAACTTTTCTTTCTCTGTTTGGCTTGTTTTACTTAGGATGATACTTTCAAGTTCCCTCCATGTAGTCTCAAAGGATAAGAGATCTTTCTTTTTTTTCTCACCCGAGGACATTTTTCCATTTTTTTTGTACAGATAGAGTGGGAGGGAGAGAGAGGAAGAGATAGAGAGAAACATCGATGTGAAAGGGACACATCCAGTGGCTGCCACCGCACAACCAACCAGGGCCGGGGACAAACTGCAACCGAAGTACGTGCCCCCAGCGGGAACCGAACCCGGGTCTCTCCGGACCGCAGGCCGACGCTCTAACCGCTGAGCCAAACCAGCCAGGGCAATAAGAGATCTTTCTTTCCTACAGCTGTGTAGTACTCCATTGTGTATATGTACCACTGCTTTTTGATCCATTTGTCTACTGATGGACACTTGGGCTGTTTCCAGATCTTAGCAATTGTAAATAGTGCTGCTACAAACATGGGGGTACATATATTATTTCTGATTGGAGTTTCAGGCTTCTTAGGGTATATTCCTAGAAGTGGGATCACTGGGTCAAATGGAAGTTCAATTTTTAATTTATTGAGGTAACAGCATATTGTTTTCCATAGTGGCTACACCAGTCTGCATTCCCACCAGCAGTGCACTAGAGTCCCCTTTTCTCCACACCCTCACCAACACTTGTTTGATGATTTGTTGATGGTGGCCATTCTGACAGGTGTGAGGTGATACCTCATTGTTGTTTTAATTTGCATCTCTCTGATGATTAGTGATGTTGAGCATTTCTTCATATGTTTCTTAGCCATTTGTATGTCCTGTTTGGAGAAGTGTCTATTTAGTTCCTCTGCCCATTTTTTAATTGGATTCTTTGTTTTCCTTTTGTGGAGTTGTATGAGCACTCTATATGTATTGGAAATTAATCCCTTGTCTGATATATCATTGGCAATTATGCTCTCCCATACAGTGGGTAGCCTTTCCGTTTTGATGATTGTATCTTTCGCTGTGCAGAAGCTTTTGAGTTTGATGTAGTCCCATGTGTTCATTTTCTCCTTTGTTTCTATTGCCTTAGGTGATGTGTCAGTAAAAATTCTGGTGCGTATGATGTCTGAAATTTTGTTGCCTACAGTCTCTTCTAGGATTTTAATGGATTCATGAGTTACATTTAAGTCTTTTATCCATTTTGAGTTTATTCTTGTGTATGGTGTAAGTTGATGGTCTAGGTTCATTCTTCTGCAAGTGGCTGTCCAATTTTCCCAGCACCATTTATTAAAGAGGCTGTCCTTACTCCACTGTATGCTCTTGCCACCTTTGTCACATATTAATTGAACATATTGCCTTGGGTCCATTTCTGTGTTCTCTGTTCTGTTCCACTGGTCTATATACCTGTTCTTGTGCCAGTACCAGGCTGTTTTGATTATAGTGGCTTTGTAGTATAACCTGAAATCTGGTATTGTGATCCCTCCAACTTTGTTCTTCCTTTTCAAGATTGCTGTGGTTATTCGAGGCCTTTTTTGGTTCCATATGAACTTTTGTAGTAATTGTTCTAATCCTGTGAAGTATGGCGTTGGTATTTTGATGGGGATTGCATTAAATCTATAGATTTCTTTGGGTAATATGGACATTTTAATGATGTTAATTCTCCCAATCCATAAACAGGGTATGTGCTTCCACTTTTTTATATCTTCCTCTATTTCTTTTTTCAATGACCTGTAGTTTTCTGCGAATAGGTCCTTTATTTCTTTGGTTAAGTTTATTCCTAGGTATCTTAATTTTTTTGTCGCAGTGGTAAATGGGATTGTTTTCTTAGTTTCTCTTTCTGTGAGTTCATCATTGGTGTATAAGAATGCAATCGATTTCTTGATGTTAATTTTGTATCCTGCTACTTTGCCAAATTCATTTATTAAGTCTAGTAAACTTTTGATGGAGTCTTTGGGGTTTTCTATGTATAGTATCATGTCATCTGCAAATAATGACAATTTTACTTCCTCCTTTCCAATTTGGATCCCTTTTATTTTTTCTTCCTGTCTGATTGCTGTGGCTCATACTTCCTGTACTATGTTAAATAGGAGTGGCGAAAGTAGGCATCCTTGCCTTGTTCCAGTTCTTAAGGGAAATGTTTTTAGTTTTTGCCCATTGAGTATGATGTTGGCTGTAGGTCTTTCATATATGGCCTTTATTATGTCGAGATATGATCCCTCTATTCCCACACTGCTGAGCATTTTTATCAGAAATGGATGCTGGATTTTGTCGAAGGCTTTTTCAGCATCCATTGATATTATCATGTGGTTTTTATTCTTCATTTTATTTATGTGGTATATCACATTTATGGATTTGCGAATATTGTACCAGCCTTGCATCCCTGGGATGAATCCCACTTGGTCATGGTGGATAATTTTTTTTATGTATTACTGGATGCGATTTGCTATTATTTTGTTCAGGATTTTGGCATCTATGTTCATCAGGGATATTGGCCTGTAGTTTCTTTCTTTGTTGTGTCTTTTTCTGGTTTTGGAATTAGAATTATGCTGGCTTCATAAAACGAGTTTGGAAGTCTTCCTTCTTCTTGAATTTTTTGAAATAGTTTAAGGAGAATGGGTATTAGTTCTTCTTTGAATGTTCGGTAAAACTCCCCCGTGAAGCCATCCAGACCTGGGCTTTTGTTTGCTGGGAGAGTCTTGATTACATCTCAATTTCTTCTGTTGTTATTGGTCTGTTCAAGTTTTCTATCTCTTCCTGATCCAGTTTTGGGAGATTAGGTGTTTCTAGAAATTTGTCCACTTCACTTAGATTGTCGAATTTGTTGCCATATAATTGTTCATAGTAATTGTTAACGATCTTTTGTATTTCTGTGGTGTCAGTTGTTATTTCTCCTCTTTCACTTCTGATTTTGTGTATTTGGGTTCTCTCTCTTTGTTTCTTGGTGAGTCTAGCTAAGGGTCCATCAATCTTGTTTATCTTTTCGAAAAACCAGGTCTTTGTTTCATTGATCCTTTGAATTGTTTTTTTTTGGTCTCTATGTCATTTATTTCTGCTCTGATCTTTACTATTTCCTTCCTTCTACTTGCTCTGGGGTTTTCTTTTTGTTTGCTCTCTAGTTCTTTAAGTTGTGAGGTTAGATAGTCTATTAGAGATTTTTCTTCTTTTTTGAGGTAGCCCTGTAGTGCTATGAACTTCCCTCTGAGAACTGCTTTCGCTGCATCCCATAGATTTTGTGTTGTTGTGTATTCATTTTCATTGGTTTTCAGGAAGTTTTTTTCTTCCTTGATCTCCTCAGTGACCCATTCATTGTTTAATAACAAGCTTTTTAGCTTCCATGTGTTCAAATGTCTTTGTATGTACTTCTTGCAATTGATTTCTAGTTTCATGCCATTGTGATCTGAGAAGATGCTTGATATGATTTCAATCTTCTTGAACTTGTAGAGACTTAGTTTGTGCCCTAACATGAGGTCTATCTTTGGGAATGTCCCATGTGCACTTGAGATGAATGTGAATTCTGTAGTTTTGGGGTGTAGTTCTCTCTAGATATCTATTAAATCCATTTGGTCTAGTGCTTCATTTAGAGTCTCTGCTTCCTTGCTAATTTTTTGTCTAGAGGATCTATCCAGTGTTGTCAGCAGGGTGTTGAAATCACCCGCTATAATTGTATTGCTATCGATTTCTCCTTTGAAGTCCACCAGAAGTTTTTTAATATATTTTGGTGCTCCTATATTGGGTGCATATATGTTTATCAAGGTTATATCTTCCTGTTGGATAGATCCTTTCAATATTACGTAGTGGCCTTCTTTGTCTCTAATTATGGCCTTCATTCTGAAATCTATTTTATCAGATATGAGTATTGCTACCACAACTTCTTTTTTTTCCCCCATTTGCTTGGAAGATTTTTTCCATCCCTTCACTTTCCATCTATGTGAGTCTTTTGTTGTGAGGTGGGTCTCTTGTAAACAACATATAGATGAGTCATGCTTTCTTATCCAATCAGCTACTCTGTGTCTTTTTATGGGAGCATTCAGTCCATTTACATTTAACGTGATTATTGATATGTACTTATTTATTGCCATTTTTGTTTAGTGTGTTTCTATTTTTCTTCCCATTTCTCCTGGTAATTACAGCAGTCCTTTTAACATTTCTTGCAGTGCTGGTTTGGTGCTAATGTATTCCCTTAGCCTTTTTTTTTGTCTGGGAAGCTCTTTATTTGACCTTCTATTTTGAATGATAGTGTTGCTGGGTAGAGTAGTCTTGGATTCAAATCCTTGTTTTTCATGACCTTTATTACTTCATGCCACTCCCTTCTGGCCTCTAGTGTTTCTTGTGAGAAGTCAGCTGAGAGCCTTATGGGGTTTCCTTTGTAGGTAACCTGTTGGTTATCTCTTGCTGCTTTTAGGATTCTCTGTCTTTACTTTTTGGCAGTTTGATTACTATGTGTCATGGTGTGGGCTTGTTTGGGTTCTTCTTACTTGGGGCTCTCTGTGCTTCTTGAACTTGAATGCCTTCTTCCTTCAACAAATTAGGAAAGTTTTCTGTCACTATTTCTTTGAATATATTCTCTAACCCTTGTTTATTTTCTTTTTCTTCAGAGACTCTTATGATGCGAATATTATTCCATTTCCAGTTGTCCCACAGTTCTCTTAAGCTGTCTTCCTGTTTTTTAATCGTTTTTTCCTTTTGGTTTTCTGATTGGTTGATTTTTTCTACCCTGTCTTCTATTTCACTGATCCAGTCCTCAGCTTCCCCTACTCTGCTTTTTAGATCTTCCAATGTGTTTTTCATTTCTGATATGTCATTCTTCATTTCTTCCTGTTGGTTTTTAATTTCCAACTGGTTGATTTTCAACATGTCTTTACTCATGCTGCTCATATCCTTACACATGCTGTTGAGCTTCCTCAACATCATGGCTCTAAATTCTAGATTTTTTAACTTGCTTAACTGCACCTCATTTATCTCATCTTCTGTAGAGGTCTCTTGTTCTTTCATTTGGCTTTTGTTTCTGTTTTTCACCAATATACTATCACAGTGGGCTTTGGAGTCTGCCAAATTTTCCCTGTGGGTGTTCTGCTGTTTGTGGCTTCCCCTCCTGGGTTTGGATGAGCCAGGGAGGACCCACGTTAAACACCACCATCAAGTCTTAGCTTTTCTGGTTAGCTTTGCTAGCCCAGGATATGGTCTTATCCTCTAGCTTTTTTTGCCTGGAAGCTATTAGTAGAGGTCACCTGAAGACCCTTGGTTTCTGAGTTGCCTGAAAAACTCCCTCAGGTGCTCAGTGTAAGAGGATTTCCCGAGGGTGGGACAGCTGCCGGTTGTTAATGGTCCTCAATTAGCATTTCAATGGCCACCAGGTGGGGTTGGATCTCTGCGGGAGGGGCTGCCACCTCTCCCCAGGGCCCCGGGAAGGAGTAAAATGACCACAGTCCTGCGTGGCTGCACTCAGCAAAAGCTCTTAGCACCCTCCAAAACCCAAGTGTCTCCACACAGTTCCAGTCCAGTCTGCCTTCCCTCTTTTTCGGAGCCCAAGGTGAGTGGCTGCTGCCAATTTAGCCTCTGTCCAGACTCTGCGTGTAGAGCCGCCTGGGACTTTTAACCCAAGGGTGCTGCTTCCAGCCAAGGGCGGCCGCAGCTGTGGCACCAGTGAGGGCGTTGCACTCAGCAGAAACCCCAGGATTAGCCGCGGTAGCGGGACACTGCCGAGGTGGCAGCAGCTTCCAGCAGAGCCCCCTGGTCCCAGCCAGTCCGTGCGGCACCAGCGGAGGGCTTAGCATGCAACAGAGTTCACAGGACTCAGGCGGGGTTGCAAGGGAGGCGGTAGCAGCAACTTCCCACAAGTCCCCTGGTCCCAGGGAGTCCCTGCGGCACCAGCTGAGGGCTTAGCAGGCAACAGAGTTCGCAGGACTCAGGCGGGGTCACAGCCGAGGCGGCAGCAGCAACTTACCACCGAGTTCCCTGGTCCCTGCCCAGGCCGCTGCGGACTGTGGGCTCCTGGCCCCCTCTCGCATCCTCGCAAGCCTACCAGGATTGAGTCGGTGTCCCTGGTTATGTGGTCCTCCAAGGTGTCTTTCGGTTGCCCCTTCCTGAGGATTTGCCTTTATTTTCGTTGTAAATCCAGTTCTGTCCTGGGAGATGGTCTGTGTAGCTCCATTCACTCTGCTGCCATTTCCTCTTTCTCTGTTACATAATTTATAATGGGTAGATTCTTGCCTCGTGCAAATGGAGGATCCAGATATTCAGGCTGATTTTTAAAAAAAATTTTACATCTAAACTATGTGTGGCCATGTATATGCAAACAGATACTATAATACTGTAAAATTTTATGGATTTAATATTAAAGTACTAATGGTAAACAAGTTTTATGTGGCACTTTAAAACCTTTTCCTTTTTTTTTCTTTATTGATTTTTTAGAGAGAGAAGAGTGGAGAGGGAGAAAGAGGTAGAAAGGTTGATTAGAGAAAACATTGATTGGCCGCCTCCTGCATGCCCCGCACTGGGGATCGGGCCCACAACGTGGGCGTGTGCCCTGACCAGGAATCAAACCGGTGACTTCTTGGTACATGGGTCGACGCTCAACCACTGAGCCACACTAGCTGGGCAAAAACCTTTTTCTATTCAAAATTGACCAGTAGGTCAATCAAGAGTTAGCATCAGTCATATTTTAGAGATGAGGTATGGGGAAGTCAAATGAATGAGGCGACTTTCCAAGGTCACACTAATAGCTAAAAGGTGAACCTGACATATGATCAATGTTGTGACCTTTTCCACTGAACAATTTTTCTTTTCATCCTATCAATACAGAAATGTGAAAAATAAGTCATTTTACAAATAATTAATCTTTTTTCCTGAAATTTGCTAAGAACTGTGTAAACATTGTGCACAATGTACATGTTTATCAAGAAGGGTCAGAATAAGTTAAGCCACCCCAGTGAGTTAATTGTCTTTGATTGTAGAACAAAACGAAAACATACCCAATCTCAGCCTCATTTGGGTTCATATTTTAAGAACTTAATTGCCTGTTTGTCCAGACACACTGTGCTAACCACAGGGGAAGGAAAACAGACTTGCTTCTGTTTCAGACCGGTTGATATGGAAGCAATAATTCCTTGTTGATTTAGAACTGTAATGTAAAATTATCAATATTTAATGAGAGAGACAGATTGGTGTGCATGCTTTCTTTAAACCAGGTTTTTATCTTCTCTTCTTCTTTAGCTTTGTCCTGTCAAAAACACAGGAAAAATGAGTAATCAATTTAAAACATTGTCCTAGCAACAAGTTTAGATTTCTGCTATCAGTCAGGTCTATATATCACACCAAGAATGAGAAGTAACTGAATGGAAACATTCCAGTGATAGAACATGTGGAAAATTAAGCTCCCCCCCCCCCCCATTGCCCCAAACCTACAGTTTTGCTTCCACATCTGAATAGTGTTGAAAATGCAATTATTAGAAAACAAACTAGATGATTTGGGTTACAGTGAGAAAGAAAGATGCTAATTCTCCACCCTCCCCTATATTCTTTCCCAGTACCCTTCACACGCAGCCCATGTCCCACATGATAATTCACATTCTGCAGCATTTCTTGAGTGTCTGTGGTCTGCCAGGGATTGAGAGAGGCACTCCACATAATTCATTATTATTTAACTATTTAAGACTGTCTTCATTTTTACAAATGAATAAGAACAGGTAGAGTCCTCCAATGTTACTCATGGCTCATGGTTTTCTCATTAGTGCTTCTCTGCCCCTCCTTTTTGTTTTCTTTTGCTCCAGATCAATATTTTGATTCCTGTTATTTTCTTTTTTAAAACTTTAGTCACAATTTCTTGGGTTTTTATTATATGCCAGGCTTAATCCAATGCTTTATAGACATTATCATATTTTATCTTACTTGACCCCAAAAAATCTATAAAATAGGCATTATTATCCCCACTGTGCAGTTGGGAAAAATAAAGCTCAAAGGTTCATTCATCAAAGGTCATACATTCACTCAGTGGCAAAGCTGGACTCAAATCTAAAACTATCTAATTTCAGATCTCAGGTGTTTACATCTAACCAACCTGGCCTCTGGTGTGTTATGTTACTGTATACCCAGAAGCAACCTACATAAGTAGGGATTAAACTTCTATACCTATGGTGGATATTCCTGTAATACTTTATATGAAAGAAGAATAATGCATCTACCTTCCTTCCACACATTACTCTCCCCATCACGACCTCTGCCTCAGCCATTGACCATGAAAATGTCTTAATGTCTTTTTATTGAAACTAAAAAAAAAAAAAAAAAATTCACTAGGCTAACTAAAACACTCATAGGTGATAACTCTGTACTCCCCTGGAGAGAGATGGGAAAAAATATTTTCTCTCTGTCAATCTAAAGTATATTTTAATTGGTACTTATAGCAGATAAAGATAAACTTAAATTCTTTCATACTTCCCCATTTTATTTTTCTTCTCTCAAATCCACGATGGCCTATTGCTTTGACCAATCGAGGACAAAGGAAGTGATGCTATGGTATTTCTAGGCCTAAACTTTAAGAGAACTGGATGTTTCTGCCTTGGTCTCTAAAAGCCCCAAATCACCATGGAAGATGTTCAACTACTCTTACAGAAAAAACTCATGGAAGAGCCTAGAGATTATATAAAAAAAAGACTCAGCTGAACCCAGTCTTCCACCCATCTCTACCAAGATTCCCGGCGAGGTTTCTGGCATAAACCACCTTCCCAGGAAACAGACACTGAGATCTGAGGTTTGTGTGCAGGAGATTATTGGAAAGTTCTCTTAAAAATGATGCCTATGAAAGGTGAGCAAAGCAGATTGGGCAGAGTGAGAAACTAAACTGTGGCACAGTTGCAACAGGTAGGTTTGGAACTAGATTGCCCTTGAGAGTTGTCCTGTCCCAATGCAAGGAGGCAGGGCCTGTGTGGAGGAGTCCCTGCGTGAGGGCTATGCCCACTCATTCAGTCGGCAGCGTGCCCTTGGACCAGAGGGCTCAGTCCTGACGAGTTCTGGGCAGTACACTACAGCATCCACTAAATGGAGTTTCAGGGCAAAACATTAGTCCATTGATTGACTTTAATTTATGGGGATTTCAAAAAGGAAATGCTCTGGCAGAAAAGCTTTAATCCCCTTCATTCAGCTAGACCATAAGATCAAAAAGAGCTCACTCCTGCAATAAATGTTAAAGTAAATATTGTCTCATTTCTTCCAGTTTTTCCAGTGTAAAGAATACGGTGTGTGAGTCCAAAGAAACTGTGTGTTAGCCATGTGATCGAAGGCAAGTTGCCTACACAGTGGACTGTTCCCAGTTTGCCAAGAACGGTGCCCTGGGTGCACTGAGGAGAAAGGCTGCCTGGGAAGCTCAGGGAGGTGAAGTCAGTGACCTTAGAGCTCAGAGGCCTCATTTGTAAAATGGGGACAATTCTATCTGCCTAAATTGAATACCAGATTTTTGTCAGCAGTTAATCATTGATGTGTGTAAAATTGTGCAAAAATGGTAAAGGACTATAGAAAGTTAAACTGTTCTTAATACTATTGTTATTCTTAATAACAATGACATTTTTTTCTGCTGTAAAATATTTCATCTAAAAATAATCAGTGAAAATAAATGTATATTTGTATTGACTATCTTAAACATACACTTGAAAATAAATGCTAGACTATAGTTTATAAAAAATTTAAAGTAACTTTTCTTTGAAGGGCTTTTATTTAGGAGTCTATGCAAAACAGTTTTCATTGTTCTTCCTTTTCTACAAAAGTATAGTCTCTTTAAATATGTGCTGCTAGCGTGGAAGTCATATTACATTTTTGCAAAATGTTCTAAATTGAAATTGACAAGATTCTTCTTGAAAAACCTATTCCAATAGTACTTTTCTGACACCCACAGTCCTCAAACTAATTTTACTGGAGAGGAGGGAAAGTCAAATTAATATCTTGAAATATCTACTTGAAATATCTTGTCCAAAATTCTCTCCATCCCAGGGCTCTTTTATTAGTTTTGGCTCTATTTTTGTCCTGATCAAATGTGTAGAAAATCAATTACAGAAATATATAGAGACCCCCTTCCCCCCAAAATGGAGTCTGACCTGTGTCAAACTAGTGATAAAACTTTTATTCCACCTACCTCTGATTTCAGAAATGAATTAAGCAGGATCACACACTAGGTTGCATATAACATCACTGTCAACGTTGGAGGAGATGGATTTGTTTTTTTTGTTTTTTTGACAAATCAGTTTTCAATTTCAAATGGCCTAAAGCAGCCCTGAGCCCTTGTTACAGTTTTAATGTATATTAACTTGTTAGATGTAGATCTTGATGAAGTGAGGCCTTCTCTATTGTCACAGAAAGAAGGGAACCTTCCCTTCTCTCTGGGTCAATGTTTCCATTCTGCTTTCAGATAAATAAGCCTGTTCACTCTTGTTGCCATCCATCAGTAAGAACATGGTTTTTGCAATGGCTCAAACTAAAATGAAATGACTCCACCCAAGAGTTCTACTCATTCAATTGTTTAGAAGCCTTTTCAATCTATTTAGGTTCATTCAAAATATTACCTTTTTATTGAGGTGTTTGAATTGTTTAGTTTTGTTTCCACAACAGAGGTCGCTTATCAAACTCAAATCACCTCTTATAACAGTATCTGGCACGGAACCTAGACATCTCAAGTAAATATAGACTCATGTTCCTATATAACAATAATTTTAAAAAAATTTTTTCTTTATTGATTTTAGAGAAAGAGGGAGAGATAGAAACATCAGTAAGAGAGAATACCAGTTGGCCATCTCCTGCATGCCCTACACTGGAGATCGGGCTCACCACCTGGGCATGTGTCCTGACCGGGAATCAAACCAGCGACCTCTTGGTTCATGGGTCGATGCTCAACCACTGAGCCACACCAACCAGACAACAATAATTTTTCTAATGACATATTCTCAGCATCCCCACACCCCATTTCCATTTGCTTGGGAAAATCCTGCAGCTGAGCAGAAACCCAAGTCAGGCTCCCATGTGTTCACACAGCATGTCAGACCTGTGGTTTGTGCGGCTGGTCTCTAACGCATACGGTTCTGCTTGATTCAACAACACAGAATCCTGGCCTTTAGGGCACTCATCCGAGAATGTTCCTAAGAACCAACTTCCAGCATCTGCCAGAGGCTCACTTAAGACAATGAATGTTTGATACAAATGGGATAAGAAACATTTTAATTATCCATGAATCCTGGATATTGTAAACACGATACCTTAATCACTGGCTACCCAGGAGCTTATCAAGAGTTTACAGAAACAAGCACTATTATGTTCTCTTGTTGGAAGTAAAACTTATTCAAGCAAACTCTTGAGCACTTAACAATTTGAGTTAAAATTGAAAATGCACATCTGATTTGACCTGAAGACTTCATGTGCAAGCATTTATTCTAAGAAAATTATTAGATTTTGCACAAAATTGCATGATGCTGACTGAAACATACATATAGTAATGATAAATTGGTAATAACCTTAATACTCATAGATCAAGATAAAGTATAATGTAGCAATACAATGAGATACAATAAAGCCATTAGAAAGACTAAGGTATCTCTATGTATATATACTGTAAATATTATTGTTAAGTAAAAAAAAGTGGAAAAGCAAGTAAAATTTGATCATTTTTTTCTTTAAATGTACATAAACATGTGTGCATAAAAAATTTAGAACTATAAATGTATTCAGTGATGGTGGAAACTCCTTCACTTTAGACTTTATACATTTCTATACTTTTAGATTTTTATAATGAGCCTACATTTTCTTATTTTAGAAAAAAATAATTTATTCATTACAAAAATACTCTGAATGAAACCAGATTGCACCATATTATCTTAGTTCCCAATTAACTTGTGAAGTTAAAATGTAGTCTTAAATTCCTAGATTTATGCAGAGATGATACAAGAAAATTTGAAAAGTGTTTCTAAGCAAATCTGTAAAGGATCACAATGATAATTGCTAACATCTAGCACTGTGCTAAGTGCTTCACATGGTTTAATTGTTTTTGTTGTTGTTAGTATTTAGAACAACCTAAACACTTTATTGGTTCTACTAACAAAAGTACTATTATTATTCATATTTTACAAATAAGCAAATTATAATTTAGATATATTGAGTAACTCTGCCAATTTGTAGTAGAATCAAAACACTAAACTAAATGTATCTCATTCAACAGCCAGGATCTTAACCACTGTTACAGTATTTCACTATTTTATTTTATTAAGGTTGTGGTCAGGAAAACAACAGCCACTTTTTGCATTCTAGATATGACATATTTAATATAAGGATTCGAAGCTTTAAAAGTTGAAAGAGCTCAGTGGTTGAACATTGACCCAGGCACCAAGAGGTCGTCGGTACAATTCCTGGTCAGGGCACATGCCCAGGTTGTGGGCCCAGTTCCCGGTGGAAGGCATACAGGAGGTGGCCAGTTGATGTCTTCTCTCATCGATGTTTCTCTCTCTCTCTCCCTCTCCCTTCCTCTCTCTCTAAAATCAATAAATAAATAAAAAGTTTTTTTAAAAGATAAAAGTTGAAAGAGCTGCAGGGAAGAGGTGCAGAGAAGCCTCCACCAATATCTAAGTCAGAAGGTCAGAGGCAGGTGGTTCTTATACTCACAGAAGATTCTACATTTCTTAAAAGTCTCTGACAAGCTTCCATCAACTTTCTCAGTCTATATAGCAGGAAAGCAGGTGCTTCTCAAGAGCTTGTTGGGAAGCCTCTATGAAATCTCACACCTGCTCATACATCTGGCTGCAACTGCCTCTGCAGGATACTGGTTTCCTCTGTTCTACCTTCCAATATTACCTAGTGCCTGTCGTTGGCAAAACTGAAGCATCATGAAACAAAGGATTCTGGGAAATACAATTTCTGACTTTGCTACAGTGCAGAAGTGACCTTAGATAGAGAAAGTAGAATGCTGATTTAACAATAGATAATCCAAAATTATTAATTTGTTGAATATTTCAAATATTTGTGGATATCTATAGCTACATAACAGTGTATAGATATACAGATACACACAAACTTACATATATATATATATATATATATATAGTGTATATATTTTAGGTGTATATTTAGGAAGTGTAGCACAATAGTTGAGAACATTGACTCTGAAGCCAGATGGTTGGTGCTCAGATCCGGGCTCCTCCACTTATTATCTGGATGGCTTAATATTGCTATGCCTCAGTTTTTTTTCATCTTTTGAATAGGAATAATAATATTCCCTACCTCATAGGATTATTGTGAGAGTTACTGTAAATTATATATAGCTCATAATATTGTCTAGCACATAGTAGTGCTGTATAATACTTTAAATATTATTGTTATGTTTGTTATTATTTGACATCAAATAAAATCTTTTAGTATGAAGTGTCACAGAAAAGTTCACTTTTTTGAGAAATGTGCAGTAAAATTTCATCATATTTTACTTTATTTTTATTGAAATTCAGAAATAAATTTAGCACATGTTCAAAATAACTCATGCCAGTTTCAGATCAACCTATTCATTATTCTTCATAGATTTTTATTCTGAATTTTATCTTCCACTGTCCCATTTATATAGTCAATTTGGAAGGTGATGGAATATACAGATAAAGAGATATTTAAGACAAGAAGAAGGAAGTGAACTTTTACACTTTACATTCTTTGTTTCTACCTCTCCCTTTCCCCCTTAATATTAGGTTCCTCATTAGACTTTTATTTTTTAATTTATTTCAAATATTATTTATGATTTTATAGAATTCATGTTTAAGAGGTTTTTATATTTCCTATTAGCTGTGGTTTCCAATTTTCCTTAGGAAACTCATTAACCATGATATATACTTTTTAATCTTGCCATAATTCTACAATTTGCCCTTGAGTAAAAAACAAAGTTGCCCTCGTGAGAAATAGCTCAAATGCAAACCAATGCCTGGAATTCTGAGCATCTGTCCTACTATTTGTTAAAACCACTGATTGTTTTCCCATCCAATGTATCTTAAAATGAGGGGTAGTTCTTTTCCAGAGAGCAGCAGATGGATCTTGGTTTTAACCTCTGGAAGTCCAATTTTCCTCTCCCTGAGGTGTCCCCAGTTGTTCAAGTATGTCATAACTTTCAAGTATACCTGCTTTTTAAAGTCAGGTGATCTCCCACTTATCTTTCCTATTTACTGAAAAATATCCACCATCATGATCCCTCTCCTCGAGGTGGTCTTCAGAGCTTCCCTAAGTGAATTTTGTAGATGCTACACAGCTTACGTTTTTACATCAGACCATTTCAAACTTAACCAATACATTTGGTGACAATTCACAGATCCATTTTCTCATGAAGCATTAATAAACCAGCAGACATATTTCACTTTCATATAGTTTTGAGAGATTAAGTAAATGAAGGTAATGTCTTCCCACACACACAGAATATTTAGATGTGATTACTTCTAACTCAAGCTGTCAGTTTATTCTTAAAATTCAAAAAGAATCAGGAGATTAATAAATGTAGTTTGCATGTCCTTTGAAGCCATGATAGGTTCTTCTCTTTTGACAAGCCTGATAATGGATTTTGGAATACACAGGGAAACTTGCTGACATTTAAAAAATCTATACCACTAACTCCCATAAATGCAGTTTTCAAATATACAATTGTTCTATCTGCCACAACAGCATTTAACACTTACAAAAATTTAAAGCATTAAAAATATGTTATTTTTTTGTTAAACAGCCCAACTTAGTAGATACATACACACACACACACAAACACATACACACATGTTAATTCTTCATTACGTTGCGTTATTGAGAGAGCATAAATAATGATAATCACACTAAACGGGGAGTCTTGAGTTTCTCTATTATTTACATTGAGCTCATATATCATTCTCATAGATAGCCTAACCTATCCTTATCCTTGCTTTATGACTATGAAAAAGACTAAAAGGGATGATTTAAGAATCTGCATTTCTGTGATAACATGTCCCTGTGCTTGGCCTTCTTTGAGGTCATTTACTCCAGGATTAATTCAATGCCAAATACAATATCAACAGGTCAAAGTACATTTGATAATGAAGGAGAGAGGACACCTTCAAGATCCCATTGGCTCAGGTCCTTGTCCAGCTCTTAAAAGTGAGACCGGTGTGCAAGTGCCCAGGCTCCAGTAGCAAGTCCTTAGGTAGTCGCTCTCTGGAGCTCTCCAGGCAGTGCTGTTGGAGACGTGTGATGGCTAAGATGGAGAGCGCCTGGGTATCCTGAGGGAAGGTCTCAGAAAGCAGGCCTACACTGAGCCATTATAAAGAAAGCAGAAGCCACCGGCTCCTGCCCAAGTGATAACTGCCAGAGAGCGCCATCCTGACCAGGGCATCCTGGTGCCACTAGGCTCTCCAACAGTAACCCAGTGTCCCTGACTGCACAACTTTAGGAACCTTGCTTTGCCACTGCCCTGGCCCCTAAGTCCCTGGGTCTCCTGTATTCTGAGGGGCATATAACTGCCTAGGATGTGGCATTTCAACCTGTCCAACCTGAACCAACTCCACAGCCAGCTGGTGCCAAAACATCTGTTTCCTGATTGTTTACCTCTAGTCAAGCAACTCTGGATTAACAAGAGCAAAGGTGTGTAGCCCGCTTACTGCATGGCAGGGGTTCTTCTTGGAGCGTCCCAAACTCTGTCTTACCCCTCCTAAGTTCAAATGAGGCAATGCTGTGTCCTCACCCTACAGGAGAGGAAACTGAGACTCAGGGGGTGGGATCTTCCTGAGTCATAGAGCTAGTAAGTGGCAGAGCCAGGCTTTGCACATGTCAGGCTGAATGTGGCCTGTGTTTAACCACTTTACCAGACTACTTCTTACCAGAGAGAGACAAGCTTGGCTCTGACATGGAAACAGAATCAGGCCAAGGTAATACATTTGTGAATTAAGAAAAATATTCTATAGAAACGAGAGCATTTCTCAAAAAAAAAAAAAGATTTGGCTTCATAAGTCAAGCTCAAGGATCCTAAATCCACTCCTACTTATCAGCACAATCCTTATTCTCAAGGCATCTGGTTTCAGGAATCCAACTGAGCACACTTCACTACAATCTGCAAAGATCTGTGCCTTTGCCATCAGCTACATGGTAATCAAGGAAGGAATGTCCAACCTGACCACCTGCATTTGGGTGGACGGAGCTTTGGGACAACAATAAACATACCGGCATGCCTCATGTCTCTCTGGACTGTGACAACAGTTTCCCATATCAATTCTTGCATCCATTCTATATATGCATCCCCAATATATTCCCCACAATGTAGCTACAGTGTTCTTTTTAAGACACAAATCTGATCCTGTTTCTAGTCCTAGAACACTGTTTCTTCCTCTTTTCCAATTACACCTTACCCTTCAGGTCAGATTTCAACAACTCTAACCATCACTTCCTGGGGAAATCTCCCCTGGCCTTTCTGATCTTATTAAACTTAAAGTTGATCCTTTAAATTATTAAACTTAAGTTACTTAAAATATTATATTTCCTTAGAGTACTTGAACCTCTTCTTCACAGGTCATGCTACAAGTTGCAATATCATATTCACAGCAGTTTGCTTTTCTGTCTCAGCACCTCTCCAAGCTCCCAGTACAGTGTGCGGCACTGCACAGAGACTCATGAATGTTTGTTGAATGAAGATAAGTGACCTGGTGAAGTGAATTTGGGGAGCATCAATTTGCATTCACACCTGGACGTGGTTACATATGACTCCAGTGACCAACATATACAAGTTCATTAAAGTAAATGGTCAATAAAACCTTCACAAAGGACGACTTTTTTACAATATGAGAACCATAGTTCATACACAATCCTGGAAAGTTTTGTACAAGATAAATTATGATACAGATAAAAAGTTGTCTTTCTTATAGTTTTGATACATCTGCTTTGATAGTTCCTGTTTTAAGTTTTGTTTCAAACTAACTGGCTAATGACACTATGCTAAGGAAACCTATTTCTTCTTGATTATTACATAGCTTGACACTTCTTTCTTTCAATGAACTATGACTGGTGACTATCTTGCTTTCAAGGTACTTAACTGAAACAGCATATGGAGGAATATGCCCGGTCATTTCACTGCTTAATCTCCAAGTTGATATGAATCACCCAACAGTATTCTGCTAAGTTTATGTATTAAGTGACAACTCAGCATCAAATCCTGGTTCCCATGTGCTTGCAACAGTTAAGACACATTCTCATGACTCTTTTGTTTCTCCCCTTTTTATCCTTTAACATGGTGATAATCAGAACAAATTGATTTTGTTTCTCAGATTGCTAAAATCCTCCCAACACTTTCTTCAACATTGTTGCTGAATAAATCATTGTAATGTTCCCCTGAAGTGAATTGAAAATTAATTTACACAACCAAGATGATCCTCCTAATAACAGGGTACATGGAATGGTGAAATTGGAAATCATTACCCAGCAAACATTATCTGCATTATTTTTGTAGCTGCTGTAGATTGCATTGTAATAGAAAATTAGGAGACCGGCTGTGAGGAAGTTTAAGAGGCTCCCCCGAAGAGCGTCTGTTTTAAAATTGATTCTTTAAGAAAGCATTAAAAAGCTATTGGAATTGATTGCCTGCTAATATAAAGGAAAAACTCTTTGCCACCATTTGAGTTAAAAAGAGCATCTTCATTCATGCATGTTATTAAAACTACTGGCCTGAAAGCCCTGTAGAAAGATAAAGGATATGGATGGGATATTAAAACAGCAATCTTTACCTTATCTGGGATTTAAACTTAATATGTTGCTTTTATTAATTTAGCAAGAACCATTAGTTAGGATGTCAAAGAGTGGATTTACAATTAAAGTGCTATAAAATGGTGGTATCTTTAATAAACAATGGACCAGAAATTTTTCATTAATCTTCCAAGCATGAGGTACACCCCTACAAAGACTAAATCCTGAATTTACAGTTTTCTTTATTGCTGTTTTCAATGCAGCAACAATAAAAGTCAGAGCCGATAACACCACTGATTAGCTCTTGAAGCTTTCCCTGAAATAGGGTAATGACCAATCAGATCCTAGCAGTTGGCCAGAGGAAAAATGGCATTTGCCATCTTAAAAATATGTCTTTTGAGCTTGGAGAGGTTTCCATGGATCTAATGCAATGGCTATTGTTCGAGAAATGATATAGTAGACAGATACACAAATACATAAACAAGCTCAATAGGGTGCCTTGACACTAAATCATTTTCTTTTTATAAGCTGTTGATGTTTACCACATTCTGTGGGAAACTGTCTTGTCTCTGAATACATGATCAGCAGGACTACTTAACAGCAAGAAACAATGAGTAAGAAAAGCCTTTTTAAATGCAATATATTATTTTTCTTTAAAAGTTATCTCAGAACTTAAATTTCACCCTCACACCTGTCACCCACTTCGTCTCTTTCCCTCTGTTTTCATGGACTGTGAACAATGTCTACACAGGTTAACTACATCAGAAAAATGTTGGCAGAGAAGCAGCAGTGTGGCTGTAAAGTGTGTGAACCAGAATTGCATTCCTAGAAGGAAAATTATACCCAGTACCCCCTTGAAGCATCCACTTCGCGCTATCACTGGTCCTTGTGATGTAGTAGAAACGGCCTCTTAATGAGTCCCTGTGGGGACCTCAGTTACGAACCCCTTGGAGACATTGAAATGAGCCCACCTATGTTATCCTGAATTCTGCATTATTCTGACGAGCCTAATAACATGTTTTTCCTGTATCAGCTTCAAATAGTAACATGAAATCTAAAATGCCTTTTCAACTAACCACCACCACAATTATTTATGAAACTATGTTATTAAAATAGTTTCTTAAAATTTCCTATATTTATTTTATTAATATTTTATTTTTAGTTGTCCTGGTTTAGAGGGTAAATTATATGGCCACTTTATTCATAAGTAATTTCTGAACTATATAATTTTAGGTCATTTGTTATAAAACTTAGAGTCATTTGTGTCAAAATAATTAACTTAAAGTTAAAAGAGCGAAGACTGTAGGCTCCCAAGTACATTTCAACTTCTCTACCACCCATAAAACTCCTTAAAAGCCAGGACCACAGTTGATCCATAAGTCATTATTACAGATATTTAATTTTGTTAATATCGGTGATAAAGATAATTTGAATAATTATATTGTTCAAATGTAAATAAGTAGTAGAAAAAATTAATAGAAATTAATATTATCTATTGATTTGTAACACTTTCAAATTACAGAAGTCTATTCAACTTGGTTAGAAAGATTTTAATGACGAAAATAAGAGAAACTTCTTCCAAACTGTCTCCACAAAGGCAAACATTGTTAACAGATCTTTGTCTATAGATACAAAAACAGAGGTATATTAACTTTCAAAATACGATCACAATATTTTTAAACTAGTCTTTTCACTCTGTTGCAGAAACCAGAAAGAGGTTTTAAATTTAAAACTACAAACATAATTATGTTTCCGTACCATGTCTTCCAATTCTATTAATCAAAGGCAAAGAACAAAATAGCAAATGCTGACAGAGCAAAGGAAACCTGTGCGGCACATCACAAGCCCAGAAACGTGTGTCTCTCCTTGTCGACCTCTTTCATGTCCAAGTGACTGGGCTTTCTATTTAAAGTCTTCACCAATATTACTACTATGAAACACCACACCAAAACTACAACTAAGACAGACAAAAGAGTGAAGTTAATATGAATAATTTGTTAAAAACCTCCAAAATCAATAATCCAGAGTCTTGTTTAAATTGAATGGTCTATTTATTACTTGGATGCTACACGTCAATGCATATTATAAATAGTTAATAGAGGTTTGCTATGTTTATAATATAGACAATTATATTGTGAAAATATAAATGAGCAGTAGCAGAAATTAATAAAAACGATAAAATTTAAAATCATCTGTATAGACTGACAATCCCCAGAAGAGGGGGTAGTGAGGGAGAATAAGCCACAGAACTTATATGCATGTGTGCATGAACAATGGACATGGACAACAAAGCTGGGGACAGGGCGGGGAGGTGGTGGTGGGGGAATCAATAGGGGAAAAAGGAGAAACATCTGTAACAAAAATAAATTAATTAATTTAGAAAATCATCTGTATTAATCTTAACTTATTATTGACTTCTACTTTTGAGATTACAGAAGTCACATATAATATAGGAGATATTTGAATAAAATCATTCTTTGTGTGAGCTTTGACATTTTCTTCTTTCATAAAAATTCTCACTAATTAGGAATTGGGATTTTCTATTCCAACCAATATGCTGGCACAAGTAACTTCAAGCATCACACACAGTGAATACCAAAATAATATTAACATTAAACTAGACAATAGGAATGTTTCCACCATCACTGATGATAGACAGCAATAGAGAAATGTAAATACTTACAGTCTTATTGACCTAGAATTCAAATGGAACAGCAACCATTTTAAAAGTTGGATTATTTTTTTAAAAGAAATTATATTTTATATGTACTTTTTAAAGACTCAACATTTCTCACTCTTAAAGGAGGCAAAAAGCAAGAAACTTGTTTTTTGAATCTATGATTCTAATGGATAAGTAAGTAAACATAAGGCATGTTCTTCTAGAATAAATTAGTTAAAAAATGATTTTAAAACCATCCCTACATATCTAAAGGCCAAAGGGGGGAATGAAAGTGAGACCTTCTGTATGTCATGTGTCCCAATGAGAGATACAGCTTCTGTCCTTCAAAAGGGTAAGATGTTGGCTATGAAAGAAAGTCCATAATCCTTAAATTAGTAGAGCTTATCTACTCTTTTCTCATTAATTTCTTACTAAATGCAAAGTGCTACTCCACTGTGCGTGCGCACACACACACACACACACGGAAAGTCCAACAACTGACTGAGAAAATATGTATTTCTTAGATGAACCTACAGAAGTAGAAAGAAGTCAGGAAATGAAAAGGGCAGAATGTTGGCTTTATCTTTTATCATTTTTAAAAAGTTATAAAGATTAACTAGCATTGTTTGTATAGGTTTCACCACTCCTTAGTCTTTACAAAATAGGTGAAAGGACACTGAAAAGGTGCATACTCTTCACCTTTATTACCTGTTAAGTTGGTTTTAAATAAACAATGGGCACACCAGCTAAACTGCGTGTCCCTTGGGAAAGGTAGTATATAAACACACACACACACACAGGCCAAAGCTGATAGAATTTCAAATATTTCCATTTTATACTGAAAATTCAAGTCAGTGCCAAGTTTCCTCAGAGATGTTTAAAATGAGAAATACGGAAGTTCAAAATCTCACATATATTATCCTTTCTAAGAAAGCACTGCTCTTAACTATTCTTCCCTTAATTAACATGTTAAGAGAAACAAGAACAATTTGAAGGACTAGCTCATTGAAAGGACATTTGTTTTAATGAGACTGGACATCATTCTCTGTCCCGACCGGGTCTGGAAACGATTTCCATGTCGCTGCTCCACTAGAGAAACCGGGTCCCCCCACCCCAATAGCAGCCCCGCAGCCCCGATGGCATCATGCTCTCCATTGTCGTGGCAGCCGGCAAGGAGATTTGAACAGCAGCATCTCAAACAGATGGCTTACAGACAGGTTAGAAATGGAAAAAATTGCGAGAAGAAAATTGCAGAAGTCAAGCCCAGACATTAAAGTGCAGCCCTACCCTCCAGTTCTGACATGGGAAGGCAGGGTTTTCCTACCCATGTGTTAGCCAGACTTCTTCTACCTCTTTGGTCCACATCAAACTCTCATTGTCTGCCTCGCATGACTACCCCAACCCTGTCAATGACGAGAGACAACAGAGCTCTCTCCTTCCTTCCCAGCAGCCGGATCTTCAGGTAGAAACCGTCCTAGGTACTGTTAAAATGAGAGAGACACTGTCTTTCCATGACCTCTTTTTCTCATTTGTTTCTATGACTCAGATCTGCTTTCTAAACTCTGTGCTCTATTTTTCTTTATCATTGAGTGTGGCTGTCGTAAACATGAGACTATGCCTTGCAAAACTCCAACCACAGGAGCATAATTGAACAAGGGACCCAGCTGCTGCATCTGAATCCACCACTGTGCTGGCTAAGCCAGACTTCCTACGGCTGCTTCCAGGCGATGACCAAGTGCAGCAGGGACACTCGGCTCATTTCTGAGAGATTAAACTCATCTAAAAGGGGCCTTTGGCTCAGGAACTATGCATAGGCTTTGCCAAACTTTCTTAGAACTATACCACACTCTACAACTTTTCCTGTCCTTCCTTCCTTCCTTCCTTCCTTCCTTCCTTCCTTCCTTCCTTCCTTCCTTCCTTCCTTCCTTCCTTCTTCCTTCCTTCCTTCCTTTCTTCCTTCCTCCCTTCCTCCCTTCCTCCCTCTCTCCCTCCTTCTTTCACAGGAGCTAGACCTGCATCATGACTCTAGAGCTCTCCCACCTTCCCTCTAATCCATCTTTTGTGGCTACTTCCTGGGGGACCCAAACTAACACCATGGATGTGCTCCTTTACTTATCCTGACCTGTTCTGTGATATATTCCTTGGCAGTCTATTGAGTGATAAGCTGCTAGTCTGAAAGATGTAAGCAAATAAAGGGGCCTAGTGTGTATATTTGAGAAAGTTTAGCGTCAGTCATGTGGCAGAATTCACTGGTGCACATGAACAGTGATATGGAGCAGAGAATCAAAAGATGGAATTCAGAGTCAGAAGCTCTGCTGGTGATGCTCATCTTCGGATCCTAGGGGTTGGAATGCACACACAACATTCCTCAAGACATTGAGGAAGAAACATAGCAAATGGTAACATTAACAAAATGTGGCACAAGTACATCTAAGGCAAAAATCCCTTTCCTGTTCAGAGACATACGTTTGTATCAACTGCCTGGAACAGCACAGAGGATATAAACTGTGATGCTTACCAAGATCTGGATGGTAACTGTGAAGAAAAGAAATAAAGTTCTAAGAGAAAATATGATCTGGAAATTGGATCAGCAAACTTTATCTAAAAAGGGCCAGTTAAAACGTAAAACCATCCTTAGTTCGGGATTCATGCAAAAACAGTGGGCCACACTTGGTGCACAGGTCACAGTTTGCAACCCCTGGCCCAGAACACTGGTGAGCAGTCATATCTGCCCACATTTATACTTCATTCCAAATAAAAATAATTTCGTAGCATCCTACCAGGGAAGTGTATATTGTTGTAGTTTAAATGATCAACTTCAATGAATAAGAATGTTACAGAGAGAATCTGCATTCTTTTTAAGTCATTAAAATGTCAAGTATCTTAGTATACTTGAGAAGTAGCAAGAAGAGAGCTTTCTGATCTTTTGGGCATAAGTTTCACTTGGAGCTACATGGTGCCACTAAGTGGCTTCTTGCAGCTAAAGGCCATGGCTTCCCTGTGGAGCAAACAGTATCCAGACTCTGACTGAACCTGCCAGTTTGTTTTATTTATAGGGGAAGAGTCTACCCTTCCTCTTTTCTGAAATTTTGGTTTCCACCCATCAAAATTTGCTACAAATCATGTCTCATTTGTTTATCATTAGTGAGAAGAATAATTAAGCATATTTTCTATATGCTTAACTTTATTACAAACGTTACTTTATTTAATTGGACACTATGAGGTTGGTGCTTTTATGGATGATGAACCTGGGACTCAGGGAGATAATATGATTTGACTAAGGTCACAGAATTTATCTATCTGTAGACTTTTTGGTCTTTGCCAGCACAGTACTCTTGTCCTTTATTCTGGTAGTAGAAGAACCATTTTTCTACTGTCCATTCTTCATTGGAGAGGATTCTAGTAGATCTGACCCTTGTATGGCCCTGCTTATATCTGACCCAACCCAGCAAGTGTGTGTAAGTCACCATGATGGTAGTCAGGATGGATACAGTGACTGGGGCAGGAGTGGCCATGTGTTCCTTGTAGGACCAGAGGCCAGGGCAATGGGTATGGATGCTGGGAGAGAAATGATCTATCTGCTTTTAACATAGTGATATGAGTCAAATATATTTAGAGTATCAGTGACCTTCTTTGTCATTACACAAACACTTCCTGCTAGTGAGTAAAGCCAATATTGAGAAAAGCGGAGCTGAAGATGGACATAAAGTGAAGAGTATGGCACATGCTGAATCTGAGGAGTTGAGGCTACTACCAATCCTCAGTCCTGCCAGTATCAAAGGTCAATAAATACTCCTTTTGTTAAAGCTAGAGTTTAATTTCTATTAATGCAACAGGAAAAGTCCTAATTAATATAATACTAGGGCCAGAATTTGACCCAATATATCTGATTATGTAACTATATTAATTACTATAAGTCTTCATTAGGATAAATTTGAGATGAGAATCATATCATTAATAGTATAATAAAGATAAAAGCTAGAAATTTTACCTAAATTCCCCAGGCATAGCCCCAATCATGGTAAATAGCATTTTTGTTAAAATTACCTTTTTATGTTTTTCCATGAACATTTTGATGACAAGTACTGTATCTTATCCACCCTTATTATTCTTCTGCTGAGCCCAGTCCCTAGACCTTAGAAGTGCTCACTAAATACCTTTTGGATAAACAAGTATTTATAGTAATTTGCCTATCAGAGAATGCTACTTCTTATTTCAAGTGAATTTAGTAGAGTTGCATGCCCTAATCCCTGACTTTTTCTCAAGTCTTCCTAAAAGAGTGAACTTTATCTGAGAGGTTTCCCACGGAGGCTCTGCGACACGGTGCTCTTGCTCATCACTTCTCTCCCTTCTTACTTTAGTTTTCTTCATAATAAATATTACCTACAGAACTATCTGTAGTTTATATCCTATCACTTTCACCAGAATGTAAGGTTCTTGAGAGTAGTGCCTGACATACAAAAGGCTCTCAAAAAGTAATTGAATGTTTGAGTTTACATTGTAAACAGTGCAACTGGGGTGCATTTAATTCCATATTTCTAATACCTTCCAATGCTTTTTAACTATTGATTTAAATTTTATAATTATAAACATACAGTTAAATGTACTATTTGTATATTACAATGTAATGAATATGTCTTAAAAATTATGAAATATGTTTTTAAGTAAAATATTTATCATTGTGTGAACTCTGAATCTAAAATTCTTTTACTAATATGCACAACCAATAGACATGGACATTAGGCAGGCGAAGGCAGGAGGAGGATGGGAGTGGGTAGGAGGGGTCAATGGGGAAAAAAGGGGGACATCTGTAATACTTGCAACAATAAGAAAATAAAAATCTTCTGTTAAATCTAGACTTCTAATTATATTGATTAACAGGTATTACCTTGCCCTGGCCAGTTTTACTCAGTGGTTAGAGCACTGGCCTGCAGTCTCAAGAGACCTGAGTTCGGTTCCGCTAAGGGCATGTACCTCAGTTGCAGTTTGTCCCCGGCCTTAGTTGGGTTGTGCGGGTGGCAGCCACTCGATGTGTCCCTTTCATGTTGATGTTTCTCTCTCTCTCTCCCTCCCACTCTGTCTGAACAACAAAATGGAAAAATGTCCTCAGGTGAGGATAAAAAAAAAAAAAGGTATTGCCTTAAGACAATCTGCTAAATCAACCATCTGTATGTATCATGTTATTATGGTAATGATATCTTATCCTAGATTAATTGTAATAATATACTGAAGCTCAGTGAAGTCTATTTATATATCATGATTGATACAAATTAACTGGACATATTTTATTTTATAAAATACTTTTTTTAACTTTGATTATTTTAATATAACCAAATGTAATTTTCTACAATCATCAACTTTTAAGTAAATACAGATATGAACTCAAAGCAATGATAACTTACTTGTAAAATTATATTTTGAAGAACTGTACATTTCAAAAATAATATATTTATGTAGAAAGAGTTCAGATAAAAATATCTTATGATAGAAAGTGATCATGAAAAGAACAATATCCTGACAGATTAATTAGAGAACATACATAATTTTCACTTCTTGCTTTATTAATCTCCCAGTTAGACTAACTTTAAAATAGAGTTTCAGAAACTGTCTCAATCACCATTGTTCCCTCTCTCCTTATATATGTGCCTAAGCATTGCTCTTATTGGTAACCTTTAGAGCTACTAAAAATTGCATACTAGGTATTTTTCCATGAATACCATGAACTTTAAAAAAATATTATATTGCAATTACAACACAAATCAGCATCCCTATGTAATTATAATAATAACAGTGCATTGTCTCTTGCTGACTCCAAATGTCTAGCTCCTTGCTCTTTATTTCTCCAGTTATCAGAGAGAACAGCTGTGGTTTTACATGGAATGCACCTGGCAGCTTGAATCACCCAGATGCCAACTCCTGCTTTAAAAAGAAAAAAGATTGTTTGTTTGGTGTTGAGTTGTATGAGTTCTTTAATATATTTTGCATATTAACCCCTTGTCAGAGCTGTTGTTTGCAAATACCTCCCATTTGGTTATTTGCCTTTTTGTTTTGTTGGCAGTTTCCTTTGCTGTGCAGAAGCCTTTTAGTTTTATATTGTCTCATTCATTAATTTTTACCTTTGCTTTCCTTGCCTTTGAGGTCAAATTCTTAAAATATTCTCTAAGACCGAAGTCCATAAGTTCAGTACCTATGTTGTCTTCTATGTAATTTATTGTTTCAGATCTTATATTTAAGTCTTTGATCCATTTTGAATTAATATTTCTACATGGCAACAAATTGTAATCTAGTTTTATTCTTTTGCATGAGCCAAGACAACCAAAGCATCCTTCAATAGATAATTGGATAAAGAAGTGGTACGTATATACTATGGAATACTACTCAGCCATAAGAAAAGATGAAATACTACAATTTGCAACAACATAGATGAACCTTGAGAATATTATGCTAAGAAAAATAAGTCAGTCAGAAAAAGCTAAGAACCATATGATTTCACTCATCCGCGGGATATAAAACTGAAACCCATAGACACAAACAACAGTATGGTTGTAATCAGAGGGAAAGGGATGGGGACACTAAAGGGTAAAGGGAGCCAAATATATGGTGACAAAAGGCAACTCGACTGTGGGTGTGGGCACACAATGCAATATACAGATCATGTATCATGGAATTGTACACTTAAAACCAATATGATCTAATTAACCAATGTCACCCCAATAAACTTAATAAAATAAGAAGTAAAAAGAATAAAATCACTCCTTCTCAAGGTGATGTTTATTTCAGAGGATATTAGTGTTGGGTTGGAGATTAAAAGAGAGAAATGGAGAGGAATGGAGCCAGACTTCAATTTGATCTGCACCTATAACAGCGAAGACAGGTCTTCAAAATACCAGTTCCCTAGACAATAGACCACTCCTTTCTCTTTGAAAAGTGCATGTCTCAGCTCACACTTCTCTGTGCAAATGGGTGATGTGGCTGTAGTTACTACCCTACTTCTTAAAATGAAGCTTGGCCAAGTTCTTTCCTCCCTGCTCCAGGAAGAGACAACTTTGTCATAGTTACACAATAAGATGGAGCCACCAGAAATATCGTAAACTGGAACCCTGAGGGAGGAGGGCAGGCAAGGTTTCATGTGTCTTATATTAAAATGCAATTCTTTATATAAAATTATACATACAGTACAATTAATTACTTAAACACAACAAGTGACCAGAGTTGATTTAGACTTGTTTTATAAGGATCACACCAAAATGCTGAATTTGCAAATGCCTAGTATTGATTACCTAAAGAGGTCTATCTATTTCTGAGTACTTATCCTCCTGTTCCACAGAGGAAAATTTCCAACTGATACTCACTTTTGAATTGAGACCAAGAGAAGAAACCCAAGCCATTCTAATGACAGATGTCTTCAAGTAAATAGATTTCTTCCTTGCATTTTTTTTTGCGAGAAAAAATAATCTCCTCTTTTTGTTTTGTTTTTGTTGTTGTTGTTATTCTAACCATGAATTATAATTCAACTGGACTTGACAATTTTTACCAGAATTAACTTACCCACTTGTATCAAAAGTGCAAGTTCTCTGTTTACTTCTCATATTCTAACACTCTACATATCTATGTTGATATAGACACTTAAGACTGAAGTATTTTTCTTCAGCTTCTCCGTTAATTCCCACTAAGAATTCCTGGAAGCAATTTGCAGCTCTTCTTCTTTCAGTGTAACTTTATTAAATACATATAATATTCTTTTTGACTGAATATATATCAATAAATGATGCCTTTCCTCCACCCTATTTGAATAACTAAGAAAAAAAAAAATCTGTTCTTCCACTACTTAACAACGCAGTCATGTCCTTGTACTTGCCAGTTCATAAGGTGTACTAGGAAAGTCTTATAAAACCCACTATTATAAAATAATTCTGCAGCCCCAAATTAATGAGTAATCTATCCTAAAACTGAACTTAAGAACAGATATTTAGTCTTTTGCTCACATTCATAAAAATGTTTTCTTAGCTTGCCATTAGGTAGTTTTCCCACATTCTAATTAACAACACCAACCATTCTCATTTTAAATTTATTAACACTCAATCATCTTAGTTCTTACTCCAGCTAAAATAAGCTGGCTTAGTCAATACCCTTCCCATAAACCTACAATACTGAAAGCCATATCTCAGACACTAAGAGCATCCAGGGACAACTGCAATCTACAGGTTGTCTTGTTCTGAACTTTAAACAGCTTCCACTGACAGACTAAGCAGTAAGAAATAAAAGGCAAAGCAATGTTTGGAGAAACACAAGGAAAAGATTTTTTAAAATTAAAGTCAAACACACACACAAAAATAATTTAAACCCCTGCAGTTGGCTGTTGTTAGTTAGAATACTGGCGGGTTTTTTCATTTTCATTATTATTATTAAAAAGCCAGCATTTTAAAAAGTAGATTGCTGACAATCCCCAGAAGAGGGGGTGGTGGGGGAGAGATAAACCACAGAACTTATATGCATGTGTGCATGAACAATGGACATGGACAACAAAGCTGGGGACAGGGCAGGGGGGAGGGAGAGGGGGGCATCAGTGGGGGGAAAAGGAGAAACATCTGTAACAAAAATTAATTAATTAATTAATTAATTAATTAATTTAAAAAAAGAATAAAGCATAAAAAAAAGTAGATTGCAATATTTAATAAGAGGCAGAACAGTGACCTGTTTGTGCCCCCTGGCAGTTTTAAATTCCATCTCCTGCCTCTTGTCCCAGAACAAGCTCAGGCGACTGGCAAGCAGGGTACCTGGCCCCTCAAGGCATCAGATATTCCCCCACCGGCCTTAGTGGTAATGATCACAAACCTCTTCCACAATCTTCTAGGTAGGAAATAAACCTCCACTAACCTAGAGCTTTCAAGCTCATCCCATTCTTTCCACCTCTAGGCCCCTGTCTAGTGCGTCAGCTTTCCTCTCTTTTGATATTGTTCGGTTCCCTGTAGGACACCACTATTTTTAAAAACTTACTTCATCCCACACTGATGATCTCATTTTCTTCTTTCCAGTCCAATCTCTATAATGTGGGAGCATCATCTGAATGGCTCTTAGGTGCCTAGCATCATTTTTTGCAGAGATACACATCCTCAAAAAGATGACCCTTATGGATCTTCTAGTCACACTGAAGGTCAAAAACTTAATCATGACTTAAAAAGAGGCTAGTAAAAGCCCCCGCATGTTTAATTACCAAATGATGTATTTCAAATAGTAAAGACTAGAGCTGTTGTTCTTCACCTCCCCAGGTACAGGTATGGGCACTGCATTTTTAGAAAGCTTTCTAGGTTATTCCAATGTGCAACCAGTGAAGAGATCACTGTGCTAGAAGTCACGGCACCAACTGATGTCTAGCTTTTAGTTGTAGTTTAGGAGATCAAGAAGGTGAGGATACAGATACTAACCCATTGCTTCTCAAATTTCAATGTGCAAAAGAATTACCCGGGGTTCTGTTACACATACATGGTTTGGGAGCTTCATCTCCAGAGAATCAGATTCCTGGTTCATCATGGGGACCCAGAACTGGCATTTTCAACAAGAGGCCCCGATGATTATGACGCAGTGGTCACTGGACGACACTTTGAGGAAGGTCACTCAAAATCCACTTAGTATCTAGATCAGCGGTGGAAATACTTCACACCATAACCAAGTGGCCCAGAATCAACAAATCAAGATAAATGCCTTAAAAAACTAAATTATTTTATAAACGTATGTTGCTATCTTTGTACTCTCACTATTCGACTAGTATTCTTTTAGGTAAAATCAGTTATCAAAACAAGTTTTGTTTTACAATCCCTAGATAGACGTTTAGAGCACTTAGAAAATTATTCTCTCCTTGGCATCATTGTGACTTATTTAGAAATTTAAAACTGTTGAGATTTACTGTTTTGAAAAATTAGGATGAGAACAATGAAAACAAAGACAGAAGGAGAAACAGGACGTTTTAGTTGTACATGCCTGTGTGCATACACATGTACTTCCTTCTCGTTTTGGGAGGGGGGGGGTTAACAAAAGCCGACCTAAATGGTCTAACTTGAAATTACTAAAGTTTTCAACTAATGTACATATAAAATGAAATTCTGTGACTCTTGCTCATTTTTGCTCAATGTAACCAAATCCTCTTAATTGTCTACTAAGAAGACTATTAAAAACATGTCTGTTCCTCAAGATAAAAATTTTACATAAGCAATAAAGGTGTGTGTGGGGGGGGGGACGGCTCCCTAAAGGAAGAGGCACACAGTAGTTATTTCCATCAGCAAGTATTTAGAAACTAGATTTCAATGTACATGTAAAATATAACACATAACAGGAAAAACTATCCCATGCTATACAATGCATAGCAATGTTAGCTAGTATATAATAAATACACTATATTTATCTTTGTTCTATTTCTTAGACAAAAGTTTCTTGAATGATGTCAATAAGGTTTATATTTGCTTTTTTAAATTTTTAAATTGAGAACAAGCATTTTATTTAGTTAGTCAATTTTATTCTCTTCCTCCAAATCACGGCCTGAAATTCAACTGCCTTCAACCATCTGAATCCTACCTCCCTAGGAACAGGCACACCTGCAGAAGATCAAAGTTCTCATTGACCTTGGGAACTCAGCAGTTTCAAAGGAATAATCTCATTCAGTGAAAAGAAAACCATATGCGAATCAACATTAACCGCTCTTAGCCCACATCAGGGATGATGGCTCCCTTGGCACAAGATTGAATTTTGAGCGAAGGAATTTGGCCAGGGCTTCTTCGAGCTTAGCCAGGACAGATTGATAAAAAGGTGCAACATAGGCTTAATCAGTTGCTCCATATTTCTGAATTTTTCTAAATATATCCCTCATAAGTTTGTTTTCAATAGAAATACAGAGAGGATGTTTCCATACATATTTTACTTCTGAAATCAGTGCGTTAGAGAGACCTGAGCTTAGAACATATAAGTAACAATTACTAATACTTTTTTTTTTTTTTATCCTCACCAGAGGACGTTTTTCCATTTTTTGTTCAGGTAGAGTGGGAGGGAGAGAGAGGAACAGAGAGAGAGAGAGAGAAACATCGATGTGAAAGGAACACATCGAGTGGCTGCCACCCACACAACCGACCAGGGCTGGGGACAAACTGCAACCGAGGCACATGCCCCCAGCGGGAACCGAACCCAGGTCTCTCAGGACCGCAGGTCGACGCTCTAACCGCTGAGCCAAACCGGCCAGGGCACAATTACTAATACTTTGATTGAGTACCTACTCTTTGCCAAGGACTAGTCAAGGAGTTTTATATACTCTATTTCTAATATATACAATAATATCTCTAAAGTAACTGTTATCATCCCCACTGAACAGATGAGAAAAGTAAAGCTGAGTGAGTTTCCAAAATGCATATTAATCACAGGAACAACAAAACGCTTATAATACAATATGTTCCTTAAGCATTGAATCACATTTTTTACCTTCTGTTCTGTATTTGAAGAGTAAACAGCTAACTTTTAATTAGTGTTTACTATGTGTTAGACACTGTTCTAGGTGCTTTATATATATTAATTATTTTAATAGTTCTCATAACTCTGTGAGGAAAGTGTTATTATCTTCATTGTACACGTGGTGAAACTGAGCCACAAAGCCTCAAATAACTGCCTAGAATCTCAAAACTGATCACTGGAAGACCCATGATTTAACCCAGGCAATTCGTTTAATATAATGTGCTTTTAATCATTATGTTATAAGAATATTAATAGGTTCCAAATAGCCATTTTTAAAATTTAGTTATTAAAATGTGCAACTACATGTTCCAACCATGTACATCAGGATTTATCATAACAAGACAGAATGTCACTCTGAGTAATTCTAGTTGATAAAAAGGAAGGCATTAATCTTTTATCTGCCCTCAGAGACACTGTGCTGTATAAGTTGACTCCTGGGTCTTTTCCAATAGTCAAGAAATTTCAGAGTAACAAGAATTTCATCTTGAATGAGGGTGTTTCTGCAAACCACTTAGTATATCTCAATGGTACAACCAAGAGCAAATGGGAGAAGGTGTAGATAAACAACACTGCAGTTCTGGGAGAGGTAACACTTGACCTATAATTTCCATCAAGTGGCCCTTTCTGAGTTTTAGCATCACAATTGTGATGCATAAAGATAAACATAAATTATACAGGAAATAAATGCATAGCATTTCATAAAGGACTAGAGATCTAACAGGGAAAATGTTTATAATAGTAGCAGTTTCTGGTGGCTTTGTCAAGTTTGAAGCAGAGAAAAAGAGATAATTATCAATCTGTCTTGTGGGAACTGGTCATGATGTAACAGCTTGAGTTCAGAGATTTGCTATGCAAAAGCCGTAAGACTTGTTAGCAAACAGTAATTCCACTAAAATGAAAAAAAAAAAAAAAGTATCTGCAGGTGAAAGAAAATTGCAACATTCTTTTACTTAATAAAAGAGCAAATATCAACTCGGAATCCAAATATGTGCAATACCCAGATTTTGTGTTGAGGTCCTCAGGAAAATGCAGTCTCTCTGAGGTTTGGTGCTGTTTCCTTTCTCTACCCTGGTCTCTTTCACTCTCCTGGGGCTCAGCCCAGGACAATTACAGGGTTGCTATCACAGCAGCTGTCCCTGTTGCATGGTGCTGATTTTCTGCATGCAAAAATGTGGACTCCAGAGAGATAAGACGGTGTGCGCTAACATTAAGTCTGATCCTAGCCTTCTGGGAAGACAGAGGTTTATTGTGTTAGTTATAAGGAAAAAAATACGGAGAAGTTCTCTCCTTAGACTTTTGATTATTGTTCTAATATTACTTAACCATTAATACTCTGAAATGAATTATTTATATAGAATTAATAAAGTCTACACACGAATAACTTAAGGAATTTTTAACCCCTACTTTCTGATCTATATATATAATTTAATGAATAAACAGAAAAAGACAGGAAATGGCAATAGGATTTGCATTTAAAGTGAGTGTATTGTTTTATTAAGCTAAATAGACAATGTGATTTTGAAAATTTCATATTCTCTCTCAAGCTATAAAACTTATTAAGATGACTTTTTTTAAAAACAACCTTCCCTATTTTGGTTGCTTAAAATTGTCAGATCGATCTAAGAGCAAATGTCTACCTTTCTAAACTTGACTGCTCATTACCGTCAAAAGAGGATTTCCATACAGTCTTTCAGAAACTTCAAACTGCATGCATGGTGTTTGGTAATTAAGTACTCATTATGACTACATTCAAAGCTTGGTATCACAACCATCACTACCTAAATTACTATTTTTTCTTTTGAAAAAAAGAACTGCAACTTGGTTGCATGGCACTATTGAAAACAGCTTGCCATATGCCTTTGATTTCACTGAAAGACATGCCATCTGCCACCACATTTGATAATAATTCCCAAAAAAATGTAGAAGGAGGAGATGGAGAAGGAGGAGGAAGAGGGCAGAAGATGTGATCAAAGGCAAGAATGTTGCCCATGATGAGCAGTCTAGGATCTGGCCTGGTTCTAGTTCAGATTACATCAGTCATGAAGTCAAACTAAAACAATATCAACAAAAACCTTCCTTTTTCTGTGGGCAATAAACTGAATACAGTGTAGTTCACTCAGCGTGATTATTGATATAGTTTATAAAGACGTCTTTGATATAAAAGTAAAACCCAAACATCCTAGGGCAATTTATATTTTAAAGGAGTTTTGGTCTAGGGACTGAAATTAAAATAGAGAGAACTTGATTATACACAATTATTTTATTTGTAAAAATTCATTATCTTCATGGAGGGGGGTAGAGAAAAAAGAAAAGAGCAAGAAATTAGAGACTTGGTGGGGGGTGACATATTTAAATTGAGGAAAATATCTAAATCTGTTTTTGTACTATATTTTATCAAATGTGAAGTCAAGTGTATACCTTAACTCTGCATAATAAAATTACTGAAATAAATTCCTTATGATGATTCCTGAAAAGCAGAATTAATTTTTCTAAGAAGCTCAAAAACAGAAATCTTTCTCAAATGCACCTAGACAGTGCCTCACGGTCAATATTTTGCCAAAGAAAAATTTTAAAGCAAAATAAATTGTAAATTTTACAGGAATAAATTTTCTACAAATAACTGTGCTTGTTGGTTTTATTGACTTGAAAAGGGACAAGATTCATACCCTCTGGAACAGATTTTGGCTCAGAGAATACATCTGAACAATGCAGCTGGATTTTGACCAAATTTTTTTCTTGTAAAAGGAAAAAAGAAAAACATGTTTGTAAGCTGTAAAACTGGTTTTGAGACTGAAATGCCATTCTCTTTCAGAAATCTATAGCCAATATTACAAGGTAATCTTGTACCTAGCTTGTGAAATATATATTTTTTTAATGTTTTATCCCAGATATCCAAGGGGGAAAATGTTTTCCAAATAATTGAATTTCCAGTACCTTCTAAAAAATAAAATTTGATAGGAATATATGCAGCTCCCCAAAAGTGACTAATTACAAGAAATAATTATTCCATGTAACCCTTTAATAAAAAATATTTACTGGGCATCTAGAGGGGCATTATAGGAAGTATAAAAAGAAGCTAAGTAACATATGGCATTTATACATGAAGTCAGATCGCTAAGAGTTGGAATCAGAACTAAACTTAGGTCTCACGATGCCATGGCAGACAGAGCTCCTTGCACTCAGCACCTTCTGTCAGCCAAACATGTCAGTGCTGGGACTTTCATAGTTTGATATACAATTCCACATAGTTACCTGTGTGTTTTCCATCTTCCCTGAGTGTAAGTGCTTTGAAAGCAGTAACATTTTAAGGCTTTCTCAGCAACAGACACCTCCATAAATTAAAGATTTCAGAATTCACTAGGGAAAGCAAGGCAAGTTATCTCTATGTCACAATTTAATGCAAGCTAGTTATATGACATGTGATAGATGCATTAAATAAATACTACAGCAAACAATATGTTCTTGCTAATAGTATCACATATTGATATTTTAGAGTTATAATTTGATTAGTACAATTAGACAATCAAACATTATACAACAGGGATCACAAAGAATAAACATTGCAAATTTGCTTATCCAGGTTAAATGTGTGCATATAATTTATTAAAATCTGTTAGCATACCACAGTAGTGTTAGACAGATTTTTTATTTTTAAAATGAATAATCATTCTGCAAACTATATAATAATTTATTTGTAGAGAAGTTCTAATTTCAGAAACTCTTTTGTTGCTGTGGAAAGAGTACTTGAAAGGTAGGGGACCCTTTAAACAGAGGGTGTCTTCCAGGGAAATCTTCAAAGGTAGAATGAGTGGAATAACACGAGAAAATTAAAGTAGGCCAAGTTTCTTGTAGAAAAAAAATTTAAGTCCTTGACTAATATGCCTCTGACTCATATCACATCTACCACTCCTAGAAATATATAAAGTTATTAATAAAAAAAAAAAGCATAACAGCCAAGAAAAGACAAGGAAAAGAAAGCAGATAATAAAAGTCTTCACAGTACAATTCTTGGGGGATAAAATTGAGTCAAAATACCCCAGGACATGAGATTGTGGCTAGCAGGGAGGAGAGACAGGTATGTAGATGGAGGGATCCAGAGAGTCTGGTAGGAGACCCTCATCCTTTGTCTGATCTCTGAAATGAACCTGTTCCTGAATCAAGAAGGAGTGCTTCTTCCCTTAGCCAATCTACGCTCGTAAAACTGTTTTCTGTGTGCTAATAAAATGTTATTCAGAGTTCTTCCTACAAAAATCATATATCAAATAAGAAAGTGGATGAAATTATCTCTGAAGTCTCTGTTAGCTTTCACAAGAGAATTTGATGATAAGTGAAAAAAGCCTAATTGTACTTTTAAATAAATAAAAGGTTGAAAATTTTTATTTAAAATCCATGTTTCAAGGACCCTTTTATCCAAAGGGCAGGAGAATGGGTAGCTCCATTTAGACAATCAAATTTTTGCAAAGCTTGGAAGGCAATTTTTGTCTCTTGATAGTGGATGCAATTCTCTGAATTGATATTTGTTTTTAATTCCTCTTTTTCCCCATCTGCCAGTTGCTCTTTTTTTTCTCCCCGGTTTAGGAATGTGCTTGATTCTTCTCCTCCACTTAATGACTATGTTTAAAGAAGCATTTGGCTAGGTGCCTGGAAGCTCTTGGGTGTTGGGTGCCATATAAACAAAATTAATTACAAATTTCAGTGCCAATATCAGATCACAGGCAATGAGAGGTTAGTTGCCAAACCAACATCAACAAAAACAGTAGTGAAAATTTCAACATATAATAGTATGCTTTTAAAATTTTTTTATTTATTGATTTTGAGAGAGAGAGAGATCAATTTGTTGTTCTGCTTATTTATTCATTTATTTGTTGATTTTTGTATGTGTCCTAACCAGGGATCTAAGCTGCAACCTTGGTGCAGGGGATGACACCTCAACCTTCTGAGCTACCCAGCCAGGGCATAGTATGCTTTTTAAATAAGTCAAAGGTATGTACAATTTAATAGAAATTATTCTATATTTGCATACATTTATATAGTGTTTTTTTCCCCAAAACTTTCTCATATACATTATTTCATTTGGTTGGCAAAACAAACCTCATGTGCTGGCTACTACAGATATTATCAACCTCCTTTTACAAAATTATGGAATAAAATTGAGCTGCCATAAACATTTTTTTTCATTCACTCAACAAATACTTACTGAGAACCTACTAAGTGCCAGATGTCACAGTAGGAGTTGCACGGTGACCAGCCATCACAGTGTGCCCAGAGCTGAGCAATTTCCTCAATGCAGACTGTCATGCTAAAACAGGACCATCCTGGGCAACCTGGGATGGCTGGTCACCTCAGCACAATTCGGGTCATCTTAACAGTACATTTTGGTTCAAATCACGAAAGAAGACGTATGCCAGATGGAGATCTCTCTCTCTCTCTTGCATTATCCTTTCCTCACTCAGGACTTTTCCTCTGGATCCCACTCCCAGCTCTCTAGCAAAAGTTCTCTGCAGTGTTGCCAGTGATCCCCTAAGCATCAAAAAGGGCCTCCTGCTCCTCAATTTCTCTGAGTTATGTAACATTGAACTACCTGATACGCCCGCTGACTTCATCTCTTCTCTTGCCTTTCTCTCTCCTGCAGTAATACCCTACATTTTTCTACCCAAATTTCCCACATTAATCATTGATGCTCACGTTTATATCTACAGCAGCATCGTGACACATGGGCGTGTCCGGTAGAAAGAGCCCATTCCCACGGGCCGACCCACCAAGCATTCAGATGAACCCAATCTCAAACCAAACGGTGTCCTTTCCTCCTCAGCCACTTCCTCCTCTGGACTCTGTGGTTGGGCAACACCCGTGGGTACCCAGCTCTGAATGTCGGTCATTGTTGGTTCTTTTCACATCTAATATGTCACCAGTTTTTAGCAAGCAGTTCTTGAGAAAGTTTTTCACATGCCCTTTCTTTGTTTTTTCTGCTGCTACCACCATAATTGAGCTCCTTTCCGTCACTGGGATTGTTGTTCTAGTCTCCTTGCGAACCACCACCATCCCCCACACTCACACTCACACTCACACTCACACTCTCACACTCATGTCCTTCTTCACACGACTGCACCCACACTGCTCCCGGGCGAGGGCATTCCAGCTTCGTATGCACCTCACTCTCCAGCCGAAATAAATTGTTCACCACACAGTCCTTTCCTCTCTCTGGCTTTGCTTAAGTTATTCTTTACATATGAAATAGTTCTACCTGTCAAAGGCTTACTCATCTCTCAAGCCAAGCTTAAATGTCAAAGTTTCACAGAATTTTTTGCAGTCCCAAAGGATGTCAGCACTCCCTCCATCGTCCATATTTCACTCTGTACGCCTTATTGGCTCATCTCACCTGCTTTGTATTTTAACTATGTTTGTCATTTTCTTAGTCCCCCGACTGGACTGTGGAAGGCTCGAGACCAAGACTGTGTCTGAATCATTCCAGAATCCCACAGGCATTCATTCTGTGTCTATTACTGACTGAATTGTTCTAACTTCTCTCCCGATTCCAGCTTTAAAAATATGTTTGGTAAATAAGTCATTTTGGATAATTGAAATGTAGTGTGATTTAAACAGATATATAATGAATGTATTAACATTGTTATTAAAACAAAACTGAAACACCCACGGATTACCCAACATCAATGCACACTATCTGAGTCCTGAGGCGCTCCCACCAGGAGCATGACTTTGGAATATGTTTGTACACACACGTTGCCAGCCCAGCCAGCTCCTTATCAGCTCCCCTGCAGAAAAGGCAGCAGAGAAGGAGAGCTATTCCAGGATGGGCAATCACTTGTGTTCAGAAAATAGACTTTAATTGAGTAATTTTTCAGATGGTTGAAACTGAATTGGTGTTGCACTGCTGAAGAATGCCTGTGTGGGGCCTAGATTGTTTCTCCCCATTCAGACGGGGCCACACCTGCAAACATAAGATTCATGCGGTTTGGGAATTATAAATATTTGGATTTTAGGACAACCCCAAGAGAAGCCCATTGAGTTAGGCCTTAAAGAATTTCACTTAATTAACTTGTAATCAACTAAAATATTGGAACTAAAAGGTTCATCACAATATTGGTTGAGTCTTTATGGAGACAATTTCAAAATATTCTTCTACAGGCTTTGGGGCTGCATGGGGGGGGCAGGATAAAGAGATGGATGAGAAGAGAATCATGTTATATCTCACCTTATTTATTCAGGGTCTCCTCCCCTTTGGAGCTGTTTGCCATCAAGTTTCCTCAGCCCAGTGAAGCCCTCGGGGACTGCTACCTCCGGCTGGGCTGTCAACGCCCAGAGCAATGGAACTTGGTCTCTGCATCTTAATTACAGCTGACTTTCTCCCTTGTTCTGAATCGAGTTATATAGCAAGGAAAGAGGGAGATGAATGAGGGACCCAGGCATCTGACATCTCATATCTGCTACTTCGGATTTGGGGTTTGATTGAGTGTCTGTATCAGAGAGTTTGAGGAAACAAAGTCTTTTATCTTCTTTAAATAAATTCACGCCCTGATGCACGATTTAAACCTTCTTGGGTGGTTTTATTATTCAGAACAATGGCCTTTTTTTCACTGTGTAATATTTTGGCTTTTCTCTTTCCTTTCACATTAATAAAGAAAAACATTCAGTTTGATCATTTAAACAAGGATAAAACAGAAGTAATATACAGCACTAAGACTGCGAAACTGTTATATTGTCATTGTCATTTTTTAAATAAAGGATATACACTACAGAAAGGAAAATAGCCTTCACCTTTGTATTAAATAATTAGCTGGAATCAGTTCATTAAGATAACTTTTTCTGCAAATTCATTGTAGTCATTACCTCTTTAAACTTCAATGTCTATAAAATTTTATACAAATCGGTTTATGAACCATTAGGGCCCCCACTCTGCATCGGGGCCTCAGACAAAGCAGCGAGTGTAAGATCTACGTCCCTTGTGTGCTCCGCTGAGTGCAGGAGCCCTGGCTTGGAGCTGCCCCTTCCCAAGAGACGGGGTGCTCTTTCTCAACACAAAGACACTATCTGCTCTTTCAAACTTCTCTGGCACTGCTCTGGCCCACAGGGGTAACTTTTGCCTAACTGACTTGCACGAAAGGGGTATCTTCCTCTAATCTGCCCAAAGGCACCCCGTGTTTCCAGATGAATGGTGGAAACAGAAGGCAACCAGGGTTAAGCAGGTTTCACTAACAGAAAGAAAAAAAAATCACACAATAGTTTTGTTAATCCAGCATTTATGTGCATTGAAAGTCAACTGACGGCAAGAAGGGAAATTGGGAAGACACTTGGGATTCTGGCAGAAGGTGTTCAGAAGGGTGTTTGCCACTGGGGAAGGCATCAGGGGAGAAATGGGTCCTCAGGAGAAGGGAACATCAGAACTACATTGACATCACCCAGTGCAGAGTCATTGCCAGGAGGACAAGGTGAATGGAATAAACTGGATCATCATGAAGTGGACAGCACCTTGGTGAGGTGTGCGGCATGTGGAATATTAAATCTAAATTTGAGATGGTACTGCAGGATGAGGACACCCGCTGAGTTCAATAGAAAAATCCCTGAAGCAACAGAGGATAGCAAGGCCTGTCCTAACTATGAGGTCGTCAGTGGGAGGCACGGGCCTTCCTAACTGTTGTCTTCTTCATCTCCCTGTGGGTGCTGATGTAGAAAATCAACTGTGATCCCATGGTCTCTGCCCTCATCTGGCTTTCAATGGCTCCCGGAGCTCCTCTTTTCCCTGCTGGGGCTGTTGCAATGCTTCTCCACTCTACTTAGTCTCTGACCCACCACCTCCCCATTCACGTATCATAGATGTGAACTGACATCTTACAGAGAAATTGAAGATGAGCTGCTGACATCTTCCTCTATCTCAATCATTCATTCATTTAATAAGTATCAATTAAGGGTTTACAGTAAAAGGTGTTCTTTTGTTTTCTTTTCATAAATACCCAGAAGTAGAATTGCTGGGTTGTATGGCAACTTTATTTTTATCTTCTTGAGGAGTCATCATACTGTTTCCCACACTGGCTGCACCAATTTACATTCCTACTAACAGTGTACAAGAGTTCCCTTTTCTCAACATCCTCACCAGCATTGCTTATTTGTTGATTTATCGATAGCCATTCTGACAGATATGAGGTGATATGTCATTGTGGTTTTACTCTGCATTTCCCTGATGAGTAGTGGTGTTGAGCATCTTTTCACAAGTCTATTGGCTATCTGTATGTCCTCTCTCTTTGAAAAAATATCTAGCCAGATCCTCTGCCCACTTTTTAATTTGATTGTGTTTTGGTGTAAAGTCATATGATTTCCTTATATATTTCAAATATTAACCCCTTATTGGATTTATCATTTGTGAATATCTTCTTCCATGGAGTAGGTTGTCTGTTTTGTTTTGTTGATGGTTTCCTTCTCTATGCAAAAACATTTTGGTTTGATATATTCCCATTGGTTTATTTTTTCTTTTGCTTCTCTTGCTCAAAGAGACATATCCAAAAAGATACCGCTAAGAGCAATGTCAAAGAGTTTATTGTCCATATTTTCTTCCAGGAATTTTATGGTTCCAGGTCAGAAGCTTTATTTTAAAAAATCAATTAGAGTCACAAAAATGCTTAATGTCACACCAAGAAGGATTATTAAGAAAGAAAATAAGAGAGACTTTATGAACTATACTTGCTCTTAGTAATGGTAATGATGTCTCTAATTCAATGTTTTAAAACAATTATATACTAAGTTTATAACTTAAAATGATTCAATCATGTAGCATATACATATATTTATTTTAGAGTTTAAAAATACCAAACCAATAGACTTTACTTGTTAAATTGTATTTACTTTATACAGGTACTAGAGCTCAGGAAACTACTCTGCTCTCTAACAAACTGATATCTCAGGCCAAATATGCATGTGTATGTGTGTGTTTATTGGGGGAGGGGGTTGAGCTTCATCTTTAAACAATTCATAATTTTATATTTTCAGCTATCTTCTCTCTTTGACTCCACATAACTCTGCTTATATTTCAAATAGTATTAAAGAAAATGTATTCAGAGAATTCCTAAATAAAGTATAATGATCTTTAAAAGAGACAAACATAATTAGATTATTATTCCCATTATAATTACTTTCTGTTGTATAAAATGGCAGTTGGATGAATTTAGAAAACTAATTAATTAAGAAATACAATTTGTAGTCCCATTCACTGTTTCATTTTTTAAGAGGATTCCTGAATTAGTAAATCTTCTACTATAAGAATCTCAGAGATCTTTTTATTAATTTGCATTCCTCAATTCAACTCAGAAAAATATTGCTATTTTGCTTAGCCTGCAAATTCTGTAGACAAAAATGATATACCTGCTTTAACCTGTATGATCAGATGATACTGATTTCATGAACATTTTAGGAAATGTTAGAAATAAATTTTGTCTCGACAAATAAATTTCTCAACTAAATGTGTATAATGCACTTTAAACAATTCCTAGAGTAGGAAAGAATACAGAAGCATTTGTAAACTTTGCTAAATAGAATTTAAGACCACAAGGGGTGAGGATGATAAATTATTTTGTATAAACTTGGTAAAACCTTCCTTTGATTTTAATCCCAGGGCCTGAGAGTTAGAGGGGCCCATAGAGGTCATCTAGATATCAGGCTTTGCAATTCAATCTTGTGTTTACAGTTGAATGTCTCTTGTATTCTCCTTATCTCTTAACTAAACATAATTGTAGTGAATGCTAATAGCATGTGATTTCTATGGGAAACTAGTCAAGAGAATGATTATTTGAGAGAAAGGTTAGGTGATAACTGAAATGAAAACTGAGTGTGCGTTGTTTTTTTTATTCTACATTCAAAAACACATTTGACACTTTTCTGTAAACTATGTTTCTAGCAGCTGTTAGGGTGATTGTTTTGCCAGCGTTTAATTGCAGATGTTGGCAACTAGAAATTAGGAGCAAGTAGTAGTTTGTTTAGGGGATAGAATTAAATGTGTGAAAACATGACTTTGCATCATGCTTTTTCAGTCTTCTTCAAAACTGCTAAATAAGAGCAGAGTTTTAGAATCTCTGCTAATTATTATAAAGGCCCAATAGCATTAACCATTAAATAGCTTTAAGCCTCTACTGTTGATAAAAAGCATGTCATTATTCATAAGTAAATTAGATGACAAAGAAGTCTCCATGGCCAGAGCAAAGAAAGAAAAATAAGGGTTTATTTGAATAATTAAATAAAGGAGGAGTTTTATTGAATTATTCAGATAATTGCTTCTATTCTGCCACTTAACCTTGCCTTGCCTGTGAAGACCTGAAAAAAATGCCCTTTCTCCTACATTCAGTCTCCAGAGCAACCTAAAAGGAGGTTGACAAACATGAATTTTGAAGTACAAATAGTCTCAGTAAGTGACAGCAATCTCAGGATTAATGCGTTGACCTCCTGAGAACAGATTGCAAGAATGAACAAGGTGTGCTTCAGACTTTTTCTGCAAGTCTTATATAATGTTGGTCATTGTCTTGCAACAGTGTTTTCCAATCAAAGAAACTGTCAAAGACACTGCTCTTCTAGCCACCAATTACTCCCTTCTGCAATTAGGAATAAAGAGTGTCTATCCTGGAGGTATTGTTTATATTGTGTGGTTCACTCTGCTAGTCACTTATACTGAGCCTCTGGGGTGCTCCGTTAAGATTTACACTAAGGTATAGGGTAGAGGATGAAACCAATAAAGATGGGGAATTTAAAACATATCCAAACTTTTGCTCTGTGAAAAGCATTGTTAAGGAAATAAAAAGACAAACTACAGACGGGAAGAATATTTGCAAATTACCTATCTGTCAAAGAGTTTGTACCCAGAATAAAAAGGACCCCCAAATTAAAGAAAATAGAAAACAAATAACCTAATTCAAAACATGGGCCAAAAATTTGAATAGATGCTTCACCAAAGGAGATACAGGTGGCAAATAAGAGCACGGAAAGATGCTCAACATCATCAGCCTTGAGGGAAATGCAATTTAAAAACAATGAGATACCACTACGCACCCTGGAGAATGGCTGCACTGTAAAATATCTGACAACGCACTGACAAAAATGTAAAGCTACTGCAAATCTTATACACTGCTAGTGGGTATGCAAAATGGGGCAGCCATTCTGGGAAACAGGCAGTATTTCATAGGTAAGTGTACACTTAGCCATATGACCCAGCAATCTAATTTTTTTTTAATTAAAAAAAAAATGGTTTATGTTCATGCAAAGCCCATACATGAATGTTTTTTATAGCACCTCTGTTCATAATCCCCTAAAATGGAAACAGCCATATGTCTTTGAGTTGGTGAGTGGATAAAAAAATTGTACTTCATTCATATAATGATTCCACACCACTCAGCAATATAAAGGAATGAGCGGTTAATATACACAAAAACATGGATGAATCTCAAAAACTTTATATTGTTTTAAAAGCCAGTTTCCCAAGGTAACATGCTGAATGAGTTTATTTATATGACATTATAGAAAAAGGAAAAATGATAGGAATGGGAATAGATCAGTGGTTACTGGAACAAGAAGTTGGAGGAGAGTTTGACAGGCTGTATCCTGATTGTGGTGGTGGCTACACAAATCTACGTGTTAAAATTAATACAGTTATATACCAGAAATGTTCATTATAATACATGTTAAATGTTTTTAAAAAAATAAATATTAGCTTTGAAAAATACTCAAATTATGATATACTAATCTGCCTTTTTGTATTTATTTATTTATTTATTTATTTATTTATTTATTTATTTATTTTAATCCTCACCTGAGGATACTTTTCCATTCATCATCAGATAGAGTGGGAGGGAGGGAGAGAAAGAGAGAGAGAGAGAAACATCAATGTGAGAGGGACACATCAACTGGTTGCCTCCCACAGGACCCAATCAGGGCCAGGGACAAACCACAACTGAGGTACATGCACTTTACCGTAACCGAACCCGGGACTCATTGGTCCAAGGGCCAACGCCCTAACCGCTGAGCCAAATGGGCCAGGGCCTAATCTGCCTTTTTAAGTTTCCCCTGTTCTCTCACTTTTTTTGCTGCAAATTATTCATTGATATTTCAAATTACTAACCACCATTCATTCTACAGAGAGCTTTGGGGGTGGGGGAATATTGATGTTTCTTCTAATTAATCAAGGCTCCTCATTCTTTAAATATAAGTATTCGTACCATGTGCCTTTTATCTTAGAATCTCACCTCAGGATACTGTCAGACCCTCCTCCTCTGAGGAAAATCAGGAGGCAGGTTCTGAGATGTTACCAGTCTAGGAAATAAAAGTGGGTGAAAGACTGGGGTCCACAATGCTAGAGTTAACAAGTGAAACTTGAGAATGTGGGGCTTCTGCTTCCTATATTCTGTGATAACTGCAGAGTAACTTAGACATTAGAAACGGGAAAGGCCTGTTAATCACAGCCTCCTGTCCCCGAGAGGAACTGAGGAGTAATCCCAGTCAGTTAATGAAGCTCTAACTCTCTGTGGGGACCACAGTGTTACTGGAGGGTAAATCCATCCTCGCCCTCCAGGTCTGGGCTCTGTCCCACATTGACAGAGTACTAAGTGAAGGCCTGGGTGTCCTTTGCTTTGATTTTCTGTGTATTGTCCAAAGCTCCGGGCATACATTCCGCGGCTCCTCTGCCAGCCTTGATCTCCCCTGTCTTCCCAATTAAAATTCCACTTTTCTGATGACTCTCAAAAAGGACAGGCATGAGTCTGAAACCAGGCATCAGATTAGACCAGAAACCCCACTTACAGAATTCTAGTCCCTTTAGCTCAGTCCCAGACCTCCGGTGTGGAATCAGGGTGAAAAAGCCCTGATCGACCACAACAAAGGACCGCAGCTTATTCCTTGGGGACCAGCATAAGACTAACCCTGTTAGTGCCCAGCAGCTGTATTTAGGTTCTACCACTAATGAGAGTAGAGGTGAAGAGCTTTCTATTTGGAAATGCAAGGATATTCTGGAACGGTTTCCCTAAGAGAATGGGTGCTCACTGCATAATGAGCTCTTAATATTTTTCACTTTTGTATTTTCAACTTGTCTAGATTTAAAGAGTTGAAACGATGAAAAAAAGTTTTTTAACACTCTCCACAGGAAAGGTGACATATTGGTAAACAGATCGACACTTATAAATTACCTATCAAGATTTCCGCATAAGGGATTATGAGGTCAAACCGAAAGGAAGAGATGAGCACATGTAAACAAAGACCCAGGTGAGAAGTTAATGACTGACTTCTCAGAGTGGAGAGGCTCCCTGTGTCCTGAAGCAGGTTTGCCTGAAGTCTGAGCCCCTTAATTGGTTTCTCTCCTTGACTTTGGTCCTCAAAGGGCAGCCAGAGGGCCATATATCATGCTACATGATCCTCTCTAAGGTATCCATAAGCTTGTCCTTTTTATGTTATATATTTTACAATGTGCCAGTGTCTATAGTTTTGCTATAAAGTAACTTATTACTTATGATATTTAATTTTAAGTTGACAAAATAATGCCTTCTTTCAAAAGCAAAACCAATTTTCTGATTAAATTTATGAGGAGCATGTTCAAGTTGATGAGTGACCGTTTAGATAGAGTATTCCATGGGTTACTTTGCTGCAACAAAGAATCATTCAAAGAAAAAATTGCAAGCACCTTTATGTATTCAAAAGCTTTCTCTTAAATTCTTCTTAAAATAGTCATTGATCAACATCAGAGGGAGTGAGATTTTTAAAAATATATAGTCCCTTTTTTCTACGTCCCTGTTTTCAAATGAGAAGAATAAGACCTATTTTTTAAAAATTGCATCCAGGTAGCTGTTTGAGAACCTCTTGCTCAGAGACACAATATCACAGCTCTAGCCTGTTCAGACACCAAAGCCACGCCCTCGGGCAATCCTGTCCGCTCTTTCTTCTGTTCCATTGATTTCTGTTCTCACAACTCGAACAGACTGTTTGAATCACTGTAATGCTACAACATGATTTTAAACTAGTAATCAAAACTCACTTTATATTATTAAAAATAATGCTAGCAATTCTCACTGGTTATTCTTCTTCTTTTTTTAATTAATTTATTTTTGTTACAGATGTTTCCCCTTTTTCACCCCCTGATTCACCCCTCCCTCCACCCTGTCCCCATCTTTGTTGTCCATGTCCATTGTTCATACATACATGGATATAAGTTCTGTGGTTTATCTCTCCCCCCTCCACCCCCTCTTCAGGGGATTGTCAGTCTGTACCCCTCTTCCAAGTCTCTGGGACTACCCCATTCCTCAGACTGTTATGTTCATTATATTCCACAAATAAGTGAGATTATGTGATATTTGTCTTTCTCTGCTTGGCTTGTTTCACTTAGGATGATACTTTCCAGGTCCCTCCGTGTCTTCTCAAAGGATAAGAGATCTTTCTTTCTTATAGCTGCATAGTACTCCATTGTGTATATATACCACAGTTTTTTTATCCATTCATCTACTGATGGACACTTGGGCTGTTTCCAGATCTTAGCTATTGTAAATAGTGCTGCTATGAACATGGGGGTACCAAAATTTCAGACATTATACGCAGCAGAATTTTCACTGATACATCATCACCTAAGGCAACAGAAACAAAGAAGAAAATGAACACATGGGACTACATCAAACTCAAAAGCTTCTGCACAGCAAAAGATACAATCATCAAAATGGAAAGGCAACCCACTGTATGGGACAGCATAATTGCCAATGATATAACAGATAAGGGGTTAATTTCCAATATATATAGAGTGCTCATACAAATCAACAAAATGAAGACAAAGAACCCAATTAAGAAATGGGCAGAAGAACTAAATAGACACCTCTCCAAACAGGACAGACAAATGGCCAAGAGACATATGAAGAAATGCTCAACATCACTAATCATCAGAGAGATGCAAATTAAAACAACAATGAGGTATCACCTCACACCTGTCAGAATGGCTGCCATCAACAAATCATCAAACAAGTGTTGGTGAGGGTGTGGAGAAAAGGGGACTCTAGTGCAGTGCTGGTGGGAATGCAGACTGGTGCAGCCACTATGGAAAACAATATGGTGTTACCTCAAAAAATAAAACATTGAACTTCCATTTGACCCAGTGATCCCACTTCTAGGAATATACCCTAAGAAGTCTGAAACACCAATCAGGAAGAATATGTGTACCCCATGTTCATATTCTTACTGTTTTAATAGAATCATCTCTCTATACCTTCTTTCATTCCACCAACAAAATTATGAATTTACTTAGAACTGTTTAGTATATAATAAAGTTACACACTCTGCCTTTCTTTGGGGCAGGGACCATAACTTGCCCCTATAACTCTCACACTTAACACCAGCTAAAAGCAGTCAACGGTAGAACTCGCTATTCATTTAGTAACATTTGCTGTAAGTTTGCTGAATGAATGTATAACTTACCACACGTCTCCTCTGTTCAAGAGGAATAAAAGTAATTTTTATCAGTCTTATAACTGTATTTGTTGTCTATCTGTGGGTCTGGAAATATTCTCTCTCTCCTGCCTTTCACACCTTACCAAGAGCTCTCCTCCAACCCTGAGCTCTGTTTGGAACTTTGGATCTAACCTCTTTCCTCTAGCAGCGCCTCTCAACCGGTAGGTCGCGACCCCTTTGGGGGTTGAACAACCCTTTCTCAGGGGTCGCCGAAGACAATAACAGTAGCAAAATTACAGTTATGAAGTAGCAACAAAAATAATTTTATGGTTGGGGGGTCACCACAACATGAGGAACTAAATTATAGGGGCGTGGCATCAGGAAGGTTGAGAACCACTGCCTAGAGCATCGGTTTTCAATTGTGTTGCCAGAATTTTTTAAATATGCAATACCTGACTGTTTAGTCAGGGGCACTGACCACTTTTCTCTTCAACTGTCAAATAAAATTAATCACAATAGCCAACACAATAGCCATCTGGTGTCAATGAATCAAAATTATACCTTTTTAAGATTGGCAAAAAATATATTTTTGGGTGTGCCACAGAATTTCAGTAGTTTATGTATGCCATGAGAGGAAAAGGGTTAAAAAATCACTGCTCTGGAGGGTTCCAGTTCAAGAACAGACAACTTCTGAATTGATTCCAGAACCATTTACTGGTTCACCAAACTTTCCTTCTCTACATCCGCCACACCATCAATCAGCCAAAGATTTCTTTGACTTTTTAATTAATAGAAGTTCATATCAACTAATGGAAGCAGGGGTTCTTTTAAAACTTAAAAGAAGAAACAAAATTAAGTGCAACACAAAGATAGTACACCTACCAAATAAAATAATTATGAAATGGAAAACATTGGGTTATTCAGTAAAAAAATAACCATGCTTTATTGAGAACTTACTTTGTGCCGGGTTCTGTGCTAACCACTTTCCTTAGAGTATCGGATTTAATCATCACAACACTGTGAGGTAGATTCATTTTGATTCCAAAGTTACAGATGAGGACCCTGAAGCCCGAAGAAGTGACACGGATCTGCAAAGAACAGCACCATACCTGGCATCATATCCCGGGGGATTTTGACTCAAGGACAAGAGCCCTTAGGCATGTTGCTATAACCTCTGCTCCATCCCAACTCCACCCCCCAATTACATGCACAAGTCGACATCATACACCGAGACTGAGGATATCTTTAAGGTCGAGCCACAGTCCCAGCTACAGTTTAGGCTACGTCATTCAGATCATTTTCGCCCGGTGCCGACAACGGAAATAATGGCTGATAGGAACAAACTCCAGGCTCCAGGTAGAGTTAGCCCTAGACATTCTAGTGGTGATATTTAAGGGTAATGTAACTAAATGCAGTTGGTAAATGGTGAAGAAAATGAGAATGTAAAACAAAGAAAATGCAGATATATTTTGAAGGCAACCAGCTTTATGTAGAGGACACACCTGGGACTTGAGAGCACTGAGGAAAAACGTTGCCAATTGTCATAAACCCAAACTGGCAAGCAAGCAGGGCAACCTCCGTTCAGGTGGGAGTGTGGCCTGTCGTAGCCACCTGTATTTGCAAATGTGTCTTCACCCACCCCAGTGCATCCACAGGAGTTTCCCTACTGCCCATTTATTCTTAAACACCTGAAGTGCATTTTAAGGTCTTGTATCAGTTTTGTCCTCTTGAAAAGCTATTAAGCTGGTTGCCCTGCAGCCCAGAGGGCTCTTCTTCAAGTGAAACTGATTGCACAGCCCCACTGTCCTTGGAGCAGCCCTGCACGCTGCCTGCATAATTCCTGCGAAAGGTCACCAGCACTTCAACTGTGAAGGCCTTTTTTCTTTTATTAGAAAAAGGAAGAAATGGTAAATCAGCTATTTTCAATTTCTCCAGAACAAAAACGGACATAAAAACCCCAGACAGAATTTTTTCCTTTTCTTTAATATTTATAATAACTGCGTTTGATTGCAATCTTGGAAGAAAACTTGTTTTGATATGTTATGATCTAAACTGAAATTCATTGTAATTTCTATTCCTCGATCTTGATATCGAAGCCATTGTTCAGCTATCCCACCTGTAAGTGTAGAATTTTCGAGTCTTTAATGGCATAAAGCAGAATATGGGTGTTATTTTAGGGGCAGATTTTTTTTAGGATAAGCCAATCCATGCTGCAGTGGAGTGGTAAATAAACTCCCTCCAGGGTGCCAGTGGGGAACCCAGAGTAAGAAATAGCTGATCTCCTGTGTGGCATAGCTCAAAGCAAGTGTCCACAGCCAACCTTGAGACTGCTTGTGATGGATTCACACATGGCAGAACGTAACAGATTACAAGTTGTATCAAAGCAGTACATTAACAGGTCGTCACATTATCAATTTCATCTTCATAAAAACCTACATTCTCATAACCCAGCCACCTGTAGGTAGTCATCCTTTAAAATATCTCTCTCCTATTTTCTCTGAGCTGATTCTCAATAAACAGTACATTCAGTGGATGAGAAAGCCTGCCTTTAATAGAATAAAAGTAAGAATTAAACGAATTTTCAGTAAAATGTAGACTTTATTGTCCAATAAATAAATACATAAATAAGTAAAGTTTCTTTAAATAGTTCATGGATGAAATGTGATTTAATTTAATATTATTTTTTTCTGATTTCCCTTAAATAGACAACTTTTTCTGTGAGTTTCCTCTGAGCTATTTAAGGACAATTTTCTTATTGTTTCTGCATTAAAAACAGTTTTTTTCCAAGAGGAGAGAAAGGACTGGAAAACTCTAGAATTGTGAGGAAAAAAGGTCTTGAAGGATAAAATTCTTTTTTTTTTTTTTAATTTTTGTTTCTTTGTTGCTTTAAGAGAGAGAGGAAAGGAGAGGGAGAGAGAGAGAGAAACATCAATGAAAGAGAACATCTATTGGCCGCCTCCTGCACACCCCTGACTGGGGATCTGGCCCACAACCTGAGCATGTGCCCTGACCGGGGATCATACTGGTGACCTCTTGGTGCATGGGTGATGCTCAGCCACTGAGCCACACCAGCCAAGCAAGGACAAGATTCTTACTGATGCTTCTGCTAATCCAAAATAAATAAGAGCAAAAAATATATATTTGAATATCTAAGCATCTTATCCATAGTGGTTAAGATAAAACTGTTCTATAGAGAACTGAGGAGTAAAGTTACTGGAATCACAGATAATTTTACTCTAAGGGGGAATGGGTCAGTGAACTGCAAGGCAGCCTGGCTATTCGGTGGCTAAGAGAGGAATGAAGGATTGATGTGAAGAACCACAGTAATGAAGCAGCCCTAGACATTTAATGTGGTAGCTAAATATTGTTGGAAGTCTCCATCTGGATTCTTCGAGCTAATTGGCCCTGTTCTAGAGACCATTATAAAGATGGCAAACTCAAGGCACAAGAAGATTCAATTATTTCCCTGAAACCTATCAAATTCCCACGGCTCTTTTACATCACTTTACTGGATTGCTTATTCTACTGTTCTTCTTCCTCTGATGTTCTTGTTTCAAAAAAAATCTGAAATTTTCACATTTGGATAATCTTTTTAAAAAAAATGGGTTTCTGTTGTTGTTGTTTTGTTTTTAGAAAGATAGGGAGAGGGAGAGATAGAAACATCGATTGGCTGCCTCCTGCATACCCTCTACTGGAGATCGAGCTGGTAACCCAGGCAGGTGCCCTGACCTGATGGAATGGAATCTCTGTTCCATGGGAGGACACTCAATCCACTGAGCAACACTGGCTGGGTCACAGTGGAATAATCTTAACCTTAGTGTACTCCTGCGTGGTGTTGTGTTTAAGAAGTAAGTTTTTCCATTCCTTTAATTATCACTTGAAAGGAGTTAGGCATTGTGCTACATAACAGAGAAAAAAGGACATTTTGTGGTGCCACCCTTTACCCCAGGGGAGGAGGGAAGACATATTATGCAAATATGAAAAAGCTGAACGATTATCACAAGGTGAGCAGACGAGGCTGCCAAGCACATGGTAAAGTATCGTGTGGGAGAAAGAAATATTGTCATGCATGAGGCAGAGGCAACATCAAGCAGGGCATATAGTCTTCAAAGAATGAAATACAGTTTTTCCCCCTAAACTATGACCCTCTGTAAATGTTCATGGATATTTTAAAAAATGGAGAAGCTTGAAATATTAGAGACAATATGAGAATAAAAAGAATGAATTCAGTAGGCATTCAATAAATATTAGAAGAATGAATGCATGGATAAATAAATGGTGTTTGGGAAAGATTGAAATAGAAATAATATCTAAATAATAATAATAACAGATAAATAATATCTAAATCTATATAGTCAACTGTTCTCTTACCAAAAAGAGAGAGAGAGAGAGACATGTTGGAAATGGCCTGAACTTGCTCCTTCCCTTAGTGACCTTTCTGAGCCAGGTCATCCTGCTCCTTCAGCAGGTCAAGTGATCAGTAAGAATTGAAGCAATTCCAGCATCTGCATTGGGGACAACAAAGAGTGTGCTTTGGCTATTGTTTATTCAGGAAGTCAGCTACCTTCCATTGCTCCTGCACCAGCCTGAGGTGAGGCTCTGTGCCATGCCCTTTCTGACTTCCACCCATATTGCCAAGGGTGGATCCAGGTTTTGTGAAGCATCAAACTTAGGCGATTTGTAAGGAGTTAATTTTAACAAGTTCAAAATTACAAACAAAACTTTCACTGCAGAGCCTTGGGAGGAACCCATTGCCAGTGCAGAGCCACCCAAGCTTAAGGGACAGTCATTTGGTGGTTGACCCCGTGTGCACTCTTCTTTTTGTGACAGGATGCCTCTCCTCACCCTCTGGAGTACCAAGGTCTTCCCTGTCTTCAGGAAGTTACTGGAATGTTCTGATCTTTATGCAAATGGTCTCTGACACCTGACAGCAGACAAGCAGCACATTGGCTCCAGAGCTGAGGCAGTTTTCTTTGTAACAGTTCATGTACATGTACGTCTGTGAGAACTCCTCTAGACTGTAGGTTCCTGCAAGGGAGATCTCCTGCCTTATCAGTCTTCATGTCCACACGACAGGGCTCTCAATACAAAGTTAATTACATGATTGGATAAATTATTATTTCTGTTACACTAATTGCCCATGCTTAAAATGACAACGTGCTATTATATTTATAAAACATAAAGTTTTTTACATGATTGTTGTCACTGTAAAAAAGAGCAGAGCCTGAAGAGCATACAGTGGAGTAAGGACAGCCTCTTTAATAAATGGTGTTGGGAAAATTGAACAGCTACTTGCAGAAAATGAAACTAGACCATCAACTTACACCATATACAAGGATAAACTCAAAGTGTATAAAAGACTTAAATATGACTCATTAATCCATACAAATCCTAGAAGAAAATGTAGGCAATAAAATTTCAGACATCATATGCAGCAGAATTTTCACTGATACATCACCTAAGGCAACAGAAACAAAGGAGAAAATGAACACATGGGACTACATCAAACTCAAAAGCTTCTGCACAGCAAAAGATATAATCATCAAAATGGAAAAGCTACCCACTGTATGGGACAGCATAACTGCCAATCAGATAAGGGGTTAATTTCCAATATATAGAGAGTGTTCATACAACTCAACAAAATGAAGACAAAGAACCCAATTAAAAAATGGGCAGAGGAACTAAATAGACACCTCTCCAAACAGGACATACAAATGGCCAAGAGACATATGAAGAAATGCTCAACATCACTAATCATCAGAGAGATGCAAATTAAAACAACAATGAGGTATCACCTCACACCTGTCAGAATGGCCACCATCAACAAATCATCAAACAACAAGTGTTGGTGAGGGTGTGGAGAAAAGGGGACTCTAGTGCAGTGCTGGTGGGAATGCAGACTGGTACAGCCACTATGGAAAACAATATGGTGTTACCTCAAATTAAAAATTGAACTTCCATTCGACCCAGTTATCCCACTTCTAGGAATATACCCTAAGAAGCCTGAAACACCAATTGGAAAGAATATATGTACCCCCATGTTTGTAGCAGCACTATTTACAATAGCTAAGATCTGGAAACAACCCAAATGTCCATCAGTAGACGAATGGATAAAAAAAAGCTGTGGTACATATACACTATGGAGTACTATGCAGTGGTAAGAAAGAAAGAGCTCTTATTCTTTGAGATGACATGGAGGGACCTGGAAAGTGTCATCCAAAGCAAAACAAGCCAGAGAAAGACAAGTATCATATGATCTCACTTATTTGTGGAATATAATGAACATAACAATCTGAGGAATGGGGTAGTCCCAGAGACTTGGAAGTGGGGTACAGACTGACAATCCCCAGAAAAAGGGGTGGTGGGGGAGACATAAACCACAGAACTTATATGCATGTATGCATGAACAATGGGCATGGACAACAGAGCTGGGGACAGGGCGGGGAGGGAGGGGGGGAATCAGTGGGTGAAAAAAGAGAAACATCTGTAACAAAAATAAATTAATTAAAAATAATAAATAAGTAAACAGCAGAGCCTGAACAGCAGATTAGTTACTTATATTTCTTTCTTATTCCGAAGAGAGAATTGATTTCAAGGACGTGAGAAAAGTTTCAGAAACTGGGATACGCAGGCTGCAAAGACGCTGTGAATCTCCCCAAGCCGCCCAGCAGAAGCACTTTTCTCCTTGTCATGATTTTCCATTTTCAGATGGAAAAGTCTGGTTTGAAGTTTTACAAGCTAAAGAATTCAAGATTTGATTGTGAACTATAAGCAGTAAAATCTTCAATGAACAAAATGTATTGTGCAAATAACAATGGAACATTAAATATACCACTTAGTGAATGCAACATAAGGAAGTTCAGAAAAAAGTCATTTTGATGTATTTGTTGCATTGTGACTTGGATTGACACAGAAGGAGAATAAAAAGAAATAAGAATAAAACCTGAAGTTTTGCTTCTCTAAGATTTTTTTTTTTTTTTTTTTTTTTTGGTAGCAAAGGGGCAACTCAATGGAAAAACAGAAAACAAACAAGCTGTTTTTTTTTTATAAAGTCACAAAAATATAAACATAGACTTCCATTAAACAATAAGATATAAGAAAAGCCAAATTAAAAACAAACAAACAAAAACAGAAAAATTTTGTGTACCTTCTTTATCCCATATCCTCCCCAAGAGTTATTTTCTGTTTCTGAGATTTGTGCCTTTATTTCAGTCATATATAGCTTGTAAGTATCATGTAAGATTTTTTTAAATATCTAAATATTATGAGCTGTAGCTATTATAACAATAAAATGGGGATAAATAATATAGATTATTAAATTATAAACTAAGGGCTAAAGCATTATATTTAATAGATTTACATAGATACTGATTATTAAAATAATACAGATAATATGACATAGTTTTTGTTTCTGACTTGGTTTCGATCAGAGCTTCAGGTTAAATGTCAAGCCTACTTTTTTATGAATTCACTAGCAAATATTTGCACATGGACAAGTTATAGGACTGGTGACCTTGTCATGTTCCTTTTTTCTTTCCTCTTTTACATACAATTCTCTTATAACAAAGGAGCGAACCAGTCAAACTACCTAAAGTACATAGGTTTATGACTATTATCTCATACAAAGGATCTTTCTTAGGTTAAGAAGTAACTAATTCAGAAGCTATTGAAATTCTGGGATGATCTGAAGTGACTCGTGTTCATTAACTTAATTTTCAAAATTATATGGATTTCCAAAAATTACTTTTTCCACTTCAGCATCCCCATCCACTTCTACTTCCCCATCAACAAACAAGATAAAAAGAAATGATCCTTTCATTTTCATAAAATATATTCTTACACTGAGCTTTTTAGTGGTTTGACAAAAAGATTACTATTTTAAATTATGAATAATTGCCCAATAAAAAAGCAATAATTGTTTTTATTATTCTGGTTTCATTCGAGAATTTGGCAATCATCAATAGTATTATTAGTTTCTCACAACATAATCATCATACCTGGGGGAAAAGCAAAATTCTAAAAACGATCATATAATTATATTAACTTTCACAACTGTTTTCTATGTTTATACTTTGAAAATTTTGTTTAAAATATATTCTTACTCTGGTTGTCTGTATATAAAGCTGCTGCCCTTTTGCTTTGAACTGAAGCTACCATGTTAACTATAAGTTTTAGCACCTTTGTTTATCCCTGCAGCCAAATTATACTAAAAGCAGCTCAAAATTTCATAGATACAGTTATTTGGTTGACCTTTATTATATTTCAAGAAATTTAGATAATTTATCTTTATCTGCAAGCTAAATTCACTCTAAAGTTTTCATGGAGAAGAGATGAAATTAACAATACAAAATGTCAAATTATCAAATTGGTATATAGTTTGCTTCATCCATATAAATATTTTCTTTTGAGAAAAAAATAATTAAAGGAAGAGAAAGAGAATGAAAAAGGAATGGGGGAGAAAGAAAAAGGGAATGAGGATAGAGAATAGAAGGAAAAGGAGAAAGAAAGAGCAATTTTCTATAGCATTTTCAAACTGAGTCCACTTGGTTTGCTTCTAGACATAAAAGAATTCTATATTTCTTAAATTTGAAAAGCAATTTTAATTTTCAATAATTATCAAGATTGGGTTGTAGCACTTTAGGAAGGTAGTAGAGCTTGTAAAGAAAAAAAAAAAAATTGAGCTCCAGTGATTTCTGGATTTGATACCCAAATGAACAAAAACGAAATGCAGCTCAGCAGGGCGGATTTTCCGCTCTCCATTAGCTTGCATCAGCAGTGATGTCTTCAGTATTCTGAACCTTGTTTTCGTTGGTTTGTGCCTCCCAGGTGTGATGCTAATACACCCAGTAAGCTTAGCATGTGCAAATCATAAGAGCCACCTCTCACAACCTCCTGAAGTTTCTATCACTGAAGTTTCAAGTGACCAGGCAATAAAAAATAAATGGACCTAGCGCCCACGAGAAATTATTTAAATGATGAAGGAACCACAAATGGAAGTCAACACTGACGATGAAAGAATGGATGTGGGCACAATTTCTCAGTATGTAAGAAAGAGAGGTGTGAGAATTATACTACTCAGTAGGAGGTCAATGCGATTATACTCAATGAAGAAACAAAATCTCTATGTAGAAAATAATGATGAGCCAAAATGTACAGGGAACTCTACAAGACAAGTTAAGCATATTAGTTCACTGTCATTTCATTTGCTCATTTCTAGAGTAGGCATTGCATGCTCGGTGGAATAAAGGCAGGGAAGTAAGATAAAAAATAAAGATAAAGAAGAGATGGAGGGGGAAGGAGGAAGGAAAGAAAGAAACTCTGAGGTCAATTTCTTAATTCAGTTAAACAAAGACTAAAAACTCCTATTAGAATTTGTTAGGGGGAAAGATTATATCTTAAATACCTTGTGATTAAGAGATTCTAGATGAATTGCTAATATGATTAAATAAATTTGTATTCTACCTCAATGAAAAATTGTGTATTCATGTCACAAACTTATTTAAATATCTACATACTCATAAGCACATGGTAAATGAGCTTGCCCAAAGAACATACTCTGAGTCCTTGAATATATACACTCTTTTTAAAAAAATAAAAATTTCTTGGTTTACTGGGTAGGGACTTCGTGCAGAAGTAATGCTAGATAGATAAAGTATTAGTTTCAGTGAATACTTTTAATCTCATAATTTAACAGTTTGTCTACAGTTCTTAACTAGAATACAAGATAAAAACTGACTCTAATTTCCAGGACATAATGCATGTAACAATTCTTGAGCACAGAACTGTTAGAACAGAACAGAAGATTATCTTTAGTAAAATATTACTTGAATCCATACTAGAATTAAATTTGGTTTATATGCTTAAAATGTATAGCTCCAACTATAAACTCAAATCAAATTTCAGTTAAATATATAACAAAACTACAATTTGTTCGTTCAGCATTTATTGATTGATTGTGCTGATGCTCTAAGCCCTTGGAAAACAACAGGGAACCCCTGGAAGTTGCATTCTACTGAGAGGAAACAGATGATGAGCAATCATTGTAATAGTGAGACACTGCCTAGTATGCTGGACATAAGAAGTACCATGGAAAAATAATAGAGTAGGACAACTAACATTGGAATTGTTGGGAGTGGGGTTGGTGGGGAGATATATAGTTTACACGTTAAAAGCAATAGTGATAAGAAGTAGTCAAAGCACTGATATATTTTGAAGGCCAAACAAATAGAATTTCCTGATAAATTGGGTATCTGTTTTCTAAAAGAGAGCCCTTAGTCAAGGATGGCTCCAAGGTTTTTGTCTGAGCAACTGATAGGATAGAGTTGTTGTCAACTGAAATGAGTAAGATGGTTAGTAACTCTCTAGGCACCAAATTCAATGAGCTTGTCCTAGTTGTGATTCTTAACCCTAAGTACCACAATTTTTCTTGAATTCTCTCCCTGGCTGCTCCATCTGTCTCCCTCACAGACACCTCTTCCTCTGCTGGTTCTCACATATCCATGTACCTGCGAATCTCTTTCTTCTCCCTGTTCCCTAAGTTCCCACTCTTTCTAGGAAAATCACATCCATCCCCATCCTTCTGCCATCATTCTTTCATATATGTCCCATTTGCTTGCTCTATACACCCTCCTCTGACTAGATGATCTCCAAATGGTTTCATACTCTCACCCTAAATATCTAATTCTAATTCTAGCAATTTAGCAACTTAAATGATTACACCCTCTCTTTCCCTCCATTCTCAGCCCTTCACATCAATATATAGAAATTATAAAGCAAACAAAAATATTGTTGTGCTTGAAATAAATAAGTCTATAAATGAAGGGGGAAGTCACTGTGATACCTGTGATAGTGGGCAATTCATCCAAATCATATTAGTCAGTAACATTATCTGTTAACTAAGTAACATTCAATGAAGCTGGTAACTTTCCCATAACTTTCCAAGACCATTTAAAAGTTGGCACAAAGCTGCATGTCTGGTGCGTGGCTTAGAGGTTGAGCATCAACCCATCCACCAAGAGGTTGCTGGTTCAATTCGCAGTCAGGGGACATGCCCAGGTTGTGGGGCAGATCTCCAGTGGGGGCATGAAGGAGACGGCCAATTGATGTTCTCTCTCATTGATGTTTCTGTCTCTTCCTACCTCTCCCTTGCACTCTCTCTAAAATTAAGAAAAAAAAATGTTTAATAAAAGTAGGCACAAAGTTAATAACAATGATAATTTGTATGTAGAGATAAATATTATTCAATTGTATTTCCTGGTATTAAAAAAAAGAAATCCAGTACATGTCATGTACTTTTGCCTTTCTTTGACTTTGCAATTCATTATTTACAAACTCCTTTAAGATACAAGAATGGCTTTCGTATGCCATTGCCTCTCTGAGTCAATCTTTTGCTCTCTTGGTAGAGTTCATCACTTTCTCATCTGAACTGCAAAATGCACTTTAAATTTTCCTGGGCTATAGAACGCATCCTTGCATTATAATCATTAGCCAACCTGTTCTTTTTCTAAGGGACTATGAGCTCTCAGACAGCAGAAAACACATGTGCTTCTAAAACATCTGACAGATTCTATTGACAAATACTTTAGGGCAAAAACAAAGTAAACTACTTTGAATTCCTTTACCTCCTCATATATAGCACATTGTAATGCTTAAACACATAGTCTATAAAATGAAAACAAAGATTTGTTTACCTTCTATTAGCAAAAAAAAAAAATACATGGAAATACCAAAAGTAATTAATATTTACCACAATTTTTCTTGAATTCTCTCCCTGGCTGCTCCATCTGTCTCCCTCACAGACACCTCTCCCTCCACTGTAAAGTTGAGTAAATAGACACATCTAGATAATTCTGGTGATAGAAATTAAAATGTGTAGCATATCTAAAACTATACGTTCATTTCACATGAATCAACCAAGTTAATCTATAAATTGGGAAATTGAGTGTATTGATCAAGTGTTCTATATTATAAAGACTATTACTAAATCTTACAAACTCTCAATGTATATGTATGTAACAATTAAGTATGACTATAAAAATAATTTTACTTCAAATTATACTTTGTTAAAGTAGAATTATTGATATTATTTTTTCATCGCCATTCTAGATAATGCCTGAAAAATAAAATGTACTCAATATGTCCGGAGTAATAATGTGTTCAATGAGTGAATGACTGAATGAATATGCTTATTTAAACATGATTTTACAGAGTGTTGATTTTAATTCATATTTATCAGTTAGCAACTTGTGAATTTGCCTAAACAGAGCTCTAACATGCTTTTTTGTCTGGTTGGTTTATCTAAATAGATAAACCAACCAGACAAAAAAGCATGTTAGAGCTCTGTTTAGGCAAATTCACAAGTTGGTTTATCTATATAGATCCTCATTTAAAGATTTATCAGTACAAAAGTTAAATGATAGTGTTTATAATATTATTGCACAGGTGATGGAACCATACAGAAAGCTAACAAATGATTGTCCCTGGGGCCAAGGAGTCGGCTATAGGCAAGGAAGAGCTATAGAGAGCCTTTTAGGAATGCAGCAATATCTCACTTACTGAGGGTGGCCAGATGGATGTTTATTTTACAATTATTTGTTGAATTATACATACATTCTATGCATGATACAGGTTTTTTTTTATCTCATCATTTAAAAAATGGCTTTTTTTTGCAGTATCTATATTTATTTCCTATGGCCACTGTAACAAATGCCACAAACTGGATGGCTTAAAACAACAGAAATCCATCCTTCACAGTTCCGGAGGCTAGAAGTCTAGGACATACATGCACCACTCTAATTTCCGCCTGCATCGTCGCATGACATTCTCCCTGGATGTCTGTTTGTGTGGCTCCTCTCTTCGTATAAGCACATCAGTCAGATTGTATTCAAGCCTACCTTAATCCAGTGATGCATCTTAGCTTGATTACATCTGCAAAGACGTTATTGCTTAATAAGGTCACATTCATAAGTACCAGGGGCTAGGACTTCAACATATGCTGTGGGGAGGGAGAGGAGGCAAGGGAGCATGGGCATAATTCAACCCATAACAACATCTATCTCAAGAGCCTTGCTTCTCACAATAAGAAAGAAAAGTTAGAACTATTGTTATTATTTTAATTACATGTAGGCTATTTTTTTAAATATATATTCATGTATTTGTTCCTTCAGTAACTTGGTCAGTATTAATGATAAAGAGTGCCTTTAGCATGCATAGGAATTTGCATGAGAAACTATCAGAAATTGAGTCCATGATGAGTCATGCCTGAGATAAATTTGGCCACATCCATTTATCCCAGTAAAATGTGCAGTAAATGAGATTTACATTGTAAAATTGAGACAATGAGGGTTATGGTAGAAATCTAGCTTCTTTATTCTTTTAGCATCTGCTTTTTTACTTCTCTGTGTTTTTTAGCAAATTTGCCTAGCTTTTTGTTGCTTTTGCAGTCATTGGTTCTCAAACTTCCAATTAAAAGTTAAGTTTAAGTTTTTGTTTATTTTGCAGCAGTATTCTTAAATATTTATGAAGAAACTTAAGTCTGACTCGCTTTGAGAAAATATAGAGAAATTAATAATTGATGTGGCTGCTTTGCAGAAAATTAAAGGTTGAAAGCACATGTTAAAAATTAAATCATCTATGCCTAAGACAGAAAAAGTTATTTATTTAAAGTCTTGCAAAAAATGTACAATGAGGTCTTCTCTCCCATCCAAGTCAACTGAAAACCTAATGATTAATTTCAGCTTCTCAGGTTCTAAGACCTGAGGCCAGTCAAAAACTAGACAATAAAGGAGAAAGAGAAATTTCAATTCTATCCTGTAATTTTTAAGAATGCTGTTTACTTACACAGAAATGTAAATACATAGGAAAGTAGATTCTGTATGTTCTGTATGGCCCAGAGGCAGGATCCATCTATAATTTCAGCATTTGTGAATAATTATAGAACTCATATTGGTTATTAGCTATTTTGACACAACATAACTTTAAAGAAAGAATAATTATATCTCTTATACATGGACATTTGCTTATGTATTTAAAGTAAATAAAATAATGAAAGACAAAGATGCAGAAAATGTTGGGTTAAAATATCTTGTCACCATTGGGCATAGGCAATTCTAGCAGCTGGGGAAGGAGCAGCTCACACTTTGGCACAAAATTTATGGAACTTGTAATCTTGGCTGGAAGTATTATTTAGAGGGCAACCTTTCTATAAAAGTTCAGCAATTTTATTTCTACCTAGAGAATGAAAGTCTTACCTGAACACTCTCAGACTATTCTAGAGGCAGACGAGTGGAAAGCATAACCTCTACAAGTCCTTACCAAAGCCTCCTTTTCTTATCTCACACTGGAAGAAAATAAATCACAGAGCAAGTTCAATGAGCAGAACACTACACTACTGTTTTACCTTCAAGTTATTACTTTCTGTCTAGTTTTTTGGAAGGTATCATTTTTAAAGATCATTTCTTCATATAACCAGATTTAGAGCCTATTTTATTTCTTTGCAATAAAATTTCCCATAGCTTGATGGATTATCTTTTATAATTCTGGTTTACCCATCTCTGCTACTGGAAAGTCCCCTTAAAGCACCTGCCCTTCTAAGGAATGGTTGGTGTCATCAACTTGCAATGCAGAGGGCAATAATTTCTATATTGATTGAAAGTATAAATCAGGAAAAACTTTCCTGAGTTCCTTCAAAAGTGAAAATTTTAATATTTCTCATATGTGCAGACTGTAAAAGTCATGTGTATCCCTAGTATATCTAAGGTGTCTTTAAATCTAAAATATTTCCCCCAATTTATTCAAATTGACTATTTTTCTAAGAACTTCATTTAGTTTAAGCTCTTACATATCCAGTTGGTCATATCAGAGTAGTCATATAAAAGAAAGCTAGGTCTCCATCACAGAATTAATTGGAAATCCTCGTTATGTGATTCTGCCTGTGGTACCAGGAAATGTTCTAGGTTGAAGCATTGACTTCCCAATAGTCTAATGACTAGAGGTGTCAAATAACAGACTTGCTTAATCTGACTCCTATGAAGTGTTTTTTTGGCCACTTGATGGAGGTCACTATGCTGGTGCAGTCCCATGGATAACTGATGTACTTTTTACATTGCGAAAGGACTTTTGTTATGCAATTCAAGAAAAATAAATTATTCTACTCTTCCCTAAATGCCTAGTACCTATCTCTTCAAATTAAATATATAGCTTGGGGCCTCCTTTATACTCCAAAATGTGCTTACACATGTTTTTACCCACAGTCTACTATAAAATGAAAAAGTATTGTGCTACTGAGTAGCTGGCCTCCTCCAGGTAGTTAAATCATAACAATGTCTTCTGCACATTGTTATGTATTGTGTCCTCTTGGCACAATCTCTGCGACAATGTTATACAAAATCAATATTTTTTTTCTAGATTTTATCAATGTATTTAAGGAAACAAGAAAAATGCTTTCAAAGCTTAGAAAAAAAATCGACTGGGATTGTTCATCTGGCTTTCAGTTATGTTAGTGAACTCATTTTGCATCAGGATCGAAATATGTAGTCTGAACACTAAAAAGTAGCTGCTCAGTATCCGCATATTTAAACATATAAACTATTGCCCTGGCCAGTTTGGCTCAGCGGTTAGAGCGTCGGCCTGTGGTCCAGAGAGACCTGGGTTCGGTTCCCGCTAAGGGCACGTACCTCGGTTGCAGTTTGTCCCCGGCCCTGGTTGGTCGTGCGGGTGGCAACCACTCGATGTGTCCCTTCACATCGATGTTTCTCTCTCTCTCTCTTCCTCTCTCTCCTTCCCGCTCTAGCTGAACAAAAAATGGAAAAATGTCCTCGGGTGAGGATAAAAAAAAATAAATAAATAAATAAAATAAACATATAAACTATTGTAATAGGAATAATTTAGGTTAGAGCTTAAGGCTGTAGTATGTATTATTATATATTAGTATAGTATACATAACATATATACTACAGTATACTCATATATAATATGCATTAATATAGTATATGGAATGAAACTGAGTATGCAATATATAGAATTAGTATAGAATACTATTTTGAAAAACAGTATAGTATATAGAATAGAAATTATAGAGTACAGTGTCTGGAATATACAGTACAGCATATAGCATATACTTTACAGTATAAACTATCGGTGTAGTACACAGAACACTGTGACGATCTAACACCCTCACTGAAGTATGGGATAACTCTGTGACTGAGACAGCACCACAGCTCTAACTTCTCTCTCTATTCAAACCTGCTATCTTGCCCTCCGCTCTCCTTCCCTCTCTCTCCCTCTTTCCTTCACCATGACTCCCCACCCATTTTCTCTTCCCTCTCCACCCCTTTCTCCTTCTCCCTTTCCTTGTCTTCCCTTCCCTTCCATTGCTACCTGTCTGGAGAGCAATCCCTAATGAAGTCCTGAGTGTAATCTCAGTCTGAGTCAGTTCCCAGGGAACGCAACTGCAAACCTGTGTTTAAGAAAGATGAGAATTGAACCCACATGATTTTGTGACATGCCTTTTCTCGATAAAATTTTTAAAAGCATAAAATAAGGGATTATATTTCTGGAGTTATTTAGATTTGAACAAACCTAAAATTTTATAGATTAAATGATGATGATAATTTAATCATGGAACATGTTGAAATAGTTTTTTTTAAAAATCACTGTACACATAAGAAAGACTCAACAAATCCTATTAAAAACAGAAGGTGATTTCACCAGTGATCCATCGCTGTATAGTTTCAACATTGTTTTATTTTTTCATTAACAGTTATGTGTCCTTGTTAATTTTTCTCACCTTGAAATAATATATTCTCATCAAAATAAATCAAATATGCAGTGTATCCACTCTGCTAATATTTGTATTATACCCCCTTTTGAAAAATAAACTACGGTGATTTTAATGAAAGTCTAGAAGCTCATCATCTATATGCACCATTGTCAAAAGAACCATGAACAGTACTGAGAAGCATCAGTAACTCCAAAATGTGGGCACTCACATTAACAAGGGGCCCAAGCATTACAGTAGGAAAAAAACACCTCCAAGTCCTGAGTCACTCTGCATTCCAAAGGTCTCTCCTCTCTGTTTAAAATAGCAAAGCGTCCCTCAGGAGACTTTGGGGTGTTTTTGAAAAGTTTTCAGGCTTGTTTCACTTTTACATTATCCCGATTCACAAGAAACTGGCTACCATAAAACAATCTAGCCATCATTGCAGAATGGCCACCGTGTCCAGGATGACGCATACATCTAAGCCGAAAAGGTGTGAGCCGCTTTCCATTGCTGTATTCCTGTCTCACTGTACAGTTAGCGTACTGTTTTCTCATCTAGTGTAACATAATATGGCAAGTAGGATCTGAGGGAAGAATTCCTTTTTTATACTAGATAGCTACTTTCTGTTTGAAGAGCTCCTATCCATCTCCACTTTCCTGAACACACCAAATCGCACCACAGTTTACACCAACATCTGCTTGCAGACGCTGGTTAATGAGTTGATGGCTGACTTTTAAAAAATCTGAGTAGCTTGGCACATCCATTCCTCCCCCAAAATTATGACATATGATGTTTTAATGCTTCCAGTTTGCTTGAAAAGTCTGTGTTTTTCCTGTGTATCATCTTTCCTTGTCTTGTTTACATATTTTACCACCTACGTGGATTCACACAAAAATATCAAGTTTCTTTTCATTTCCTTAATTAAGACAAACTACATAATTCCATAAATGCCAATGGAGACAACTAGATTGCTCAGTTCTGTTCCTTCTGAGATAAAAGCACAGATAAAAATGGGCCAAGACTGTCTTTGCTTCCCATATGTTCCCGTCTTGAAGAGAATGTACATGTTTGTCCCAGTTGAATTAACGAATGCACACGTTTCTTTCTCCCTCCAATAACTCATACCTCAATCTTTAGAAAACGTTTTCAAGCCACTTTACAACATTGAATGTTAAATATCTCTTCTGAGACTTTTAGAATTACATCAACTATTAACATCACGATGAAGAAATCTCGTAGCAGAGGATCAAACGTCGGTGTTGGCATGGAGTCCAGTTCAACCATCCTCTGCCATCCTTGTTGGTGCTATTTACTTTGATTATTAAGTCTGTGTCCATCTTCTGATTTGAAACGTAGTGACTCTGAGCTAAAACAGTAGACATTTCCTTCGGGGAAATTTTCTCCAAGTTTAAGGCTGAGTATCCTAGTCTTAAGATAGTACCTTAAATGGAAAATAGCAATGGTGTTGAGGGGGGAAATGACATTTAAATGTTTTAAAAGTCTGTCTTAACTCATTTAACTTTTATAAAACATTGATGGTATATCTGATATAGGATGAAATTGGGAAATTCCAATTCCTTAATGAAATATTAATCCCGCCTACCACCTGTTCTTATATAGCCCACTAGCTAAAAATGCTTTTTTATATTTTTAATGGCTACCTTTTAAATGGTTACATAATAGCCTTGCTTTTGCCTCTTGCCCCTTGAAGGCTAAAATATTTACTCTGTGTTCCTTTAAGAAAACATTTGCCAGCCCTGGTCTGGAGGAAAGGATCCCTGTGCCCTTAGTATCCGCTGGTTGTTTTCTACAGGACTGTGGTCCCTGGGGTCAGAAACATAAGAGTGTGTGTGACTGTAGGGGGGCATTTGGGGAAATGCTTAGGTTTATTTTCCCACCTGTGTTCTATAGTTGTTTATTTTGTTATCTTTTAGTTGTTAATCCAGCACTCTATTTTTTTCCATTTCTTCAATACATCTATGCTTCTTCTTCCAGACAGAAATATCATGTTTCCTGTAGCTATAAATACAATGTAGATTTCACCTATTTGTGGCTAAGTGGGGACTGTGATGTCACCTCATAAACTTTCATAATGTTGTTACTGACATTGACATAATAGAATAATAAATATACATAAATTAAATTTAAAATAAACACATTATATAAATATAAAATAGGTTTTAAAAAAGAGAAAAGGGGTGAATTTCCCCCTGACTAAGCATTGGATAGGAACAGAGGTAGAAACTTCATATAAATTGAAAATATGCTGAGATGTCAAGAATTATCAAGTTAGACAATATGTTCACCTGATAGATATCAGTTTTGTTAAAGACTGTATGCTTTATCCCTGGAGTATTTTAACATAAACATTCTTCTTGACAATACCAATAAGTTTGTTATTTATGCCCCAGACTTTGAATTTTGGGGAAGATTCCTTAAATGGCAAGGTATCATCTTTTATAAAAGAACAATTATTTTGTCTATAAAAAGATCTTCATGTTTCTGTTGTATGATTCTAAACTAAATAAGCAATAATTTAGTATCTAGATAAGTAGATGCCTTTCTGGAGTGTCCAGCATGCTATATTCTGTCTCTCTAAATTACTGCATAGCGACAAGTTTATATAATGTTGCAAGAGAATTGAACATCATACTAGATATTTCATTTAAGATCCAGAATAAGTACCACATTTTATGTCAGGTAAATCTGGCTGTCCAAGGTGTTCAAAATGAAAAAAAAAAAAAAAATCCTGAATTGTGATTCTTTGGGAAGCAAACAAGAGGAATGACATAAGAAAAAGAGCCCAACCCTTCTATCTTAGAGAAGAGAGGAGCTGAGACCAGGGGCAAGGGAGCCCCGCGGGTCCTTCAAACGCTGAGCTTCTGTGATTTCTATTTTTAAATGAGTAAAAATGAGCTTTGAAAGTTTTTCACACTTGGAGAATAAAATAGTATCTAATGCAATTCAAAACAGATTTAGTAAGTCATCCTGTTAATATAACGTTTCTTTTTTTGGTGCATGTTTCGTTCAGACTCAGTTTTCATTTAGCACCAAAAGAGTCTACATTGCAGCACTCAGAAAAGAAAGAAGGTTTTATTTTTAAAGTCTGTTAAGTCTACAAGTGACTAAAGAGTCTTTGGTACCAAATATACCCTAGGTAAAGGGGGAATTTTTCCATTTCAGACAGTGTGCAGTCGTGAATGTGGCAGACTTTCTGTTAGCCCAGAAACAGGAGGAACAGTTGGAGAAGCTTCAGCTCTTTGTCGAGGATGAATGGAGAATGGAATGAGGACTCTCCTCGCATTTGTACACACACCGACACACTCACATGCCCACACACACAGTCTCACACACACATGTCACATATATACACATACTCAGAAACACACACCCAGTTACACATATATTCAGACACATATACACACACAAACCTTTTCATACACACACGTGTGTATATATATATATATATATATATATATATATACACACACACACACACATACATACATAGAGTCAGAAACACACACCTATTTACACACACTTACACCAAAATTATTAGGTACCCAAAGTAACTACAAAAATGGTAACTGTAACTTGAAGTATGTTCCTGGAATTCATTGTTGGTCCTCTTTAAACTAATAAAATTATTTCTTTTTTTTTTTAAACATTTTTTTCTTTATTGATTTCAGAGAGAGATAGAAACATCAATGAGAGAGAATATCTATTGGCCACCTCCTGCATGCGCCCCACTGGGGATTGGGCCCATAACCTGGGCATGTGCCCTGACCGGGAATCAAACTGGCGACCTCTTGGTGCATGGGTCGAAGCTCAACTACTGAGCCACACCAGCCGGGCATGAAATTACTTCTTATTATAAAACATCTTACCACCATATTGAAAAATAGCATCTTACACATATGATAGAAGCTTGGTGAACTCAAGAATGTGTCAGCATAATGCCTAGGTGAAGATGGTTGCCAGTCTTGCTCTGGGAAGAGCTGTGACTCACCTCTGGCAGATCTCCCTGCTTCCTCATTTGTGAACTGGAGGTGGGGAGGGGGGAAACCAGTGTTCCCCAAGGCTTCCTACAGCTGTTATACACTAGGAAAATGTACTTAGAGTATTTGCATATGAACTACAGTGATGAACTCTTATTACCTAACCCCAGATGGTCTGCCAAAGCACCTAATTAAAACATTTACTGTACACCTGAATATTCAGGATTAGAGAAATTATAGGGTTTTCTATATAAGCATTTAAAACATTTAATTTGTTCCTAAAATAATCAGGAAAATGATCAGTCAGTTCACACATCTGTCATTGACCTTGACCACGTTAGTGTTGAGAGAAACTTATAATTTTTTGGAGTTATCAATAGCAAGCCATCCATGTCACCACAAAATAAATCACTTACTAAGAGGCATGGCTGTTTTGGGTGCTGAATAGAACTGTGCAAAATGAGCAGAGTTAAAATAATGATGAGCCCAGCTGCTGTGGCTTAGTGGATTGAGGGTCCTCCCATGGGCTGAGAGGTCTTGGTTTGATTTCTGGTCAGGGCACATGCCTGGGTTGTTGGCTCAATCGCAGTAGGGGGCATGCAGGAGGCAGCTGATTGATGTAGCTTCCTTACATTGATGTTTCTATCTCTCTCTCCCTTCTTTTCTCTCTAAAAAAATCAATAAAAAATATATTTTTTAAATAATGATGATGAAAGCAATAAACTATATGTTACAAGCAAACTTCCCTGTTTGGCCTCTCCAGGAGATACCTGCCTTTGAATTCCACTCATTCAATATAGTTTTCATATTGGATAAGCTTTGAAAGACTTTCAGGTTTGGAGGAAAAGAATGGTATGACTTTAAGTAATATTGTGTGCTCATCTCTTCTCCCATGTAGAAATCAGTGAACTACCACACTTACTAAGCCATCAACTATTGAGTTCCTCATATGATCAGGTGATTTGATACTTATTTAACACTCCTTATATAGGCCACAGTGCTTTAAATTACTATTTCCATCTAGTAGTTATAGGACTAAAGCTCAGACGTAAGGTATCCTACCCAAGGTCACCACAACCAGTGAAAAGCAGATCTCAGCTTGGAATCCAGCCCTGATAAACTCTTAACCACTGCGCAGCTCTGGTCTGTAGGCATGCATAGGTCTGTGTGCCAGAGACACTATCCTGGGGTCACTTGGAAGATGATAGCTTCATGAGACCCCACGCAAGTCATAGAAAATTCAGAGGCTCTTTTTAGTAGCTCCTGATCCAGATGGCATATTTGAATCATGAGGACGTTTTCCAGAAAATGACTGGGGCTTATCCAAAACTAATTATCAGGAGATGGGGGTCCAGGCCTTGGTGTTGTTTTAAAAAGCTACCCAGGAGATTTGGATGCACAACCAGAGTTGAGAATTACTGTTCTGACCAGTGGTTCTCAAAATATAGCCTCCAGGTCAGCAGCAGCTACATCACCTGGGTGCTTGCGAGTGCTCCGCCTCATTCGGGTCCTCGCTTCTGAGGCTGAAGCCCAGCAACCTGCGCTTTAATAATCCTCCCGTGATTCAGATACACATTCAGTTTGAAGACCACTGCTTTAAATCAGGATTCTAAAGATAAGCTTTTCAAACTTTAACTTGCATAATATTTAAATAAATACCATAATCCAGAAGGTCTGGGTAAAGACTGAAATTTTGCGTTTCTAACAAACTTCTTCCAGGTGATGCTGATGCTATTCACAGATGCACTCTGAATAAAGATGGTCTCCAATCAATTTTTCTTAATTCACATCACCAATGCCAATTTCCATTCGAGGCAATATACTGGTGTTAAAAAGAGGAATCATAGAAAGATCTCTCCCAGTAGTAATAGATCAGAGAACATTAACTTTCCACTATAGCACATACGATGCAACAAATAAAAGAGATGAACGGAAGGGTTCCAGTTCTGGTTCTGCAGAACCCTGAGCAAGTCCCATGACCTCTGTGTGTCCACTTGGCTTCCTTTAAAAAAAAAAAAAAAAAAAAAAGACCTTAGAGTAGATTATGTTACTATTTGCAAGCTCAAAAATGTGTATGTATGTAATTAACTTTATACTACTCTCTACTGAGCATTCACTGTGTTTCTGTATTCTGCTTGGAACAAGCTGTAGAGTACAGGGACTGTGACTTTTATTTATTTTTTTACTTTTTATTTTTATATTTTTATTAATTTTTTTTAGAGAGATATAAGCATCGATGTGAGAGAGATACATTGATTGGCTGCCTCCTGTGCACCCCCTACTGGGGATCAAGCCTGAAACCTGGGCATGTGCCCTGACCAGGAATCGAACCGGAACCTCTCAGTCCATGGGACAACACTCAATCCACTGAGCCACATCAGTCAGTTGGGACTGTGACTTTTAAATGTTTAAGCCCCAACAGCACTAGGATGACACTCAGCACATAGTAGGTTCTTTCAAAACTGCCTAATGAAAGCACTAAAAGCAAATTGTAAACTATTTTTCTCAGAAGACTCTTTAATTTTTAATATAATAACTACCCTTTCATTTTTTTCTTTCTAGAGATATTTCTTTGCACTAATGAGAAAGATGCATCCACTTAAAACTCTTGTTTTAAGTATCCACAAAAAAGGTTTGCACAAAGCATCAGAACTATTATGTCACCAATGGAGCACCCTCCTTATGTTTGTGCATTCAAACATTGTGTGGGCACAACATGTCAAAGGGTTTAAAAGTACTGAAAAGGACTTTTCTGCTTATATGGAGCTCATTTTAATTTTAAGCTGCCATTTACAGATATTAAAGATTGTCAAATTGAAATAGACACAGAGAACAGACTGATGGTTGCCAGAGGGGAGAGAGTTGGAAAACTGGGTGAAAAGGTGAAGGTATTAAGAAGCACAGATTGGTAGTTACAAAATAGTTACAGAGATAAAAAGTACAGCATAAGGAATATAGTCAATTAGGGGGGAAAAAAATGTAATTTTGTCCCTTTCCTTTTTGTTGTGGTTGAAAGCAAAGTAGGTGAAATTTTCAGAAAGGCAACAGCAAAAAAAAAAAAAAAGAAAATGAAATATATTAATTAATGAGGTTCAGTACTTTTAGTGAAATTTCTTTAAACTCTTATCCTTTATTCCTAAAATGCCTCTCTTATGGGCTGGAAACCAAAGACAAAGGGTGCCCTTCAGACCTGGAGGGAGGTCAGTGGACTTGGGGAAATTGTGAAACCTGAGAATCAAAGTTTATCAAGAAGCTGTAATCATGAGAATTAGGCCAGGGAAGAGGGTGAGACTAAATTGGTTGGGTTGACAATGAACAAAATACTCAGGAATATTTAACAGATGGAGTTGAGATCCTTAGAGAACATGGAGACCTGTCTTAAGAAGCAGATGGTTGATGACAAAGTACAGCCTTGAAAACCAGATGCAAAATGAACACACCCAGGGAACAAAGGCAACTGTAACCTATTCATTAGTGTTGCACTGAAAAATCTGATCTGGGTACAAATAGTAAAGTCCAAATGATAAAAATAAAAATAACAACAATGAATTTCTTGTCCACATAAAGAAAGTATCTCATTCATCAGGACAATGCACAGATGTACAAAAATGAAGACAGGGATGAAGGATACTAAAGTAACAAAAGCAGAAAACTAGCATCACCAGTTAAGACTGACATTGGACTTGAGTATAAACACGCAGAGCTCCAAGTCCCCTGAAGCCAGCAGCGAGCAGTCACTATGCTGGCAGTTGGGGACACAATGTTTAGCAAAAACAGACACAGTGTCTGCTTATATGGAGCTCATCATCCAGTATGAGGATGTCTATAAAATATTAACTGAAGCAAATGTCAGTATAAAACTTTCCTGGAAAAGGGAAGTGCCAGCGTGCTCTTAGAGTTTGTAAGAGGATAATGTGACCTAAAAAAAGATGGTACAAGATGACATTCTTGAGGAATCAATGAGTTTGCTGAGATCTGAACAAAGAGGAGGAGTTAATGGGATGCTGTGTGTGGTGGTGAGGAGGAGTGCTGATGAGGAAGGGATAAGCTTGGAAAGCCCCAAAAAGGGACGCGTGATAGAGGACACTGGAGAGGCAGGTAGTGGGGAGACCAGGCAGAGCTAAGAGACAATGTTAAATATTTTGGTCTTTATTCTAAGATTAATGAGAAATCATTTAGTTGTTTAAACAGAGGCCTGGCATGGGAAGTTACACTTTATTAAAAAAACATCATTCCAGCAGTGACTTACCACACGGTGTAATGCAGCCCAGATTTTAAAGCAATAAAGTGGGGTTTTTGGACGCTGTTACAGTTCTCCAGGTGAGGTTGATGACAGCTTGAACTAGGGTGGTGGCAATGAAAACAGGGAGAACTTGCTGGTTTGAGAGATACTTAGAAAGTAAAATCAGCAGGACCTAGTGATGGATTGATTGGACGCGGCATATGAAAAAGCAAGGCTTCGGATGACAGGTTTCCAGCTTGCTTGCCTTTGAAACAGCAAAGCTGGAAAACTATCTCATTTTGCCTTGTTTGCAGAGGGGTGATAGTGACAGCAGGTTCTGTTTGGGTTGAGCAGAATTTAAAATGACTAAGATGTCCACATGGGGATACCAAATAGGCAACGGAACGTACTGGTCTGGAGCTTGGAGGGGAGCTCTAGGCTGAGATGAAAACAAGGCATGTAACACGTGGAGATGGGACCTGAAGCTATGAGCTCAGGGGGGATTGCCGGGACAGAGGGAATACAGTGAGAAACAGCCCTGGCCAGTTTGACTCAGCAGTGAGAGCCTCGACCTATGGACCGAAGGGTCGCAGGTTTGATTCAGGTCAAGGGCAAGTACATGGGTTGCAGGTTCAACTCCCTGCCCCAGTTGGTTTCATGCAAGAGGCAACCAATTCATGAGTCTCTCTCACATCGACGTTTCTCTCTCTCTCCCCCTCCCTCCCTCCCTTTCACTCTCTCTTTTAAAATAATCAGTAGGAAAATATCCTTGAGGGTGGATTAATCAAAAATAAAAATAAAGTGAGAAACAAAAGTTTAGGTGGGGTTTGAATAAGTCTGTTGGAGAGGGGTAAATCTGCTAGGCCTTCCTTGCTCCGATCAGACATTAACCTAATCTATCACCAAAAAAGAAAATGACAAATAACAGAACACAATACACTAATGTCACAATTTCAAAAGTCTGGGTAACATCAAGACCAAGAAAGTGTACAATAGTTTCCAAGTTAAGTCAATTATTTGTTTATTTAAAAGGTTGGTTGTTATTTACCAACCAATGTACGCATATGTGCTCTGGCATTTGGGGACCCAGTGAATTGTCTAAACCCTCATCAGGTGTCACGGTGGTGCCAAGTCTGAGCCACAGGGCAGTCATTTAGCTCAGACGTGAGGCTCAAATTTCCAACCCACCCCGGGGACAGAGCCGGCTCCAGACATGAGCCAAAACGTTTGGTTTTCAGACAGGGGGAGAATTCGTATGAAACAGAACAAGAGAGTAATCTCTGCTCTCTGAGCACAACACATGGTATATTCATGTTCATATCCCCGACTAAGCTCCTTTCTCCACGACAATCACGGAACACTGATTCTGAGGGAAAAATCAGGATGTTGTTTGTGAATCACTAACCAAGAAGTTAAGGTTAACCTGGAAGCACAAAGGTAAATGTAGTGAGGTATTTCTAGAGAGGAATGCATTTCCATGTTCCTTTCTATATTTTATTGTTAATGGTTGATTCTATGTTTTTACATAGCAAAAAAAAAAAAGGCAAATGTACTAGAAGTGCATAATTCCACTAAAAAAATGAATATCTGTAAACTCATTTTTCACATCTGAGTTTATGCAAGCGTTAACATTTTTTTCCACTTTAGAAACAATAGCTGTTAAGGGAGCCATAGTGGTATGCCGCGAGGCAGATGAACACCCTGAAGAATTAGTGAAATACTCCTAGTTGGTAACTTCATCATGAGAAAGGAATATTCTCTCAAGCCTCTAGATGAGATATTCAAATCCCGTGTTCTACTGATTTTTTTAATATCTATTATTTTAAATAGTTTGAAGAAATGTTTTTGTACTCTGGAGAAAACTAATGAAAACAGAACTGATAATACATGCACCACATTTTATGATATCTTTGTAATCTTTTTTAAATTCTCTTTTTTTAATGTTTTTCTTCTGACATTGTCATTCTATTATGAATTTAGTTTTCTTATTCTAGCATTGTCTAACTTTACAGATTTAAAAACTTCAACCAACTTCAAGTTTCAGGGTGGGGAAAAAAAAAACAAACACCATGATGGGATGTCAATGTGCCAACTACATGGTATTTATACTTTGTAGTCACAGATGTTACAATGAAATTGTCTCTGTTGTGATCTCACATTATGGAGAGTTCCAAGGGTCTGACAACTCCTGACATTATGATATACTCCTGCTACACGGTTAAATCCGACACTCAGAGCAGAGTTCTCAGCAGAGCATAAGGAAAGATTTATAGACATGGCAAAAGAACACTTTGCCTGTTCCCTTCTTTAAATAATTATGACTTTCCATGAATCTCTTTCTAAATCAACTGCAGAATGACAAATATCTGGGCGAAGAAAAGGCCACAAAAATATCACTTACAGTAAGCACTATTGAGGTTTCAGAAGCATGGTATTGAATTCTCTGCTCTACATTCTCTATATGATTCATTATGTGGAATGCTCCCCACCTCTCCACACACCATATATTTCTCCTATTATCATTCAAAAAAGACTCTGAAAACTCCTTTTTTCAGTCAAGTTATTTCTTTTCTCAATACTAGAAGTCAAGAATAAAATATTTCAGTGTATTTTGAATTAAACAAGTTGGGGGGGACAGGATAAAAATATTTGCCTAATTGATTACATGGAATGAATATTTTGGGAGGACTCTCCAGGGTTCTAAAAAAAAAAAAATCGCAAGTATATTTGGGGTATCTTTCTGATTTAACTATATAGGTTTATCTAAAGTAAAATTTTGAAATACTGAATATTTTTAAATGCCCAATCTATTCAGAGAAGTGAATGGGAAGTAGTATTTATGGGCATCTATTCTTCAAGGACCTTTTTGTATTATGTCTTTACAGCAACCCCATTTTACAGATGAGCACAGTGAGTTTCAGAGGCGATGTGCTCAAGACCACACAACTATTAACAGACCTAGAATCTGAAGTTTTCTCTGGCTTCCAATATTTTTCCTCAAGATCCAGTTATCACTAACTGCTCAAAGGTACTGCATTTAAAAACAGATAAACAAACAAAATGGAAATAATATTCTAGTTCTTTTGTTTTGCTGTTATAATCTAAATGCATGGGCAGGGAAGAAGAGCTCTTTCTGATGTCACACTCTATGTAATTCCATGTATTTGAAGAGTCTAACAAGAAAATGCTTGAGGGGTATAACATTTATAAATTTGCACACTTGCCAAGCTCTGAGCTGAGCATATTTCATGCATTATATCATGTAAAAAATGGTTTAAGAAATAATTAAAATAATTAATAATAGTTAAAATAAATTCTCACAATAACACAAGGTAAATATCATTACTATTTACATTTTAATGATGAGAAAACTAAGGCTAGAGGTTAAAAAAACTTATCCCTGCCCAGCCAGTGTGGCTTAGTGGTTGACCCATGTACCAAGAGATCATCGGTTCAATTCCTGGTCAGGGCACATGCCCAGGTTGTGGGCCCATTCCCCAATGGGGGGCATTCAGGAGGCAGCCAATTGATGTTCTCTCTCATCAATGTTTCTATCTCTCTCTCCTTATCCTTTCCTTTCTCTCTCAAATCAATAAAAAAAAATTTTAATAGACAACTTATCCAGTATTATACAACTTATAATTGGCAGACCTGGACTTGACCCTGTGATTCTATGCTGCTAAAGAGTTGCTACCCACTATGTTAAATTGCTTCCCTTAATTATAGAATTACTATACAACTAAACTCTAATAAGCTACTGATTACTTTTGTATTTCTATATATTTAAAGCAATATGTTACATGATACAAAAACGTTATGATTCTTATTTTTATTTATATATTATATATATATATACTGTTAGAAAATTCTGTATAACATCAACACAGAATTTAACTTTGAAAAGTAACATACGTATCTAACTTGTTACAGTCCCCATTAACCCTAGCTTCTTTCATAAAAGTAACTACTGTACTGTCAACAAATGTATGTTCTTCCAAAGGTTATCAGTGTTTCTTATACTCATGTGTATAACACAGATATAATTTTGTCATCGTGTACCCTATTTTTTTCTTGACCTAATCACATGTCCTGGAGCTCCTTCTGTATCTGGACATTTAGCTTTAACACTCACATTCTTTACTCCTGGGTATTTTATCACGATACAGATGTGCCATATTGTAGTTTTTCATTCCACAATGAATGGACATGGTATTTTATGGGTTAAGTTTTCTCTAAAGTGTCTATCATGTGTTCTACCCAATTACCTATCCGATATCACTGTTTGGATATCCAACAGGGTTTCAACTCCCTCATGTCCAAATGAAATTTATCAGCATCCCCCACCTTGCTAATCCCTATATGTTCTCTAGGTCAGTGCTGCTAAGAGCATGAGCTGTGAATTAGTGACAATCTGGGATTACTTGAACTGGTCCATGGAGCACAGAAGCTAAGAGTAAGCAGTTGAATACCTTCACAGCAATTTGACAATGCTGCAACATCCAACTGCACAAGCATGCTTCCAGTCAGTGTTTTTTGTTGTAGTTTACAAATGTACACAATGAATGAGAATTTTTTTTTGAAAGCTTATCCTTCGCCACAGATAAACACTATCACAGTTCAGTGAAAGGCGTTACCACTCAACCAGTTGCCTAAACCAGACATGTGAGCATCAGCCACCTTATCTCTTTGGCCAGGAACACATGGACAGGCAAGCAATAGGAAAACCAGAAAGAAGTTTCTAGAGCCAAGGAATTGTTGTCAAATGTTTGTCTTACTGACCCTCTTCCCATTAAAACATGCTGATTTTCTCTAATCTCAAAAATATCCTCTCTCAATCCCACATGATCCTCCAACTATTACCCTATGTGTTTCTTCACCTTCACAGTAAGTAATGCGTTGGTTAAAAAGGTTTTGGGAAAACAAAGATCCCTTTCATGATCCCCATCTGTTGTGATAACCCACCGCAGTGTGATTTCCCCCAGCTCCTCTTTGAAAACCTTAACAAACTAACTAATGACAGTCTTATTTCTCATGCCATCACCGAGACCTCACCTTCCGTGGTCTCTGTACAGCACTGAACAACAATGATCAGCATCTTCTTTTTGATGCTCGGGCTGGCTGATGGTTTCTATTTCAAACCTGTGAAGTAATCTGGGACATCATCTGTCAGTAGAGATAGAAGATCCAAAATGGCTCTTGCAGAGATTTAGAGAGGGCCGTCAATAAAAAATAGAAAGACGGCCTGGCAGTGTTTGGGGCCTGGGCCAGCCTGGAGGCTATCAATGGGAAGTTGCACCAACTGCTTCTTTCTCTTATTTTCCCCAGGGGACATAGCCCTGGGGTAGGCACAGAAAAAGTGTGGTTGAATTGACCCAGAATTTGTGGTTTTAAAGTTTGTGATGGTGGTTGAATACCATTAAAGTGGATAAGATGCTCTAAAGAAAACATGTTAAAGGAGAAACAAGGAAGACCGAGGATAAAACCCAGACAATGTTAGTATTTAAAGAGTTGGCAGAAAAGGTGTTTCTTGATAATTCTGGGGAAAAGTAGTAACCAGATAAAAGGATAAGCATGAAAAAGTAGGTCCTGAAAATTAGAGAGAATTGTAAAAGGTGGATATCATCAATAGTAGCAACTGTAAACCAATTATGCAGGATGAGTCAAGAAAACACATGATTGGATATGAAAATTAACGTCCAGACTGATTTTTATAGAGGGTAGTTTCAGAAGCACCCTGGGAATTCCAAGCAGCGTCTGCTTTTGCTGAATCAGACACTAAACTTTGTTTCGTGCAGCACTGGGACTCATTCTAGTGGCCATGGAATTCTCAAAGCCATAAAATATATGACCACAATTAGTGGGCAGAAGCAAATCTCCCTGGAAAAATCCTTCTACGCACATTGCCATCCCAAAGGCCTTGACCTAAGAGTGTTATCTGTCATCATCTACTCCACTGCATAAACCACCCAGGTCCCTCTGTGGAAGCCATTCAATCAAGACAAAGCTCCCCCTACTGTGATAGAGAGAAAGAGCAAAGTAAGAGGCTGATAATATTGCCTACCAGTACCAATTGCCAAGCTCTGACTAACTGACCTCCGTGCTCCCATGTCTGATTTTTCATAATAATTTTCTTTTCTTTTGCTTCTCCAAGACTCCTTCTTCCTGCCTTAAAAAAAAAAAAAAAATAGAATGGCATATGATACCAAAATCTCCTAAATCAATATCAAAGTTATTGTTAGTAAAATTAATCTTCTTTTGCTCTTCCTCTCATTTTCCATTTATAGTTCTCATTCCAGAGGATAACCTAAGAGCCCTCCAAGTTTCAACATGCATCATGTGAGTCCCAGTCAGTTCTTTCCACTAGCCAAGTGCTCAGTGGAAGAAGGAGCACAAATTTCTCACCATTGTACTTGAGGGATAAGAGTCTGGGAATTCAGAACTTCCGGGTGTGTTAAAAGCCCAAGAGAAGCCTATGAACTGCCCCTCAATGTCAAGTGTCACTCAGTTAAGAGGAAAGATCACCTGCTCTCTCAGAAAGCACTGAGTGCCAAACATGTTCTAAATGCCACAATGTTACAGATGGGACAGGAAAAACTATTCCACGGGGTCACTCCCTGCTCTATTCTGATTTAGCACAATGGCAGAGATAATGCTAAGTGTCCCACAAAGTCCACTTTATAGTTGTCTTTCAAGGATGTAATAATGACTGCATATCGAGTTAGCTACTTTTCAATTAGGTAAGACCATGATTCTTGTTCTGATCAATGAAATGTGAATGGAGCAATGGCTTGAGACGGGCCCCTGCCCGGTGAGGGTGGGGTTCCGGCATGGTCTGCTGAGACACCACAGTCATCATTAGGTATCTCCCAACTTGCATCAGGCATTTCGTATGTGACACACAAACTTTTGTTATTTAAGCCATAGATTTGGGGGTTAATATTTCCCCACAATATCATTGTTCCTATCTTGATTAATACAAATGTCATACAATTATAGAACTATAAAGGATAATTTTCCCAGCTTTTTCTTTTTATCATAAAACTGAGTCCCAATGAGTCTCTGTGATATGTCCAAAGTGTGTCATTCAGACATGAAATCTCAGTAGAGAGGAGTCTAGCATGTGGGTCTCCTGGCATTTGTTCCACGACTCTCTCATTTACAGCAAAGATTATAATATAAGACAGTGAAACAATAATGACAAATATAGTCATTGTTTGCATTTATTGATATTTTAGAAAAATAGGCACATCTATATACATATGCTCAATAAATACATATTGTTAAACATATGAGGTGGGTAAATGCAGAGCACACAGGTGACGAACACAGATCCGAGAAGGCCAGCTCCTTCATCACTCTGCTGTGTCTTTACATGACATGTGGGAACTTGGTGCCACGCTGGATAAAGATGTGTGGAATCATATTGTTTTACCCAGAGTATGCCTTACATTGTTTTGTCTTCCCATTATTATTGGTAAATGAGTAAACTGAAGCCCAGAAAGTAAAACAGTGTTCCGAGCTCACGCTCTCAGTTGCTGACTGAAGCAGAGCAGGAATGATTCCTCTCCGCATCCCACCAGGTTCTCTGCGCTGTTTCAAATCGTCAGCCTGCTGCCCAGGTTGAGGAAGTAATCGGAAATTGAAGGGATGCGGTTAGGTATGAGAAGAAAAAGGACAATTTTCTTTCATTAAAGTGATAGGACAAGGGAGTGTTCAGAATTGAACAGAAGGAGCAAGAGGGGATAAAATAAGGAGAAAAGCCTAGTGAGAAATGAGTAGATAACTATGATGGTTAAGATAAACCGAATGAGCAGATAACTGATGGTTACGATGAATCAAACAAGCTGGTCCTGCGGCAGTCATGGGTTCATATGATCTGTGGGAGCATCACTTCTGAAAGGAGAATGAATCGGTCATCTTTAGTAACTCTTAATTACGAATATCTGCTAGGGTTTAGGAACAAAGCAAAATAACGTGAACAGAATTGCTGTCCATTACATAAGACCGGGGTAGTTAGTCTCTTGAAGTACTCAGGGGAAAAGTGTGATGAAAACAATGTCATTCTAACTCAGGTTTCCCCTTGTGGTTAAGTCAGTCATTAGGATGAATAATCTCCCACTTTTTGTGCCTACATGATGTCTCTGAACAAGGTTTTCCTTTTTGTACTGTTTTAATCTCCTTTCTTGTTACAAACTAATGTCCTAGATGCAAATGACCCTCTGTTCTGAACTTTAACTCGAGTCTGTGAGGCCCTGCAGTCTTCAGTAGTGATCTAGTTGATTTGTAATGGTCAAATTCCTTCTGAAAGCTCTGCTTGAAAATTACCATTGCAGATAACCTTATGTTTACAAAGCATTTTTCATTAGAAAATTTGAACATATATGTGTACATATATGTAAGTTCAGCAATTATCTTCCATGGTACTGGGTGAACATAAAATATGGAAAATCTGTGATCCCACCCTTAACCACCCAAACCACAGAGCCCTCAGTTTCTCTCTGTTAATTTGTTTTAACCTCATCTTCACAGGTCAACCAGTGGAGGCTTTTCATAAAGTGTAATGTCCAGCTGAAAGCAAATGGGGATCTCAGAGGCCATATACTCACTCAGACAGCACCTATTTACCGCCATCTGAAAAACTGCCCACTTGTAAATGGGGAAAACTGCCTCAACATTAAAGTCTCACGAGAAGATTTAAAAGGAGGCAACCCTGGTTATCCCTCTATTGACAAAATCACTCATGTCTCATTGTCTTCTGCCAGTTATCAATGATCATGTTTTCCTCTGTGTCTTCACAGTACTTTGGACATATGTTCATTATACACTGTTTATTTTTATGTATTAGGATTCATGTGTATAAGTCTCCCCTATTAAACAGTAAGTAAGGGATTGCTTGTATGTATCTATATCACAACATTGACACCAAAGTTAAAGTCTAAATTTTGTTTCTTTCAATAAATGAATGAATGAATTGCCATGGAAGCACTGATTTGACAGCAGGGGAAGAGATCCCACAAGTGTAAGTGGTAAGAAAGCCAGAATTAGAGCTGGTTCTTATTCTGCTAACCATAATTTTTATATCTGTCCATCTTTCAAGGGGATGAAGCTCTCAAGCAGCCTTCCCCCTTCTAGGAGAAATACTTTTCTAGATGCATGGAAATACCTATTCTTGACTTTGGGAATAAGAAGTAAAAACTAGACCTTGTGTAGAAATTATATGCCAGAGCAGGACCCAGAAGGATGGTAGCTAATAAACTGTTCTTTAGTGATGAAGGAGAAATGCCCTCTCCTTCTAACCTCGCTGGAAGCAAAGGTCAGAAAGCCCAAACAACCCTGACAACAGTATCCAATGGGACTCCCAATAGCTCAATTGCTGGTTAAGAAACCTGGGAGTCCCTCCCCATTCCCCATCCCCACCCCCCATACACACACATACAGCTATCCTGTGCAAGACTTGCAGGCCCAGCAGGTTTCTCTCCACTCTAATTCCTTACCCTCAAACCAAGTATCATCATTGCCCAGACTTATTAACACGGATAGCTAACAGGGAGTTTGAAATATGTCTTTAAAAGCCTCAGATGAAAGCAATTTTCTAAAGACAAAACTGTGCTGATCTGTCAAACCTCCTCATGTTTCCTGGGACCTGCAGTGTTTCTTCAAACTCAGTTCTCTGGGCTGACATTGCTCAGCTTTATTTTATTTTAGATAAATGCATCTATTAATAATTTACTCATTTCTCATTTACATTACATTATGTTTGTTTTCTTAAGGAAGTAAGAGTATTGATTGTGATTCCCATATCATGAAGCAAATTCTTTCTGACCTCTGTATGTACAGAAGATATGCACTTAAGCTGAAACTCTTACTAGCCATAAAATGCCCTGCAGAATCATGAATATTAAAGCAAATAACTTTCTATCTTGAAGCCAAAAGGGTATGCTTGCATGGAAAAAAAAAAAACTGAGGTCATTTAATTTTAAGTAAAAAAAATAGTAATAGTTGAATCATGTAGGAGTTAAGGAAAGTTTGAAGGGGAATATAAGCTTAATATAAAGAAATCTGAACGTTACTGTCATAATTGTAATGCTTCAAGAGAAAATATATTCAGAGTTGTATCATTCTATTCTAATTGAAGGAAATATATTTTCCTCTGAAAGTAAGTTTCTTCTTTAGTGATCACTAATTATGACCTTTCCTTTCCAGAATATTAATTTTTCCTTTGTCTAGCTGCCCTATTGAGGTATGTGAGATCATAGCCTTGGAATGACTCTTCACACACACACACACACACACACACACACACATCTCTGATATAATAAAAAGTTCTTAAAACTAACTTTGTTTCTAGTTCACTATATAACTACTCTTTTAGACTATATATATATATGTTTTTTTCTTTACTTCCAAAATAGAATTTTTGTCTGAACTTGGTGAAATTGATCCCTGCAAAATGTTTCAGCTAATGAGCTAAATGCGGAAGGAAGTGTGGCTGCTGTGACATTGGGAAACGAGGAAGAAGGACATAGTTCTCTCTCCTAGAACCTCTGTGAAAAAAAAGTTAAAGAGGATACAGGGGGAACAAATGGTAATGAAAATAATAAAATAAAGTTTTGTTGTTGTTTTTTAAAAGAGGGATTAATAACAGGGTTGATTTGTAATAAAGTCCAAACTCTGCATTTCTTTGACTCTGTTCATATTATGGTGACACAAGCCAAAGCATATTCAAAGTAGTAGCATTTGGACATATACTGATTCCAGAGGGAAGTCTCCTCTTTGGGACCAGAGTCAGCAGTACCCTCACCACTGCTTCCTTGGATGTCACAGCACACCCGGACCTCTACTGTCTGTGGTCACCTAGCCTGATAGTCCAATCCAGTTGGTGTTCCAGGTTGCTTATATATGATCATGTTTCCAACCGTTTTCTTGTTTCCCCCACATCACTGTAAATTCCACAGGGAAGAATATGGTGTTTTTTTTCATGCACCAAAGCACCCAGAACCCTATGTGCCTCTTTATAGTCCCAGCATCCACCAATGTTGGGTACATAGCAAGTGCTGGACAAGTTTGTATTTATATTAACTATATTTTATATACTTAATATAAATATTAACTATAAATAGTTAAACCAAAATACACCTGAAAAATGATTTATATTATTTATTTAGACTCTAAAGATGGTATTATCATTTTAATAAGCAGATAGTTAGAATACAATTTGTTCCTAATCTTCTTCAGTGTTATTACAATAGAGCTATAGAAGAAAAACTAATCTATTTCATACAGTTTTACACTAAAAAAAAAAAAAACCCACAAGACCCACAAGGGATCATTTAAACCTCTGAGACAGCTGTAAATTTATGTGGCTTCCCTTCTGCTCCAATTAAAAAATAAAAAAAATTTAAAAAAAAAACACTACTACTCAGGAACGGTAAATTGCAAATGAACTTCAGAATATCAGGATTTGTGATTTCTTGGCATAATTCTCTAATGTACAGTTTTACACATTTGTCCAGTTGGTTGGTAAGGTGATTTTCGTGATAGCGAATTGTTTGTTGTTGTTTTCTTATCATTATTTAGGTCTGAGCTAGTTGTGCCATATAGTCATTAAATTCTTGTATCCTTAAAAAACTGAGATTGGATATCAGTGAATGTACTTTTATATTTTATTGTAGCTATTCATAAAGGAAATCATTTTATAGGTATACATAAAAAAATCAATATATAGTTAAAATAAGGCATATCATTAATATTTAGACACAACAAACTGTATTTTCTCAGTATCAAAACACTTGACAAAATGGCTCATTTTATATTATAAATATTAATTTTTTATTTCCTAAAGGTGAATTTTTATAGAGAATTATGTCATAATCAATCAAGTGAGATAAGGAAAATATGTTAAGTGTGGTCTGTAAAGAAAAAAATTTTATGTGCTTGTGATCCAACTCCACTTAGATTTATTGATGTATAATAGATACCAAGGTACTCTAAATGGTTGTCTAGTGATAATAATTACATTTTGGGGCCACACTTTATCAAGTTGATTCTATACATAAGGATTTTACTACCCAACCGACAATGCTATAATGGGCTCTTCTCTTTTAACTAATGTCAGTCTATTAAATAACATGACCAAAGTCTCAGCATGTCTTGAAATTAGGTTAAAGACATCTTAAAAAAGTCACATTTTACCCAGAGTTATAATTTCAGTGTATGGTTAGTGCTTAAGACAGAAGGAAATCAAGGAATAATTTTTAGTAGTTGTTTTGCTTTCATTCCTTCCAGTTTTCTAGATAAATAGCACACTGACCTAAAGAAGGAATTATCCCGTGACTTCTGTAACCTCTAATATCTCTTTTCTTCTGTACTTATGCAGTTCTATCTCCTACACCGGGTCAGTGTTGGTATCCAACACCCCCTCTCCTGTTCTCTGCATTAAATTCACAGCACATGTCTCACCAGCTTTTACTCAATTAAACTTGCTATGTTTGACACTGAAGCAGAAACCATTGAAAACGTGATGGTCACTGTTGTGTGGATGAAAAAGGCCTATTTGTCACCATTCATTATGACAATTCAGCCATGATAACTGAGCAGAAATAGAGTATTTTCCATATATCTGGTCTTAGTTCCCTGCCCTTCATGGTCTGGATGCTGAGAGGGTGCTCGGCCACTCGGGAAATGGCACACAGAGAGCAGGCTCCCCAAGGCGCCTTGCGGTCCGCAGCCCAATGGCCCCACCTGACTCTCTCCGTGTCAGACTTGCTTGACATCTGGCTAATGTGTAGTTTTGTTTTGACACGAATCATTGAAACTTCAAAATGTTAAAACTAAATATTTGAACTCTACATAAAACCTTTATTAGAAATCTCAAGTGTATATGTGAATCCTTTTTAAAAGCACCTTAGCTAAACAAAAAATAATTTCATATAATAGTTTCAAAGATTCCCGTCTTTTCTCTTTTGAAGGAGCAGACTGACCTGGGATATTGATGTTTTGCTTTCAACGAAAGAAAATTATTTCAGTATGAACTTGTCTTCTCACGATAAGGTCTGTGAAAGCTGGGCACTTACCAGGTGAGCCAGAAACCCAATTCATCAGCGACAGAGTCTGGGGTCCTTAAACACCAGGGGACAAGTCTCTGCATTATCTGGGTAAATACTGCCTTTCTTTTTAGGTTATTTAAAATAAAATAGAGAAATAGTAAAGTTAAAAAGAAGTAGCGAGCTTTTAAAGTTAAAATATATATACTATATATATATATATAGTTTTTCATTTACATATAGTATTTTCAACATCTGAAATTGTGACCAGGAGAAAGTAGCTACAATATTAAACCTTAGATTCAATGTGTTTAGATGTCACTAGACAGTAGATGTGGATGAAAAAGGCCTATTTGTCACCATTCATTATGACAATTAAGAGTTGGAGACTTTCTGGGACTAGGGAAGAGACTGTCTTCCAATCTAGACCAATAAATCCATCACTCAGAACAGCCATTCTGAAATTTCTGAACTTGATAAAAAGACCACACCGTCTTCCTGCATTTTAGAAAAGCATATTTTGGATACTACTGGAGCCTCACAGTACTGAGAACAAAATTGTATTCCTTATAATCTGACCCCAACTTGACCCTCTTTCTAATAAGTTTCCTGGAAGTCTTTTGACTCAGATTTGGGAACAGTAAAGATATATATATTTTTATGACAAACTATGACAAAATATTGAAAAAAGCTCACATTACCAATTAAAGCTAACTGATATATAAAAGACAATATTTGCATATAAAGACAATAGAACACGGTCCCAAAATACTACTTCAAGTTGTAACAAAATAAAATGCTCTGAGTCTGTATTTGAGTAATGCATCAATATAGAAAATACAGGAGTATTTGAATTTCTAATTTTGCACTGATAACAAAAGGAGATAACAGGAGCCTGCGGTGATGTTACCAAATGCAGAGGCAAGGCCCTCCCAGCTATGGTTAAAGCAAAGGACACAGCAAGTGCAATGGTATGAAAGGGTGAAACCCTTCTCTCCTGACAGCTGCTCAATTCCCTCCAGTAGAGCTGATTTTTTTTAATGCCCTTTTGCACTAAATTGACCTTTTCCATGAACAGGTCAGCCAGGTGCAAGCTACCAGATGTGACTTTCCATGGTTTCTAAGCCTCAGGAGGCCATTTATTTCTTCCATTAAACAGGACTCAATGCTAACAAGAAGGGTGGTGAAGGAGCATTTGTATTAGGGTGTGTGGACTGACAAAACTGAATAATCTCCAATAGGAAAAGCATTTTGAATGTGTTGTTTCTTTTCATTATATTATGATTATATCATAAAACAGAATCAGTGTTTCGGAAGTAGTGTGGAGATGCTTATAAAGCCATTTATGACAGCCTAAGCTATCTTATACTCTCATAAAATGCCCTTTTCACCCACTTTACTTTGAATATATTTTTAATGATTTAAGAACATGTTGAGTTTTACTGGAGGACCCCAAACTACTGAAAGAACACTCTTCTCCTCTCGGCACCCCTTGAATGGCCCTCCAACCCAAGCTCTGCTCATCTCATGCTCTGTGGCTCTTCTCCTAGTAAATAGCACATTCTGTCCCTCTTCCCCAGCAAGAGCTTGAGGGTCTCCAATTCACATCTGTCCATGTCTCAACCCCTAAGGCTCACTGGAAACACTAACCTCATCAGATAAACTAATCTCAGCTAATATTTCAAAGGCCTTCTTGGAAATAACATGTATTTCACATTCCCTAACCTGATTTTTTTTTTTAATCTAACTCAGTATACCTAAATCTGGAGAGCTCCTTAAAAATAAAGATTATTGAACTTTAATCCAGATTTTTATTCTGCAAGTTTAAGGGGACTAAGGAATCCCCAAATAATTATAAAGGGCTTGGCTAAGTTTGGGAACCATTTGGTCAGCTCACTAATGGCTATTGTGGGAAATATGAGACCGTAGTAACTACTGGGATATTATTTCTAGGCAAGGAAAAAATCCCTGGTCTTTGATAGTAGAGGCCCAGGTTCATATCTGTAGTCCATCACATATGAGTTGTGTGGCCTCTTTGAGCCTAGATTTTTCTCCCTTAGAAAGCAAGGAGGTGATAACATTTGCCCAGGTAGTTGTGTTTATTGAAGATGTTAATATGAGGCCAGAAAGATAAAATTGAGAGAAGGGAAACAAATGCATAGTAGTATAGAAATAATGGTTATGTAATGCAGTCCTGAAAAAAATAGTCAATTGTACTGCTTTTTTGATAAGGAAGCCAACTCATTACATCTTCTGGGCTCTGAATAAAATTATCCCAGGTGGAAATTAAGAACCAAGAGAATTTAGAAGTGGATCTGGTCAGAACACAGGGAGCTTCTCCTCTTGGGCAATCTGAGAATCCTCAGTGTATCATTTAACATATATTTGCTGAGTGCTTACTGTCTGCCAAACACAAAGGATAGCACACGGAGACGTAAGAGAGACGGAGACGTAAGAGACACAGAGATGTGTTGTCCCTCCTCTGATGTAATATATGTTCTAGTGGGAGCAAGGCTGCTAATATACAAATAGACAAATGAGCAGCAAGTGAATAAATAATTTTAAAAAATGGGATTGTGATAAATTCCATGCAGGACATTAAAAAGGTGACGTGATAGTGACTGGACAGATGCTTTCAATTGGACGGGAGAGGAGGGCATCTCCCAGAGCATCATGTTTGGACTGAACTCCGAAAGTCAAGGAGGAGGCAGCCATGAGAAGATTGGAGTAAGGCGTCACAGTTAATACAAGGTCCTAAACCAAAACATAACAGAGTGGTCGGTCAGAGCATAGAAAGCTTTGCATTCCAGAGTCAAGAGGGGATTTTGTTCTAATGATGGTGAGAAACCCCTGGAACATTTAAAATAAGAGTAGAGTCACAGTTAGATATGTGTTTCACCAGAACTAATCTAGAATCTCAATGGAGAATGGGTTTTAAGTGAGAAGAATACTGTGGTCCGATGTGTGTTTCATCAGGAGTGAAAGCAAGCACACCATCAGGACATACTGCAATTGTCCAGGCAAGAGGACAGGTGGTAGCTTAGAAGAGAATGGTCATGGAGAGGGACAGAAACAAATGGAGTAAGACATGTTGTAGAAGCAGTGTGTACAGTTTTGTGATGTAGTGAATATGGGATAGGAGGGAAAGAAAGGAACCGAGGCGAAGCCAAGGCGCGGGGCTGGGTCATGGGCAAAGAGCAAGTTGGTAGAGGACAAATTCAAGAGCTCTCTCGGTGATATTTCAACTGTTATAACACTTAAACAACAATGAAAGAAGTTAGCAGTCTAAATAAGTTCATAGAAGTCATTCAATGCTTACTTAATTATCAGAAAGCCACTTTGAACTGAGATATTAACAATACAATAACTGAACTTTAGTAAATCTTTTATTCTAAGGGACTTTTGAAAAGCATTTTAACAATGCATTTATACAAAGGACAACTTTAAAAATCACCTCCCAGCCCCACTGGTATGGTTCAGTGTTTGAGCATCAACCTATGTACCAAGAGGTGTCCAATTCCTGATCAGGGCACATGCCCAGGTTATAGGCCAAATCGCCAGTGGGGGGCATGCAAGTGGTGGCCAATCAATGTTCTCTCTCATCGATATTTCTATTTCTCTCTCAAATCAATAAAGAAAAAAATTTTTAAATAAATAAACAATAAAATAAAAATTACTTCCCAAGTAGGACATTTTAATAATTCTACAATATACAAAACTATTAAAAGCTATGGCAGCATATAAGTACAGTTGAATTAATCATCTAAGTTAGGACTTGATTAACTTGCTGCCATGAGATTAAATGTGGATAAACTTTCTTTAATACCAGGTCAGCTATAGTGATAATGGAATTTACTGAGACTTCACTATGTACCAGGCTTTGTTTTAAATGCTATCGTTCCAAAGTTCTGTGAGATAAATTCCATAATCAGCCTCATCTCACAGAGGAAGGACCTGCAGTGACTTCCCTGCTGTCACAGAGCCTTCAAGGGGAAAGCAAGCTTTGAACACAAGCAATCTGGATCCAGGGCGCAGGCTCTTGAATCATGCTTCTGGGCAAGATATCTCTGTGACCTCCTGCTTCAGTGGAAAGAGTTAACGTCATGCTCCTCGCATTCCCTTGATAGAATTCTGTCCACATACATCTAAAAATAAACAAGACCAAAGCCCTAGAAAAGATAATTGGATTGTTTACTATATGAGTTTATTGTTTTAACTTGCCTTATGCAATAAAACCCCATTAATTCACACTTCACTAATCTCATGTAGTTAACCAACTAAACTATATATAATTAATAAGAAGAAATATTACTTCTTCAAAGAATTCTTTAGAGCCTTTCTTATTTGTAGGCTAGGAAAAATTCAGGTTATTTTTAAGAGTCTTTTTATTTCTGATTTTAGTAAGTAAATTTATTATGTTCCCAAACTATTTTATACTTACTATGCAATATAAAACAATCAGGGCCCTTTGTGAAGCATAGTTTTTATGAATTTAGCTTTATTACTGGTTAATATCCATTTATATCTTAGCTTAAAATATTAACTTTTTTTTTTTTTTTTATCCTCACCCGAGGACATTTTTCCATTTTTTGTTTAGATAGAGTGGGAGGGAGAGGAAGAGAGAGAAAGAGAGAGAGAGAGAGAGAGACATCGATGTGAAAGGGACATATCGAGTGGCTGCCTCCCGCACGACCAACCAGGGCCAGGGACAAACTGCAACCGAGGTACACGCCCTTAGCGGGAACCGAACCCGGGTCTCTCTGGACCGCAGGCCGACGTTCTAACCGCTGAGCCAAACCGGCCAGGGCAAATATTAACTTTCTATGAGATCACTAAAACTCCATTTTTCTCAAATATTTTTTCAGGCAGATTTTTCACTATTTTTCCTCCATTATTCCCAATGGAGGGGGTTTTTAAAGTGTTCACACTTGTGGGATTGCATTAACAAATAATAATGAACATCAGCCCAGCTGGTGTGGCTCAGTGGATTGAGCATCATCCCATGGACTGAGAGGTCCTGGTTCCATTCCCAGTCAGGGCACATGCCTGGGTTGTGGGCTCAATCTCCAGTAAGGGACGTGCAGGAGGCAGCCAGCTGATGTTTTTCACATCGATGTTTCTTCTCCCTTCCTATCTACAAAATCAATAAAAACATATCTTAATAATAAATATCAACTTTCAAAATTACATTTTTTATTTTGTGGAGACTATTTAGAGAAATAAAAAACATAAATGATACAGATTTACAGTCTGTGATGCATGGAGCAACTCTTCCCAAGTTGATGGAAGAAACTAGCAAATGCCCAGAGCCACCTAAAACTTTTAATCTAGGCTTTTCAAACACCGCCACACATTTGTCATTCACTTTTAGGAGGGAAATCTCTGTGTTGGACAAATAGGAAATTATGAATAGCTGATTTTGATTGAGGTCTAGTTTCAATTTTTTTTTAATGATAATTATAGGTCAGAGAACTCACTACTACTTGACACAGGACAATAGTATTAATTTTTGAGAGGAAGAAAGATAGCTTGTTGTAAAAACTAATATAAGCAATCCCCATATTGAGTATTTTACATGAATTATCACCTCCAGCGTTCACAATAACCTGTGATACGTGCCCTGCAATTATGTCCGTGCACAGGAGAAACTGGTACTCCAGGAGGTCACACAGTAGGGAAAGACGTCGATGCTGGAATCGAGCTCACTCTCTTGATCACTCTGCTCTCAGATGAGCTGCTGCCTGAGAAGAACCCGGAGAACACGAGCATCACCATTTGATTTGTGGGCACACCCCTACAGCAGCAGCAGGCCCAGGGTTATATTTACAGCGCATTGGTGGGGAGGAGGTGTGTTTGACAGTCAATGCTCAAGTGTATGTCCCAGATCACACAACTACCAGCAGAAGGCCTGTCACTTATACCTGGATCCGTCACGTGCCAAAGTTCATTCTCTTCCTGCCACATCACATTCACTTACTCTGACACCGAATGGGCCACCTACTTTTTGGTTTGAGGTGAAGTTCATAGGCACTAACAATTTGTCTGCCCCTCCCTCAAAGTCACCTGTTGCCACCTCTTTGGTTATCATTTATCACATGTCTCTCCCACCTTTTGCTGTTCTCGTCTTCAGTCGGCTTAGATAATACTAACCATGCTTATTACACTTGTTTAAAAATAAGAACAAAACAATCTTGTAGGAAATATGAGGAAGGGATGACAAATGATATTCAAGCCGCTCGCTGAGCCCGAGGGAGCAGCAGTAGCGGCCTGGAGTGCTGGGTTGAGGCAATACCCAGGCTCTGCAGGAATGAGGACCCAGGGAAGCAGAGAAGGGAAGGTGGTGCCACGTGGCAGGGGGCTGGGGAGTGTTCAACGAGGGAAGTGCACAAAGGTTGCTGTGCAGCCTGGCATCACCGATCCAGTTTTCTGATATGTTTCTGTTTACTCCTTTGTTCAGAGCTCGAGAACACATAGATAAGGAGGCTAGATAAATGACTTCCGGATAACTAAAATGTTCATAAAGGTCTTTTTTGTTTTCTGCCCCCTTGATTTATTTTTCTCAGCCTGTGCTCTGTGGTTGAGGTATGAAGTCTGGCAGCATCACCCATAGTTCCTATTGGCTTTATCTAAGTCATGGAGAGCAAACAGTACACATTTCTGCTACAGATTAGACAATCACAATTGTGAAAGTAAGTTGACAGAGAAACAAATGATTTACAGTTGGCATAAGACTTTTTCAGAAATACAGGGTGTGGTAAAGGTAGGCTTACAGTTATTCCTATGGACGTATACAGTAAGTTGGACTCCTGTCTTGTCTTCTGAACCTCTTGGCTTCTAAGTCCAAAGACTGACCTTGTATTTATATCACCAGCAAGCCAGAAGATTCCTTCTGTCTTGTTGGAGAACTAACAATCACAGCTCATTCACTGTGGTAACTGATGGTAAAACAGTGGGTTTTGGTCTTCTGATAGTTCTTAATTTCAGGGGCTTAATTAGCTAGGGGGGGTCATCCTAAAAATATGTTGATGGTTTATCATCACCTAGAGACCCAATATGTCAAGTGGTATCCTGAAGGACATCATCCTGTCATTATCCCAAGCCCAGAGTTACCTGATATTGCAAATTCGCTTAAATAGAGTTAAGAAGGAGAAAAAATAGAGAAATAATTTCTAGGAAGTAAAAATGAGACAGGGTTTTATTGTTGTTATTTTATTGATGCTGTTGTTGTGCAAGATACAGTTTCATCTATCTGTTTATCTACTGAGAGAGAGAGATGACAAAAAATACATGGGTGAGAAGAGGTAATTCATAGTATAAAACTGTGTTGTCCAACATGGTAGCCACTAGCTACATGTGGCTACTGAACACTTGAAATATATTTATAAATGCAAAGTGCACATGGGATTTTGTTTTACATAGCACAAAAACATGTAAATTATCATATTAATATTTTTTCATATTGGTTACATATGAAAAAGGTAATATTTTGGATACATTGATTTAAATAATATATATTCTTAAAATTGGTTTTATCTGTTTCTTTCACTTTCTAAAAAGACTACTAGAAAATTTTAAATTGCATATACAGCTTGCATTTATGGCTCACATTGTTTATAGGCAGCACTGGGATGAGGTCTTATCTACTGGGATTCGGTTCAACCTCAAGAAATCTCAAAAAAACAAACAAACAACAACAAAAAAAAAAACCCCACAGGATTACTCAAGAAAAATGTGTATTGATTTCTCATGCAATACACCATATGTAGACAAGGCTGCTAAGGTGGACTCCAGGTTCATCAGAGACTCCCTGATATTGCAGATCTCATGCTGCCTCATGTTCCAAGATGACTGCTAAAGCCCTGACCAGAATAACCACATTCCAGCCAGCAGGAAGGAGAAAGGAACCCATTAACAATACATTCCATGTGCAGCCTTTTCGAAACCACTTTCTACCATTTTCCATGATAAGCAATAACCCACACTGGTCAAGATATGGGTACGGGTGTAAAATTTGGGGGAGGAAACTGGCTACTCTCATCTGGTATCATTTTAGTCATAATGTCACCGATAAACACAAGAGACTCTGGACAATGCAGTTTTATTCCAAATAGTCCAGTATACAGCTAAGACTCACAGGTTATTTTTAGGATGACCATTTGTCCCAGTTTGTTGGAAAGTCTATTTTCTCTGTGTTGTCTTGGCATAATTATTAATAGTTCCCCCTTTCTCTCTCTCAAGTGTCCTAGTTTGGATGATAAATTATATGGTCATCCTTGTTATTTTACCAAAGGAAAAGAGAGAAATAGATAATGGGGTCGACAATTCAGTATCTGCCAGAAGTCCTTAAGGAATTCTCTTGAGAAATCCTTGGCAGGTGGTGTTTCTTCAATCTACCGCACCATTTTTTGGAAACTATGCTTTTGGAGAATATTTGAGACCTTCATATTGACAAATTAAAGGACTTTTCTCACTATTATTTGTTCACTTAACAAATATTCATGTTGTGACTTCATTCACGAAGCACTGTGCATTTGGGGAACATGGGGGTGAAACAGTTCAACTATTAAACCCCATAATATTAAACCCATTTCTCACTACAGTAGAGTAACAAGAGTCTGAATTGTTTGACTAGTCTGGGTTCTGGGATTGCTGTTTCTACCCCTAGATACTTCTCTTTTCTGTCTTTTTCTGGTTCTGGAAAATTCTTAGTCTATTTTCCCAAAATGTCCTCAATATGTCACTAGATCTTCAAGAAAGTTCAATAGTCAAAAAAAATATTTGGAAGTGCAGTGTAACTAGAGCTTCACAATGAAAGTTAGCATATACAAGGTTCTGAGAAGTACTACAATAGAAATTCCCTTTTAACTTTTTAAATCTGAATTTGTTTGGGGATTAATACCTGTTAGTACCGAATGTCCTCTCCCATTTGCTCTCTTCCTTCAGTCCCAGAAATATAAGGAGTGTTCCTCCTTCTACATTCAGTCTCCAGATGTTCACATTTGCTCTCTATTCTTACCTCTAAGGAGATGATACCTAAGCAAACTTTACCTCATTCCTCAAACTAACTAAATGGGCATCTCTACTTGAATTAAACATCATAATCTCAAACTTAACTATCTAAAATTTGAATTTTCCCTTTTGTACAAAATCAAATCTCCCTGGTGTATGTCGATTTGGGGAGTTATACTACCTGTGCTAGGCATTTGGGATTTTTTTTTTTGGGGGGGTGCTGAGGGGTAGTGTTTTGATTTAGTTTGGGGCAGGTTGAGTGGCCTTACAGCTTCATTCCTACTTTTGGAGAAAGTTTCTTTTCATGGGCAGTGTTGGTGACATGTTGTGTATTGTCAATGGCTCTTGATAACCTAGGCTTGAGTATCGGTGGGAGCTCAGCTAGTTAGCTTCCCACTGGGGACTTTGAATCTTGAGTTGTCAGAACAGAGAAGTAGGAATGTTTACAATTCACAGGTGTGATATTAGCAGTGTTCTGTGACAACAGGGGCCTTGTCCTAGTTACCCCAGATGTTTCTGATGCATCCTAAAGTTTGATAGCCCCTGTATCAGGTCTTTCTTATACATCACCTTATCCAGTGACAGTGGAGAAAATCAAATGGAATAAGCATTGCTAAGAGAGTCACTTAAAATGGAGCCAGGAGGCCATTGAGGAAGTCAGGCCTATGTCTTATGTCTCAGGTCTCACTTCATGGAACTATGATTAAGTTGCTGAACTGTTGCTAAACTCAGATCAAGGCCAAACAAGAAACATCCTGGATCCATTTACATAATGGGCTGAACCAATCCCAACTGACCTAGCCAACATCCTTCATTTACATGAAGAACCAAAATGAGAACAGCTCTTAAGATTTTGCCCTTTATAAATCCTGCATTTTATCCATCCCCATTTGGAGCATAATTTAAGTTACTAATTAATCTGTGCCTGGACTGAAATTCCTCCTTTGCTCAAATAAACACTTTTGATTCTTTATTATAGCCTAAACCCTTTTTTAATGGACACCAGAAATATTTAATTATTACCCCATCCTTACCCCATCCAGGATTAATTCTTTTTTTTTTTTTTTTTTGAGTCCTATAACCCTTAATAGTTATACCAGTCATGCTGAACCTATCCTATGTCGGTTTGCTGTTATTTAAGTAGGTATCTTAGTTCTACAAGTTTCTCAGCTTTTTTTTAATTTATTTTTTAAATATGTTTGTATTGATTTTTTTTTTTTTTTTTTTTAGAGAAAGAGGAAGGGAGAAAAATAGAAGCATTGATGTGAGAGAGAAATATCCATCGGTAGCCTCCTGCATGCCCCCTACTGGGGATCGAGCTTGAAACCTGGACATGTGGCCTGATGAGGAATTGAACTGGGACCTCTCAGTCCATGGGACAACACTCAATCCACTGAGCCACACCAGCCAGGCAAGTTTCTAAGCTTTTACAAGGCAGGATATGTTACTGCGTTATACATAGAGTAATAAGTCACTTAATGAATAAATGAATATACACTAGTGACAAATTAATTGCACCTGATATATAAATTTCTCCATTTTCTGTAAAATAAACTTTAAATTAGTTCACCTCTACTCTGGTTTCAAATTTGTGATATTTTAAAATTACCTAGAGACCTATAACAAACACTCAGATCACTACTTCAAGAGATTCTCATTTAATTGATTTGGAGTGCAGCAAGCTGATCATTGTGAGTTTTCTAAGTTCCTAAATGGTTCTGTTACAGGCAAGGTGCTAAATCATTCTGATATTCAAAGTGTGCTCCAAGGACCATAAGCAGCAGTTCACCTGGGAGTTTCTGAATGTGCATTTTAACAAGATTCCTAGTTGATTCATATATACAGTAAAGTATGAGAAGCACTTGGTCTAGAGCAGTAATGGCCAATAGAAGTATAATACAAGCCTGTGATATTGTGATTTATAAGAAATATATGTTTGGTCATTCAGAAACTGAAATATATTGCACATATATATTTGGTCTTCGTCCACAGTTCCTGGCTTACAGCTCCCAAAAACTCTTGAAATTTTCTGAGCTATAAGAGCAATGAGAGCATCCTTTGCCATAATATTTGATCTCCTGTCCTCAGTTCCTGAAATATCTTCAGAGCCATAAAGTGAAATGGGTGTCTTATTATTCATTAGAAGCTGCTTTCCACCACAACTGGGTTTATGCTAATGAGTGACTTTTGGACAGCACCTAAGGATGGGGGCTGGTTGCCATGGGAACCAACCCTGTATAGACCTTTGGAACTTTCAGTCCCAGTCCCACCTCCCAGGGAGGGAAAAGGGCCTGGAGCTTAAATCAATGACCAATGATTTAATCAGCAATACCTATGCAATGGAACCTCCATAAAAACCCAAAGGGAAGGGGTTTGGAGAGCATTCAGGTTGATGAACCAGAACACTTCCATGTGCCACCATTCTAGGCCTCAAACTCCACAAAAACAGAAGCTCCTTTGTTCGGGACCTTGCCCTATGTATCTCCTAATCTGACTACTGATTCTTAAATTTTAATAGGCATATGAAAAGATGCCTAATCATGAGGAAATGCAAATTAAAACCACAATGAGATATTACCTCCCACATGTCAGAATGGCTATCAATAATTCAAGAAACAACAAGCATTGGTGAGGATGTCAAACAAAAAGAGAAACTTTGTGCACTGTTGATGGGATTGCAAATTGGTGCAGCCACTATGGAAAATAGTAAGGAGTTTCTTCAAAAAATTAAATCTAGAACTTCCCTATGACCCAGCAATTCTACTTCTGGTTATTTGTCCAAAGAAATCCTGAAACACTAATTCAAGAAAGATAAACACATCTCTATGTTCATTGCAGTATTATTTACAAGAGCCAAGGTATGGAATCAACCTAAATGTGCATCAACAGATGACTGGATAAAGAAGATGTGGTACACACATGTAATGGAATATTACTCAACCATAAACAGAATGAAATCTTACCAATTGTGACAACATGGGTGGAACTACAGGGTATTATGTTAAGTAAAATAAGTCAGATGAAGACAAATACTATCAAATACATGTGATTTCACTCATATGTGAAATCTAAAGATACATAAATACATAAACAAAAAGAACAGAAACAGATATAGATACAGAGAATAAACTGATAGTTTCCAGATGAGAGGAGGGTTGGGGGCTGAGTGGAAAGGTGAAGGGATTAAGAAGCAGAAATTGGCAGTTATCAGTCGGCAGATGTAAAATACAGCATTGGGAATACAGTCCATAATATTGAAATAACTATGTATGGTGTCAGGTGTGTGCTAGACTTATCAAGGAGATCACTTTGTAGATTATATAAACATCTAACCACCATGTTGTACACTGGAAATTAATATAATATTAAATGTCAACTGTAATTAAAAAATAAATATATATATGTTACTGTTAGAAATGATAAGAAAAAATATATCTTTTGCAATGAGTAATCCAATGAATAAATGAACTTCCATGAGACATAATTCATTGAGTTAATTAATCAAACACAAGAAGGGAGTTTTGAAAGCCTCTGATGTATACCCAGATGGTCAGAAGCATAGGTAACAAGCTGGGCTTCAGATAGCATCAGAATCAAGTTGAGTTGTAGGACACCCAGCTGATAGCTAAGGAATTGCTTATTGGTGTAGGAAAACCCACACACACATAGAAGACTGGATGCAGAATCCTTTTAAAGCCATATATGTTCATTTAAAATCTTCTAGTAGCCATCTTAAAAAGTCTTGAACAGGTAAGAGTAATTTTCATTACATACTTTATATAATCCAATATATCCAAAATCTTGCCATTTCAACAATTACTATAAAAATTTTAGCCCTACCCAGTTTGGCTCAGCAGTTAGAGCATCGACCCTCAGATGGAAGGGTTGTGGGTTCGATCCCCGGTCAAGGGCACATACCTGGGTTGCAGGTTCTATCCCTGGCGCCAGTTAGGGTCATGTGGGAGGCAACCAATCATGCCTCTCTCTCACATTGATGTTTTTCTCTCTCTCTCTCACTTCCTCCTTCCCTCCCTTCCACTCTATCTAAAAGCCAATGGAAAAATACCCTCTGGTGAGGATTAACAGAAAAAACAAAACAATTTTTTACAAATGAAATATTTTTTTGTTTTTGTTTTTTTGATATGTGCCCCTAGCAGGAACTGAACCTGTACTCTCTGGTCCACAGGCCAACGCTCCAGCAGCTGAAAATGAAACGTTTTACAGAGGGCTTTTTTTGCACTAAGTCTTTGAGATCCAGTGTGTATTTTATACCCACAGCACATCTCCAATCAGACTAGCCACATTTCAAGTACTTCATAAGCTACATGTGGCTAGTGGCCACCATTTCGAACAGTAAAGATGTAGAGTTCATTAACTTTTCCATCTCTAACACTAACTATAGCTTGCCTTACAAAAGCTTTCTGCTACAGTCAAGGACCTTTTTATCAACTCATAAACCCACCATTCACTTTCCTGTCTTTACACTGTTACTGTCACTGTTCTGTGAAGCTTGGAAAGCCCTCCCTCTTCTTCCTAGTGTCTAGGTTCCATTTTTTCTTTCAACCCAGTCCAAGTCTACAACTGCTTGGTGAAATCTTATTAAGATGGTACCAAATTACAGTGGTTAGTTCCTGCTCTAGATTTCATTCTTAAATTCTTAATGTAAGAGCTTATATTCTTACCTTTTAGGGAAGATTATTTTAGAATACTAAACATGAAATGCAATTAAAATTGTAAAACCTGCTACCCTTCTTAATAAAAATAAAATGTAGACCTCAGAAGGTTAATACTGAAAACCAGTTTCTCTATATTAAAGAGGAAACCATAGGCCTAAAATGGCTTCACTTGTGCTAAAGCCCACGATACCAGACCTAGATTTAATACATGACCTAATTGTTGTTTCAAACTCTCCCAGAAACAAAATCTTAGTCAATTAGTCTGGAATTTTCTAGTTAACACCAATAAGGTCATATGGGCCCTCTCCATCAACAGCCCCCCTCCCCCCAAAAAAACTCACAAGAGGCAATCTGCTTGATAATAACACTTGTAATTCCCTTCCTCCTGAAGGAAGATGTCCTGGTCTAAAATGATTCTTTCTTTTTGTGGGTAGCTCCCTTGCCCCACCCTTCTTTTCCATAAAAACCTCACACTTTGTACAGGGCTTCCGAGTGCCCTTCTAGTTGTTACATAGGGTGTTGTCCAATTCATAAATTACTTAATAAAGCTAATTCGATCTTCAAATGGACTCAGTTGAATTTGTATTTTAACATTGATAGGGAGGAACAGCCTTCCTAGGATTGCTAAATCAATACACTTACTTCTCCTGGAGACCTCTCATCATTACCTTCGGTTACTGTCCCCATCCCATAATATGGGAACTAAATGACGGAGGCTCAATCCTAAGCCTAAATTCAAATGGAAGCAAAAACTCTTTTCTTGATTGCTCCGAAACTTAACATAGATAAAATATTCAAAAAAGACATTTTTAATCACCTCCATGTAATAAAAGCAAATTTACCAGAGTCCAATGAACTTTGACAACATGACTTGAAAGATTTTGACTGTTTTCTCTTTGAGGCACGGCCAGCCCCGTTCACCTGGGGAAGGATGGGCAACAGATCTTGCTAAGTTCCTCCTTCCTTTGATCCTCTTCTCTCTCCACATGGTGACATTATATATAGCCTACAAACCTAGCACTTCCTGGACATGTTGATTTTTCTTGGTCTAGGTTTACACTGTCCGGTATAGCAGCCATTTGCCACATGTGGCTACTGAATACTTGAAAGGTGGCCAGTCCAAATAGAGATGGGCTGTAAGAGTAAAATACACACCAGGTGTCAAGACTTGGTACATGTTTAAGTTTTCCATTGCTGCTGTAAAAAAGTTACTATAAATTTAGTGGTTTATAAACACCCCCTTATTAGCTTAGTGTTCTGTAGTCCAGAAGTGTGGTTCAGCTGAGCTGAGTCTCATTAGGTCAAAAGCAAGGTGTCAGTAGGGTTGAATTCTTCTCTGGGAGCATTCGGGTTGTAGGTTGAATTCAGTCCCTGCAGTTGTGGGGCAGGTCCTGTCAGCCAGGAGTCTGTCTCAGTACCTGAAAGCCACTTGTGTTCCTTGTCACATTGGCCCCTCCATCTTTAACCAACCACACAGTGTGTAATCTTTCTCAGGCCTCAGATATCTCTGACTTCTCTTTGTCACATCTGTTCTGCTTCTAGGCTGAGTAAATATTGTGATTTTAAGAACTCATGTGATTAGATTGAGCCCACTTTGACAATCCAGGATAATCTCTATTTTTAACCTTAATTACATGTGCAAAGTCCCTTTTGCCACATAATGTAACACGCTCACATGTTTTAGGGATTAGGGCATGAGAGTTATTCTGCCCATCAAAATACAAAAAACAAAACAAAAAACAAACAAACAAAAACAACAAAAAAAGAAAACATTTCATTAATACTTTTCATATTTCTCATGTGTTGAAATTATAATATTTTGGATATATTAGTTTAAATGAAATACACTAATAAATTTAATTTCACCTGTTTGTTTCTATTTTTTTTTTTTTTATGAGCTATAGCAATTTTTTTAATCCTCACCTGAGGATATTTTTCCATTTATCTTCTGATAGTCTGTGAGGCAGATAGAGAGAAACATCGATGTGAGAGAAACACATCATTGGTTGCCTCCCCCACAACTCTGACCAGGGCCTGGGACCATAATGTAACTGAGGTGCATGCCTTTGGCCGGAATCAAACCCTCGACTCTGGTCCATGAGCCATCGCTCTAACCGCTAAGCCAAACCAGCCAGGGGTGAACTATAGCGTTTTTAAAACTACACATGTGGCTTACATTACACTTCTATTGGCCAGTACTGGTCTAGACCTTGAGAGAGCTTAAATCCTCTTTACCATCCTCATAGTTTGTGACAATCGATCTGTGGACTACCTCCTCTACAGGAAATGCTTCCCTTATAATCAGATGTGGTCTTATACTTTTAAGCCTCTTTCATACAAGTGATACTTAAATACAGTGATGGAGAATGAAGAGTTGGGTACATGGACTCATTTCCACATAAGGGAAGAACCCCGGGTAAACCTGATAACCCTAGTGATTACTCAGCTTGCCCACTGAGGGCAGAGGCTTCTTTTATTCATTGGTTTCTTGTGGTTGGCACATAGATGGGTCCTTTCAATGAATATTTGCCAACCCAAGTGAATCTAGGTGTCTGTAATTGGTTGGTCAAAAGAAAATAAAAAGATATTGAAAAATAAATCGGCTACCACCACATATACTAATGACAAACACTTCCATATTTAAGTGGGAGGACAGCCTCCATTTGTAAAAGGCGAAAGATTTATGCGATCTGAAGAGAGACCAGAGTATGACAGCCTCCATTTGAAACTTCAAGCTGAGCAATATTTATTAGTTATACATCTTTATGAGACAAGATGCTTGCCCTGGCTGGTTTGGCTCAGCGGTTAGAGTGTCGGCCTGCGGTCCCGAGAGGAGACCGGGATTCAGTTCCCACTAAGGACATGTACCTCCGTTGCAGTTTGTACCCGACCCAGGTTGGGTCATGCAGGTGGCAGCCACTCGATGTGTCCCTTTCACATCGATGTTTCTCTCTCTCTCCCTCCCACTTTTCTGAACAAAAAAATGGAAAATGTCCTCGGGTGAGGATAAAAAAAAAAAAAAAAAGATGCTCGGGGGAAAAGTTCTTTTTATCAAATGAACATTCTAATTAACCAAATGTTTTCATTACTGTGCATTTTATTTGGCTTTAGTGACTAAACTAAACCAATGAATATGTTACTGTTTTCAAAAGTGCATTTTAAAAAGATTTTTGGATGTGCCACTTTATCCAGTGTTTACCCTTATTTGTTTAATTTAGCACAATACCAAAATGTGTCTACCAAAGATGTTAGACCTCTAGCACTCACCTTGGCACTTCACCTCACAGAAGGCCGGGTCATTTGTAGGTGTAGAAGAACAGCACCCAAAAGTGCATATATCCTGACCTAATCCTCCAACAAGGTAGAAGCCCTCCAGAGCTTTGCTTCAGTTTCTTGGTCTGTACCCAGGTGTGATCTTCACAGGCTAGGCAAAATCACTGGGACAATCTCCCAGCCCTCCAATTCTGAGCTAAAGATCCTTTGAGAATTAGGATTGCTGAGAAAACTCAACCTGCCAGACAGAAACCTAAAACAAGACAGAATTATGAGAAACTAGATTCATTTCACCCCATTGTCTTTCTCAGTAATCTACCTGACCCAAAGGAAGAAAAGAATACCAATAAAAAGATAATATAAACATTTTAAATAATGTTTACTAATTAAAAGGACTGATAGATGGAATCAGGCATTCTTCAAAATATATTGTCATGCCATTGTGGACTTTATTGCTTATCAGCATTTTTCCCCTCAAGAAAAATAGAACAGCAACATTTGTTCAGAAAAAAAAAAAAGCAAATTGTGTTTCTTCCTTTCTTATTACTTTTATTGTTTGGGGTTTCTTTTAGACTATAATGTAGCATTGTGATTTTGAGATGGGGGAAAAAAAACAATCCCTTGTCTTTCAAACATAAGAATGTGATTGTATGCTATTGTTGCCAACAATGAGCTAAAGAGGTTAATGGATCACATATCTGGCAAACAGCCATCTTTCCTCTAGCTCAATATATTAAACAATATACATTTTGTTGCTGCTGCTGAGCTTATGATTTTGTCTGAGTAGTTGGTAAATAAGTTTACTTACATTTAAGTTATCTCTTTCTAGAACTCAACGGCTTTGTCCTTCAAGCTGTATCTTGAAATTTAAAAAGTGCAGTATGAACTCTGAGTCATGACCTTTGGCTGTAATGGTGAGAGTGAGCCTGGGAGGGGGATGGGCTGGCTGGCTATTGAATGAGAATCTAGAAATATTGTGCCTTGCCAATTGCATCCGACCTTTCATTTTCAGATTGCTTAAATTAACGGAGTGAAATTAGCATCATAAAAAGGAATGGATACTGAAGAAAGCACAATTCTTTCTAGTGTTGTTTCCAGGAGCCATTCCAACAGACCTCTAATTAAATGGGCCATCCTCCCCACCTACCCTGAGCTAGGGGTGAGAGTGGAGTGAGGCTGACTCAACTTTGTATTCTAAGACTCCTGTGAAAACAGACAAGCAGTCATAAGCAAAAACGCCCCGCCTAAAGGGCTTTTTCTGTGTACTGCATTTTACTGTGAAATTAGCAAGAGACCTAATACCTCAACAGCTAAAAAAAAAAGGCCTTATTTTTTAGGAAATTCCACAAGGAAAAACTTATCAGTGAGAAAGATAATAGTTGACTGGGAGAGGATAAGATATAAAGGAGGCGACTAGAGTTGAGAGAGAAGCAGCAATATATTATTCTCAGATCAGGTGGGATCCTTTCCATCACGCAAAGAGCACAGTAACTAGCTACCTCATAGAGTCCCTGGCCCACTGTTTTTGCTAGGAGCAGAGTAGGAGGGACACTGAATTGGGAAGGCGAGTTTGGGATCTGGACCTGGAGAAACGCTGAACCCTGATCTCGGCTTCCCAGCTAGGCAGTGATCGCCCCCTGCGACTCCGGATGCACACAGCAGTCTGAGAACCACCGCTGCCACGGCCCGACCTTTCACAGCCTCAGCTCTTCAGCCTGGCAAGCTGGAGCCACACAGGAACTCCCTGGACACCTGTGCCTCCAAGCTCCAGGTCCAGGCCGCTCTCACCCCAGAGACCGGTCTCAGTAACTCAGAGATTGAGTCCTTCTGACTTCTATGTTCCGGGGTTCTACCACTCTGGTCACTTCCGCGGGTTCTCCAGGCAACGACCTCAATCCACCAGGGCTGGGGGGTGCTACCGTGCAGCTGGCCCGCAGCTCCTGCGCCTGGGTGGGACGCAAGGTGCTCAGCCGCAGGACTGCTGCCTACCGGTAAAGGCTCCTCTCCCCTTTCTCTGCCTAAGACCCTGCCCACCCCCTGCAGCAAGCCTCTCTGCTGTGTGCGTCGTCGGTATCTCCCCTGAAGACACCTGCGCTTCGTTCCCCACCCTTCTCCGCCCTCTTCGCTGCGGTTCCTCCACTGCCTGTGGGAGCGGAGGAGCGGCAGCTGGAGGAGGAGCAGGGAAAGGAGGGAGAGGGCGAGGAGGAGTAGGGGCGGAGTGGGTGGGGAGAGCCCGGAGGGTGTGGACTGGCAGCCACTCAGCAGCTGGTCGCCGGGGACCCGGGCGCCCGAGTGATGGAGAGGAAGAGATTCGCTTAGACACACAACACGCACACAGCTGGGCACGTCTCTGGGTGGCAGCTGCCGGCTGGGACGCGCTAGGGGCCGGGCGGCGGCCGTGACAGCGCCAGCCGCGGGGAGCGGAGAGCCCGCACAGCTTGGCACCGGTGGCTCCGACCCAGGAAGGAAAGAACCCAGTCGCACTGACCGTAGCTCTTTCAGGAGGATCGGGAGGGAGCAGGCTGCCCTGTCACCGAGGACGCCGGAGGCTCTGCCCTAGGCGCTCAGAGGCGCTGGTGTCCGCGCCCGCGCAGGGCGAGGAGGATGCGCCCCTCCTCCCGCAGAGCGGCTGCGGGCCCCGGCACTGCGCGGACTAGAGCTCTGGCGCTCGCCCGTGCCGTGCCCGAGCCGCGGGAGCGCGCCCTGCCGCACCTGGCTCCAGTCTCCCGGGGAAGTGCAGGAAGCGCTTCCTAAACTCTACTACGTACTTCTCGCCCGCTTCCTCCTCCCGGCTCTCCCCGCCCTGGACCTCGCAGCTGCCGCTGTCGCTGCCTGCGTGTGGGGCCCGCCCGCCTCTTACTCTCACGCGCGCGCGCACAGCCCCGCTCTCTCGTTCCCATTCACGCCGGCTCCTTCTCTGCGGCGCCGAAGCCGGGGCTTCCGAAACTACTGGACCAACTGCCGCCGGGACTGCAGGAGCCGCCCGGTGGCCTGGCGCGACCCGCCTTCGGCCCCCGCACCCAGGGCTCCGGCCCGCGCCACTGCCGCCGGGGACCACGGTAAGCAGTGAGATCTGCCCGCCTCGCACCGGGGAGGGGCTCGAACACAGAGGATTGAAACCTCGTAGATTTGGGGGAAATTGACAAGGGTGTGAATCGACCAGGGGAGACATCCATGCGATGCCAGCCAAAGCACTTTTGTGAGGCGCGGTACTGCTGGGCACTGCCTGGAGAAGACTTTTGAGACATTCGTTGGGCTCGGGGTTAAACTACTGAGAGATGGGGAAGGGTGGAGTGACTCCTGGGGTGACTTTAGAGTCATCGAGGCTAGTCAGTCAGTCTGTGTCTCGCCCAGAGGTGGGCACGGCGCTCTGGGCTGTGTCTGAGCGAGAGAGGCAACACGCGTTTAACTGCGCTCGGCAGAGTTTGGGGGCTCGCGCTGGGCCACGTCCCGGGTGGTTGTGGGGCAGTCCCTGGCAGCGCGAGACGCCTTTGGGGGAGGTGAGTGTCTGGAGGCCCGAGCAGAGGGCAGGCAGAGGTTAGGCAAAGGCTTAGCGAACTTGAAGATGGGGTGTATTCTCCTCCGCAGCCGGCCCCCACCCCTCGCAGCCCCAGTCCCCGCCCCCTGGTAGCCCTAGTTTACGCAACCCCGCCACACACTCAAGAGTTGGATTCATCGGTGGTGGTCATATTGCTATTACTAAAAGGTGCACGAGGTCGCGTGGCGACTGACTGGAGCGCAGAGTCCTGCTTCTGGGACTTGGGCGACAGCCTTGGTTTAGGGAAGCGGAGAAGGAGCGCCCGGCCTCCAGTGGATGCCTCTACCTGGCGGTTCCAGGTGCGCAGCGAGTTAACCTCCGCCAGAATTACAGGCACTTCGCCTTGGTGGGCTCCGCACTCAGGCTTCCCTCCTTGGAGTGCTTCAGGACACCCACCCAAGGGAGCTGCTGCTCAGATCCCCGGTCTCCCCAGTTCTCTCCTGGTAGGTCAGTCTCCCTCCCAGTTTCCCTCTCTCTCTCCCCAGCACCAGCTTCTTCATAAAAAACATTGATCCCTTAAGGGGAGGTTTAATATTTGCAAAGTGCTTTATATCATATTATTCGGTGGATACATTTAATTGCACCGTAACTCTCCTCTGATTTATGTAAACTTAGTCTGATAAATAGCACGCAGGGTCGGGTTGGTGTGGGAGTGGGAGTGGGAGTGGGAGGGCGTTCTTTCTGTAACAGTGCTCCTTTCTAAACTGATTTGCTGGAAGTGATATTAAGCTGGTGCTTCTGAAAGCTTTTGCTCAGTAGTCTTGACATATTCCAGGGCTTTAAACAAATGTTTCCACATTGCAATTTATTTAAAATATGTTCAACTTCTATTCCAAGAAAAAAGTTGAAAAGATGAAGGGATTACAAATTTGGATATCAAAACTATTTTTAAAAGTGTTTTTATTGGTATCAATTATGTAGTATGTAGCAGATTTTTTTTAAAGTTACCTTAGTGATTTCTCATATCCAAGCTCTTACAAGGAGAAAGGAAAACAATACTACTTACCTTCCTCCCTGTATTTGTGTACAAATGGTCCTTGATTAAAATGACTGACTTCTTTCCTTTAGGAACATGAAGTCACCCACTCACCAATGAGGTGATGGAGACACACAAAGATGTTATAAGGAACATAAAGATGGGAAGGAAACTGTTGCTTACGTTTAACTGCCCCCAGTGCAGGGCATTTTAGCAGTGAAGAAATGAAAATTGCTCTGGTCCCTTCCAAATTACTCTCCACTATTTTTAAATAGTCTTTTCTCAGTTAATAAAATATATAGATACATCATTCATAACGTAAAACAATATATTCAAATAGATACCTAAAGCAGAATATCTGGGAAATTATAAGCATAGTATTCAATGGAGTTTCGCAGAAGTACTAGGATCATGGTTTCCATGTTAAGCCAGACCTCATGTTTAGATTTTAATACTGGAAGTTGCTTCTTTTGACATCTTTGTGACAAGGTGCTGCCTACAGTATGCCCATTATGCTTGCATCATTATCCTTACCATTTTGCAGGCATACACAGATGTTTTTTGAATGAATAACCCTCTTACTCACTGAATTTTCACTCATTCAAAAAGTATTTATTGAACACATGAGCACACATAATATGCAAAGCTGAGCTGGGTGTTATTTTAAACAAGAAAGGATTTTCAGCAGCAGGATGTTTACTCCTACACTGTGTAAAAAGGACCACAGAGCAGTGACTTAGGAAAGCAGAGCCTTCCCAAAGTAGGTGGTCAACAAAGAGTCCTTGATTCAAAAATCACACCAGATGTTAATCAGCCAACTTTACTTTCTCCATAAATCTCGTCATTATTCTTAACTAACTACATCATTTAGATATGACTCAACTTCAGAGAATTGACATTGACTTCAATCTTCTTGCTCTTTGTCTGAATACTTTGGAGAAATATAATTATCTGTGCATTGCTGTAGCTTTCTGTGTGTGACTTCTATGGGACAGTGCCAGGTCTGCTAATGTGAGTAGTGTTCATTGATGAGTAAATGCAAATATTTAAAAATATTCCTGTTGCATTGAAAAAGCAAACCCATATTCATAGAAAACAACAAATATTCTGCTCCTTTTTTTTTTTTTTTCTTATCTTGAGGATTTATGATCTCGGAAACAGGAACATCTCTTAAAAATGCAATTCTAAATCAGCAAGTTAACAAAAATGGTCATTTAGGATTTTCTAGAAAAGAGGAAATATCTTATGGAAATTTGAGTTGAGAATTTTCCTTGACTCTTTTAACTGGAAGGATGGTCTTTCACTTTAGAGACTTCTATTCATGAATGAAAAACTCTCAAGGTAACTTTCTAGTTAAGGGAGCTGGCAGAAGAGGGAATGCTTGCTAAAAATAATGTTGAAAACTCTGGGAATAGCGTATGAGCAGTAATGCTAGGTTTGTGCAACTGAAATTATGTGTCTGAATTTATTGGTCTTTATATGTATATGTCTTTGGATTTTTTCAAAACACTTTTTTTTTCAAATATTTTTATATTCTGATGTTTTTGCAGTTACATGAGGAGTTATAGTTTGGTAATGGAATTATAGTTTGTTTTGCTTTAAGAAAAGGTAAAAGTTTGAAAAGGGAATAATTCAAGTTAAGTGAATAATTATTCAAACCACAGATTTATCTTAATCTAAATCCTGTCTCCCCCTCCCCAAGGGGAAAGGAGACCTCAAAACCAAAATAAGTAGTTAAACTTTCATTATGACCTAAATTATCACCATTTAGAAAAGTCCTACATTTTCGATTTTCTGTGAATTTAATATTAATTTTTTAAACCAGCAAAAGTGTAATATCTTTTTTTTTCCTGGAATCCATTTTAATTGTTGAAAACTTTTGCCCACTCTAGAATCAGTGTTTGTTTCTGAGTCATGATGTTATCCTTACCTTTATAACAGAAGTATAATTAAAGCAATATATTAATAATTACAATAAAAATCACTGCTCTAAGTCAAAAACATTTCACAGCAGCTAACACTTATCAAAAGTAGAAGCAAAAGATACTGAAGATCTACATAATATTTAGGCAGGATAAATGAACATCTCTAAATCTCAAATGCAAGTTCCATTATCATGTCTTATTTAATATTTGGTACAATAGATTATTTTCCATCTTTATGAAAATAGTTATGTCAGTATTAAGAAGTAGTTGAGCCCTGGCCGGTTTGGCTCAGTGGTTAGAGCGTCGGCCTGCGGTCCGGAGAGACCCGGGTTCAGTTCCCGCTAAAGGCATGTACTTTGGTTGCAGTTTGTCCCCGGCCCTGGTTGGTCGTGCGGGTGGAAGCCATTCGATGTGTCCCTTCATGTCGATGTTTCTGTCTCTCTCTCCCTCCCACTCTATCTGTACAAAAAATGGAAAAATATCCTCGGGTGAGGATAAAAAAAAAAAAAGAAGTAGTTGATTAGTGGGTTTGCTTTAGACCTCTTTACCTAGATTATTCATGGGAGGCAGTTACATTTTATATGTATACACATATTCTTGTGGATACATATATACATATATGTATACATATAAAAGGTATTGTTGTGTGTGTGTGTGTGTATTTATTTATGTTTGTCTGATAACTTTGAACAATAGGAGGAGAATCTCCTTTGTAGCATATATGGTCTGTGAATTCAGCATCATCTTGATAATAGTACTTACCAAATGCTAAACTACTTTGATATTAAAAAATGAAGCCAGCCCTGGCCGGTTTGGCTCAGCGATTAGAGTGTTGGCCTGTGGTTCAGAGAGACCTAGTTTGGTTCCCACTGGGGGCGCATGCCTTGGCTGCAATTTGTCCCTGGCCCTGACTGGGTCGTGAGGGTTGTGGCCACTTGATGTGTCTCTTTTGCGTCAATGTTTCTCTCTTTCACTTTCCCTCCCTCCCACTCTATCTGAACAAAAAATGAAAAGGTGTCCTCAGGTGAGGATAAAAAAATATATATGAGGCCATACTAAACTTCTTTGAACAACTTATTTAAGAAACATTTGGAGTGTGCCTGATATTGTTAAAGACTTCTGCTAATTTTAACTAATTTAATTCTGGAAGCCACCCTGCTCATCCCCACTTCACGAGAGAAAATAAGAAGGTATTATTATCCCCATTTGGTCGAGGAAGGTGAAACTCAATGACCCTAAATAAATAGCTCATGCTCCACAGCTAATAAAGGACAGGGCTGGCATTAGAGCCCAGGCAGTCCATCATGCTATGCCATTGCTCTGGAACAGGTATTATTTAAGTTTACTTACCTAAGGGTCCAAGTGGGAGCGAGTTAAGTTGTGAAGCAACTACATTCTAGCAATGAGTGTTGTAACGATTTTTTCCTCAGAGTGCGTTCTTAGGGAATTCATAAGGAAGGCGATCATCATGAGGCCCTGGCACACCTGAACTAGAGTGATACTAGAACAGTGCTACAACGGAATGTTGTAGCACTCAACGATTTTCTGAGGTTCAGCTATTTTTAAATTAGGTAACTTAAGAACCAATGCCAGGTTTAAGTAATTTTAATAGCTCAGAGGATCTGATATTGAATGTCTTATGCTTCCCATAATATCCTTATAATATGTACTTCTTATACAGAGGTCAATGTAACATGTTACTCTATGGTACTTGCGAAAGGAATCAGCAGTTTTATGTGAAGGTGTGAAATGAGACTGGTTCTGCTCTGACCCACCTGGCATGCAGTACGTATCTCATTACTGATTACTGCATGCACCGAAGGGGGTTATTCTAGAAGTTGCTCGTCCAGAGGTAAAGAAACTTTAAATGTCTTTATAAATTGCATCATTTTAAGATTGTGATTTAATATTGAATAGAACTTTTCCTTTTGCATGAGATCTTAGGACATTACTATCTATGGAACCCTGTGGAATAATAATAATCTTCATGAGACTGAGGGGCCCGAGATAGGAAGAGGAGGTTGAGGTAAAAACAATCAACTGATTAAAATGTTTAAGTTTAGAAATTGACAAAAAAGAAAACTGCCTGTAATTGTGCCTTTTACTTTAAAATGGCATATAAGACATAATTAACATTAAATAACAGCATCTTTACACTACTAATGAGGTAGCATAACTGTGCTGTCATAAATATTAACAACCTACTATTTGAGTATAGTTTAGGAACTATTTCAGAACATAGGAAAATGTCACTGTAATGCTCAGTGCCATAGCTAACTCAAGTCAATGAAAAAAAATCACAACACTTCTTTTTTTCTTAATCCTCACCTGAGGACATTTTTGCATCCATCTTCAGGGAGAGAGGGAGAGAGGGGGAGGGGGAGAGAGAGAGAGAGAGAGAGAGAGAGAGAGAGAGAGAGAGAGAGAGAGAGAAACACCGATATGCGAGAGACACATGAAGTGGTTGCCATCCACATGACCCCAACCAGGGCCTGACACAAACTGCAACCAAGGTACGCACCCTTAGCAGGATCCGAATCCAGGACTCTCTGGTCTATGGGCTGACGCTCTAACCGCTGAGCCAAACTGGTCAGGGCACAATACTTCTTAATGTGCTTTCTACCTATGAGAATTGGTCATATTCCATTATAAAGCATATGTTCTTTGGATTCTCTTACTGTTAAGGGAAAGATATGGAGAGAAGAAATGTATGTTTCAAACTTAAGCTTGATTCAAATGTTACCAGTTTTAAAGGCCTGTGTCAAGCATAGAAATTGAGAGGAGGCTTTTGAGACAGCTGAACTATTCACACGATTCTTCACATGTGTCCTCTTATACCGATATAATTAAGGGGGACGAACAAAAGGTTTGTTAAAAACACTGAAACATTTATATTTATCTTTATATCTAATACAAGGTGAAATATTGGGATACCTAGAAATTTCTTTCTCTTTTATATTTTTATACCATAGAATTCATGGTTTAAAGAAAGTCTATTTCCTAACTCTGGTCATTAAACTTGAGTAATATGATTTAAAAGGTTAAATTTAATTTTATTCTTAGATCATTTTTTTTGGTAACATTTAATTCTGGTAGCCACCCAGCTATTCTCACTTTACAGACTTAAAAAGCTTAGAAAATAATGTTCCTCTATGCTCTTTGGTCCTCGTGGACATACCTATTTACTTCTTTATCTTTGTCAAAATAATAAATGATGATAGCTAACATTTAATTAGTATTTACTATGTACCAAGCATTGTACAGATCTTAACACATTTTATTCCCACAAAACAATCAGTGGGACATATATCATTTAGTATTTCTATTTCAGGAAAGAGAAAACTGAGTCCTAGAGAAGTCCTATAGCTAGAGGGGAGGAGCCATGTTCCAAACCCATGCCATCTGGGCCAGAGCCCATACTTACCCCACACCAATGGACTTCTAGGAAGCAGTTAGCCCCTGAGCATCTCTGAATCTCATGCCTCTCTATTTCCCTGTGACTTCCTTGCAACAAAAGAGGGGTTTATTTTCAGAAAAGGTTAATTTCTTGGCTTTATCATCTCATACTATTTCCTGTGTATGTGCAATGCCACTAAAGCAAAGATTGAGATCACAGTAAGTTTTATAAATTGTTGGATCTACTTTTAAATAGATTTAAATAGATCTGCATAGATCCTGCTGAATATCTGTATTCATGCTCTGTATGCAGTGGTCGGGAACTGACACTGTGCCCGTGGAATTTCATCAGGTGAGCCAGCTCCTGTGGCTTGAAGTTCTAATTGCCTTATTTTTTCTGAGCTGAACATAGTTGTATAAAACCAAAGGGCTCTGAAAAGGGGCTTTTCTTCCCAGGGACACAATGTGCAAAACTGGAAAGGTTCACCACAGCCAGTGGATGGGGTGGGGGAGGGAAGGGGTGCCCCAGGGATTCTGCTGATCTGAAGGTTTCCTCCCTCCTGAAAATAGTCCGAAAATGCAGGAGGACCGTTCCATTGTCCACCTGACTGAGTGCCTCTCAAGGGCAGGGACTGTGCTGGATTGTGTTCCTGTCACCATTTTTTCCATGGTACATGGTACATGGCACATGGTATCATGGGGCAGGCACAGAGCTGCTTCCTGTGGACGTCTCGGAACCTGGACGTTAGCGAGCTGAGGGATTCGGCAGGGGGGATGTAAGGAGGTGGGTGGAGGCAGAAAACAGGACAGATGTGGGGGTGTTTGAGGGGAGGATGGGCCAGCAGGTGGATAGATAGCTAATAGGAATACTTATTTTCATTCCAATATTTTTATTTCCTATTTATTTTATTCCTCTGTTCTCAGAGTTTCACTAGATATGCAGTGACCATTTAATCCTGATAACCGACTCTTTCAAGTCAAAAACATTATTCCCATTGTCCTGATAGCAGTATCTGGTACATCATAAAATAAAAATTATTAGCTATAATTATTATAGCCTGATTTTCTACAGATGGAATTATTTTTTTCTTAATCAGGTACTTACTTATTCTCATACCCGGTCCACTGATTAGACAGTGAATTGTTACTATAGCAGCATTTAGTTTTGAAGTTTCTGAATAAATACCGACATCCTTTTCATAAGGAACTCTCAACTCTGTACTTATGACGTAAGATAAAGAGCTTGAGAATTTTTGTACGTTACTTTTCTAATGTTACCTCTCTTCAAATACTTTGTTATTTTGCTTTTCTGTACCGGCAACATCATCTGTTCAGACACCCAGGAAAAGTGAGAAACCAAGAATACGTAGTTACAAGGATCACAGTAGGGACACAGGTACCTTGGGATCATCTTGTATTTCTCCTCCTCTAGTCGGTCACCAAGACATGAGCATCCTGACTCCAGAACACCTACCTTCTCACCACCCCCATGCGGCTGCTCTCGTTCAGGCCGCCAGAACGCCCCTGAATCACACTGGCCTCCTCGTTGGCTTCCGGTCTCCAGGTGCTTCAGTGTTTCTGAATTTCTGCCTGAATGCAAACCTAATCCTGTAATTCCTCTGCTTAATAACCTGCAGCATCCTTGACTTCCAGGTAAAGTTCAAACTAGCTCCGTCTTCCAAGCTGTCACTGTTCCAATGGCCCAGCCTAGGACTCATTCCCAGTTGCTCTTAACAGAAAGTCCATGCAGCTGGGTGGTGCTCAGGAAGGACAGAGCATGCTGTTCCACACTTCCGTGCCTTTCCATGCAGCCCTCTGCCTAGAGTGTTCTCTGCTTGTCTAACTCCTCATCTTCCTCACCACTTCTCTGTTTCCTACCCCTTTCCTTTGCAGCCCATCCACCCGGACCCACACCACCATCCATATTCCCATTGCCTAGCATAGTATCTGGAATATAGGAAGTACTGAATACATTTTTATTGGAGAAATAAATAATTATCTCATTCTCCCCTCTGCCTTTAACTGTTTCGGGCCTTTCTCTTTCTCATTGATTTATTTCTTTCAGTAAACATTTATTGAGCAACTACTATGTGCCAGGAAGTGTGTTGGGTGCTGAGGATATAAATGACTTTGTCCTTGCTCTCAAGCCTGAGAGCAAACCCAACTGGTAAAGAAACAGTACTCTTCAGTGTGCTGGATGATGGGGAGAAGACAGGGTGAGGATATGGCATGAGGGAGAAGATCCAGTTCTGCCAGAGATCAGGGAGAACTCACTCCCACCCTTAATCCCCCCACTTCCCCTCTTCTCCGGTTTTCTAAGTGTCCATGAGGAAGCATCCATCTAGGAAGACTATTCATTTTTAAGAGTAGATTCAAGGCTCTATTTCTCTAATAATAGTCTATAGAGAACTAGGTAATTTTAATTTTTACCTGCAAGACTAAGAAAGCTTCAGAAAGCTCTATAAAATTTTATGAGTTTTTAAAAAGCTTATAAAAGCTTTGAGTTTTTCTTCTTCTGTTATTTCTTCTATTCAGAATTTTAAAAATATATCTAATAATCATATTACTTATTTAAGTTGATTTCTCCCCTATAAAGCAGGAGACATATTTAACCAATTATGAGTATCTGTTTATAGTGACATAAAAATCAGTTTTCTCTTTTAATATTTGAAATAAGAATGAACTTAAATTATTTTACCATCACCACATTAGAAAAACTCAGTTAACCCCCCCACACAAAAATAGCTAACAACATATTATAATCATGTTAGGAATCTTATCTAGTTCAAAAGAAATAAAAATGGCTGTTGATTCATATATTAAATAACCAGCATTTTTTTATGTGTTGCCATTCCATGGTGAGTGACCAAACAAACAAACAAAAGAATTACCTTCAAAGATAAAAAATATATTATCTTAAAAAACAAAATATGTAAAACATAATACCCTATTTCTGAAAACATTGCTATATTTAGTGTAGTATTTAAACTATAACTATTTTAGCTAACTTCTTTTATTATGATATTATTTCTGAAATGAAAAACAACTCTAGCCCTGGCCAGTTTGGCTCAGCGGTTAGAGCGTCAGCCCACAGACCAGAGAGTCCCGGGTTTGGTTCCCGCTAAGGGCACATACCTTGGTTGCGGTTTGTCCCTTGTCCTGTTTGGGGTCGTGTGGGTGGCAACCAGGCGATGTGTTTCTCTCACATTAATGTTTCTCTCTTTCTCTTCCTCCCTCTCTCCCACTCGATCTGAAGGTAAATGCAAAAATGTCCTCAGGTGAGGATTTTAAAAAAAGAGAAAAAGGGTATAGCTATATTCTCATGCTGTCTTGTGAGCAGGAAGTTCTCTGGGACCTCATTCCATCACACTAACATTTAGCCATTCTTGATCTACATATAGGTGATTCTACGTACTTGATTTACATATAGTAAATGGTCCAAAATATGTTTGAAAGTAAAATGTCAGAAAGCTGAACAAAAGACTCAAATGTGTTATATAAGTGGGTGACTGTAGAATTCACCATCCAAGAATACATTTGCAAGTGAAAGAAAAATATTGCAACTCCTTACCTGTGGTTAATGTAGTGCTGGCTTTCCTGCCCAGTGATCCTGCTGTGTGGGGAGACCAGTCCTAGCAGCCAGGCCTGCACCACCTTCCCTCCCAGCGCAGGGCTGGGGCAGACATTCTGATAACTGCACCTGTTACGATCTTTGGGCCAGGACACTTTACGTACCCAAAAAAAGGCCTGAGGATCACTTTTTTCTGTTGTTCCCAAAGAGAGTCAAGTGGGTCTTAGCTCCCTAAGTTCAGCAGAAGCATCTTGATGTAGGAAGGGGGTATAGTGTAGAGATGGGAACTGGAGATCTTTGTGAGTGTGTAGCCCTGTGTAATCTGTGGATGCTCGTGTGTGGAAACCCAGTGTGTGTTCTCCCCACCCCGGCGATCACCATACCTGTGCCAGCTTCAACCAGCTGGACTGAGCAGCAAGAAACCCTATTATGACAATAGTTCAAAGTCATCACTCATACATTCAGCAGTTATTCATTGAGCACCTACTATATTCCAGGAAAATAATCAGCTGATTGAAAAGACGGAGTTCTGCGCATAATAGGTGATTCAAAGATGCACTGGAGTTGTGGTTATAGGAACCCATAAAAATAAAAAATTTTCACAACTATCCAGGTGTATATTCTTGGATTTGATTAAATCCTACATTTTTTTCTTTTTCATTAATTTTTAGAGAGAGAGGGAGAGAGAGATAGAAAAATCGATGAGAGAGAACATCGATTGGCCGCCTCCTGCATGCCCCATACTGGGGATCAGGCCCACAACCTGGGCATGTACCCTGACCAGGAATCGAACTGGCCACCTCTTGGTGCAAGGGTTGACACTCAGCCACTGAGCCACACTGGCCAGGCTGTATAAACCCTACTTTTTAAGAAGCACAATGGCTATTCAATGTGTTCTTTCTTTGACTGATATGCTCATCACTTGGAATTTTTAATATTGTGTTTTTTAGAAATATCTGGAATAACTGCCCCCCACCCCCATTTTCTCAGTAAAGGAGGTAAGATCTTATGTCATGGAAAAGGGAGAATGTATACCATTCCCATTGGACTATGTATCGCTTCCCCAAAGGAGGCTCACTGGGAAAAATAATATGTTAGTGTATTTTGCTGACTATATTTGAAAATACTTTTAGGTAGGTGTTTTTAAATTATTTTCCATCTGGAAAGCTTATTTTCCTTCACCTGGGATGAGCAACCAAATTATTAATTCTATTTAAATGTGCTGTATTCAGAAGAGTAGCTGCCAAATTCGTTGGGACCTATAACAAGATAATTAATTATCCAGTAGCACAAGGACTGTTGGAGTGTTGGATAGAAACCAGATGGTGGGAGAAGAAGGATGAGGCAGGCCGGATGCTGTGAGTAGTGTGATAAGTCTTTCGGCCTGTGTGGGTTATAGCCACCTGTGTGCCAAGCTCCCTCACCCTCCCTGCTGTGCTTATTTTTTCCCCATTGATCCTTCACCACCCCATCACTTCACTCCCGGGACTCCAGTTTCTCCTTTTCCTCATTGCCCCCACATTCGTTTTAAATGTCAGGGGAAGGGAGGGCAAAGATCTGCTCCTCTTGAACCCTGGACTCTGCCAGCATCTGCAGCAGCCCCAGAACCTGTCCCACTGAACGGATCAGGCTGCCATCATTACCCTTGTCCTGACATTGCTTTTAGTCACGCAGCTGTAGAGCTATTACAGAGTTTGAGGTTCATTTCAGAGTCAGTTAAGATAAATGAATATTACAAGCAAACATCATGATTTCTTTTTAATTTACAAATTTCAAAGACCTAAACAGAATGCTAAACATTTTTTTAGAGAAAACCTGGTGGATTATCAATGAAAAATGTACACAAGAAACAGTTACTTAACCCCCCTCCCCATTTGTCAAAGTGATGTTCCGTGTCTAATCCAGTTTGTGAGCAATTAGAAAGTGCACTGATACCGAGCTCAGTGTTGGACGGTGGAGAGTGTAGTGCCTTCACCACTGATGTGTTTCCTACAGATTTACCATCATGACGCGCTAGGTGTGAGAGTCCAGGCCTCGGTGGGCTTCCAAGGGGGGTGACATTTAGATTGCAGACATTTTTTAAAAACTATTTAATTGTGAACTTTTATCACTCAGACACTAAGGAAATACAAAATAACCCAGGTAAGACATCTTCACAATGAAGCTAGTCATTCATCATAGAAAAAAAAAAAAGAGTGAGTTTCTGATCTGGGGGAGTAAGCGGTCACCTTGCATGACCCACCCTCTCGATATCAGGCCATCTTTTATCATTTAAAGTAGAGCTCCCTAAAATAGATTATACTGCCAAGTAGTAATTACTGACAGCTGCATTTAATTAGCAAAGCAGATTCCTGCTCATGACAATAAAGTATTATTATATGTTTAGCATTCGCCCCGGCAGTAGGGGAGGTGACTTTGCTAACACAGAGCTAGAGGACCTGCTTTTGTCTGTTTAAAAATATACACAGTCTGGCTGGAACTGAGCTGGTGCTACGTGGGAGTGTCTATGGTTACGAAAAGAAATAAAACAGTAGCTGTAAAAGTGTTGTTTGTTTGTTTAAAGAAAAAACAGGCATATTGTACAAGAAAAAAGAAGTCGTCCAATGCCAACCATCGACTCCCAGTCTGAAAGTGTGTGTCCTTGTTTTTGTGTGTGAGTCTGTGTGTGTGTTGTTTGGGGTGAGGGTGGTGGAGGTGTTTAGATGCCAGAAATGGAGACACAATTAATCCCTGTAAATTAGTAATTTATCATTACATCGGGACACTATTGCCTGCCTTCCTTTCCTTTCAGTTTCCTCCCTCCCTTTCTTCCTTCCTTTCTATGCTTACCCTATAAGCAACTACAAATTGTAAAGTACTTAAAAAGTATAAGCAATCAAATTGGGATCTTATCCACACTCTGAATTTTGCATGCGGTTGTAATTTCTCTCCTCTGTCTGGCAGTAGGCTCACTGATCTCTACTGCCCCTGTTGTTCCATTTCCACTGTCCCGTCACCTGGCAATTCTCGCCGAGCACAACCCAACAATGGTGGGATCACAAACATCACAACAGGCGGTCAGTACCTGGGGCAGGACCACCTCTGTCATCAGTCCTTCATGGAGAGCTGTTGTTAATGTCAAGAAGGACTGTGAAGATAGCTAAACTAGTAATCCTTGACTTCAATGACATTTGCTGTTTTCATTATTTAAATATATCACTTGAGATATATAAACAAATCCCCTTATTCTGGCATTATCAGTAGAACCAGTCCTGGAACTGAATATATTTTTTCACGCTTGTGGAATGCCATTCTAAAATATTTACTGGAGGTCTGAAATCTAAAATAAAATATATGATGTTGCATGTCTGGAAGATGTTTTTACTGGGTTACCTTAGTGTATTTTCATAGTGCAGCTTTAAGTTATCTGGACGGCATTTATTTTTCAAGTTTTAAAAATAGACTCAGTATATTGCCAGCTTGTAACTTACCATTATAAATGCTATATTTATAAAAATCAACTTATGTATCCATGGCAATAAGAGGCAAGATGAATATGAATAAAGTAATCCTCAATTGATCCTCAGACTAATTCCATCATAAAACTGTGCAGCAGACTTGCTAAACATCCCCTTTTTTTCTTGTTTACCTCTCTCTCCCTCACCCTCTAGTGGACATAAGCTAAAGAACAAGGGGGATGTCCAAGGCAGCCTGCAGCAAGGTGCCCGATGGAGATTCCGCAAGGTGGCCATCCCAAGGCAGTCATGGGCGTTCTGAGAAAGGCGTCCTTAGGGAAGCTCTTGTGCGAACATGAACCTCTTAGAGTGCACTTACACAGACCTAGGCAGCACAGCCTACCACACAACGAGGCGGCGTGGTCTAGCCTACTGCTCCTGGGCTACAAGCCTGTAGAGCATGTTACTGTACAAAACAGCATGAGATTAAATCAAGCACCAGGGAAAATGATGGAGTCAAGAGACCCGGTAAACCCGAGAGGGGTAAGGCTGCTGTAAGGTAACATGGCACACTGTTTTACAGCAAACTTTTTGATAAGTAGGAAGAACACACTGTAAAATAAGGGTTAAAAGTATAGTATCGTAAATACGTAAACCAGTAACATAGTCATGTTTTATCATTGTCAAGTGTTATGTACTGTGCATATTACATGTGCTGTGCATTTACACCCCGGCAATGCGGTAGCTTTGCTTCCGCCAGGGTCACCACAGTCGCAGAATGTGTTGTGCTGTGAGATTGTGACGGCCGTGACATCACTACAGGACTTTTCAGCTCCATTATAATCTTACACAACCACCGTGTCTGTGTAGTCTGTCATTGACTGCAACATGGTTATGAGTCACACAACTGTAGTTTGAGACTCAAGGACATCATGACCACAGACATTGTGTTCAGCCCCAGACTGGGCACTGTACCATCTTTGTTGTCACTCATGGTTCTAGCAAGGATATTTAGAGGGGAAAATTTCAGGAGCATAAGTCCATTCAAGGAGATTTTTACAAAAAGTAAATCTTAAGAAACTGCATTTGTGTGGGGTACTAAATATAAATATCTAAATGAGCATTCAGGTAAGACCATTTAAGAGTTATTTTTAATATTATACCACAAAGCTTCTTTCAGACCCTAAATCTAAAGCCCCACTGAGTCTCATAATTTATTGGTATTTAAGTCCTATTGAGAATAGAGTTTTATTTTATTTTGTGCTTTAGAAACCAACCAAGAAGAGAAGATTCTTCACTGGAAATAGTTTATAGAATTCAAGGACATTGACTAAAAAGAAGTAATCTGATCATTGAAATTGGGTATGTTTGACAACTCAGTGTTTCAACTATAAAACTTTCCAAAATTAGATCTATAAAATTGGAAACTCGACTATGCAGCTGCTCTAATTACTGTGCTGGTTCATAAATTAGTACTGAAGAATAAAGCCTCAAATATTCTCTTTTAAGAGTGCCTTTGACTTTTAATGTTGTCATTACTCAGAATTCATTATACTGTCGTTAGACAAATACTTACTGAGGGCCTACTGTGTGCTGTGGAGGTGAACAGAACACAATCCCCTAGCTTCAAGGAGTCAGGAGAAGAAAAAGTACACCATCCCCCCAAACCAACTCATCTTAATAAAGAAATACCACATTTATCATATTTCTATCCCACCATATTATTGAATAAGTTGCCTAATTTTTTTTTAATCAAAATTGGTCTATAAAATACCTGTTTTTAAACTGGAGGAGCCTTTGCCATGAGGCCTAGGCTAGTTTGTGATTTAAACTGGTTCTTATTTTAATCCTTGATCAGTTGTGCCTAGGTAACTAATCCCATCACATTGACTTGTAGAGATCTCTTGGGTGTTTGCCCTAAGTCAAATCTCCTACTGCAAAGGATACATAAATCATGTGCAGATGCCTAACCTAGCAATACAGACTTTCAGAAAGTGGAAAGTTAGGCTGATGCACTCAGAGGTTTTTTAAATCTTGGTTTAAAATGCTCCTTTGTCCAGAACCAAATGTAGACATCTTCCGCACATAAAACTATCATTTCCTAGTTTGACAGTACTTCATTGACTAATCATATGACTAAAGTTGTCCTATGCTAGAACTTCCCTTAAGTTGGATGAGACAGAGACATGTTCGCAGCAGTTGGAATCACTAGAAAGCCTAAGAGTGGCAGTCCCATAGACTGGTATGTGGAAGGAGGCTAGCTGGGAGTTTGCTCAAGTCTGCAGACCCATTCCTGGTCCATCTGAATACACTTGAGTATGCTGGCTGAAATACTTTCAGAACAGCACTGTATAGAGAGGCTACTGGTAGATTTTGTACATCCAGTTGTCTCAAAAATGAGAATAGGCTTTGGGGAAGGCAAAGGACAGAAAAACAACTCCATAACTGACAAGTAACACCCAAAGTGCACATAGTTGTGGTTTATCATGAAATACCCTGTTGTTTTTTATTTGAAGAAAATTTATTTTGATGGGAAGATGTCTGCAAGAAACCCAGGAAAAAAAATCCTAGCCTACATAATGATTATATAATTTGGGGAGAAGGATGCTCATTTTTAAAAAAAAAAAAACTTGGAGTCAGAACCATCAAACTAATGTTGCATCAAAATGTTTTAGGTCCAAGCATTTTATTCTTCTGTACTATGATTGGATGTCAAAGGCCATGTATAAATGATGAATAAAAGTGATGAGCTGAAACCAGAAACCTGCCCATGTCAGAAATGATTTGCCCTTCCAGGGCCAAGTTAGAAATGAGAGTTTTCAGAAAAAAATATTCAAAGAAACACAGGTGTAATTCTCTTCACATGCTCCAGAATCTTAGAAAGTTTCCAATTTTTCTCACCCAGGCATTGTATTGAGTGCCAAAGAGAGCTGGCAGCCTAAAAGGGAACCAGATGGGTAAATATTTTTAGGTGTTTACATTTTATGTGCAACAGTGACACTAGCAATGCACAGTCACTCTTCTGTCAGATTGTGTTGAACCCCCTAAAACTCCGTTCCTTGTTCCCCTTGAATGTCACACTCTCAGTGACCCCTCGCTCCTGCTGCAGTCTTCTCCAAATGTCCTTGTCAACCCCCACCCTCTGACTCAGTGTCCCTCCAAAACAACTTTCTAGATCTTTTTGGCCCACACATTAAAACGTGTTCTTTCTTATTTTTTAAGAACTTTTGAAAACATCCTTTGTCTCAAATTAAGATCCAAAGCCTGAAACCAGCACTCCTTAACACACCCTAGGCCACCACAGCTTTATACTCTGGAGAAGTTTATATGTATTAGCTTTCTATTCATTGAGAAGGAAAACGCAAACTTACAAAAATAACAAGATTTGCATTGATTGAACCGCCATTGTGTTCCACATACTATTATTAGACCCTTAACATGCATTCTCTTATCCATTGAGGCAGGTTCCATGTTCCACTTTTATAGATGAGGAATTGCAGCTTAAATCAAGTTGCTCAAAGTCAAACAGTTAGAAAAAGATAGAGATAGGAATTGAACTCCTGTCTTTCTGATCCAGAAATTCATGGCCTCTGCCACTAGTCATATTGCCTACTGTAGGTTACAATAAGAAATGCTTTGATTTCTGAAGACAAAATTTATGTATTCCTATACAATTAGTAGTCACTAACAGGTTAACAATGTTAACTATATCCCCATACGCATACTTAATTGTCATCCAAATATTAGTCCTTAACCCCTAAATAATGTATATATCATGAAATATGGACCAGGCAGTTTACATACATTATTTTTCTCTAATCCCAGCAACAGTAACAATCCTGCTACATGTTTTTCTTTCCCTCAGACCTTGTAGGTAAAAGAGTTCCCCTTTATAATGATGTATGACTTCTTATCACATGTGTTAGTCAGAAACAGGCTGGGTGGTGCTGCAGTAACAAATGACCCAATCTCAAAGGTTCGTTTTCATTTCTCCTTCTGCCCAAGGGGTCTGCAGTCTGGGTGGGCTATCAGAGCAGCATCTATCAGGAACATAACCTAACCTGTGGCACAAGGAAAAGAGATCACTGTGGAGGACACTGGAGCTAAAAGCTCCCCGCTGGAAGTGATACAAGTCACTTGTATTTCTTTTATTTGCCAGATCAATTCCTATGGCCAAGTCTGACATCAATGAGGCAAGGAAATATAGTTCTCCCCCGGGGAAGTACAGCAAATATTTGGAAAGTGTAATACGGTTTATGACATTAGATGTGAATGCTTGTCGTATCTCAAAACCGTGGTCTATCTAGTCTTTTTAGCGGGTAAGTCAAAGAAGCCTCCAAGTGGCTGGGAATTACAGATGGCCAGAAGGGAAATCAGCTACCAGAACTGTTCTCAAGGGCGGCCTTAGCAGCTTCTGCAGAAACGAACTCCAGGATTCTTGCCCTTGCACAGATAGGTTTCTCCTCATTATTCCTCTTGCTAAAATGAGTTTCAGTCATTATCAACTGGGAATTTGTATAGTGCACGGCTGCCATTTTTTTAGAATATATATTTAGAATTTGGAATTACTTTCTCTGATGTCAGTCCTGCAGCTGATTTTTAAAAATGTGTTATGTGAGCAAATGTAGATTTTAACCATAAACACAGTGCAAGGAAAAAGTAGTCCCATCTGTCTCTTTCAAACTTGATTAGTGCGGTCTTAAAATTAAGGTTAAGATGCTTTGAAATCAGTTGACTACCATAGATTTATTTATTTTGAGGGTTAGGATAAAACAAATTGAAAATATATACACATTTCCAAAGACACATTATGTTGCTACTTGAAAACCACATTTATATCTGGGTTGTACCAGAAATACATTTGTAGGCATAGAGAGCTTTCCCTCCTCTGACTTTGGTGATAGAAATTTTGAAATTGCTAATAATTCTATTATCTTGTAGTTAGTACTACCAACAAGAATTGAACATGCTATCAGGGAAACGTGTATATACTATCAAGCACTGGATAAGGGATAAAAAGTTATATTACATTAACCTAAATGGCATAGAGAAAAGTAAATTCAATAGTGACTAAGAAAAAAGTAGCTTTTCATTTGCTCTAAGTCTGATTTTAATAATTAATCTGAAAGACTGTTCTATCAAGTCACCAAGTTATTAAATTATTAAGTAACCAAAAAGCACCAGATTGGTCTTATTTCCCCCCACTTTCTATTACCAGGGGAGGTAAACAAATGCCAAGCAATCAGATAAATAGTCAGAGACTGGGTTCATTGAGAAGACTGTTGGAAAAGCCCTTCGTGGCTCTGATGAAGAAAAAATTAAAAGGGAAAGAGGACAGAAATGTCCAGGTATAGGTAGATTTATGAAGCAACAAATAGTTTTTGCTTAGAGGGCGCAATAAAGCCAAAGGTTAGAATGTTTCAGGCATTGTACTAGGTACTTTCCATTTTTAATCTCCATAGTGTTGCTGGGTATGAGGGGCTCATAGCACTTGGGTAACTTGCTCAAAGTTTCTGTTAGTGCATCTATGGAGCCAAAATTAATTAAATCTAGTCATCTATTAATTCCTTCAAAAATATGTATTGAGTACTCTCTGGACACTGTTCTAGGTGTTGAGGATACTGCAATAAACAAGAGAGAGCTGGCATTTCCAAAATGTTAGTGGTTTCCTATTTTGTTTTTAGCAGTGGAAATGTGGGTTTTATCTGAAATAAAATATGTTTCCCTCCCTGTAAGGCTGCCCTGTTTGAGATGAGGGTAAGGGGCCGGGAGCTCTACCTGATCAGCGACCCCCACTTCTCATTTCACACATCTCTACTTAGTCCTATGCCCTGAGATCGCTACCAAAACAGTGGAGATATCAATAAGGGACAAGACCAGTGGATCCAGATGTGGAGGAAGTATGACTACTAGCATGAAAGATAATCTTATGATGCAATTGAATTAGCATAGGGTGAGGTCATCGGAGCGTGCAAGTGAGCCGAAGAAATGCGAGGGAGATAATGGAAGGCAGGCTATGCAGTTACTTAGTTTCCTCATCTGAAAAATGGGCCTAATAAAACCTTTCTGATTAAAGGTTTTGAGAATTAAAGATAACGTATGTGAGGTCCCAAGTACCATGCAATCACCAACAGAAATCCCCCAAAATCACCAATTCTTACAAGATTTTTTAGAAAATATGTATGCTGAAGAACACATTCTATTTGTTATATTATTTATTATTATTATTACCACCGTCATTTCTTCCTCTCCAGGAAAAGATTGGATGCAATAAAGAACTGATTGAACTTGATGTGCTATTATTGTGAAGAAGGGTGAGAGAAGAAGCTATACCTGATTAGGACAGTGGTAGAGCCATTAACACAATATAAGAATCAGGTGCTTACAACCCTAATTACACAGGTGTGTAAAGGAACTACATTTATTGCAATAGTGCTTATAGTTGCAAAAGACGGGAAAAATTGAATGTCCAATAAGAACCGAAAATAAAGTATATTCAACCAAAAGAAAGAATGATATAGAACTTCAAATAACATATAAAATTATTTCAACTTAATTTTTTTTTTTTTTTTACTATGAAACGCTTCACAAATGTGTATGTTGTCCTCGTGCAGAAGCCATGCTAATCTCTACATGGTTCCAACTCCAGTATCTGCTGCCAAGCGAGCACCCAACTTAATTTTTTTTTTTTGCATTGATTTTCAGATAGAGCAGGAGAGGGAGAGAAACATTGATGTGAGAGAGACATATCGACTGGTTGCCACACACACGACCCCAACCGGGGCCGGGGATAAACTGCAACTGAGGTACGTGCCCTTAGCGGGACCCGAAACCGGGTCTCTCCGGACCACAGGCCGACGCTCTAACCGCTGAGCCAAACCGGCCAGGGCCCAATTTAATTTTTAAGTGTCAAAGCAAAGTATATACTCTCTGGAAAAAATAACATTAGGCTTTCTCACATGATATTTATATTCCAAAAAGGTGAAAAAGAGAAAATTATGTTGTTTTTAACTAAGGCTTCTGAAGTGGCTTTTACAAAACATCAACCATGGTCATAGCCATGGACAGACTTGGAAAATAGCAGTGACAACCACTAACTAGAGCCCATACTATATATGGGTCAAATATACAAAAAACTTGAAGGTACAGATCATTCTCTTGAGCTATATTTGTCTGTGGAATCACTCCCAGCAATAACATCTTTGAACTCAAAGATAGGTATTGATCTAAATCATAAGCATTCTTAATGGTGCCTGCAAATTGAATAATCCAAAAGAAATATATTAAGTTTAAGAAAAGTAAACAGATTGAGTTCTCACTTCCTCTATGAGCTTGGAAGATATAGCATTTCAGAGACATACAAGAGTACATACATCACATTTAATAGAAGTTACATAAACATAAAATTAGATGCATATTTAAAATATATACTGTGGATGGTCACCGATTTAGGAGGATGTTTTGTTCTGTTTTGTTTCTTGCAAATAAGTATAATAAAGCAAAACAAAAGACTGCCAGGACAATAAGAAAAACCTAAATCTTGTTTCTCCTTGGGCTTATGAAAGCTGATAAAAGTGATGTTTTAGTCATTATTGGGAAAAGATTATGGAGCCAATAGGTATTGTACTTGCTGGTTCCAAACATGATACTGAGTGATTTACATATTAGTTAATTCCTCATAACAATTTGATGAGGTAAGTGCTGTTTTCCCAAGTGGTTCATTTACTTGCCCAAGGTCTCTAGGAAATAAAAGGCCAAGTGGGCATTTGAACCCAGGTCTGCTGACACCAGAGCTCTTATTTGTAACAAAGATGCTAGATGCTGTAAACTGTAGGTTATGACCTACAAGAGGGAGAAGGGGTGGGATTCAGTTAATTATGCAGCGCTGGGAAAAGCAGTTCAAAATAATGGATTTGGATATAGTCACAAGATGTAATGATGTGCAGAGCCTGTTATGTACTATGTTTTGTTACGTACTATGTACTAAGTTACATACTATGCTCCTGGCTAGTGTAGACCTTGGCTAGTGCAGTTTTTCCTAATTGGTCACCTTATATTATGGGCTGGCCGTGAAGCCTACTGAATGTACTGCATACCCCAGGATGGGGAGCCATGAATAGTGAGGTGTTAAGTGGTGGAGATTAATGAGCCTTGGCAGGTCAGGGTAGGGGAGCTTGGATGGCATCTGCTCGCACTGCAGTGGGCTTAACTCTTGCCAGTTATATATGTAAGAGCTGATAGTTCAGAATTTGAAGTGGAGAAAAACTCACTTCACCTAATAAAATATTCTAATTTGAGCATTTGCATTAACAGTGATGCTAATGAGGACATCTCATTTTTTAAAAATCTCCTATTGGTGTGTGTGTTTTAATGTTTTCTTGATGTAGAAGTCAGATCACTAACCACTCCATCTAAAGTAAACCACTGATCCCCATGACTTCCCTCCCCACCTCCAGCCCACCCAATGCCACCATCATTACTTTGAGGTTCCTTCAGAGCCCTTAGGACAACTTCTTGGTTTACCTGTGTGGGTGTTGCTCCCCATTAAAACTAACTCTACAAGGGCAGACACCATATCAGTCTTGTCCCCAGCTAGGTAGATGCCTAGCCTACCACTGTAGGAACTCAATGAATATCTTTTAAATGAACAGATGGATGCATGATATGTCTTTCCCATTAAACCTGGAATAATCAAAATATCATAATACACTATTCAAATATCATATTCATAGATATTACCCAAATCCTGAAGAAAGAATATTTTTCCTATTGTAATTTTAAGACTATTAAAAAATTCTTTGCATTTCAGTTAACACTTTTATTCTTAAGGAAGCTCAGTAACTGGAATTACATGCTTTGGTTTACCCCAGGTGTGTTCAAGATTGCTTTTGGATTACTTGGGGAGGAAGAGGGCACTTCTACATGACAGCATGACAAAGCCTAAGGGCATCCCCTCCAAGGCCCACCTACATATTTTACCAAAATGAAAAGCAAAAGTATTTACATTCTTATGATGCCTTAGCTTTTATAGAAATATTGGACATAAATTCCCCATTTGACATTTTTACATTTTAAAGAAACTGAAAATCTGGGAAATTAAGTACCTTGCACAAAGTCACCTCACTAATAATTGGAAAATCAAAGATGTTAAATCAGATCTTTGAAGCAAACTTCAGTGAATTTCTCATTAAAACACATGGGATAACTTGATAACTTGCTTTCACAAGGAGAATCTTACTTTATTTCCCCAACTAACTGTATAACTGCTATGTGGCAATTTTATTGCCCTAGAACGTCTAAAAAGCAACTTAATGAATCACAGTATCATTTTTTGCATTTAAAAACATCTAACAGCATATAAGATAATCTAAAACATTTTTATCTTATCTAGAATATAGAAAACAATTATTGCCTTTAAAATCTTAGAAATAATTTGTGCTGATGAATTAATTAACCTGTTCACCTAGGAGAGCTTTATTGTATATATTTTTTCTGGCAGCATTAACTATAGAACACAGATAAATTTTTAGAGAATTTCCGTTAGGCCAATCATATAAATATTTGGCATGTATAATGTGAATTATTCTTCCTCTGAGATCATCTGCTCTCATCAACTTATTTTTGCTTTTTGAATCATGTTGTCATGAACACTTTTGGATATATCTGGAATCATCTTCCTCTTCTGCTGTCCATTTCTTGTCCCCTTGGAATTAAAAAATCATCAATTTGATTTCAGTGCTCATCTGATATGTGACAGAATAAACAATACTGGAAATGTTCCAGGTCTACATTATATTTAATGCTATCCCTCCTCCAACAGATGGCCAATGTGGTGTTCGTTTCACGAGTGTCCTTAGATCAGGGCTGCTTCCTGCATCATTGGTTTACTGCAACTGGTAGCGATATGGTTGGAAGAATAACTTCCAAAAGCAGATGACATTATGGTATCATTTATACAAATAATTATCTGTACACAGGCAAGCTACTAAAATACAGAAAATAATTTCTATTGCCTTGAAGAAAGGTGCAGTTATAGGAGATCCTTGTGCACTGAGGACCTAATTTGCTTTATATAACAATAAATTCAATAATTGTTGATAGAAAAAGTCACATGCCTGCTTCCATTTCTCTTAATGGCACTGCAGTGTTAGATTGCAGCATGAATGAAAAGATGGTATGTTTTCAAAGCCTTGGCAGCCTGCAGTGACCTTCAGGAGAAATGAAATGCTCTGCTGGCTAGAGAAACAATTGCGCTGAAACCAGTGAGGCGCAAAAACTCTGAGATAGACTTCCCAAATTAAAAGCTGTTAGCAACAGCTCAGACAAGAAGAGGGAGAAAAGAATATTCTGTAAGGTGATTTTAAGCAAAGATTAAAACATGGCAGAAAACAAAGTTCAGATAAAAGAAAATTTGAGCTTAGTGTCCATATATTATCTAAACCATGGACATATATAAGTTATGACCTGTTGAAAAGCACGCAGGAAAAAAAAAAGTCAGAACTTTTCATAAAACAGTATGAATGACTTAGTAGTGGTCATGATATTTTACAATCCAATTGTTTTCTATTCACCTCTAAGTCACAAAACATCAGTCAGTGAACCACAAATGTATTATGAAATGGGAATACTAAATTGTTTACTGAATCTGTTGATAGTTAAGCTCTATAATTATTTGCAGTTTTTCTCTTTTATGAAAATAATTGAATGTAACAAGGTTTCTGGTCTCTTATTGAGACACTAAAATGACTCCCTAAATGTGTGTCTAGGATACAAAGCAGAAGACTGAAAATATATTTATTTTATATTTATTAGGAATAAAGGGAGTTGT